>NC_088791.1:127069956-127725758 GCF_011386835.1 Chrysemys picta bellii | reverse complement strand
TCAATGTTGTTGCAGGCTACAAGATCACCTTCCATGAAGAAGAATGGGACAAGATCCTTTTAATGGTCACGGAACATGGAAACCCTAACATCACCTGCCCCGAGATTCCACTGCTGTAGTCTGGAGCCCAACAGCTCTGCCTTACTCTTGGGTAGTTCCAAATCCCTGACAAGGTCATTCAGTTCACCTTGTGTTAGGAGGTGTGGTTCAGAGGAGGAGGATGGGAGAAAATGTAGGTCCTGTGACATTAATGGTTCAGGACCAGAAGTTTCATCCTCTTCCTCGTCTGACTCAAGTGAGAATGATTCTGGTGCATCAGGAACCGGCAGTCCTTCTCCGTGGGGTACTGGGCGTATAGCTGATGGAATGTTTGGATAATGCACAGTTCACTTGTTGTTCTTTGACACACCTTTCCCAACTGGAGGCACCATGCAGAAGTAACAATTGCTGGTATAATCTGATGGCTCTCTCCAAATCATTGGCACTGCAAAAGGCATAGATTTCCTTTTCCTGTTCAACCACTGGCGAAGATTTGTTGCACAAGTGTTACAGCATATGTGTGGGGCCCACCTCTTGTCCTGATCTCCAATTTTGCAGCCAAAATAAAGGTGATAGGCTTTCTTAACCATAGTGGTTATACTGCGCTTTTGTGATGCAAAAGTCACTTCACCACAAACCTAGCAGAAGTTATCTGCACTGTTCACACAAATGCGAGGCATCTCTGCTCACTTTGGCTAAACAGAAATGTGTCCCTTTGCAAAATCAAACACTGACAAATAAGAGAGCATGACACTGTATGATTTCTAGAGCTGATATAGGGCAATTTGTTCAGCAGAATGATGTAAGCTTCGTTATGATTGCATCATCCATGACTTCTATGAATAACATGATGCAATTCATATCATGTATGACGCAATATCAGCATCAGATTGCATCATTCATTGTTTTGCCTAAAAAGCAAGTCCTGTCCAAACCCGGTCATAGATTTATTCATAGCTCCAGTCAAAGATCTATTTTAGTCATTTCTGGTTTAAATTGAGATCCCTTCCCTTTATAACTCACTTATCCTCCACCATTCCCAAGTCAAGGGTCGTATATACTGACCCAATAGCATATCTTGAAAACTAGAGCCAATCAACAATTTTAAGCATCATTTTCATTCTCAGTGACCCAGAATTAGTAAAGTTTGACTACATTTATTTCAGAAGCATTTTGGCTGTAGAGCAGTGTTATAGCACAGGATTCTTGGGTCCCAAGCACTTTACTCATACCATAAGGCTTGGGTTAACTTCTGCCTGCAGATGCACACACTGGGCTCCAGTGGCTTATCTAGGAGCATGACCATTTTAGAGGTATCTCATAGATTTGAGCCAACCTTCAATCAGTATGATCTGAAATAAGAAGCAATGACTCATATACAGACTACACTAATGCCGCTGGATGATTATAGCTTAGTTATAGATTTTAAAACCATTTAACATTTAAACAGAACATTTTCCTTTTAAAAATGATTATTTTTAATCTTTAAGTATTCATTTATTAAATGTTGGAGTCTCCAGTCCTCCCGCCCCCTTCCCTCCCCACACCTGTAACAACGTTAACCCTTAAATTGTAGTATCCATCCTAATTCCTAGTACTTTTGCAGATATGGGATAGAATGATTAAAAAGCTGCTTCCATTCTCCAAATGCCCTTTTGGTAAAAATTACCTGAACCATATACCAGACATAAAGAGCCAACTGTTCAAAAGTGCCTCCACATGGCCGCCATCTGTGCAAGCACAATTTCTATACGTTATTACTTGAGTCTGTAAGTGACAGCATTTTCATATGCAAAACACAAGTCATACACAGAAGTGTTAGAATTCATCTCCTTTGTGCGTAGGTTCAAAAAAATGTACACAAATGGAAGTGACATTTTTGACAAACTAGCCTAAAGAGACACTTTTTCCAAGGACCTCTACCTGCCCTTTAGAAACTGTGGCTGCAATTTTGCACATGTAAGCTTTTGCATATAACAGTAAGTGGTAGTAATACTGGCAGGAGGCCATGAGTGAAAGATTGAATCAGAGTATCACAAGGATGGTAGGAGGCAACGGTTGCCAAACTGGGACTTTCCTTTGCTCCAGAAAAGATTTGGTTCTGGTTAGTTCTCATTTTAACTAAATTTGTTTACATGGGCCCAGACTAGATGCCTCTCTTTTCTCCAGCTGCTTTATTTGCAGCTCCATCTCTTTTTAGCCACTTCTTCTCCCTTGTACTTAGACCCCTATGTTATAACATCCATGCTCCCACCTGAGAAAAACAAAAAAGGAGCCTGCAGTCACTATTAACAGGGATCTCTACAAAACAGTGAGGTGCTTGCCTATTTTCCATCAACCTCAGTTCAGGGAGAAAGCAAATGATCTTAACATTCAAAGATGGATGTCTGCCGGCTAAGCATAATGAGTTACCATGAGATTTACTGGGTTGGCTTAGACTTTCTGCCCAAGATTTTTCAAAGATGACCAGGGGATTTAACACAACTTCCATTCAAATCATTGATAGTTGAACACGGGGGGCTTCCGCCAGCCCTCCCTCTTACCCATCCTGGTCCCCAGCCAACCCACTTTGGGACCTCACCATCCCTGCCCATTGAGGTTAAGGGGGGGGCTATAATGGAGAAGGGGGTTGGCTCCCTCCCATACCAGTCATAGGAGCTGTGAACACCTCGTTTCTGCTCCTTTAAAGAATGCCTCCTTTAAAACCTTTGTGACGGGTTGGATCACAGAAACCCCCTTGGGAGCTGCCACCTAATGTACCAAGACTACTTCTATTCCTGTTTTCCCTGCCAGCTTAGGACTCCACCACCCTGTCTTGCTGAGCCAGACACTCCCGTCTGCTCCAACACAGACCCAGGGTCTGAATTACTTGCCCCAAAGCTGCAAGTTTACCTGAAAACAGCTCACAGAAGTGTGCTTGTCTTTAGCACTCAGATGCCCAACTCCCAATGGGGTCTAAACCCAAATAAATCCGTTTTACCGTGTATAAAGCTTATACAGGATAAACCCATAAATTGTTCGCCCTCTATAACACTGATAGACAGAGATGCACAGTTGTTTGCTCCCCCAGGTATCAATACAGACTCTGAGTTAATTAGTGAAAAGTGATTTTATTAAATACAGAAAGTGGGATTTAAGTGGTTCCAAGTAATAACAGACAGAACAAAGTAAGTCACTAAGCAAAATAAAATAAAATGCGCAAATCTATGTCTAATCAATCCGGAAACAGATAATCTCACCCTCAGAGATGCTTCAGTAAGTTTTTTCTCAGACTGGACACCTTCCAGGCCCAGGCACAATTCTTTCCCCTGGTACAGCTCTTGTTCCAGCTCAGGTCGTAGCTAGGGGATTCTTCATGATGGCTCCTCTCCTCCTCTCTGTTCTGTTCCACCCATTTATATATCTTTTGCATAAGGCGGGAACCCTTTGTCCCTCTGGGTTTCCACTCCCCCTCACTGGAAAAGCACCAGGTTAAAGATGGATTCCAGTTCAGGTGACATGATCACATGTCACTGCAAGACTTCATTACCCACTTGCCAGCACACACATATACAGGAAGACTCACAGGTAGAACACAGCCATCTGCAGACAATGGGCCTGGTTAATGGGAGTCATCAAGATTCCAAACCACCATTAATGGCTCAGACTTTGCATAATTACAATAGGTCCTCAGAGTTATATTTTATGTTTCTAGTTTTAGATACAAGAGTGGTACATTTATACAAATAGGATGAACACACTCAGTAGATTATAAGCTTTGTAATGATACCTTACAAGAGACCTTTTGCATGAAGCATATTCCAGTTACATTATATTCACTTATTATCATATTTTTATAAAACCATATAGACTGCAACATCACAAACTTAACCAATCCATTTTATCCGATCACTATATCCCTTCCCTATGGAGAACTGGCACTGGACATCTGCCCCCATGTTTACATAATGAATTGTGACATCATAGCCTATCTTCTGTCCCATATTCACCCAATTAAGTCCCCCCGCCTGTGGGGAAGGCTAAACCCCTCCCCACTTCACCTTGGCCAATCTGGTGGTGCAGGAAAAATTATTTTCTAGGGCCCTGAGAAAGGAGCGAATAGTGCAGCGCCACAGCGGATCCTGACAAAACCTAGTATTTCACCATTTCCATGGGTGAGTGGGTGCTGTTCTGTCTGGTGCACATGACAGAGCTTTTCCTGTTCCAGCATGGACCCATTTTGCTACCCCTTCTCTTCTGATCACCTGGGGGATGGGTCAGCATGCCCACACTGACAGCGTCTGTCACTGCAGTTGAAAGTAGCTCCCTGGCTCTCTAGCCCTTAAAGTGGCACACACTTTTCCCAAGAAGTCAGATAATGGCCTCCACCACTTAATGTGCAGTGAGGTCATTACCAGATGCCCAGAGAGATCTTCCCATAGAATTAACTGTAATCTTGTAGCAAAGAAATATAAATGTATTACAGGCATGCTGTCAAAATGTAAACATTGTTCCACTCTGAACGCACATCTGTGGATTGATTTATGGTTTTTTTTAATATTGTAATTTATTGCATGTCCTGTCAAGTTCAAGAGTCTGTGCCAATGTCACTTGTTTTGAAGCTTAATTTTCTCTACTTCTCCCTCCAACTAAGTTCTACATCATCGTTGTGTCTTGGGTTTCACTTTGTGTAATTAACTGCATGTGATGCTGCGATTTCTTAGTGTTTTCTCAAGAATGGACTCTGATCATTTGTAGGAAATAATCCGCACTGTAACATGGACAATATAGTTGTACTTCCATAGAGGAGAAGAGGTTTCACAGCATGAGGTCTTTGGGGCAGGGTCTCTGTTAGCTCTTTAGTACACTCTGCAATGCAGAGGACTTTGAGAGTGCCAGAAATATAACAACAATAGGTGGAAATTTCCTCATAATTGTCTCTAATTTTAGTCATAATAGGGGCCATCTCTGATTGGAAGAGTTTCCATCGTGGCATGACTGGGCTGCAGATGTGTGTTCTATCTTTGAAAGCTTGTTTCATGGGCCAGCAAGCATTGTGGGAGACCAGGACTGAGGGACTATTATGGGACAAAATAAGAGTGTTAAACGCAGGTTCAATTCCCTTCTCCACAAGAGGGCTTGTCTAGACAATGTGGTAATACACACTATGGGGAGTGATTTCTAAAGCACACTAGTATGTTGCGCCTTAATGGTTCCACGTAGACCCTGCTGGTTCGCACTAATAGTTCCCTATCTATAATCAATAGGTAATGTTCTTCTTGGCTAGAGTGGAAAGGAGCGTCTTCTATTGCTTCCAGTGTCTTCACTTGAACAGCAGTACATCTGGCCAGTTGAGCAGTGAGGCTGACAGGTCGGTAAGGAGTCCTGTCTAGTCCTCATTGCCCATAAGGTTGATGGCTACAGTACAGGGCCTAAAGAATAGAGGATGTGAAGCGAGGAAAGAGATTAGCATGGAATCTGGAAAGCTGCAGCTCTGACCTTGTATCCTTGCTGGGTGGATGTTAATGATTTCTTCCGTATTTCATCCCATCTGTTTTGAAGCTAGTTCGCATTAAGAGATTTAAAAACGCAAAACCTGTTTTCTATGTTTGGAATGATGATTTTTTGACCTCTGAGGATTGACACAGTGAACTGGAAAGGTGAAACATTCAGGACAATAGAAAGCATGTAGGGAACAGATCTGGTATTTACTTCCTGCTTAAGTATTTTTGATGTGCTCTGTGGCTGGAATTGTCAGGGGCATCATCTGATTTTTAAACAAATGTAAGATGTGGCGACCTATATTTTGAGAGGTCACTAATGATTTTGGGTATGTAACTAGACATCCTGAAGGGGCCTCATTTTCAGAAAGTGCTGAGCACTGCCCTCTGAAAATCAGGCCCCCTTGAAATGTCTCAAGTTGGGCACCCAAAAAGGTAGACAGCTAAAATCACTAGTCATTTATGGAAAGTTTAGGTAAGAAACGTCTGCTTGCAAAAATGTTGAGATTGGCGATGTCATTTTAAAAAATATTAGAGGAGATGGCAGTTAGATTTGTGTGAAACAGCTGCATGATACTTCTGCAATGAGAAAAATATGGCCAGAAGAGCTGAGGTCTGTAATTAAACAAAGCTATGTCTTATTAACTGTGCTAACGTTCACCATTCAGTTCTTAAAAGGAAACAAAAACAAAAAAAAATGAAGTTTAGACTCTGTAATGCAGAATGTTAGCATCCACCAATTGACACCCTATAAATTAACTCTTAGTCCTCCCCTATAATTTTGTATGACAAAATATGGCTCAGACTGGTAATAGGAATGCCAGTTACCTCATGGGTTATTTTGCTACTCCAGAATACCATAAAGTCTAAAGGTAAAATTTTCAAATGTGCCTAAGTGACTTAGGAGCCTAAATACCATATTCAAAAGTTATTTAGGTCCCACTGACTTTGACTTTTGAAAAATTCACTTTAAATATTCTATTCAGTTTGAAAATCTCAAACTGCAGTTTTAAAAAAGATGATGATATATTTATCATCATTTCTCCATTGCATCAGCCCTTTGGTAAAAGATCTATATAAAACAGTGATGAACATCAGATCTCCAACACTAATGTCAACAGAGAATCACAGTGCAGAAGATAAAGCTGACACACTCACACACACAGAAAGGAAAAGTTTTTTAAACACACTTTTGTGAGATTATGTGAAGCTTAAATAAGAAATAAACTGGAAATAACTGAAAATATTGTGCCTAAAAGGAGAATTATATGGCAGGGAAGTAGTTGGATGCCTTAACCTTTAATTGTCAGCCATTTTCAAAGTCGAATTTTTTGTTATGGGGTACAATTTTTGCACAGAAAGCATATTATTTTTGAGTGCATGCTGGAGTCGACTGAAATACACTGTCAGGGTTATCTCTGCGTAACTGAAGTGAATTTCCCTTTTTAAAAAAAAAGTTGCAAAAATTAGACTCGTGTTACCTAAGATCAGCAGGAGGATAGTCCAGTCCCAAATAATGCTATGAGAGCCAACAAAACTGGGCTGCCCTTCTGGAGACTTTAACAAATCTATAATATATGTAGATGGCAGGGGGTGGGGAATTATCCCTGGGTGGGATATGGTGGTCATGGATGGTGGAGGAGGAGAAGGGAGGTTTCTGGCCACAGTGAACATTTTAAACATGTAGGCCCATATCCACTAAGGTATTTAGGCCACCTACTGCCCATTGAAATCAATGGGAATTAGGTGCCTAAACACCTTTAAGGATACGGGCCTTAGGACACAATTCTCCCCCCATCTGTTCAGATGCAGCAGACTGCTGGAGAGACACAAAGAGCTTCCTGTTCTTGCACTGGTTAGTTGCAGCAGACATTGAGCAGCTGGGGCCTACAATATCATGGCACTGGTGCAGTGAAATGTGAGTGGAATGGACAGGACAGGAAAATCCAGCCCTTAATGTTTAATCTTGATAATAGGCCCTGTCCTGTTTTCCTGACTATGACTTCCTGTATCCTCCTCTAGTCTTCTGTATCCCTACCATATGCCTCAGTCCCAGTCCCCTACCTTCAGTCCACATCCCTCCCGATCCCTCTCCACTCTCCATACTCCTTCCTGAACTCATGCCCTTCTATGCTTTTCACTGTCTCCTCCTATTCCTGCCTCTGACACAGCAGCTCAGCCTGCAGTCAGCAGCAGTTCAGATTTATAAACTTTTATTAAAAAATTAATCAGTGTGAAAACCGCCCTGTATGAGTGCAGAGCTAGTCAAAGGCACCACTAATGGGGGATGGTAGGAGGAAAACAAAAAGAAATAAAATACGGCATCCTGCCACTTTAAAGAACGTTTCTCCAACTTGGCCCCATAGCCTCTATGGAGAGTCAAGACCAAGCCAGTCCAAATAAAAGCCCCAAATGGCAAAAGAATATGCAAGATGATCAGTTTCCCAGTTTTGCTTTGCTGCTTGGTTCCAGGCCACAAATCTTCCTAACCCTGTTTCCAGGCGGGGCTGGGGGGAATCAGAGGTCAACGGGGAGAGATGGAGAAGAGGAGCATTTCTGTGCCTCCTCTTCATATATCTGCCCTCCTGAATCCACACTTAATCCATTCCCTTCCTACCTCATTGTATGCTCTATCATATGCTCTTTAGATTGTGTACTTTTGTGTTTATTTCCCCCCCATAAAAAGTAACAAAACAAAAACCAAAAGATTCTAACCAACCAACCAGCCACTACTACACTAAAAGATTATTCTTCTGAGCAGGGGCAACCAAACAAAAAAGTTGGAGCTTGTAGTCTACTCCATTTTGGATATGTGATGAGCCAAAAACACATTAAGAATATTTTCAAAAAGTCAACTGGGATTAAAAAATAAATAGAAAACTACCGTAAACTAAAAAAATGAATGAAAGCTAGTGAATGCTCAGGACTTTTGAAATTCAGGCAGGTGTTTAAATATGGAGTTACCAACCAAACTTTGAGCTTCCCCACCAAAAAACTTCCCTGAAAAATTCTATCCTGAGATGACATATGGTATTTGAAATTTCCAGGGGAATGGTTTCTTTTTGGGGAAGGGAGGGAGGGAGTGTATGAAAAAACAGGCTTCATAAAACGTGTGTCAGCCGGGCTTTTCAAAGTTTGCAAAGCTAGGCCCCATCAGAGTCACTATAAAACTAATGCTGTGCTGATACACATCTTTCCCTGTATCAGTAGCCACAGTAGGACAGTAACTGAAAATAGCTTTGCTTCCCCCCCCACCCCCTTTTACCAGGCCTGCAATGATTTCTGCATCCCCAGAGAGGACAGGTGACAAGAAGTTTGGATTCTGATTCAGATTCCAAGATTTAGATGTAAAGTTCAGTAAAATCTGAGCAGGACATTGATGTGGCAATGTCTGCATGTTGTGGCTCTGACTCACGAGAACACGTGCTGACCAGGGATGGAATACTGGTGGCAGAGATAAGCTATATGTCGAAGCTCCCAGAGCACAGAGCTCTTCTAAGGCAACACCGCAATAATGTCACATTATTAAAAACTATCTAACTCAAATCTATCACATTAGGCTCTGCTAACTTGGAGAGAGTTGGTTCATATTTCATTTTTAAATGTTTGCCCAAACTTGGCGGAAAGTTTATTTATTTTCAAGATCAGGGACAAACAAATGCAGAGTTAAAGTGTGAATGTGCTGTAGTGAGAGCACGTTGTTATACATCTTCAACAAAGATTTCAGAATCACTCTGGTACCAAGCAGAGATAAAGTAATCTCAAAAGTTAGCTAACAAAGCAAATACTTCATAGGTAATGGAAGGTGCCAGGAAATCAATACAAGGGAAATCCATCTACTGCCTTAAACAGAATGGAAATTGTTCTCTTGGAAGGCTGCCTTTAGGTAAACAAAGATGTCACCATCAAGAAGGAGGAATCGTAGAGGGAAAAGTCCTACCTTCCAGCATGCTCCACTATACAGCTAAAAACTCAGATGGAAGGGATTGTGTTTTCACACTCAGGGCAGAAATAAAAGGTTAATTTTCCAAGCTATTTTAATGTAAATATCGTAGTAAAGTCCACAACTAACCAACCATGCCATTTTATCTAAGATGACTGCCAGAGAACAAATTTAATGCAATGCCTTTCAATTACTCTAAACATTGGATAGATGGGACACTCATTCTATTTAAATGGCCTTACCTGGTGCAGTCTACATATCTGTCCACTGCCATTAACCACTATGAACATTAGTCTCTGTTAACATAAATTTGTTCACTTGAATTTGCCTGCCTGTTCTATTATGGGTGATAACCTAGTCAGACTTACTTTAGTAGAGTTTTGCAAAATAATTAAAATGGTACAATGAATATTCTCATTCAAATTAATACATGACATAAAAATTAATCTTTCCCATCCCATTGAATTTCTACAAATCTTGAAGAATTGGGATTACAACTTAAGCTCTGATCCTGAAATTCCTTGCACATGGGCAGACAGCTATGCCAACACACAGCCCCAGTGACTTGAGGATCAGATCCTTAGTTAGCACATTTTAATTCCTACCCAACTCTGTGCTAGTTGACATTGACCAACTTTTGGGAACAGTTTAATCCACGGATTTGTGCCTCTTTCTCTTTGCAAATCATCCACAAGCAGACTTTAACTTTTATTTGTTGGTCAAACATTTTCAGGAACTAGTTAATGCAAATCTCTTTCAACCTGTGAGCTGTGACCCTATTGACTGTGACAGTTTCTTATTTATTATTCATATGCTGTGATTGGTCACCTAACCTATATAAGAGGTGACTCCCAAACCCACACACAGTTAACAGGATGGCCATACTAACACTTCTCACACAAATACTTATGCAATGGTTATAGCTGACTGAAACAGGGTTTCAATCCCACCAGCTAAGGAATTGTGAAGGAGGAACGCTCTTCTGCCACAAGCCAGGGAAAGCAGGAGGACCTCTCCCAATGCTTTTAGCAGTGGAGGAAGAGCTGCATTTCTCTCTCTAGCTTCCCCTTCCGGTAGCCACTGTCCGAATGTACATACATTCACCTGCCAGTGCATATTCACACAAGTATTCCCAACATTTTTGCTTTCCACAAACATTCTTGGAACCAAATTAATAGAAGCTACATTTGTACTGGCAGTTGTTCATGAAAAGCAAACACCAGGGTTCACAAGCATGGCCAACGTGAATTCATGGTGTCATTCAAACAAATGCTGGCAATTATTTGTTAGTTTTTCAGTATTCACACAGCTCTAGCGCAAAAAAAAAAAGTATTTTCCTATGGCATAATAATGAGGGGAGGAGCATCATTTTAAAAAAATCACCCTAAGGAGCTTTTGTCGAACTTCAGTGGAACTACTCAGGCGCTTAAAATTAAGAAAATGCTTAAGTCCTTTGCTGCATTGGGGCCAAAGTGTTCAACACCTTACAGAACCAAACCCTTAAACATTGTCAAAGAGTTCTACTATCCTTATGGCATTCTCCTCTAAACCTGATCACTGTTCAAGTAATGTTTCTATAGACTGTCATATTCGGTACATAGAGTACTTAATTCAACTCATGTCGTTTTCACCACCTTCCTTCAAATTGCAGAATACGAAAAAAGCCTCTGTGCCTACAGCAGTACCCTCAAGTCTTTCGGTTTGTCTCTGGCACTCCACTTTGCTGTGAAGTAACTGGAAATGCATTCTGGGCATAGGCATACAGACAGTCCGATTAAGTCATTTCATAAAACTGAACAGTGTTTACACCAAGTTCCTGTGTGTCACAGTGAAATAACTTTACCTGTTAGGTTTCATCAGCATTACACAGAATGTCGGTTCTCTTCAGAATGAACGATGATGGCTATTTATCTACAACTGGAGGGATCCACACTGACATTATAGCCATCTAGCATACCTCCAAAGCAGTCTTTTGATTTGAAGTTGGTTTTGATCATTAGAAAGATCCTCTTCTGTCTCTTGTTGATCTTCTCCTTTGAAGTAGAACAGCTTCTGAAAAACTCAGAAAGGTGAAGAACATATTGATAGATGTTCCATTTTATAGCAGCACAATCATTACCTTTTAGTAATGTAGACTATTTGGGGGTAACAACATAAAATGGGGGACTGGATGGACCAGGCATCTAGTAATGAGATAGAAAGCCTTGGAGGTCACCATTTGGAATCTAGCCTTTGCTGGTGAGAACCAAAAGCTATTACCACCTACAAGCTGTTTTGTAGCCTGAGTGAAAAAAGTTGGCAGTCTTGAATCAATTTCCATATGTCCACATAAAAGTTAGTACTAACTGACACTCTTGTTAGTATGAAGTGTAGTTGTAGCCGTGTCAGTCCCAGGATATTAGAGAGACAAAGTGGGTGAGGGAATAACTTTTATTGGACCAACTTTCTGTGGGTGAGAGAGACAAGCTTTAGAGACTGAAGAAGAGCTCAGTGTGGCTCCAAAGCTTGTCTCTCTCACCACAGAAGTTGATCAAATAAAAGATATTACCTCACCCACCTTGTCACTCTTGTTGGTAGCCTCACTAGCAAGGCCAAGGATTGAACCAGCCAAGGAAACATTCCACTTCTAAGAGAGATCCTTTTAGCTCAGGTCCGGGGGCGGGTCTATTCTGTACCTATTTGGAGGATCGATAGAGATTTACCAGAAGGACGTCAGGCTGATTTTCAAAGATTTCAGGTACCTAAATATGTAGATAAGCTCCTTGTGGGATTTTCAAAAGCACCTAAGCAGGTTAGGCACCTAACTCCCTTTGAAATCAGTACTTTCAGCCTGCACCTTAAAAAACACTTAATTAAAACAAAAGTACCCTATCCCAAATCTAATGGCACTAATTACAAGGTAATTATCCATTATCAGTAATTGTCTCCTGATAACAGTGCAATAAAGTTTTGTCATCCTTGTATAATGGGTGCCCTCTAATGTGTCACCTAAAGTACTTCAAAGAAAACAGATGGCACTTCATCATGACATCATATGTTGCAACAAACTGGACAGGAATTGATCATTTTATGTAATCAAACAAACTGCTATCATAATTCACCATCAAACTGCTGGTTCTCTCCATCCAGATACACGTTAGCAACCTCAAAAAATACAACTTTTAACAGTTCGCTTTGGGCCTGATTGTGCAGTCATAGTCTAGGCAGAACTCCCACTGCTGTTTCTTTCCAGTCCAGATTTCACATCAGCTGACTGCATTCTGCTTCCCTAAAGAAATTGATCATGGAATTAGGATAGGGAAATTATTCTACACAATCACTCCTAAAAACATCTCAGTACCATTGCTGATATAGAATGGTTACTACATTTCTAGCCCAGAGGTCACATTTCAGTGGAAAGTGAAGTGATTCTTTTATGTGCATTGCTGCAATTGGGAGCCTTTGGGATAAAAATTGCTATAATAAACGTAAGGTATAATTATCATAATTTGTCATCTCAGTGAATTTATACTTTATATCTTCCGCTTAATCAGGAAAACACTTAATGGGATGTCTTTCAGGGAACTGATTTAGCCAAATGAGAATGAATATCAATGACTGCTGCTTAATCAAAATGGTATTAGCATAAGTTCCACTTAATGAGGACATATTTGGCTAGTGCCCAGGGGTTAAGTGGTGTTGAACCAGAGCATTAAATACAAGGTAGGTGTGAAGTTCCAATCTTTTAATAGTGATCTAACCAAATAAAAATTGGTAGCTTAACAAATAAAAATGAAATGTATTGAATGTCCATTTCAGTCTAGCACTTTTTACTCAATACAGTATTTTACTTATTTTAAGGTTTTGGTGGTTTTTTTTAAGTTTTCTCATCCATTTTATTGTGATGAATATGACACTCCGTGAAACAGCCTGTATTGAGGGGACTACTGTACTCTCTTAACCTCCTGTTCACCTAAAGCTGGTATCCAGGTCACCAGGGGAACTTGTTTTCTTTTTGTATTAATACTACAATGCACAGGCTCTGCCACATAATGAAAATGCATTTCTCTTTTATGCATGTGTAAGCTTTTGTTTTGCCATAAATGCCCAGATTTAACTCCCAACTTCAATATTAGCAATGCTACATTTCCCTCCCTCTGCCTGTTTGCAATCTCAGCAGAAAACTACTTTAACTGTCTGGCTTCCTGATACTGCACTGCTGCAGCTATTGTCACCAAGGAGTTAAATTCAAATGGGGGCCAAGTGCTGTTATATATATTTTTTTCTCCCTCTTCATATATGATGTATATTAAAGAATCTGAAAGATCTGCATGAACAGTATGAAAGATTTTTTTCCTACAGTGACATAGAGGGGTTAGAGTTCAATGCTCTCACAAAATATTTAATCTTGTGAAATGCCATTTGTACTGTCACTCTTGTATATACTTGCTTTGAAATTCCTAACCTTAGATTCTTCTATGGAAAGGAATATAGTGCACAAGTGTTCTTACCTTTGATATACTATAGGATCTAACAATATTTAACCGGTGAAGTCATTTTTGTTTCCAAACCTATGTCTCAAATATGCTTGGGAACGTGGAAATTCACAATGCCCTTATTCATGACATCAAAATCAGTTCCATGGTAACACATTGTGATGACAAAATACACAGATTGCAAGGTCACAAGTCACACTTAAGAACAAGCAGGGGAGAAATTGTTAGTTTAATGAATAACATTAGTCAATCCCAATAAAAAGAATAAAAATAAAGAGAAACAAAGTGTCTAAAGTAAATGCCCTTAAACGCACTTCAGAACCATTTCATCTTAAAGTTAAGTAGCTCTTCAAATGTAGAAGGGTGCCACAGATTTTTCTTCTGCAGCAAATGGGGGTGCACTTTAAAAATAAAGTTTCTGTACAATAATGATTCCATTGAATATCAATGCCTTCCCTCCAAGGCTATAATGAAAAAACAACTGGTGTGGAAAATTCAATACAAAAGGAAACTAACTCAACTAGGGATGTTAACTTGAATTTTCAAAATGATTAATGATTTTGGGTACCAACTTGCGACACCTTTAAAGGCACTAGATTTTTAGAAATGTCTAAGCATCTGAAAATCAGGCCTATTTAAAGTGCCGCAAGCTGGGCATGCAAAATTGCTAGTTGCTTTTGAAAACTGAGGATCGTGTAATTACTTGGTTTTTGTTCAAATAATAGGAATGTTTATACTACATCCAGTCAGTTACTTACAATATGCAAAAGAATGCCAATATTATTATAGATTCTGCAAAAGTTGGCATTTTAAGTAATTTCTTAATTGTTCTGGATCTTGTAACACAAGCAAACAATTATGATTTATATTACATTATTGCCTAGAGGTTCCCATTGAGATTGAGGCCCAGTCGTGCCAGGCACTGTACATACTCATAAGTAAGAGAAACTCCCTGCCCAAAACACCCTACAATTGAAATAGATAGAGTATGCAAGCAATGAATGCAAAGAGAGGCACAGAGAGGTGAAGCGATTTGTCCAAGCATCAGAAGGATTGCTCAACAATATTACAAATGCACTACCCTCATCAGATTTGCTTTCTATCTCTTTACAGCAAGATAGGCTAGATGCAGTGGGTACAAGGTATCTAAAAAAATATTTATAGTCATGGGAACGTTCTTATATATGGAATGTTTTGAATGCCAGGTGTTTGTTCCAGGCAGTTACCTTAGAAAAAGTAACAAAAATACATTGTAACCAATACTTCATTCTAACTCTTATGGTCAAAAGCTTCTATTTGAAATCCCAGCTGTAATATAGTGCTCATAATCTATCCAACATGATTGTCATATAATTGGCAATATTGGTCTAATGCTCACCACAGTCTGAGAGGTCAAGGGAGAGGGGAATAGATTTCCTTTAACTTCTGGCTTAAAGAAAGCCAGAAAGAGGATTATTTTTTTTACATTGTCATGGCAGACAGTCCTATCCCAATACATATATAGACAGTGACTATATAGCCAAAAACCAAACTGTTACTTTAATTCTATAGTAAGAACCTTGGCATAGTTTTTCCATATATCAAAGCAACATATTTTAAATGCTGCAGTCCCTGAAAAAAAAAAAAAGCCATCGGTTGCAGTATCCTTTTTTAAAAAAAAAAACGCTGGCATAAAATCATAGGACTATTTAAAAAATAAATGAAAACATACTTTGATACAACTCTACAATTTTTAACATACTCTTGGGTTCTACCAATCACCAGAGAGGGACATAAACGTCCATCTATATTATATGAAATTGCTTGATTGTGACATACATACATACCACAGGTGGGGGTTCTTCTTAAATTGGTGCCTATCATGTGATGCTTCATAAGCAAAGAATAGCAGGCCATGCTGCTTTATTCAATTGGGTTATGCTTTTACTCTTTCTCCCTGCATGTGAAAAGCATAACAGAGAACTAGCAGAGCAGAAGTAAGATGTGTTTTGTTAGTTGTCTGAAGCCCTGGGGCCCGGAACCGGATAAGTCCTGATATTATACCCTGGATTGAGCAAAATAAATCCATTTTGTTTCCTACAAACATTTAGCCATTAAAAAAAATATGAGATAGAAAAACAGACTTTGCTGTCTGCATGCCTTCTTGTAAAGCTCGTATTGTGAAAGTGTCAGAATCATTAGCTCATTGGCATATATTTTGCAAGCTAATGCTTCTACTTTAATTCTCACTGGGGACTGCATGTCTGCTTTTCAAATAAAACCCAGACTGAAGAAGGTGAAGAGAGCTTAAACTGACGCTGCTAATGCTCTGTAATGGCTGATAGCACTTCTGGATATGAATAATTATGAAATATCAGGCAAAACTGATATAACCATAGATCCCTAAATACCTACCGCAATACAATCCACCAAAAGTAATCTGTGTACGTTAAAAATGTCCGATATAGGTTTGTAGTTCATTTAAATACATACAGAGCAGTGGGCCAAATAGTGGTTCAAAATAAATGAAGTGCAGGAAATAAATTGCAATATGAAATTCCTTACATGGAAGGAATGAGGAACGTTAGCCTTTCATAGAGCTACACTGCTGAATTTACTACTGATTCACAGAAGAGACTCAGAGCAAGTGATTACAAAAACCAGGCCTATAACAGTGCCTTTCTATTCTCAAAACCTGGTCCAAAATAGTTACCCCCTCTCAAAAATACATTGCTGGTGAATTTTGATGTACATTAAAATCAGAGGTTATCAGTAAGAGACATAATAATGCAGGCAGACAGTCTCATCATGCAGCTCTATGTATAAGCCTTGTTCTTGCAACACAATGAATACTCTGCCTAGACATGCATAGCCCAGGTCCATTTTTCAAATCTCTCTCACGCACTTCAGTGCTGACACACATACACTCTTTCCCTGTCTTCAGTGCTAAAGAACAACAGGATTTTATTTCATTTGAAATAAAGACAGTTTAGATCTGTACAGAATTCAGCCATTCACATTTGCAGGATTCCTGTGAACTTTGTGTTTGGTTCCAGGTTGTGGGGCAGAATAGGGTGGTGTTTGCATCCTTTGAGTTTTAAGCTCTAATGAACTCAAAATATCAAACCAAGCCTCAGTCAAAGCCACTGAGTGCTACCTGGTTTAGTACCATAGCCATGTGAACCCCCCAATTTAATATGATTTTTATACAGAACTATAAATCAGCCCAGATTTATTTGAGAATGAACCCAGGGTCAGCTGACAGGTTTGTGAACTTGAGCAAATCTTTCGGTGAACACAGTCTTTGTTCTGAATGTTCAGCAAAACCCCAAAATAGGCAAGCGTCACATAGTTTCTGGTTTCATTGTGAACATCTTGCACAGCTCGACTCTAATTACTTCACAGTTATGCATTGGTTTTGAAATTTCTGATCCATACTCCACAGTTGCATACTCTGATTGACTTGCACTGGAATTTTACGCACCATAACATGCTAGCTTAATGTTATATACCACCAAATACGCAAAAGTCCACTGTGAACATCAAAACTGCTTTCTCCACATCTGTAAGAGCCCCCTCTCAATTTGGTGTTCTTCAGGTCACTTATTCAATTTTTTTGAATACTTTATATTCTTCAGTGTTCTTTGTTGGACTGGCATCATGCTCCCTGATCTTACTATAAATAATAACCCTAAACCTAAAACTTTTTGTCTGTTAATTTCCTTATTTTAAAAACAAAATACAAGCTGAACACAGATCTTAGAGAATGTACAATACCCCAGGCTATCAGCCTCTCCCAATTTGGGAGACCAATAGGATTCTGGCTACTCGTAGCTGACATAGCCCTTCAGAGTTCACGAGCTTCACAAGGTTTCTGGCTCTTCTTGTCTCGCATCAGTTTGGAACTCTCAAGTTCTCTGGTTCCCCAGCTTTGACTCTTTAGTGTGGCCCTGCAGGGCTTAGGAATGATGCACAGGGTTACAATTTCCTTCCACTTTATCCTGGCCCTGCATATATTGTATAAAGAACTCACCAGGCCATGTGGACTTCAGAGGCTTGTCTATGTGAGAAACCTACAGTGAAACATTTGAATTGACTTTTAAATTGGCAGTTACACCAGTGCACAAGGCTGTGTGGACATTCATTTCAGTACAAGAGTAGCTAATTTTGATTGGCTTAAGCCAATCAAACCAGTCGATTTAAGCTAAACCAAATCAGCCATTTTTATACCGAAATAAAAGTGGCCATGCAGCCTTTTGCACTGGTTAAACTATATCTTATTTGTATTACTGTTGTGCCCAAGAGCTCCAGTCAAGCTCAGGAACCACTGTACTAGATTCTGTACAAACACAGAACTAGAGCTGAGTGAATAACTGATTTTTCGGTGTGAGGGCCTGTCGTGGGGCAGGTACACCCTGTCACCCTTTGGGGGGCAGAGGCGTAGCCAGCTTCTCAGTACAGGGGGAGCAAACATAAAAAAGGCACCCCCCCTTGTCTCCTCCTCTGGCCACGCCCCTCCTTGGCTCCTCCTCCGGCCGCTCCGCACCCCCCCCCTTGGCTCCTCCGGCCACGCTGCGGCCATGCTGTGCCCCCCCTCGGAGAGGTTTGGGGGGGGCGGGCGCAGGGGAAGGAGTGGCGGGCGGGCACTGCTCGCTTCTCCCAGGGACTGGAGGGAGCAGAGCAGTGGAGCAGGCAGCAGCTGGCGGGCAGATCCCCTCTCCCCAGCAGCTTCCTGGTTTTTCAAAAGCGGTGCCTGCCGGGCCGCCGCTGGGTTCCTGCAGGCAAGGGGGGTGGGGCAGCACAGCCGGACTCTGGAGCAGCCATTGGGGGGGGGGCGGCGGGCGCGGCCGGAGGAGCAAAGGGGCCGGCTCCTCAGCCAGCGCGCCCCACGCTCAGCGCGGCCTAGGGTGACCAGAGAGCAAGTGTGAAAAATCGGGACGGGGGTGGGGGTAATAGGATCCTAGATAAGAAAAAGATCCAAAAATTGGGACTGTCCCTATAAAATCGGGACATCTGGTCATCCTAGCGCGGCCGCCTCCTGCGGTGGCTCAGGGCTCGGCGGCCGAGCGCTCCGCAGCTGGTGAGCAGATCCCCTCTCCCCGGCAGCTTCCTGCTTCCCTCGGCCGCCTAGTTGCTCCCTTTTATATCCGGATTCCAGCTGGAGCATGCCCAGCAGAGCTGAGGGGGCGTGGCTTCTTCAGCCCACAGAGTGGGATTAACCCCTGCTGAACCAGTATGGGGTTGGTACACCCCGCCACAAGGCTAAACTGAAAAACCTGAAAAAAAATCAGTTTTGAACCAAAACTGATTTTTTTTCCAGTTTTCTTGATGAAATAAAAACAAAAATTTCATTTCGGATAAAAAAATCTCTAAAATAAAACAAAAAACCAAAACTAAACACATTTTTTTCTGAGTTTTCAGTTAGCTTCAAAGGTGTTTTCAATCCAACATTAAATGTTTTCGGTTTTTCATTTTGTTTAGTTTTCAAGTGTTTTCACCCTTTAGCTATTTTAATACATAGCCAAATTTCTAAATGAAGCATTGTTTGAAAATGAAAAGTTGAAATATTTCATTCTGAAATGTTCAAAATGAATCATTCTGACTTCCAAAAATATATTTAAAAAAATCTATATTTTTCCATCCAAAGCTATTTGCTGAATTCATCCTGAATATGGTGGTTCTCAAAATTTCACCCAGCTCCGTACAGAAGAAAAGATGATTCCTGCTTCCAATCCAAGTAAACAATTTAGTTTCATTCTTCAAGTTATACCAGTGCAACTTTCCCATGTAAACAAACTTCATAAATTTGGTGTCATACCAGAAACACTTCATAAAGTATCCATAACTATACCATATGAATAAAATATTTTTAACAAGTTAAGATTTTTTACAATGTAATTAGCTTCTGTCATAGATTTTAATTATATTTAATTATATGTAATGTTTTGCAATTAAGCTTTATAATTTTTTTTTAAAGTTAGAGTCTGGGTAAAATATTATTTGTAATATTAAAATAGTTCAATCAATTGCCTTCAAACTTTAAATAAACAATACAAAATTCTAGTCTACCCAGAAAATAGTCACCAAAGTACTTTTCCTGGCCAAAATTAAAAGGTGAGTGAATTTAGAACTAATAATGGAACTCTGAATGAAAATGTAATGATGGTGCTGCTCCTGAAGTGATCCATATTCCAGGTAATTTTTAAAAAAATAACATGTTACTAGAGCTGGGTGAATAAATAAATGTTTGGTTCAGGAGCCAAAATGTAACACTCCTACCCCAACAAATTTGGTTCATTTAGAACTGTAACTGACTTGTTTTCAGTTTCTTTGACAAAATGAAAAATCTGAAAAAAATAATTTTGGATCAAACAAAACACTTCATACAGCCTGAAACTTTTTTTTTAAGTTTTTTATTTCATGTTGGGTCATTTTTGGGGGGTGTTGACCTTTATTTTTGTTCTATTTTTTGTATAAAAGTTTTGAAACAAAAAGTTTAACCACTTCATTTTTAAATGGTCAAAATGAAATGGTCTGACTGAAAAAAATAACCTTTTTTTTTTCTGGCTGAGCTTCAGTGCCCCCCCAAAATGAATTTTTCACTGAATGTACCATATGCCAAAAAATGAATAAATCACCCAGCTGTACCCATAACTCAAAATCAGTTTTACCTATTTTCTTCATACTTTGCAGAGTACATCCACTGGACGCCATTCTACAATAAGTCCATGGCTATAAACACACATACACAACACAGTTAGTAGCTATACCACACAAACTGGCAAAATCAAGACCAGAAGCCTCAGAGCTTAGATCCAAAACCACAGGTCTCTATTGCGCAAGCTAAGGAAAACAATATCCATTATAATGTTGAGGTACAGCAACGTTCTTAAGTTCTCTCTAAGCTACCACCTGCTGGTGGGCACACTGCTCTAAGTTTAAGAACTACAGTATGTAGAATTGTTAATAACTTTGCTTAATTATACCTTCTTTTCTGTTATGCATATGTTTTCAAGGGAATTGAGATATATGGAAAGTTCAAAGGAGCACTAACAAGACATTTTTGAGTTAAAGCAACACAAAGAGATCAGGGAGCAAATTTCAAATCAGGGTAACTTTCTAATGTCCAGTATCTTAAAAACAAATTTGACAACTTTTCTTCAAACTTTGCAGAAAAGCTTTCCCTACTCTACAGAGTACAAGATTGCCTGACAAACTTTTAGTAGTCCTAAGAAAACTAGTTTCCAACCTCTCATAACTTGTTTTTCGAGATGTGTTGCTCATGTCCATTCCAAGCATGTGTGTGCATGTTGCGTGCACAGTCGCCAGAAGTTTTTTCCCTCTAGTGGTGCCCGTCAGGTCGACTCAGGGACCCCCAGGAGTCATGGCTTCATGACGCTGCATATAGGACCCTGCCAACCCGTCAGCTTTTCAGTTCCTTCTGGACAGATTACTCCGACAGAGGGGAAGGCGGGTGAATCTTGGAATGGACTTGAGCAACACATCTCGAAGAACAACAGTTACGAGAGGTAGGTAACCGTTTTTTCTTCAAGTGCTTCCTTATGTCGATTCCAAGTAGGTAACCCCCAAACCTGACCTAGGAGGCAGGGTCAGACTTTATGGAACCACTGATTGAAGCACCACTCTGCCGAATGCTGCATTAGCCCTGGAATGCTGGGTAATGGCATAATGAGAAGTAGAAGTGTGGACTGACGACTATGTCGCTGCCCTGCAGATTTCTTGGATCAGGACCTGGGCCAGGAATGCCAACGAGGAGGCCTGCACCCTTGTAGAATGTGCCATCAGTGTGGGGGCAGGCGTCTTTGCCAAATTGCAACATGCCTGGATACAGGACATGATCCACAATTAAATTCTTTGAGAAGACACCGGGAGGCCCTTCATCCTGTCTGCTACCACAACAAACAGCTAGTTCGATTTCCAAAACGGCTTTGTCCGCTCAATATAAAAGGCCAAAACCCGCCGAATGTCCAGGGAGTGGAGTCTTTGCTCCCAGCTGTTAGTATGTGGCTTAGGATAAAAGACTGGGAGAAAAATGTCCTGACTGGCATGAAACTGAGAGACGACCTTTGGGAGACAGGCTGGGTGAGACTAAAGCTGCAGTTTGTCCTTATAACAAAAAATGGTGTAAGGAGGGTCGGAAGTAAGGGCTTTAAGCTCAGACACCCTCCTAGCTGGTTATTGCAACCAGGAATGCCACCTTCCATGACAGATCAAGCAATGAGCATGTTGCTATAGCCTCCAAGCGGGGGAGGGGAGCATTAGTCTTCAAAGCTCCAGATTAAGATCTCAAGCCAGGATCAGTTGCCAAACTTGAGGGTATAACCTGTCAATACCTTTGAGAAAACGACCAACCATTGGATTGGCGAAGACTGAGCGGCCTTCCACTCCTGGATGGAACGCCGAAATGATGGCCAGGTGAACCTTTATCGACAAGACTGACAAGTCCTGCTGCTTTAAATGGAGCAGATAGTCCAAGATAAAGGGTATTGATGATAGTGTCGGAGAGGTACGACTCTGCGAACACCAGACTGAGAATCTCTTCCACTTGGTCAGGTAGGTAGCTCTGGTGGATGGTTTCCTACTGCCAAGGAGTACCTCCCTAACGGTTTCTGAGCATGTCAGCTCTACTGGGTTTAACCATGAAGCTTCCAAGCTGTAAGGTGGAGAGACTCGAGATTGGAATGCTGGAGCCGGCCATGCTGCTGGGTGATCAGGTCTGGAACTAAGGGTAGGGTGACAGAGTGTCCACCAGCAGCTCCAGAAGCAAGGTGTACCAGTGCTGGTGGGGCCAGGCTGGCGCTATGAGCATCACTGAGGCTCCTTCTCTCTGGGTCTTGAGAAGATCTTGTGGACGAGTGGAATAGGTGGGACCGCGTTGAACAGGTGAGTGAGCCCGGACTGTGATTCAGGAAGGTAGGGTGCCTCCAGGTGTATTGAGTGCGCTATGCAGAAGTCCCAGAGCTTAAGGGTTTCCTGACATAGGGGAGAGGAGCGTGTTCCACCCTGTTTATATAAAACATAGCTGTCGTATTGTCCGCCATAACTGACACACATCTCCCTTCCAATTGAGCTTGGAAGGTCTGGCGTGCCAGACAAACTGCCCTCAACTCCCTGACATTGATGTGAAGTGAGAGCTCTGCTTGGGACCAGAGGCCCTGAGTCCTGAGCTCTCCCAAATGCGCTCCCCACCCCATCACTGTCACAGCAAGGGATGTGGTCTGGAAAAGGGAAGGCCTGTTCACACCGCTTGCAGATTGAGCCATGAGAGAGACTCGAGAACCTGCGGTGGGAGTGTGACTTACCTTGTCCAGACTGTCCCTGCCTGGCTGATATGTCGATGCCAGCCAGGCCTGGAGAGGTCTGAGCCTCAGCGTTGCATGTTGCATTATGTATGTACAAGACACCATGTGTTCGAGGTGCTTCAAGGAATTCCTTGCTGTAGTAGTGGGGTATTGTGTGAAGCTTACTATAATGTCGTGGATTGTCTGAAAATGAGATTCTGGCAGGAAAGCTCTGGCTTGTCTTGAATCTAACACTGTCCCTATGAACTCTATTCTGTGAGTGGGTGTGACATTCCCCTCTGGTGTTATCTGGACCGGTGATCTGCTAGGTCACTCCAGTCCTTGACTCTGGGAGCCAGCCTTACCCTCCTCTGCTGTGAAAATCCCAATTCCTGGGCAGTTCACACACTGTCTCTGGCATGTAAGCTGCTCCTTGGATTGCACAACTGAATGACACTAGTCAATATCTCCGGTCCCAAACACAACCCTAGGAACCTCCGTCTTGCTATGTCCAGTTATGCCCGCTGGATGCCGCAAGCTTATATGAGTTCATCAATTTAAGAAATTGATATGTATCAGGCTTGTTATCCCAAGGGGAGTCTCTGACCCACTTCAAACCAAATGCACTGCTTCACGTAGAATAAACAAACAGATTTATTAACTACAAAGATAGATTTTAAGTGATAATAAGTAAAACCATAAGTTAGATTTGTTCAAATGAAATAAAAGCAAAATGAATTCTAAGCTGATCTTAACACTTTCAGTGCCCTTACAAACTTAGATGCTTCTCACCACAGACTGGCTGGTTGCCTTTCAACCAGGCTCTCCCCTTTGATCAGTGCTTCAGTCGCTTGGTGGTGATGGAGGTAGATGGAGGTAGAAGAGAGAGAGAGAGCATGGCAAACAGCTCTCCCTTTTATCATGTTCTTTCTTCCCTCTTGGCTTTGCCCCCCACCCTTCAGAGTCAGGTGTGCATTACCTCATCGTAGTCCCAAATTGACCAAAGGAATGGGGGGTGACTCACTCGAGAATCCAACAGATCCCTTTTTTTGTTGCCTAGGCCAGTGTCTTTTGTTCCTGTGAGGCTGGGCTGGGTTTGTCCCATACATTCCCTGATGAGGTGTGAACTGCCCCTCTGCTCTTGGAGAGTGTTTGCCTGGGCTTGCTTTAAGCCATGAGGACACATAACTATATACATGAAATTACAACCTATGACATTACTATAACATTACTGTAACAACAATGCTCAGTGCATCATGAGCCTTCCGAAGATACCTGACATGACAAACTTTGCATTGGATACCACACAATCATTTTATAAGGATGAACATGGGGGCGTAGGGTGTTCCCATGAGGTACAGAATGTTACAGTGGGGCATAGAGTTGATGTTTGTACATTCAGCAGGAGACCTGTCGAAGGCGGACCTTATCATGCTGACATGTTGTTCCATTTGTGCCTTGGAGTGGTCCCTGACCAACAAGTCATCGAGGTATGGGAATACCTGCACCTGTCTTTTTCTCAGGAAGGCGGTTACGACTGCAATGCACTTGGTGAATACTCAAGGGGCTGCTGACAGGCCAAAGTGGAGGATTGTAAATTGTTAATGAGTGCAGCCCACTACGAATCTGAGGAACCTCCTGTGGGATGGGATTATCAAAAAATGGAAGTATGCATTCTTCAAGTCGAGGGTGGCATACCAATCCCCTGGATCCAGGGAAGGGATAATGGTGGCCAAAGAGACCATACGAAACTTTAGTTTCCTCATGAACCTGTTGAGGTTGCGCAGGTATAGAAGGATATAGCTTGCTCAGGAAGGACAAGCAGGGAAAAAACCTCATCCACCTCTTCTTCCTGGTTAGGTGGTCTGTAGTAGACCCCTACCATGACATTACCCTTGTTTTCACCCCTTTTATTCTTACCCAGAGACTTTCAACAAGTCTGTCTCTTATTTCTATCTCAATCTCAGTCCAAGTGTATATATTTTTAATATATACGGCAACACTTCCTCATGTTTTCAGATTGAATGTTTTCAGTTGAATTTTTCCTGTTTTTATTTTTTTGATGAAAAATGAAACTTTTCCATAGAAACTTCCCATCCTCCCTATTTTCTGACCAGCTCTACTTAGGAGACTTAGGCCAGGTCTATACTAACAAGTTAGATCAACCCAGCTTCGTCACTCAGGGGTGTGAAAAATCCACACCCCTGAGTAATGTAGTTAAGACAACCCAACCATCGGTGTAGGAAATGCTAGGACGACTGAATAATTCTTCTGTTGACCTAACTACTGCCTCTCAGGAAGATTAACTACAGCAATGACAGAGCCCTTCCCATCACTGTAGTGAATTGTTACATCTAGACTAGAATAAAAGACCCAGAGCATAGAATCATAGAACCGGAAGGGATCTCTCAAGGTCATTTAGTCCAGTCCCCTGCACTCATGGCAGGACTAAGTATTATCTAGACCATCCCTGACAGGCTCTTAAATATCTCCCAGGATGGAGATTCCACAATCTCCATGGGAAACCTGTGTTTAAATCACCCTGGCCATTAGGGAAATTTTTCCTAATGTTCAGCCTAAACCACCCTTGCTGCAATTTAAGCCCATTGCTTCTTGTCCTATCCTCAGAAGTTACGGAGAACAATTTTTTCTCCCTCCTCCTTGTAATAACCTTTTATGTACTTGAAAATTGTTATCATATCCCCTCTCAGTCTTCTCTTCTCCAGACTGAACAAACCCAATTTTTTCAATCTTCCTCATGTTTTCTAGATCTTTAATAATTTTTGTTGCTCTTCTCTGGACTTTCTCCAATTTGTCCACATCTTTCCTGAAAGGTGGTACCCAGAACTGGACACAATACTCAAGTTGAGGCCTAACCAGCGTGGAGTAGAGTGGACAAATTACTTCTTGTGTCTTGCTTACAACACTGCTACTAATACATCCCAGAATTATGTTTACTTTTTTTGCAACCAGCGTTACACTGTTGACTCATATTTAGTTTGTGATCCACTGTGACCCCCAGATCCCTTTCCACAGTACTCCTTCCTAGGCAGTCATTTCCCATTTTGTATGTGTGCAACTGATTGCTCCTTCCTAAGTGGAGTACTTTGCTTTTGTTAATATTGAATTTCATCCTGTTTTCTTCAGACCATTTCTCCAGTTTGTCCAGATCATTTTGAATTTTAATCCTATCCTCCAAAGCACTTGCAACCCCTCCCAGCTTGGTATCGTCCGCAAACTTTATAAGTGTATTCTCTATGCCATTATCTAAATCATTGATGCAGATATTGAACAGAACTGACCCAGAACTGATCCCTGTGGGACCCCACTCGTTATGCCCTTCCAGCTTGACTGGGAATGGTTTTCCAAACAGTTATTCACCCACCGTATAGTAGCTCCATCTAGATTGTATTTCCCTAGTTTGTTTATGAGAAGGTCATGGATACAGTATCAAAAGCCTTACTAAAGTCAAGATATACCATGGCTGGACCGAGTCAGCTGGCTTAGGCTCATGGGCTCAGGCTGCGAGGTTAAAAATTGCTTTGTAGACATTTGGGCTCAGGGTGGAGCCTGGGCTTTGGGACCCTTCCCCACCATGGAGTTCTAGACCTTGGGCTCCAGCCAGAGGTGAAAGTAAGCCGGGATGGTCCGGTATGGCATACTGGCGAGAGCCAGTACACCATATCAGACCGGCTTCCCCAGGTGTCAATTTAAAGGGCCTGGGGCTCCTGGCAGCGGCTGGAGTCCTGGGCCCTTTAAATTGCCTCCAGAGCCCCACTGCCAGAGCCCCCGGGTAGGAGAGGCAGCTGGGAGCCCCTGGGTCTCCATCAGCAGGGCTCCAGTGGCAATTTAAAGGCCCCAGGGCTCCTCTGCGGTAGGGGAGGCCGGAGCCCTGGGCCCGTTAAATCACCACCGGAGACCCCGGCCACCACCGCTATCCCGGGGGCTCTGGCAGTGGGGCTCCAGTGGTGATTTAAAGGGCCCGGGGCAGTAGTGGGGGCCGGAGTCCCGCTACTGGAGCTCTGGGGTAGCAGCGGCAGCCGGGAGCCCCTGGGTCTCCGTCAGCAGGGCTCCGGTGGCAATTTAAAGGCCCCAGGGCTCCTCTGCAGTAGGGGAGGCCGGAGCCCTGGGCCCTTTAAATGGCCCTTGCGCCCCAGGACTCCCAGCCGCCTCCGCAGCTGGAAGCTCCTGCAGTGATTTAAAGGGCCCGGGGCTCCCAGCCGCCATTACCACAGCCGGAGCCCTGGGCCCTTTAAATCTCGATTTAAAGGCCCCGGGGCTCTAAAGGCCCCGCCTCTTCTGGTTGAGGACACGCCCGTTCTGATTGAGGCCCTGTCCCCCTGCTCTGGACTCCGGCGTACCGGTAAGTCCTTTAAGTTACTTTCACCCCTGGCTCCAGCCCAAGTGTCTACACAGCAATTTTACAGCCCAGCAGCCCCTGTGAGCTGGAGTCAGCTGACCCAGGTCAGCCATGGGTGTTTAATTGCTATGTGGACATACATAGTGTCTACACTGAAGTAGTACAGCAGCAGAGCTGCAGCGCTGTAGCTATGCCACTGTAGCAGTTTAAGTATAGACATAGCCTAAGTCACTTCTGAAAATGGGATTTAGATTCCTGGAGCCTAAGTCCCACTGAAAGTCAATAGAAATTCAGATCCTATGTGCCTCAATCATTTCTGAAAATAAGACATAAGTGATTTTGAAAATTTTGCCCCCTATGTATAATATGCAGCCCTTGTGGCTCTACCACAGAGATGTTTCTGAATTTCCAGTTTAGTGGTGAGAATGGGGAGAAGAAAATTCATTGCCCGGACCCGACATGGATTTGAAGTTGGCTTGAGGGCTATTTTTACAAAGGGGTATCCATTCATCTTCACATCCTCAGGTTTATAATAATAAATGGCTGCAAAGATCCTGTGGGTGTACCTCATAAGGTTGCATTCACATGGTGACTGTGCCTGGCCATAAAGGACCATGCTAAATATCTCTAAGGAACCTGCTCAATATAACTGGGCGATCCCAAGCCTTCTTTATATATTGGACCTGGTAAAGTGTCATCCCCCTACTCTATCCTTCTGTTTTTAACCTTTACCCATTATTCTTTAAATATGGTACCAAGTTTTTTGAGAAGTTTATTGGTTGTAAAAAGCCCAGATAAATATTGAAATCTGGGTAGCATCTTCATTCTTGCTATAGCTATCTCTGTATAGCCAGTAAACTAATTTTAAATGTAATTCAGTCAATTAAGTCTTAGTAGATTCTAACAGGGTGTGGCTGAATGATGTCAGGATGCCTGATGGGGCACAGTGATTGCATAAAGCTTCCTTGAAGCCCTCCACTTTCCTCCTGAGCTACAAGCAGCTCAGCTCAGAGGCAGCCCAAGGTCTGGGCAATGCGAGCAGCCAGAAAACTTGTTTCGTTTTTTCTAATCTCTGTTTCTTCAATCCTGCCTCTCAATTCTATTGAAAAAAAACCAACTTTTTTTAAATTAAAAGCAATGTGGATCTTTCAACAGATATTCAAATGGTTCAAATGTTTAATACCACAAATACCCAGGAAAAGGAAATTTTAAGCCTGAATGTTTGAATATTGGTGGAAAGCAAATTTCAAACTATAAATTCAATTGGAACATTCAAAATGTGTGCTATTCAATCTAAATCATCCAATCTAGGTACAAAAAGCCATACCCTCTGAGTTATGTAACTAACAGTAAAGTTAGAAATCCATATACCACTAGTTCCAGTTTAATCTCTTTGAGCTATTCAGACAGGAAGAAGGTTTGTGAAGAAAACTGAATAATTTCAAATAAATAACATAGAGAATAACCTTGACAAACAAATATAAGAATTTCACAATCAGCTTCACAAATGGTAGAGGTGGAATTTGACAAATTAATTCTTGCAAATTATTTAGCTCTGATCTAAATCTGAACCACTTACTTAACTTTAAGCAGATTCTTAAAGTCCCATGCAAGTCAATGGGAGTTAAATATGCGCTTCAGTGCCATCCTAAATAAGGATGTAGATAAGCTTAAGTGCTTGCCTAAATTTAAATATTAAAGAGCAGGTTTGGACCTTATTTTACTTTTCTGTAAAGAATCTGTAAAGAGATGGTACAGTCTACATTTGGGTTTTTTCAAATATACCACCATGTGTTTACTCTCAACTAGACTATTGCTTCTGTAATTTTTTGTAGATATATCCCTTAGCAGGACTGAGGCCTATAATGTTCTTTGCTTTCAACAATTATGTGAAGAATACTCCTTTTCACTAAATATCAAATAAAAGTGAATGTTAGTTAATTTTTAAAGGAGTATTATCAAAGATTGAGGTCCAAAAGTTCAAACAAACACCTCTCCACCCACAACATACATTATTGTGTATCTGTTCTTACCCCTTCCATTTTTGGCTAAGCTAGATTTTATTGTAGTATCTATATATCTCTACAGGACAAGGAATCAACATGTCTTTTGTGCACCAGCAATGTTCTGTCTTAATCCTATAATAATTTACTAATGCCTTTCATATTTCTGTCACTAGCATTTAAGGCAAAACTTGGCACAAGGGCCTTAAAACATAAAACAAGGTATTGCAAAACTGGTTAAAAGTGAGAACAACAGAAGAGGTTTGCCTATTTTTAGAGTAGTAACAAAACAAATATTTATTTTTACTCTTAAAGAGTTTAGATGACTGAGTTTTAAGTCTAAGACATTTTGGATCAAGGAACAATCACAATTAGGATTACTTGGCAATTACACCAGGGTAATCAGCCAATTATTTTGCATTGAGATATGCTACTTCTCTCGCTTTAACCAAAAGAAGGGCATTGTATTGAATGCCAATGACCCAACAAGCAGCTGCTTTTGGCAGGCAGCCATCCATCAACCCCTCCACAAAAATCTATGGTCAAAGCAGCATAATGTGCCCCCTCCTGCAAGAAATTCCAGTGGGTGTAGATCTGTGGTAATTTTTGTTTAGCTGAATGTTAAACTTAATAGAAACTAAACCATTTTATTGGCTCCACACTTGATCCTTTCTGCTTTTCTATATAGTACCAACCAACTGTATTAAACCACAGTTTCTGATATAACCGATTAAGCACTAAGAATGAGGAAACCAAGTAGTGCACAAAATCCACCAGGGAAGTTAGCTGGACAAATATTTCCAATTAATTCTGCTATTGTAGGCTAAGTTCAGTCTCAAAATGGCTCTGTAATCAGAAACCTAACAGCCAGCCAGCTGGGCTCAGAGCGGTTATACTGCACTGCATTCAGTCTGGCACAGCAGAAGCACGTACTGTGGAAAGATGTGGTGGGGGGGACCATAGATATGTGTGTGTGTTTCAAGACTGGAATCTTGCACAATACAAGACCTTTTGAAGCTTTTCAGAGATAAAGAGACCCATCCCAGTGGTCAGGGCTTTCACCTAGGATGAGCCAGGTTCAACACCCCACTCTGCTTAATTCAGGACAGGGATTTGAAGTTAGATCTCCCACATCCTAGGTGAGTGCTCTAACCACCAAGGTATTGGCTGTTCTGGGATGGGTCTCTCTTAATCTCCCCTGTTGGAGCAGTTCCACTCTGTAAAATGAATTAAACATTCATTGGGCCAGAGAGAGAGAAACTGACTCTACAGGCCAGTCATTAGGGAACTCACCTGCTACATGGTACCCTGGATACAAGTCCTTTTTCTCTTTGATTTTGACCAAAAATTCTATTCTGGACCTAAGAAACCTTTCCCATCTGAAATTCATTGAACCTGGTACATTCCCATGAAAATTTTTACTTTGAACAAACTGTCATTTTCAAAAAATTCCGGACCAGCTCTACAGCTAATTTTAAAATGTTAGCATGAACTACAATATGTTTGGTAAGTATTCAGTTATGCCCTGGAGTTAAATATCAAATCCCTACTATAAGAGATGTTTACCACAAAAGCCTGCCTATATTTATGGTGCTTATTTCTTTCTCTTAGATTGAGAAAAGAGAAAATAACGTTGCACAGAATTTCCATCCTAACCTGAGCTGGCAGCTTCCTAATAGAAGCCAGTATTACAGTTGCTTTTTATATGCAAGTGAACAAATTAATCTAATGAAAATCTGGGACAATACAATCACAGTTCTGTGTAGATTATAAGAGTTTCCAAACAGTGATCCTCAAGAAGGCCAAGATTTACAATAGAAGGCTAAAATTAGGCTCCTAAATCCATATTTAGATATGTAAATAAGGGCTGAGCACCCAACAACTTCTACTAAGGCACTCTCCCACTGGAGAGTAACTACACAGATCTGACCTTAAACTGAAGCTGGTGGGTGCTTAACACTTATTAAAAAATAGGCCACTCATTTACATACATATGTACTTAGAAACTTTACTTTAAATCCCTATGTTTGAAAATATTGGACCTAATCTATTAATATGGAACTAGAAACAGCAATGATGGGGTGAGGGACATCCCAAGCAATACATTTCTTCTTTTAAATGAATGTCAAAAGTTGTATGCCTCCCCAAACAAGCGGACTTAAAAAAAACACTGTCCAGTACTCGATAATCCCACCCAAATATTCCATTCTACCCTATATATTTGTATTCTACTCATAACTATTTGACCATTTTGGGGGCAAGGAGTGTAAGGTTGTAATTGCTATCTGAACATTAATAAAATACAATTTAAAAAACCACGTTATCACATGGGCATGTGATACCGGCTTACTTTCCAACTGCATTCACAGTGAACTCTAATTATGCACTACATTTATCTGCTCAGAAATATTATTATTATTAATTTGAAATGGAAGTCCCACTTTGCCAGGCCCTGTGCAACCACACAGGAAGAGAAAATACCTGCCCCAAAGAGGTTACAAACTAAGTAAGACAGATAAAGGGTGGGAAGGTCAACAGAGGCGGAGAAGATGAAGGGTAACATTTTAAAGTGTCTAACGATATGTCCCAGTGCAGCTGGGAGCATGTTTCCCAGCTTGGGGAGACAGACATGCCCTAGCTCTGCTCAAAGTAGCACTCTAAAAATAGCAGTGTAGCCTGGGCCTCAGCTCAGGTACAAACTCAGGCTACATTGCTATTTTTAGCACACCATCTTGTGCAAAGCTGGCGTGTCTGTCTACCAAAGCTGGGAGGCAGCCTTGCAGCTTCAGTGTAGACAGTCTCCTACATCATAAAGGGTGCAAGTCCCATTTGCTTTCAAAGGTGTTTCTGAACATTTTTACCTCTAGTGAGTTGCTCAAGGTCACGCAGCAGGTCAGTGGTGGAGCTGTGAATATGAGTGCCAGTCCTAAGCCCTATATACAGTCTTCTCCAAGATGGCCTGAGGAAAAAAAATCTTTAAATACCAAGGATAACCAGAATGTGAACATAGACTGAAATTAGACCGGAGACAGAGAGAAAAAAAAATAATTTGACAGTGCTGCTGAACACAAACGAAATGGTGCTGGTGCTAGCATAGGCCTCAGCATCCAAACCACTGAAAAGGAAGCCATGGCAGCAAGGCTCATAGAAGAAATAAACTCAAAAGTGGATGGGAGGGGGGAGAAGGATGTAAAAATTGTGCAATCGTCACTACAAAAACTATCTCAGAAGGATTTAGTGCTCAGAGGAATAAACTGGTAGTTTATCTGTGTGTCATGGAACGAGGCATAACTGACGACGCAGTGCAGGCTCAAGATTAGAGAACTGCAGGCTTGGAAAATGAAACTCATTTAACTAGGAGAAAATAAGGAACAAATGTTGGGGGGAATCAGGCTCAAGTGTCTTTCTGTCTCTGATGTAGCCAAAACTCCCAACTTTGCAGAGCCCTTGGAACCTTGGCTTCTCACCTTCGTGGACATTTTTATCCAATATGGTAACTGAGCAAGTCTACCATACTTTATGTTACAAGAAAGGTCTATAACCACATAAGTAACTAACAGGTAAGCAGGGCCGGCTTTAGGAAGTGCGGGGCCCAATTTGAACATTTTCAGCGGGGCCCCGGCAGGGATGACTAAAAAAAAAAAATTCATGTAAAAAAAAGCCTTTCATTTCTTAGCAACCGGTTCCCTATAAAAAGTTCCGATTTAAGGGATGTGCCACAGTATGTATTTTTTGTACCAATAGGGTTACCATATGTCCATATTTTCCTGGGAGGAATTTTTAAATTTTTAAATTTTAAAAATTCCTCCCAGACGGCGATTTAAGAACCAAAAAGCCTGACATGTCCGGGAAAATACGGATGTATGTTAACCCTACCTAAAGTTCTTTTTTTTTTAAAAGATGGGCCTGAACTAGAAATGAGCTCCATTTCACATGTGTGGGTCCCCACCACTCCCTGGGGGTGTGCACATGTGTGGGTCCCAGCTGCTCCCTGCCCCCCTCATTGAAGCTTCTGGGAAAGGTGTGCAGGGTTACTGCCCTGGGAACTCCAGGGCACCACTGGACATGGGGCTGGCTGGAGGCAGGGCAGGGTCTGGCTGCAGGCAGGGGAAGGGGTGAGGGGCTGGCTGGAGACAGGGGTGTGTGCGGTGGGCTGGCTGGCTTCAGGCAGGGCCGCAGGGGTGTGTGGCATGGGTTGGCAGGGCTGGAGACAGAGGAGTGCGGGACTGGCTGGCTTCAGGCAGGGGTGTGCGGCAGGGGTTGGCTGGAAACAGGGCAGAGGGTGCAGGGCTGGCTACAGGCAGGGCAGGGGGTGCAGGGCTGGTGTGAGCAGGGCATAGGGTGCAGGGCTGGTGCAGGCAGGGGTGTGTGTGGGGCTGGCTGGCTTCAGGAAGGGCTGCAGGGGAGTGCGGCAGGGGCTGGCTGTGGGCAGGGGGTGCAGGGCTGGCTGCAGGCAGTAGCAGGGCGGGGGTGCAGGGCTGGTGCAGGCAGGGGGTGTGGCAGGGGCTGGTTGCGGGCAGGGGGTGCGGGGCTGGCTGGAGACGGGCTGGCTGGAGGCAGGGCAGGGGGTGCGGGACTGGCTGGAGACGGGGCAGGGGGTGCGGGGCTGGCTGGAGATGGGCTGGTGCGGGCAGGGTAGGAGGTGCGGGGCTGGCTGGAGACAGGGCAGGGGATGTGGGGTTGGCTAGAGACGGGCTTGCTGCGGGCAGGGCAGGGGGTGCGGGGCTGGAGGCAGGGTAGGGGGTGCAGCAGGGGCTGGCTGCGGGCAGGGCAGGGGGTGTGGGGCTGGTGCAGGCAGGGGGTACGGGTACAGCCCACCCTGTACGGTGAGTGCCCCCTCCTCCTCCCTCCCCCACTGGGGTAGCAGCAGCAGCCTGGAGCTTGGGGGCTATTTAAAGGGCCCGGGGCTCCCCTGCTTCCACTGCCCCAGCCCTGTATATAGCCAAGGGAGCCCTGGGGAAGCGGTGGGGCTCCAGTGGCTATTTAAAGGGCCAGGGCGGTAGAAGCAATGGGAGCCCTGGACTTTTTAAATAGCCCCCAGAGCTCCGCAGCCCTACCCCAGAGCTCCAGCAGTGGGGCTCTGGTGGGAATTTAAAGGGCCTGGGGCTCAAGCCCCTGCTGGGAGCCCCAGGCCCTTTAAATTGCCCCCTGGGGAAGCCGGGCCACCCTGGTACCGGGGCTTGGGCGCGGGGCCCTTTTAGGCACGGGGCCCGATTCAGGGGAATTGGTTGAATTGGCCTAAAGCCGGCCCTGCAGGTAAGGTTCAATATCTTACAACCCTGACCTGCCAAAGCAAATGAACTACATGTGAGCCTCTAAAGCAGGGGTCAGCAACGTTTGGCATGTGGCTCACCAGGGTAAGTACCCTGGCGGGCCAGGCCAGTTTATTTACCTGCTGACGCGGCAGGTTCAGCTGATTGCAGCCCCCACTGGCCGTGGTTCGCCGTCCTGGGCCAATGGGGGCGGCGAGAAGCGGCGTGGGCGAGGGATGTGCTGGCCGCGGCTTCCCGCCGCCCCCATTGGCCCAGGACAGCGAACCGCAGCGAGTGGGGGCCGCGATCGGCCGAACCTGCCATGGCAGCAGGTAAATAAACTGGCCCGGCGCACCAGGGTGCTTACCCTGGCGAGCCGCCGACCCCTCCTCTAAAGGCTGCATTAAAGCTGAAGATTCAGTCCTAGATTTGAAAAGATCAGCTAACATATACAAACAAAAACCATTACGATTTTCTAGGATTTTTTCTAATTATCCCCAAAGAATCAAACAGGCTTTAACCTTAAGAAATGTGGTTTTCAGCACCAGATACCCAGACTATTTGAAAAGACATCCAAACTTTCACAGAACCTGCAGAGAGCTTATTGTTTGCCACCACGCCCACCTCACGTCTCAACAAAAAGCTAAGCACTCAGTTCATGTTATGGATGTAATTCACCTCACGCCCTGAGGCCAGCACAGGCCTATGGCTCTCAAAACAGGGCTGAAGTGGGACTTACATGGTGAATAGTAGCCATGCAGTGGGGGGAGGGATAAAGCAATCATCCCAGAGAATTGGATGGGGGGGGGGGAGTTTAAGTTTGGTTTCTGCTGCTGCACATTAACAGGAAAACCGCAGCACTCAATGGGCTTTGCTTGGTATGTGGGAAAGGAGGGCATTGCTTTTAGGAAGGTTGCAGAAGCCGAAAGACAATGGCTTACCATGGCCGCATGCAAGCCGAATTCTGTTGCCCGGACCTGCATCTGTGATCTCTAACACCAAAGCCGCAGGCACTCAATATTAAGATGCAAAATGCGACCTTGCACTGAAATCACATATGCTATGTAATGTGAATAGTGTTGTTCACCGTGAAAGAGTATAAGCATTGTTCTGTAAAATGTATCTTTTTAAATACTTCTCTCCCTTTTTTCCCTCCCTCCTGCAGCTGCAAATTTTTCAAGCCTCCCACCTAGGTCCCAAAGACTATCTCAGATAAGGCGGCGAAAAAAACAGACGCGAGACGACATGCAATCGACCCACGATGAAAGAGCTCATTTGAATGAGTGGAAGGATACGGTATCAAAGTACAGGAAAGATGCCAGTGAACGTGAGGACAGGAGGGACCAACGTGAGGACAGAAGGGACCAATGTGAGGAGAGGAGAGACGCTCGAGATGAGAGGTGGCGGGATGCAACGCTGCTGCTGCTGCGTGAGCAAACCGACATGCTCCGGCATCTGGTGGAGCTTCAGGAATGGCAGCAGGATCACAGAGTGCCGCTGCAGCCCCTGTATAACCACCCTCCCCCCTCACCATGTTCCATAGCCTCCTCACCCAGACGTGTAAGAACACGGGGGGGGGGGGGAGCTCCATGTACCCTCCCACTCCACCCCAGTGGACAGCCCAAGCAAAAGGCTGTCATTATTTTGAACTTTTTTAGTGGCCTTTTCCTTCCTTCCTATCCTCCTTCCAAACCCCACCCGGGCTACCTTGTCAGTTCTCTCCCTCTTTTTATAATCAATTAATAAAGAATACATGATTTTTAAATGATAGCAACTTTATTTCCTTTGAAAGCAATCTGTGATCGAAGGGGAAGGGTGGGTTGCTTACAGAGAATGAGTCAATCAAGGGGACGGGTTTTCATCAAGGAGAAACAAACAGAACTTTCACACCATAGCCTGGCCAGTCATGAAACTGGTTTTCAAAGCTTCTCTGATGCGCAGCGCTTCCTGGTGTGCTCTTCTAATTGCCCTGGTGTCTGGCTGCGCGTAATCAGCGGCCAGGCAATTTGCCTCAGCCTACCACCCCACCATAAAGGTCTCCCCCTTACTCTCACAGAGATTGTGGAGCACACAGCAAGCAGCAATAACAATGGGAATATTGGTTTGGCTGAGGTCTGAGCAAGTCAGTAACGTGCGCCAGTGACCCTTTAAACATCCAAATTCACATTCTACCACCATTCTGCACTTGCTCAGCCTGTAGTTGAACAGCTCCTGACTACTGTCCAGGCTGCCTGAGTATGGCTTCATGAGCCTTGGCATTAAGGGGTAGTCTGGGTCCCCAAGGATAACTATTGGCATTTCAACATCCCCAACGGTTATTTTCTGGTCTGGGAAGTAAATCCCTTGCTGCAGCCATTTAAACAGATTAGTGTTCCTGAAGACACGAGCGTCATGAACCCTTCCCGGCCATCCCACGTTGATGTTGGTGAAACGTCCCTTGTGATCCACCAGTGCTTGCAGCACCATTGAAAAGTACCCCTTGCGGTTTGTGTACTGGCTGCCCTGGTGCTCTGGTGCCAAGATAGGGATATGGGTTCTATCTATCGTCCCACCACAGTTAGGGAATCCCATTGCAGCAAAGCCATCCGCTATGACCTGCACATTTCCCAGAGTCACTACCTTTGGTAGCAGCAGCTCAGTGATTGCTTTGGCTACTTGGATCACAGCAGCCCCCACAATAGATTTGCCCACTCCAAATTGATTCCCGACTGACCGGTAGCTGTCTGGCGTTGCAAGCTTCCACGGGGCTATCGCCACTCACTTCTCAACTGTGAGGGCTGCTCTCATCTTGGTATTCTGGCACTTCAAGGCAGGGGAAAGCAAGTTACAAAGTTCCATGAAAGTGCCCTTGCGCATGCGAAAGTTTTGCAGCCACTGGGAATCGTCCCACACCTGCAACACTATGCGGTCCTGCCAGTCTCTGCTTGTTTCCCGGGCCCAGAATCGGCGTTCCACAGCTAGAACCTGCCCCATTAACAACATGATCTCCAAAGCACCGGGGCCCGCGGTTTGAGAGAATTCTGTGTCCATGTCCTCATCAGTCTCGTCGCCGTGCTGCCGTAGCCACCTCCTCCTCACCTGGTTTTTCAGGTCCTGGTTCAGCATAAACTGCACAATAATGTGCGAGGTGTTTACAATGTTCATGACTGCTGTCTTGAGCTGAGCGAGCTCCATAGTTGCCATGGTATGGCGTCTGCACAGTTCACCCAGGAAAAAAGGCGCGAAACGGTTGTCTGCCATTGCTTTCACGGAGGGAGGGAGAGGATGTACCCAGAACCACCCGCGACAATATTTTTTGCCCCATCAGGCATTGGGATCTCAACCCAGAATTCCAATGGGTGGGGGAGACTGTGGGAACTATGGGATAGCTACGCACAGTGCAATGCTCCGGAAGTCGACGCTAGCCTCAGTACATGGACGCACACTGCCGAATTAATGTGCTTAGTGTGGCCACATGCACACGACTTTATACAATCGGTTGCCCAAAATCGAATTCTGTAAATTCGGCGTAATCCCGTAGTGTAGACATACCCTAAGTGATACAGAAGACTAAGAAAGAAGTGGGAAGAGAAATAAAATATTGAGATATTAAATAAAGGAGGAAAGAGACGGGAGGCAAAGCTACTTTTACGCCCCTTAATAGCACTTAATTCAGTTTTGGAAACATTGTTTCATCTTTCAAAGAGCCCCACTATGCTAAAGCCACCTCTACACGACAAACTTATGTTGACTCAAGTTACGCGGCATGCAGCCGCCACAGTTAGTATATCACTTGTGCATGTGCATACTTAGCCCTTGTGTTGGCAGTGCATGTACTCACCAAGAGCGCTTGAATCGATGCTGAGTATGGTCCCCCATGACTAGGTATCCCACTGTTCAACTCACCACTGTCCAGCACATTGTTTTTTGGGACGTTTTGGCAATGCATGATGCGGCCGAAACAAGTCACTCAGGGGTGACTGAGAGCATGGAGTCAACTTCCCAGTTTGCAACTGTTTCCATCCCATAATGTCATCTGTATCCCTTTTTTTTTTTCAAAATCCCATAAATCCGCATGACACTCTATGCTGTCTGCCATCTCTGACAGAAGCCTGGCGCCTGCACATCTCCACACTATTGTCATGAGCATCAGAAACACAGGGCACACGATCCTGAAGTACTCGCAGAGCTGCAAGAAATGGCGTGGGGAACATGATGATTCCTTGGAGGACAAATTGCTATGGGACATAGCGAGACCAATTCCAGGTTGTTGGCAGAGTTCATAAAGCAGATGGTGCAGCACCACTTCTGGGCCCGAGAAACAAGCACTGACTAGTGGGATTGCATTGTAATGCAGGTTGGGGATGATGAGCAGTGGCTGAAGAATTTTTGGACATGCAAGGCCACATTCCTGGATTTGTGTGCCAACTCCACTCCAGCCAGCCAGTTTGACAGCGCCAAAGAATACTTCAACTACTGGCTCAGCAGGTGCAGAATGACCTTTGGTTGTTTGAAGAGATGCTGGCATTGTTTACTCACAAGACTGGATCTCAGTGAGAAAAATATCCCAATGGTTATAGCTGCCTGCTGTGTCCTGCATAATATCTATGAAGCAAAGGAGGAATGAAAAGCAGATAGCTTGGTTGTACCACTCATAGGCGCTGACTTCGCGGGTGCTCCGGGGCTGGAGCATCCACGGAAAAAAATTGGTGGGTGCTCAGCACCCACCGGCAGCTCCCCATAACCCCGCCCCACCCCCCTGCTCCAGCTCATCTCTGCCTCCTCTGCGAGCGCGCCGCCGCATCCTGCTTCTCCCCCCTCCCTCCCAGCACTTGCGCCGTGAAACAGCTGATTTGTGGGGCAGGGAGGGAGGGGGGAAGAGGGGGAACGTGGCGCCCTGGGGGAAGAGGCAGGGCCGGGGCAGGGATTTGGGGAATGGATCCAATAGGGGCAGGGAGGGGGTGGAGTTAGGGAGGGGACTTTGGGGTGGAGTTGGAATGTGGGTGGGGCCAGGGGCAGGGGGACGTGGGCACCCACCGTACCAGAGAAAGTTGGCGCCTATGGTACCACTACCACTTCTAGAACGAGTAAATTAATTATAAGTCAAAAGATGTGTCCTGCTACTTTGGGGGGAGGGGATCATCCCTGTTATTTAAAATTAAGCTACACACTTACCCAAGATTCCTTCCCCTGCATCGGGCTCGATCGTGCTCGACTGCAGGGACTAGCTGGAGTGCAGTAGAATCAAAAACACATCCTGGATTTCTGCACACTTGGATCCCCCACTTGCCAGTCACCCATACTCCTCCTATTTGTCCTCTAACTACGACTCCTCCTCACTGTTTACAGCAGGGGCCTGTGACTCGGGCTTCTCGGTGGCAGCCACGGTGCTGGGGGCGGTCTCTGCCGAGTATGACGTACAGCTCTTTGTAAAAGTAGCAGGTCTGCGGCTCAGCACCGGATCGATTATTGGCCTCCATGGCCTTCTAATATGCCTGCCGCAGCTCCTTAGCTTTCACAAGGCACTGCTGCTGGTCCCTGTTGGACCCCTCCTCCTGTATCTCCCAAGCAATCCACTGTTAGATGTTCATTTTTCCTCAGTTTCTACAGTTGTTTCTACAGGCCCAGAAGATCCAGGATCTCCTGTCTAGGTCAAGCAGGGGTGCTTCTGGAGCATGTAGCTGGCATGGTCAGTTGGGCAGCTTCACTCAACAATGGAGAGCTGCTAGGTGTGCTCACCAAGATGGGCAATCATGAAAAAGAATTTCAAAAAATTGTGAGGCTCTAAGCGGGGGGGTAAGGGAGCTTCTGGTCTCTGTGACCTCTGGGCAGAGGAGTTCACAATGGTGACTAGAGCAGTCAGTGTGGGGCACTGTGGGACAGCTGCTGGAGGATAGTAACTGTCGACATAAGTAATGCAGTGTCCATACTCGCACTGCATTGACCTAAGTACATCGACCTTGGCTCTGTGCTGCTTAAGGAGGCAGCACTATTAAGAAGGCATAACAGGGCACTTAAATTTGGCTCTGGCCAACATAAGAAAAGACACATGCACAGCTAGGTGTTTGTAAGCTACTTTGTGTCGACCTAACTTTGTAGTGTAGACCAGGCCTCAGGCTTTTATACTGTTATTCTGGAAGATGTTAACGGACACTGTTGATCTATAAACTATCACAGACGTGATTAAAGCGGATAGGTATGCTAAGTACCCTTCTTTCAGGCTAAACGGCAGGAGTAATTAAGCTCTTTAAATATAGTTCTGATGGCTGAACTGGGGCACAGAACTGACTGGAGGGGCAGACTTGGAAATTGGGAGCAAGGACACTTCCAGCTATTGCTTATTTCCATATGTCTCTGTGGTGGGGAAACAGGACTTTGTGTACATTCTTTGTAAATAAACAGGATTGTACCAAAGAATATGCCTCAGGTGTATCATTCATTTCTCCTCCTAACTGAGAGAAACCTGCAAGACCCTGAATATTGGCTAACAGCTGAAAGGGGCAGCAATATCTCATATTACTGTACAGCAGGCTAGGAAAGTACAGCATTAAGGCACAGTAGTATTTATTTTAGCTAGTACAATGCAGAAGTATAACCATATACAAATATGTACTTTTTGCACTAAACTTACAGCTAGAAGATTAATACCATTCAATACAACTGTTCTATTAAATGGGAAAGGATGTGGTACAATCAAAACTAGTAATTCAGTTCATTGCAATTTTAACCTTTCTATGGACTGTTAATCCTGCTGTTTCACTCGTTCATGGGTCTGCTGAATTGCATTGCTTCATGTGGGAAAAGGAACTAATGTTTTCCTCTTTATCTTTCTATTTTGTGAATAAAGTCCACTAAGGGCTCAATCCTGCAACTGGCTCTGTTCAAATGGAGATGTCTGCCACGTCACAACATGTCTCAAAATCAAGGCTTAAGGGGTAAATCCTCGTCCCTGCATTGTAAAAAATGTATAAATTACCTGAACTGTAAACCAAAGTGACAGAGATGTTTGGAATTAGTGGAGACTGCGGTTCTTTAGTTGAAAAAACTCAGAGAAATGTGAAGTAAGCAGCATAAAATTTCAGAATAGTTCCTTTGCAAATGTTGGTAGTAAACATTTCATCAAAAATATTGCAAGGAAGTTCAGTTAGCCCATGACGAGGTAGTGTGACAGACTGTGAGACTGCATTCACCAATTAAACTTTGAAAAAGAGGGATTTTAGTCCTGCTTTAATTGCCACTCTTACATATGGAGCTGCAACTGATACCTTCATAATAATGTTATGCATTGGTGGATGAGAATGATCGTGGAGTCATAAAACAATGCCAATAACTGCAGACAAAGCCCATGTTAATCCTTTGGTAAAACTTGCTAGTGTGGATCCGCATACCCATTTGGACTTAAATTGGACTCTTGACAGGTGTAATGGTCCTGGCTAGTAGATCACATTGCCAGATTGGACTAGCTAATGCACATTTATTAGGTATGCAAGGGGAAACTTGAAGTAAATATAATGGAAGTAAAGAGAAAGAAGACCAGGATTTGCCTGATAATTTCAACCGTAGGACTGTGCTGAAAGTTCTTATTCTGAGCTTAAATTATTCCTCCATTGCTACTGAAAGCTACTGTGCCACACCGACTGATTATTGTGCACACTGTACATTAGCACCGCAATGAAGACATTCAGTAGTCTGATTAAAATAACATCTTCTAATTCCCTTTTTGCTGTAATTTATAGTCTCTCTCCTTTGGCTGAACCTGCCAGCCATTCTGGAGGTGAACAAAGAAAATGTGCTAAAGTTGCCAATTCTGGAGCCTGGTATGAGAGAAAGCTTTTGTTTTCAGAGGTTGTATTTACTCTGGAGACAGTTAATCAAAGCTCAACCGAGCATTGTAATTCTTCTGTTACTTTCGTGTGGGTATGAACTCTCAGTGTCTGATCCACATGACTGTCTTTCAAATCCCTCAATAAGCTAACTCAATTGTAACTTACACCCATACTGGGTAAGAAAGATTCAGGCTTTTTTCAATATGGCTTTGGATAATTAAATTACATCACTAGGGTTATTGCATTTCGTGTTAGTACCAGGGACACCAGCTAACTTTCAAACTAGCTGAAATGTGTATCGAGAGCAATTAAGCAGAAATGAATTGCACATCAACCGCCCAAAAGGAAAGGGTGAAGAGGGAGGAGAGAAATAGCCAGTGCCTCAGATCATCAGGCTTATGAAATAGGTACAGGACAATGAACTGAATGAGACACTAGAACATTTACTTTAAGTATTTGTTATCCACAATCCAAAGACAACTGTCAAATTAGCATTCAAAGAGGATGGATAGTTCAATTACCAAAAGTTGTTCTCTTGGGCTAGTCAACTCATTATTGACTGTGGAACCATTTTGCACTTCCATGTCCCTAACAGTCTGCAACCATAATAAACAGTGAATTACATGTTGCACATTTTGAATGAACAGCTGCTCATTCATTGTTCTTTTTTTCATTTGTTTCATTCACAAATTGCACAGAAAATAATGTAAGTCTGTTATATAATTTTTGACAGAAACAGATGGACTAAAACACAAATCCTGTCAAGTTAACAGAATGATATAAAACTACAGAATAGCATCAATAGATACTCCATTACCAAAGGTTACATTTTCTCTAAACCAAAACAAAAAGTACTCTGGAGCCCTCTGGTACTATTGAGAGCTTGAGTAAAACTGAAGTCCCGATAAACGTAGCAAGAATTCACTGATAATTCTCTAAATGCTCATTTCAATAAAGAATTTTTTGAAGCTAAAGAGAACTTACTGATACAAAAAAAAATTAAAAATTTCAGGTGCAAATACGCAAGTACCTTTAAATAACATAATTGAAATACTTGATAAACACAGAGTTTTAAATGTAGAAAAGGTCTCTTGTAGGCCAACACTGCTCTGGCTGCCAGTAATCCTAGACATAGGTTTAATAGAAATTTAAAGTTTGTTTTTAAACTGCTATCTAGCTATAAAAATGCAAAGCAAAACACACTAGACCTATGCAAAGTCTCCTACGCACTGAGTGCGTGCATGTATCCAGCACAGTACATGCCTTATGGACAGTGAGGTCCAAAACATTGGGACAATCTCCTTGGAAAGGGTGCTGCCATATTTGGCCCAGCTCTGGGTGGTCTCTAATTGCATTGGAGAGTTAATTTCACTACAAATGATTTAAAGTATTTAGTAGCTCCTTGGGGGTAGAGGATAGCTAAAGAAATTGGATGTTTAATACAGGTCCTTTTCTATAACCTTCACTGTGATGTTTTCCCCAGTCATGCACCACCACCACCTTCAACTTGTTTGGACTGAAATTTAGCCAATTAACTCCAATTTCAATCAGATATGGAAACTGAGGAAAAAACCTCACCCTGTACAGATCAGGTGAGCACCAATGTACATGGCACTGGACTAGACGTCAGGAGATCTGGGTTCTCTTCCTGGCTTTGACACTGACCTGCTGTGACACCTTGGACTTTCACTGCCCTGTGGCTCTGCTTCCTCTCCTATTCTTGTTTGTGTTGTCTCTTTAGACTGTAAGCCCTTGCAGGCAAGAACAGTTTCTTACTATTTGTATGTATAGTGCCACGCTGAGGCCTCTCGGTACTACTGTAACAAATAAAACCAATAATATTTATGACATTACATCACAAACTGCATATCATGGTCCGCATGAACAGGAAGGGCAACAGATCAGAATACAGAAATATCCACACCTCAATAAGAAAGTGAAGCAGAAAAATAATTGTCTCACATGAGCTTCCATGTTCCCAAACTCTGGTCTGCAGAGAATGACCTGGTCACATGGTATTAGCTCCTCCTCCTCATTTCCAGATGCAAAATTGAATTGAAAGAAAGCCAAATTTGCACTACCTTCCTGATATTACTTGCTACCACAGAGGTATCTTGTATGTTCAAAAATGGGAGGGGAGGTGAACCATGAGATGACTTCTCTTTTAAAATGGGGTCCACCCTATGAATAAAATTGAGAACTGCTGCGCTAGGATCTCTCAGAAACGTAAGAGAAGAGCCACTCAAGCACAATTCCGCATACCCTTGCCAATGTCTGCAGCTGCATCAACAAAAGGTCATGGTCATTTGTAAAGAAGCCTCTTGAATCAGCTTGGACACATGACCTTTGTCTATCACCAGAAGGAGATCATGGACTAATAAGACCAGCACAGTTTCCACTGCTCCCCTGTAGCAGTCTCACTTTGAGACTGAGTTTATTTGCTTTTGTTGATTGAAGTCAGGCCTGTGTCAATATTTGAATGAAGGGTTTTTGTAATTAAATATAGACAAATGCAATCAGACTGCCTGTGTTTGAATCTTAATGCGTTACCATGTGTACTGTTTGACACTCAATACTGAATAGAGTAAAGCAACAGATTTTAAACCACACAATGTTAAAAGATTCTAATGCTTTATTTCCCGTTATGGCCGTGCTGCCCTCTACCAAAGGCAGTGTTTTGAGCTATTCACTTTTCATTAGATATTAAGATGGTTCTACTGGAAATCTAGGGTGAAATCCTGACCCTCCTTAAAGTCAATGGCAGAACTTGCACTGACTTCAATGGGGTCGGGATTTCACCTCTTAGTATCTACAGTAACTCAGCTGCATAAAATGGATATTTGAGACCTCAAAGTCAAAAAGCAATGGGTGGCAATCATAAAGAAGCTGTTTTTCCCAGGACTCTCAGAAAACAAAAGAAAAATAAATAAAATAAATTCAGGAATATTTTAGCATTTCATTTCTCCAGCCTCTCTTCATAAGCAGTTACAAGCCTGCAGAATTTCCCATCTCCAGTGGTTGATAATATCATATGGTGATTTTTCTACACCCTACTTTCCCTGGCCTTTCTTAGGGCTGCTACAATTTCCTGTTGGCTTTGGATTTGATCTGTGTTTTTCTTGGCTGAGTTTGCCTGAAAATGTGAGGCTATTTCAGGCTAAAGTGTTTTTTTTTTTAGGTTTTTTTTTAACATCTGCTTTTCAACCCCTATGGCCGCACCCCTGTTCTTTCCACTATTCAGCCCAGTAAGCATTTTTTTTACGTTATTTATTTATTTCTGTGTCCAATTGAAACCATAGGGGTATTTGAGGCAGGCAGAATATAATTACATGTACTGAAATTTGGCAATAAAACTCAAACTGTCAAAAAGTGCCACAGAAACTTACAGCACAAACGGTCAGCGCCTTGGTTTGACACATCATCCAAACCAGGGATCTTCCAGCCATGCAGTGCCACTTTAAGTCCATACTGGGGCACTGCTTCAGCACTGGAAAAGTGCCACTTCTCATTTCCTGCAACATCTGGGTGATCCTTAGAAGTTTTCCTTCCACAGCTTTTCCTATTTGGTTTGCAAGATCTGATGAGCTCACAGCATGAGGTGATATCACCATGAATGCGAAAGACTATACTTCTTGCTGCCCTCTTTCCTTCTCAGGAAACATTCCAAGCTTGCCATACTACAAATTTACGTGGTATTTTAACAGACTGTCTATATCTCTGTGGACATCTGAGCGTGTAATTGAAGGCATTTTCTAATATTCAATTAGTGATATTTTTCAGCTGGAATGAGACTAACACTGTAATCATGCTATTATAGGGCACATGCATATTTTGATGTGGTCTTTTTATAATAACACACAAAGCAATGGCATCATTTTGTCCAACTGAAAAGCTACACAGTGGCATTGAATCTAAGTTTTTCCACTTGCTGAAATGAATCTTCTGACTTAGAAAAAAGAAAAAAAGAAAAACCCTAAGTACATTGAATACAGTAAAAAATGGCATTTCTAATTGGCCAAAAGCTGTACTCAGAAACGCAATAAATGCAAGTGAAAACTGTAATTCCTACAGAATTACCCAGTCTCTCTCACCAAGCAGAAGGGTATATGGGAATTACTGGATGTGTTGTAGATGAAAGCACAGTGAATGTGAGCAATGTTGATTAAAACTGCAGTCCTTTTTACTACAGGAGTGCACGTATTGAAGTACAGGTACCACAAAATTATCCCCAAGTAATGATTCAAAGAAATGGGAAACAATATTGCTTTGGGGCTACAGTAAAGAGCTGAGTGTGAGGCGATCTGGACTCTATTCCCTGCCCCTGCCTGCCACTGACTTGCTGTGGAAATCTCTTAGGCCCTGATCCAACAAAGCACTGAAGCATGTGAATAGTCCCCCTGATTTAAGTATGTGCTTAAGTTCTTAGCTAAATTGTCTCTACCACTGGGTTAAAGTTGAAAACTGGAGTCTAAGGGCCCATGCATGTGGACACCCTCTGAGAACTCCAACTGCATGGATGATGTTTGGAGATTTTTAAATGAAAATCTATTATGAAAAGAAAATATTTGATTTGTAATAGTAATTGTCTAACAATGCTCCATCCAGTTACTAAAGAACCTGTGATCTGACTATTCTGGACAAGACTAGTGGGCGCCAAGCCCCCCCATTCCATTTCAGAAATTAACTCGTACAAACATCTAACTGGCACTTGGCACGCTCTAACTCTATGAACAACTTGTCAGAACGAAATGACTGCACATGTGCTCATATTTCATATCCCTGCTGTTATTGCTCACCTAACTTCCATCTGTCTCTCTCACCAGGCTACAGTTTTGAGTCAAATAAGGGCTTGATGGTTTAGCGATGTAGCTTAATTTTGGGCTCAAGGTGCAACTACATGGATTATTTCATAGATTCATAGATATTAAGACTAGAAGGGACCATTAGATCATCTAGTCTGACCTCCATTATAATACAGGCTATTAAGTTTTACCCAGTTACCCCTGTATAGAGCCCAGTAACTTGTGTTTAGCTAAAGTATACCTTCCAGAAAGGCATCCATTCTAGAGCCGAAGACATCAAAAAATGGAGAATCCATTACTTCTCTTAGTAGTTTGGTCCAATGTTTAATCACCCTCATTTGATCATTTGCTTCAGTTACTCCATCTATAAAATCAGACTAGAGATACTGACCCACCTGTGTACAACTCTTCAAAGGCTTTGGATGAAATATGCAAAGTATTTTATCTCTGCCTTTCATCTCTTGCTGGCTTCTTTCTTGTCCTACTAACACTGCTTTGATCTCATTTTTGGCCAGTTTCCATGCCATCTCTTTTGGAAAACTTCCACTGCTTCATGGCCAGGTTTATTTTATGCCAAAATCTCTTAATTCAGATTTACAAAATGGGTGACTTATTTAAGCACCTAACTAAGAGGCCTAAATTTTGCATGTTTCTCCATCAATGGGAGTTGCTGGATGATCAGTACTTTGGAAAAGTCAGATTACTTATTTAAGTGCCTAAAAAGGCTTTAGGAGCCTAACTTCAACACATTTGTTCAAAAAATTTGGTGAAAATGTCTCCACCTGGAAATATTATTCCATGTATTTGGTACCAATTGCCCAAATTATCAAATATTTGACCTCTCCAGCAGCAAGCTATTTGCTTGTTGGGAGGGGAACAGGTGGAAATGGACATGGGATAATATATCTTACTCTTATTTACAGTAAATGTACTTTTGAATAAAGATATGAAGTAGTAAAAGGCCAGCACAGATAACTCCCAGAGCTAATAAATGACAGCCAGAAGTCCAGAAAGCAGCTCTGTAGCACCATCGGTGCAGGACTGCATGGACTAAATTCTGATCTTTTACAACATTGTAAAACTGGAGTAACTCCATTGAAATCCCCACAGTGGTTACCGTTCTTTATCATATTTACCCTTTGGAGAGGGATTTTTAAAGGCACAAAATGGCAGCTGAGAGTAGGATCCTGCTCCCACTGAAGACAACGGCAAATCTCCCATTAATGTGAATGGTGCAGGGTGAAGTACCCAGTGACTTTCAATGTCCTACTATGCTGGTTCCAAATTTCTATCTATTAAAGGTACTTATACATCCACCCCCATCCCATAATATCTAAGAGCCTCACAATACCCGTATGATGTAGGAATTATTACCACAATTTTACAAACGGGGAACTGAGGCACAGAGAGACTAAGTTACTTGCCCAAGGCCACACAGGAAGTCTGGGTTTCCCACTTCCCAGGCTAGCACCTTGACTAGTGAATGATCCTTCCTCTCAAAACCACACTCTATCATCAGTGAATCGTTCAAAGCTACCTCTGGGCTGGGGCAGACATACCTGGATCTACTCTCTTCAACAAAAGGATTTAATTTGCATATTAAAACTCTCCCCATTTTAAGTCCATTTAACAGACAGAACTCCCTATGAACTTCTTGTTCGGGGCGGGGGGGAAAAGGGGTGAGAAAATATGAAACTGATGACTAAATTATTGCCTGCCAGTGCTACTGGGCTGGGAACAGTCTTGTTACAGGAAAGTCTGATTTTTATCACCTCCTGCCAATAAAATCTTGGAAGACGGCCATTATAAATTCAGAGGACTAGCTCAATGTCTACTGAAAATGGATATCATCGGATCTCAAAGAAGCTTATTCAGTGTGGTTATAGATGAAAAAAGTGGTCATAGGTGTGTGTGTAATGTAGCTGCCACTCTTCAGCTCAGAAGAGTTATTAAGGATTTAAACACTCCATGGATTAAAACACAACTATTGTCTTTGGTTCATCACATCTGTCTTGTTCCAAGGATTTCATGAATAAGGCCTGGTGATGGTTAGTTAGCCAAAAATGTCATCCAAAACATTTTCCATTAGTGACACCACAGCTAGATGGTTTGCATAGCAGTAGACCAATTTTTGATGCTTCTCCATGTCCAATGTGACATCTCAGTAAGAGTCTGGTCATCTGTTGAATGTAGAAATGTTTTATAATGAGTCATATCTCTCAGCTAGTCACCAGGAGATGAGACGAGATCATCCATCAAATATGGATGTCTGAAGTTTATTTTTGCAGTAAAAGGAATGAAAGAGCCATCATGGGAGAAGGAAAATTAAGTTGAAAGAAACCACAAACTTGCCCCTTCCAACTCCCCACATGTGGGATATGAGTCTGGCTGTGCTAGTGATGGCTTCCCTCTGGTATGTTATAATTTCTTCTAGTTGATGCCAGTGAGATATGATTAATAAACAACACTGTGTTAAAGAGTGCACAACTGCATATTCACTTTTGTAGACTACGACTTGACCCTCTTGAGAGATATAATAGTTTTGACATTAGTGCTGGGGGGGGATTAGTGTTATAGAATTTGGGATAGATCCTCAAAGCCTTAGACATGCATCTTCAGTGCTCTCAGAGGACAACATGCTACCCCAATTGTTGGAAGCCCTCACTGAAGTCAGAAGAAAGTTACCTTAGTGTCATGGAAAGCAATCATGGCCAAATATTTTTCTGAATCGTCAAAACAATCAAAAGGATCTGACGTGACAAAAGGGCACAAATCACAGCTCCAGTGGAATCCACGGATAGAGTTTCATTTACAGATATTTTTTCTTCCCTTCTCTCCCTCCCCCTCTTCTTCCCTTTTTTAATCATGTCCTTTCCCTAGTGTCCTCAAACATCCCTGTCTGAGTTTGGTTCCTTTGGAACAGAGCCCTTACATAAAAAGTATCTAAAGCCATCTTCCTTTTAATATAATACTGACGTTCATAATCCTCCAAGGACTTAAAAGAAAAGAAGGAGTAATATTAATTATGGGAAAAAAGCTTTAGCAAACTGCAAAAGGTTTTTGATCTGTTAAAATCAAATAAAAAATTCAACCATTTGCATAACATTTCCCAGGCTAATCCCCAACATAATTCAAATGAGATGGCTTACCGTACAGAAAATAATATGCATTCTTTCTATGGGACCAAAACACAAGGTTTTGTTTATTTAAAATAATTGCAGCTGTGGGATAAAGAGCCTGAGCTGTACCAAACAAATAGTCTTTGGGCAGATGTTACCACATTGTTTCCATTTTCCCATTCATTTTTTTCGTAATGAAAAGCATGAAGAAATATGTAAAAAAAACCCAACAAGCAAACCTGTTCAATTGTTGGGAGCCACCATGTCAAGTGAACTCCCCATAGAGGGTATAGGAAGAGAGGAGAATAAGGCAACAAAAAAGGATAGGGTGGAAGATCAGAGGAGAACTTCCTCTCTCTTTCCCAACCATGCTCTGAACATGGTTTATTAACTTTCCGTAGGGATGTCATCTGAAAAGGTTTCTGCATGTTATGTCTTCTAGGTCCACAATACCACAAACATCCATCTACAAACTGCAAAATATTTCACTGAGGTCTGATGAGAGGCTGATGTTATAGAGAAAGTGTTTATCTTTCTCATCAGCATGAGATGATATTTCTCTTTCAATCAGGAAAGAGATCTTGGAGTCATCGTGGATAGTTCTCTGAAGACGTCCACGCAGTGTGCAGCGGCAGTCAAAAAAGCAAACAGGATGTTAGGAATCATTAAAAAAGGGTTAGAAAATAAGATGGAGAATATCTTATTGGCCTTATATAAATCCATGGTACACCCACATCTTGAATACTGCGTACAGATGAGGTCACCTCTTCTCAAAAAAGATCTACTGGCATTAGAAAAAGTTCAGAAAAGGGCAACTAAAATGATTAGGGGTTTCGAATGGGTCCCATATAAGGAGAGATCAAAGAGGCTAGGACTTTTCAACTTGGAAAAGAGGAAACTAAGGGGGGATATGATAGAGGTATATAAAATTATGAGTGGTGTGGAGAAAGTGAATAAGGAAAAGGTATTTACTTGTTCCCATAATATAAGAACTAGGGACCACCAAATGAAATTAATGGACAGCAAGTTTAAAACAAATAAAAGCAAGTTCTTCTTCACACAGCACAGAGTCAACCTGTGGAACTCCTTGCCTGAGGAGGTTGTGAAGGCTAGGACTATAACAGGGTTTAAAAGAGAACTAGATAAATTCATGGAAGTTAAGTCTATTAATGGCTATTAGCCAGGATGGGTAAGGAATGGTGTCCCTAGCCTCTGTTTGTCAGAGGGTGGAGATGGATGGCAGGAGAGAGATCACTTGATCATTACCTGTGCACTCCGGCGGATCAAAGCAAGTTCGATATAATGCAGTTTCACCTATAAGCAGTAAGATTTTTTTGGCTCCCAAGGACAGCATTATATCGGGGTAGAGGTGTACTACAATGTATTATTATAAATTCCTTTCTCCATATCCCATTGTAAAGGCAGACTGAGCCACTGAGACATTCAGGTCTGCAGAATTCCATGGTATTGCTCTTAATCTACTGAATTCAGCATTGGGCTTCACAGAAGCACTGGGTAGCTGTTCAGTGTTGCCCAATCTTGCAATATTTGGTATTTTGCCCTGCTCTTTGAGTCTTGTGAATACATGAGAATCTCAACTTTCATTTTAAAAAGGTAAGTTTCTAGCCCTCATGATTACAGAGAAAAGCTGGAAAATGTGACCAGAGTGTACCCTCAAAGCTCATACACCAGAAATATTTTTAATCTCATGATTATTGATGTCTGACTCATGATTTTTAAACACCTGGGGTTGGCACTACAAGGTAGAACTAACAGGGACAAGAGAATAACTTTAACCTTCTCTTTCCAAGAATTTACATGGTGTAACCTGTGAACTATTTCCTCCTTTGTTCTTGATATAGTCTGTACCACACTATATCCATGGCTCCCAAACAAAAAAAATCCATTATTCCCTCAGCTCTACTGTTGTGCCTTGTAACATCCATCAGTGCTTTTCTTTTGTCTAGCAAATGGAACAAGCTTGGAAGCCTTATTTTCAGATCTGCTGAGTGCACTTAGCTGCCATTGATTTCAGTTCTGTTGTGGGTGCTCAGAACTTCTGAAGATCAGGCCCTTGACTTCTATTATAGAGGGAAACGTCATGACTTGAGTTCATGGGGTCCTTCAAAATGCCCTAAAATTTCTACAAGAATCAGTGGAATTGTTTCCATCAAAGGAAAGCAGATAGTGCTATAACCTTTAAAAAAACTTCCTCTAACAAGTATTATAATAAATATATGTTTTAATAAGCAAACTTAGGAAATGTGGTCTAGATAAAATTACTATGGGTGGGTGTACAACTTGTTGAAAGACCGTACACAAAGAGCACTTATAAATGGCTCACTGCCAAAATATGAGGGTATATCTAGTGGGGTCCTGTATAGCAGTGGTTCGGGGCCCCCTGACAGGGCGCAATCTGGTTTCAGGGGGGCTGCCAAACAGGATCAGTGTTAGACTCACTGTGGCCCAGGGCAGAAAGCCGAATCCCCACAACATGGGGCTGAAGCCCAGAGCCCTAAGACCTGCCACCTGGGGCTAAAGCAGAAGCGTGAGAAACTTAGCTTCTCATTGCACCCTGTGGTTTGGGACAGTGGGTAATTGCCCTGATTGCTACCCCTTAATGCCAGCCCTGGCTTTTATAAGCAGAAAACCAGATGTTGTGGCACAGGTGGGCCATGGAGTTTTTATAGCATGTTGGGGAGGCGGGGGGCTGCTCAGAAAGAAAAAGGCTGAGAACCCCTGCTGTAGGGGGGGGTCAGTCCTGGGTCTGGTACGATTCAATATTTTCATTAATGAGGTGGATAATGCAATGAAGAGTATGCTTATAAAATGTGCAGATGACACCAAGCGGGGAGGGGTTGCAAGCACTTTGGAGGACAGGATTAGAATTCAAAACGACCTTGAGAGAACTAGAGAATTTGTCTGAAGTCAACAAGATGAAATTCAATAAAGACATGCAAAGTACTCCACTCACGAAGGAAAAATCAAGTGCACGGCTACAAAATGGAGAATAACTGGTTAGGTGGTAATACTGCTGAAAAATACCTGGGGGTGATAAGTGGATCACAAATTGAATATGAGTCAATGTGATACTGTTGCAAAAAAGGCTAATATTCTGGGTGCATTAACAGGAATGTTGTACATAAGACATGGGAGGTAACTGACCTGCTCTGCTCACGGCTCTTAAGGGCTCAGCAGGATAACTGGATCCAATTCTGTGTACTGCACTTTAAGAAAGGAATGGACAAGCTGGCAAGAGTCCAGATGAGAGAAACAAAAATGAAAAAAGATTTAGAAAACCTCATTTAATAACAGAGGGATTTGGTTTCTTCCATTAGAAATCATGTAAATCAGGGTAGTTCCACTGAAGCCAGTGGAGCTACACCAATCTAAACCAGCTGAGCATCTGGCCCAATATCTTTTCTTCCTTTCCAAAAAAAAAAAAAAAAAAAAAAAAAATTCAGCTAAACTACCCTCACCTATCCAACCCTCCACACAGACTCACAAGGCAGTAAGATGGTGGCCAGCGGGGCTGGGTTTGCTGGCGAGGTTCCTTAGATGGATCCCAATCACAGTCTGGCTTGCTGTCAGACTGTGCCAAAGATCACTCCTCAGGCTCTGACTGGGAGGGAGGGAGTTTCCGACATGCTTAGGCTCCAACTGATCACTGTATCTGGGGTCAGGAAGGAATTTTCTTCCAGGTCAGATTGGCAGAGACCCTGGGGATTTCTTGCCTTCCTCTGCAGCATGGGGAATGAGTCACGGGTCACTTGCTGGTTTCAACTAGAGTAAATGGTGGATTCTCTAACTTCAAGTCTTTAAACCAAGATTTGAGGATTTCAGTAACTCAACCAGAGGTTAGGGGTCTATTACAAGGAGTGGGTGGGTGAGGTTCTGTGGCCTGCGATGTGCAGAGGTCAGACTAGAAGATCACACTGGTCCCTTGAGTCTATGAGTTGCACCCTCCGCCTTAGGCTGAGCTGGGTGAAAAGCAAAGGGCCATTCTTTTGTGTAGCTGGAACAGATACTCACTGGCAGAGACTGCCAGGAGTCAGTCCCAGTGGCAGCTCTAGCTCTCTGTACAGAAGTGGAGCATTACTCAGTGCAAGTTGCCTGTCAAGGCCTGGATGCACCACCCGTTATCTCTGGCTGGGTCACCATTTTCCCCCTGTGGTCTGCCAATCACAACGGGTGGCTGACACTCAGTCTCAGCAACTATAGCCATCCTTTGCTACAAAGACTGTTCATTTTCCTCCTTTATTTGTTTACATTCTTGCTGTTTATTAAATAACTTGAAGCCAGTGGACTATAAGCTATCCTTAGCTGGTGAGGAGTCGTTATGAGCATCCCATGGGACATATCTGTTTACTGTGTAGCCACATCTCATTTCCTATTCTGCCTTGACAGCTCCTTTAGTGAACTTGAAACTTAGAAAGCAAAGTTTGAGAAGTCCTTAGACATACAATAATGCTTCACATCCAAAAATCTCACAGGGATTTCGCCTCATGGCAGGGAATAGGTCCTATTGTGTTAGTTCAGTGACAACTGCACCAAAGATATTAAATACATAATGAAATAATATTAAGTAACCCTCACAAAATGTTGGCTATATTTAAAAGATTGGGAGAAACTGACACACGGAGAGGATAAGTGCCTTGCTCAAGGTCACACAGTGAGTCAGTGCCATAATCTAAATGTTTAGGTTGACACCCTCACTGAAAAATATGTCTGTAGTCTATTCTTGTCTTCAGTTCCTCATTGCAGGTTATGCAGAATGAATACTTGGTGACTCTCTTGAATATCTTGCAACATATTTATTGTATTTCTTCAACTGAACATTAAAATACACAGTGTGTGCATATGTGCCTACCTCTTTCCTGGGCATTACCAAGCTTGTTACTTTCCCTGAAACTGAACAATACACAATACACTAGCAAACATGTCACAATATACTAGCAAACTAGGTGAAAATCTAGTGGACAGTTTGCTGGAAAGTAACATTTGCCAGTTTTCATTTGAAAGAATTGGGGGGGGGGGAATCAAACTTCATAAAAGTTCATGTGTCCTGACACACTTGCTCCATTTATATTTCTGAGACGTAAACATTTTCCTGAGATTCAGACTACTTTGATATTTTTGGAAAATCCACTACACAGAAAAAAGACACAATGCAACCATCCCATGTTTTTTCTGCTACTGGTTTGATAAAGAGGCTTAAAGTTTGAAGTGGGGGAAGAGCCTCACCCTGGCTACACTGATTTGCAGAGGCAGCCTTCCAAAGGTAATATTCTGAGTTCAGTTCCTGAAGAGGGATGTTGGGGTTTTGTGGTGGGGAAAAGCTGGCAAACCTGACTCTGATCTGTAAAAAAATCTTCCTTCCCCTTACACATTTATTGGCATGTTTTCACACCTTACCCACTTTGTGAGATTCTGTACAGTAACATGATGCTGTCTGGTGTTTCAAATTTTCAAAGGTGCAGTCGTGCTTGAAGGAAACCCGCTTCCCTCAAAACCAGAAAAAATTGGACCTGCCGTGATTGGAACCCTACATTTCTCCTAACTTGTTTTTCATAGGACTGTGCCACTTATGTGTGTTCTAACATATCCTCCTTAAATCATGAAAAACACCATATCTAAAGCTTAATGCCATAAGTCCTATATAGACACATGAGGCATATTTCTTTTTTATTCATATTTTATTGGAAGTCTTACAAAGCATACAGAATAGATGCCAGTACGTCAAATTCATCATGCCGAGCCTTGATTATGCAGCCCTGAAGCCTTAACACTGCCATACGATCCTTCCTTTCAGGAAATAAAAACCAAAGACCAGTTTTCCCTCAGGACCACTTGTGGGTATATGTTGAGGCCCTTATTACCAGAGGTTCCTTGGATGGGATTTAATGTCTGAAAGTTCCTCACATAACTATTCACTCATCATAAGGTACCACTCAAAGTCTAACAGTTCAGTAAAAAGTGAGAGCACCACTCCAAAACCAGTGGCGCACTCAGCCAAGCTGTCTGGTTCCAACATAGCAACAGTTTTCTTTCCACTGACCATTGGTGAGGGGGATAAGGAGAGGGAGAAGTACATTTTATAGACATGTGTATGTGTGCGTGTGTGTGTAATCATGACAATGAGCAAAATGATCTAAAGATTTGCTGACATAAGTTGACATTATGTATATGAAAGCAATGTGTTATTCTCAAAAGAGCATGGCCTATCACCTTAACTGGATTTACTTTACATTGAGAAATAAAATAGTTCCTCAGAAACTCAGAATGTTATTCCACGGCAAAATAGTAATTAAAAATAAATAAATCTATCAGACTCTCGTTGGCCCAACCTTTCCTCCTAGAGTGTTGTGGTGTAAATCAAAGCAGTTATGACAGTCCTTGAAATTTTAGATGTATTTACACATGTTTGGGCTGCCTATGTTTACTCACTCGGGGTTTCACTCCGCCACTTGTTAACGTATTTGGCATGCTCTCCTATAAATAAAACTAGCATTTCAAAGGAGAGCCATTCTCCATTCCCTCTTTATGCATAGGGAACATGCCAGAACTATGTTGAGGATATGGAATGAGATCACTCAAGAGCAGAGTCACCACGGGCGGGTAATGATGAGGTTACCCCTATGCTGTGCGTTGATGTATTCCAAACCCTCATTATAGTTATGATATATTCACATGGACATAAAAACACATCTTTTAAACTGTTCCTTGGTCTTAACTCTACTCATTGTGTTGGTGAAGCCACTGCTGCAGTGACTTTCTGCTGACGCTATGCTAAATAGGCTCTTCATGGCAGTAAATAGGAAAAAAGGAGAAGGGAAGGAATGGAGGAATATGGAAGGCAAGAGAGGGTCAGGAGGGAAAAAAAAGGGGGGAATGTTTAAATAGGGTCCTACCGAGTATTTATAAAAAATAACAAATTTAGAACAACAATCAAGCTTCATTTATAAATATTTACAAGAAAGCAGCAGTGCGTTTAGGGCATGGTCAAAAGCATATCAAGGTAAATGGAAACACACTGATTGACTTCAGTGGGCTTTGGATCAGGCCCTTAATCCCCGTTTTCCTTTTCTGCAATTTTGCCCTGACAAACACGTGGATTTTGAAACTCAATTTCGGCCCTGAAGGTTGTGGGTTGACCAGCATGAATGAGGTTATTCAAGATATGCACAGGAATCATCTTTTGTCTCTAATGTAGACAGGGCCACTTTTACTGGCCATTCTTAGAGACAAGATACTAGACTAGATGGACCTTGGGTCTGATCTACCATGGCAGTTCCTATGATCCTAACTTGCCTCTGCTGCAGTCAAAGCAAAATCACTGTATATTAGCTTTCCTGTATTTTAATGTCATGGTAACAGAATAATTAAAAAAAAACTAGATACTGTAAAAGGGGATAAAACATTATACAAACATTCTGCTATATTTTGCTTTATTGACATTTATCACTGAAATTCGTTGCATCTCCTAGAACTTGGAGCATTTCTGGCTGCAGGAGAGTCAGCTCAAAATTTATTTCAAAGATTATCCACCCAAGGATTAAAACAAGATGAACTGTGAGCAACATTTACTATTTTCTATTATTTAGAATTCATAGAGTGCTTTGAAAAACGCAACCAGTATTCATAATATTTTAAAATTAAATCAAATAAATTAATCTCTCAAGTTAGATTGCTAAAGATTTCTTCGTAGGAGCTGAATGGATCTGTGAAATACATGTTTGCATAAAGTGACAGGATTTGATTTTTACCGTAAAACAGAAGAGAGTCATTCCTAGACCAGCTCTTTTGGAGAAGATATGTCATTGACTTCTCTAATTCTTGAAGAATAGTGACTTGAAGACGTCTTGGGGTGGGAGTTTTAAAAGCCATTGACTTAAATTGGAGAAGAGTTAAGCCAATGCTGAGCACTTTCAAAAGCCCTCATGTTGATTCCTACTGTCACAACTGATGCAAATAATGGACTAAAACTGCCTCGACTACTGTTTTATACTCCTCCTCTTTGTTTTGAACAAAGATAAAGACCTTACCCATACATATGTTATTGGGAAGAAAGAAAAGCACAAAAATATAACATTAGCTTAGTTGACCTATTGAAATAATTGGGGTATTCTGCCATTCTATGCTTTTTCAGTAATTGTTTAATTTCCACAATGTAATGATAAAATAGTGACATGTAACTATACCTAATGTTTTAAATATTGTGGCAGATCATAAGCTGGTGTAAATTGTCATAGCTTCACTGAAGCCAGGGGAACACTGCCTGAGGCTCTCCCCATCTTACTTATATCTTTAAAACAACAATCTAGCACATGCTGCAAACATCATGCGTCTCGCTATCATTACATCCTGTACATCAATTCAATAAAGACTTTTGCATGTTGTCAGTGTGACGATCATCAGGAGTACAGTCCAACTCCCACTGAAGTCAGTGGAAAGACTCCCATTGACTTGACAGGGAGCTGGGTGAGGCACTAGATACAAGCAGTTGGGCAACTTTTTAAAGTTTTTCCCTATATATAAGGCTCATTGCACTCCCCTCCACTCCTACTGAAACAAAACCATCTGTGGCATGGAAACATGATAACCTTTCTGCACAAAGAGCAATTTATTTATTTATTTATTTATTTATTTTAAATTTGGAGGAAATAAAAATTAGCTTCTTAAACAAGGGAAATGTACATTTATCTTTCTCTATTTATCTTACATATTTTAGGGCACCCATTACTGTTGTAACTGAGCTCCAGCGTGGAGTACGGAAATCCTGTACCCAAGCTGAAATTTATTAACACCAAAGCGAACGTGCCTACCCTAGGTGAAACATACCACACGTGGTCAGGATTGGATGAGAACACAAGGCTCTCAAACCTTATGATGGGACATTGGTAGCATACTGAAACAGGAAAAGTGATACTTTACAAAATCAGTCATGGTCACCAATACCAACACCAGCAAGATCTTCCATCCAGGAGCTAAGTAAGCTTGACCATGGTTCTCTTATGAAATCTGAGGTGATGACAGATGAACACTATCAAAGTTTTTGGGTATTATTTAGATCAGTGTACTTATGAATGGAGCACTGACAAGCCATAAAATATTGCAATAGGATACCCTAGAAGCGAGGAGATGGAGAAAACACTAACACAGCTTCCCTACGACTAACCACCACATCAAGTCTCAAATAGGATCCAGCAGTCTCCTTCTACACAGATACCCTCTTCACTTAATTACAACAGGCCCAGCACCTCAAATGACCTTTCTGCTGTATCAAATCCCCCAGTTCACATAAGATAATAAGTGGAGGCTGGCAGTAGATGACACTGTCATCTCTAACAATCAGCTAAGGTGAGAGAAGTTCAGGGAGACGCATCTACTGGTGAACAGTTATGGGATTGTTTGTGAGGCTGACAAAACCTTATTTGAAGAGTGGTGGTCCAGGGGAGTAGGAGCCATGTTGGTGAGTTCCTCAACACCTTCTCGCCTCCTTGGGTTGGGGCTCTTTATATGAACCTTTGCCATCTTCAGCTAAGGTTTGGTTGAGCCTTATTTTAAACCATACCCACTCTCCCACCCTCAGTTACGTCACTGCATTTGTTGTGTTCGAGAAGTGTGTGTGGTTTTACACAGGGGTCAGGGATACTGAGTGGGAGATGGCATTATTTTCAGACATATCCCAATGCATCACATTGTTTATATAGAAAATTGAAACAGTTGGTGAGAGAAACTTCGACTTTACCATCTTGGAACATTGTCACTGACACACATTTCTATTACCTAAGAGGGGTCTCATCCAGTGGAACAATCATTTCCAGTAGTCACATATCTTGCATTTTTCTTCATTATACAGCCTCTTCTTCCTCAATACCTCTCTCTCTCTCACACACATGCACCCCTTTGCAAGAGATCAACTTCAAGACTAAGTAGAATGAGCAGGAAAAATAAAACCTACTAACTCAAATGTGTGAAATGAACAATTTTTTTGTTAAAAACTGCAAATATAGATTTCGGTGGTATCTCTACTAGTAAGTTAGCATCATTCTACTTATTTATTAAGTGCTTCTATGCTTGGTGCTGTACAAGGCAAGCACAAAATTTGAACGTGAAAAAAAGGTGTTTTCCAAATCAATGCAAATAAAGTACAATAATGCTATGAGGTTGTGCATTTAACATGAACAATTCTTCTGACATATCAATGTTTGCAACATAGATTTACTTGAGATTTCAGTTGTATAATAGATAGATAACATAGTATGTTAGTTTACCAGTAAGAATGGGTAAATACCAGACAACTTGAACCTATGCTCAAAATAAACTGAGTGTTTGAGTTTCCAAAACATTAAAACTATTTTCTCTTTCATGTTAATGTATTTTTCTACTTCCTAATTTCAACCAAAAGTACCAAGGAAAAGGCTAGCTTTATGGTGTTTCCAACCTAGCCACAATCTAGAAGTGCAATAAATCAGGCAAGAAAGACTATTCTCATGAGACTTTAAAGCCAATTTCTGGATCAAAGAGGTTTCTGAAAAGTTAAATTTTTGGATGCATATCTGAACTAAGATATATGAAGTTCACCCATCACTTGCTAGTAGTCTAGCTTTTCACCTCTACAGACTTCAGTTTAAATCCTGGTTTAGGTCACAAGGGAAAATGAGTTTCGTGGTTTACATCCTAGTGGATTTCTGTCAACATCACAAAGCCACCATGCAACTCGGCACAACTGGCAAACTCTGCTCAAAAGAAACCCAGGACTGGAATAACAGGTCATTCCAGATGAGACAGAGGTAAATTGGCATATCTGTGTGGGGAAATTTACACAGCACCTGACACATACTAATCCAGACTCCAGTCAGTGCTGCTACTAATTCATTAATTTATTTACTTAGATTTATTTTCAAAGTGCCTATTCAGTCCAAACATTAAACACAAGCAGCAAATTGGCACAGTAATTCAAGAAAGCAAACGAGGGCCACAGTCTTCCATAAAAAATGCCAACAGAAACAACTGATATGGTACCTGGAAAGCATCTTAAATTAAATTATTAGTGTTGTGTTTTACCATTAGCTTCACAGAAAACAAGTTTTAAGAAAATGATTAGAGGAATGGAAAAATTTCTCTCTGAAGAGACATTAAAAAGAATAGGGCTTTTTTATTTATTCTTTATTTGAACACAGCTAACGTAAATAACAAAGATAACAAAAAGCAGAGAGTTATCTAACCTAAAGTAGAGAGCCAATATCAGATTTTCCAACAAGGTAGGTAAAATCAAACTTCTTCATTATTAAGGGCAAAGTCAATTTTGACTGGCTGAAGAGATTTGCCCGTACAAGTAAGTAATAAACCCCAGTTTGGGGTTCTTTGTAAATTAAGATAATAAACTAATCTCCAAAATTATTCCCTTCAGAAAAAAGAAGTAAGTAGAAGATAAAAGGGAGTGTTGAGAGGAAAAAGAGGATCAAAGAAAAGCCTAAAAGGTAAGTAAAAGAGGATAGGAGAAGAATGATAGGACAGGGAGAAAAGGGGAGAGAGAAAGGGAAGAATGGGACTTCTTTTACCTCGGAGAAAAGTACCCAAATAACAAATGGTACAAAGACTGGCATACAGTATTTGAGAAACTGGAGAAAGATTTTGCAAAATTTTTCAAAGAAAAGGTTGTCAACTGATGCTTCCTCCCTCTCTTTTGCCCCCACTCACTCTTCTCTACTGCTACATGATCCCTTGAATAATTTGTTTTCAAGTGCTTACAACACATTGGCAAATAAACAAACAAAAACAATAATAATCCTTATTGTGTCAGGTCCTAAATTTGGGGTGTCTTTGTTTAACTATTGCAGCATTATAAATTAGAGGGGGAGAGAAAGAATCTTAATTTTCTTTGATAATACAAAAAAGTACCTTTCCCCTCACTCTGCCATCAGTCAAAGAAAGGGATTTTTCTCAGGCTTTGCAGAAAAATTACTGTATGGATTCAGACCAAAGGTATAAAGGTTTTCCCCCAAATGAGAATTTGAGGGAAAATTATAAGTAAGTGAATGGAAACATGGACTTATGAAAGTTTTGATGTAACTTTAGCTATATAGGCACCAGTCATTATGTGACTGTAAAATTTACTGCAGAATTCATCCCTGGCTGAAGAATTGTGCTCCAAAAATCTCAGCTTTCATTAAACTAAACAAACAAAACTTATATGTTTCATGCCCTTGTGGTTGCAAAGACAACCTCCATAAATCGAGCTGAGTGTAAACAAATACAGTGCTGTTTTCCTGAGTTTGCAGACAGCCTGACAAAATAGCCCTGAGAAAGTGTGAACTATCCCATTCATCTCAGTGAAGCATTAACTCTGAAAACTAAAGTTAACAAGTGGCATGTTAAAAACTGGAAATGTGAGACTATAAAACAAAAATTGAATATAAAACTGAATTCTGGGGCTACTGTATAATTCATTTTCAAATGTAATGATTTTAAAACCTAAAGTTCTTAAAATTTATCTGAAGTTGCCACAGAATTTTCACATAGAGCCACAGACTCTAGGGAGATGGCTGCAGCATTGAGGTCCAGCTTGCTATAGACCTACCTGCCTTGACTATAACTCTCTCAGCCAGTGAAAGCTACGGTATATTAATAAATCTTTACATTGTACATAAGATTAATAAATCTTTACATACATGTGTACAATGGCTTTCATACGAGAATCTCAAAGCACCTTATAAAATACTAAGCTTCGCAATACTCCTGTGAGGTAGGTTATAAATCATATGAAAAAATGGGCACACTGAGAAAGACACAAGTAGTGACTTGCTCAAGGCAACACAGTGAGTCAGTCAGTTGTGGAGCTGGGAATAAAACCCAGCTCTCCATTCCCCTACACAAAAAATGGCATTTCTTCCAGAGCAGGAAAATTGGAAGGATTAAATAATCCCACCACTGCCATGGGGGGGAGAGGGGGGGAATAACATAAGCAAAAAGGTGGCAAACACAACTTCTTACCCCAATTTAAGTGAGAATATATTAAAGAGCCAACAGGTCTGAAAGACTGGTGAACCTGTGAGAAAAGGGAAATGATCTGTAAGCTGTAGCCATCAGTGCTGTAGAAGAGAGAAACAACAACAAAATTGTCACGAAGTGGGACCGATTGTAATGGCAAAAGAGTAACTTTTCCAGAAGGGTTAAGAAGTAAAACTATTGTATCAGGATTGTGTCAAAACAAGAAACATCCTAAAAGTGAATAAAATTTAAAAAGGACAAAACCAAAAGTGAACCCCACACTTCTGAGGGGTGTGTCAGAAGAGCTAGAAGAATCACAGATACAGAGATACGTTATGAAACCTCTTTAGAATTAGGGTCAGACCTGATGGACTGGAGAAAGCTTACATGACCATCTTTAAGAAGACGAAGAGGGATCCTTATGGATCACTCCATTTTCATCCTCTACTGGTCCACATTAGGAGGGACCAAATTTAGTCCTGAATTCCCATCCCCACATACCTGTGCTTCCCACTTTTACTATTTACAAGGCTGGTTCAAACTCTAACACCTTTTATTTAAGAAGGGTATTAAGGAAGGTCTAAGAAATTACAGACCTGTAAGCTTGGCTGCAGTAATGGAGAAGACAATGGAAACACTAATCAGGAACCGAACAGGAATGCTTGGAAAATTGTAATTTAAACAAGAATTGATGGTGTGAATTCACAAAAGAAGGATCAAGCTCCAACTCAGATAGAATGTTTTTCAAGGGGTAGAAGTTCACAGAGAGGGAAGCCATGCATAAAAGTTAGCTACCGACTTAGGTCTTTTGTGTGATGTCTGTTCAAAAGCTTTCGTAATCTACTAGGCCATTAACTTTGGTGTCAGGAATGAGCAACTACGGATAAAGAAGTGGCTGCTGGTTATTGATGACAATGTGTATTTAGGATTGGAAGCAGTTTAGTTAGAAGGAAAGAGATCAGTAGTTTACATGCCATAAGAATGGGAGTTAAACCTTTCCTAATAATATCATAGATAAATTATATTGGTGAAGAAAGTTTAAATTTGTTGATATCAAACTGACATTAGGAGGGAGGGAAAAGAAAAAATTCCCTGTGTCTTGGCTAGATTAAGCTCAAGATTTATTCAAAAGTGAAATAAAAAGTAATGCACCAGAGACCAAACAATACGTGAATAAAAGATATTATATTTGAATGGGAGCAAGTGATGAAAGTGAGCATGAGCGTGAGTGGAGGTTAGTAGCAGATAAAATACATTTAAAACTCACATAGCTGTGATATAATTCAGTGAAAAATAATGGAATAAATAAGCAGATATAGCAAACAATTTTGACAAAACTATTCTAGCACTATACATGGGACAAACACTTGTTTATTTTATAGGCTTTTTTATTTAATGGCAGAATTTGCAATACTGAATGCAATTCTGGTTCTATTATGGTGAAAGAGTATCTCAGAAATACAGACACGCCTAAAAACAAGCAAAATGATATAGAAACATCAGGGTGAAGCAAGTTAGAGAAACTACAGCAGCTCTGAATGCACTGGAAAAAGAGGAGATGCAGGCAGAACTTCACTGATCAGGACAAGATGACACAGACATGTGAATGGATTTAAGGTGGCAATTCGCAACTTCATTAACTTTAATATTAAAAGGAGGATGGACCATCCCTTTAACTATCAGACATTAATTGAGTCCAGTGTGGGGATGAATGGCCTCATGCTATACAACCAAGAAAACAGGATTGACACCTGTGCTGCCAAACACTGTTACTAAATTCATGAGTTAGCCCACTGCTGAATCTCACTGCCCTCCCACTGCAAAGGGGAAAGAGAGACAACCAGGAATGAGTGTGGGGTTTAGGGCCAAATCTCTACCACTTAATTCCCGATTCAGCTCCATGCTGTGAGTCACCACCCTGTGAAAGGGGATGAGGGTACACAAAAGGGGGAGCTCAATCTGCAAGGATTTAAGAACTCTCTCTTGACAAGCTAACAAGGTCCACCAATTCATCCTGGGTTCTGTGCTCAGGCTTACTCCAGGTTCTGACCCCTTTAGCCCTCTTACCTGCTCTGGACACAGGCTGCAAGTTATAACTATATTTATCAATATCCACTTCTCCCCTCCTCTTTATTTATTTATTAAAACCCTTTTATCCTTAATCTCACCATATACCAGACCCCCCAGGATGTTGTGAAGAAAGGAAAAAAACAAAAACCACCAGATGTCTTGTCAATCTTGCCCAGAAGGAAAAATGCCTTCCTGACCCCTAAAGGTGATGCTCCATTTAGACCCACAGTGAACTGGAAATCCAGTTGTGGCAACTTCACCACCAATAGGACAGGGCAGGTGGGGCCGCTGTCAGTAACTGGAATTGCTGTTATGTGCCCAGGAATGTTTGAACACACAGGGAGTGGGATTCACTTGAGCCACTCAGCTCTCTCATGCCCCAGTGAGTGGCCAGGGGAGGTGGAGCTCTGTTTCAATCTCCCAAGCCCCAACCCCCAGCCTTCACCCACTCACAATTCCCACATGCGTTCTGTGCACAGTGGAAAATGTAGCCCAACCAGGAAGCCTGGTCTGTAGAGAAGAAAGGGAGCATAAGGTACATAAATCTCAACTCCAATAAGGCACCATTATGAATGCTCCACTTTCTCCCTTCTTGGTGTGGGGAGAGGGTGCATCGTAGTAGTCCCTGGCCTACTGCATTATGGGAGAGGTAGTCCTATCAGACAGAATAGCTCCTAGAAGAGAATGGGAGCATAAGAGGTACCCAAACTACATAAGTCCCATGAAGCACCACAGTGCCATTTTGAAATATTTTGGTTTTCAACTGAAATATTTCACCAGCAATGTAAAAAATGTCCTCAGAAAAGTTTTTAAAATGTTCAGTTTTGTAGAAGTTTTCCATAGGAAAAGAAAAAAAAAATTTTAACCAGCGCTATCAGCAATTCATTATAGTATTCTTCCCTTTAAATTGGCACTAACTTAGTGTCCCACCAGCAGGCACGGAATTAGGTGGCACTGGACTGTTGGTGGTATTGTCTTTTGGGTGAGAATTAAATAGAGGTCTTGATCTCGCGTGGTCATTACAGATCTCATGTTGTTTTTTGCAAGAATAACTTTGCTGAATGTGCTGTCCTGGCCAAAGTCTAACTCGGGCAAGTATTTTATTGTTAAGTTCCATATGTAGTTTAAATCAGATACACTATCTGGGTCATTTCTAATCAATGGCTGTGTAGTGTTGCTGTGCTGCCACTTTCACCTCCAAGGTGGATGAATTTTCATGATTGGTGAAGTGATACCCAGTACTTTGGGATTGTGTGGGATGATAGGAACCATGCAAACATAAAATATCTTTGTAATGCACCGATTTAGGCCCTGATTCTGCAACTGGGTCTGCATGAATGGACCTATACACCTGCGTGAAGTTCCACTGAAGTCTGTCCTTAAAGAAGACAGTACAAGCACAAGCTAAGAAAGGGCTGAATACTAAAGGAATTTAAACAAAAATTAGTCACAAAGAATATATAAAAATGTAAGTGACCAAGACCAACAATAAGTGTCATGACAAGCCTAAATATCTTTGCCAAAAAATAAAACATTAGATGGAGTGGTATTACTGGTGCCACTGACTTGAAAGAATGGTTAAGAATGGTTAAGAGGGGCTTCCTGGTCGTGGGCCATGTGCTTTCTTCTGTTGAGCAGTATAGGTGGAGCTAGCACAAGTAGAAAGGAGGTAAGGGGTTGTGTAGAGGGGAAAGACAGTTGGGCAAGTAGCATCCTAGATCATGAAGTCTCTTCTCTCCACTCTGTAGGCACAATGCAAGAGCTCAGTTCTGTGCCTGCAGAGCAACAGATGTGGAGTGTGGCAGGAATGTAGGAAATGGCCCTTGTACATGGCAAGTTCCCTTTTCAAGGCAATCAAAGTTGTGATTTGCATTTAAAGTCACTGCAGCCAACGTCAGTACTAATGTCTGGTTGGTGGCTTTTTCACACCTTGGAGAGGGTAAGGAAGGGCAGCTGGAGGTGATCTGCTAATAGCTTATCCCTTCCTTTCCCTCAGTGATCAGCCTCACCTCCAGCAAGGATGCTAACAAGGAACTGCTGGGGGCCAGGTCTCCTGTGGCAATTCCTCCCTTCTCATAATGCATGAAAGGAAGGCTGCAAACCCATGTTCCATTCCCACATCAACTGCAGCAAGTTATGGGGATGCCTTAGCATTGATGTTCAGAAATAGTTTCAGAAATATAATCTCCTGAGGAATTAATTCAATAATGTTGAACCTAAGGCTAATTAAATTATGCTTATCAGAACCATTTTCTGAAAGAAAAGGAAATGAAATAGGTGTCTTGCTAGAAGACAACATTCATCATAGATTATAACTAACAAATGCATGCCAGTCATGGGTGTAGCAAGTCTGGGAATCACCAAGTTATGTACTTCAGCCTGCATTTTCTACTCATAAAGCAATTCTGTTTACACTACATATTACTTAACCAACAGACATACTTCAGAACATAAAACCCAGGCAGATACCTGAACCAATGCATTTCTTGGAAACAACCTTCCAGCATGCAATACTAATCCAATTGCCTCAATGCTTACACGGGGTGAAATTTTGGCTTTGTTGAAGCCAATGGCAAAACTCTCATTGGCTTCCTCGGGACAGGGTTTCACCCACAGTGTTTTCATGACAACATCTTATTTGCAAGAGACCGAGAGAGAGAATGAGAGAGAGGTATTTTAATAGTCTCTAAGTTGAAATTTTAAATAAATGATCTCCATGTAGATTGGAAGCACTGATTGTCAAAATTAAAAAAAAAATAACAGCAACAAATAATTAAGAGATATGGGTCTCTCCCCCACCTCACCAAATGATAAAAATGTCAGTGTGTAGGGTGGGGAAAAGTGAGAATTAAAATCCTTGGGTTTTATGCCTCTGTAACTGCAAATCAGATGAATTTAGATGAAATTTTGTCACTGGCTGTGGCTTTAATGAGGACCAATTGCTTTGCCTAATTAAAAAAATAGCATATCTTTTAAAACCAAAAATATTTCTGCTTAATGACACACAAAGGCAGCAATTTTAAGTGGCTAAACTTACTTGGTGTACAGCCTCAGTGCACCTGCACCTCAGCTGGATTTAATCTATTGAGGACTATATTTAGAGGCCATTGCAGGATTTTAGACTGGAAACTAAATAGTGCCCCACCCAGTCATGTTCCAGTCCACAAATTACTTTAACATTTCAGTGAGGAAAGAACAATGATATTCTGTGGGTTAAAGAAATTCATAGACGATAAATGTGTTTTTGGAGTTAAAAAAACAAAAACAAAAATAGAAATTCAGCTGACAAGAAAAATAACTCATTCATCTGGTCTGGTATGGCAAAAATTAAAACTAAACTGACTGATGCTTTTGATGATGCTATAAAAGCTTCAGATATGTGCTAAGTAGATTAGCTAAGTAAAAATAGATTCAAACAGGATTCTGATCAAAACCAGAAAAGTCAACGATAGTCAAAATTAGGAGGTGCTACCTTTGTATCTTTTATCTCATTCATACATATATGACCATAGAGTATGTGCCAGGGGTGGCCAAACTTACTGGCCCTCTGAGCCGCATACAACAATCTTCAGAAGTTTGAGAGCCGGGGCGCGCCTGCCGGGGGCCAGGGCTTGGGGCTTCAGCCTTGCGAGAGGCACCTGATGGGGTTCGGGGTTTCAGCCCCACTCCTGCTGAAGCCCCAAGCCCCAGCAGGTGATCCCTGCTGGGCTGAAGCCCCAAGACACCCCCCCACCCCCGCTGGGCAAAAGCCCGAGATCCCCTTCCCTGCTGGGCAGAAGCCCCTACCCCACCACCCTGCTGCAAGGCAGAGGTCCCAAGCTCCCCACCCCCAGTCTGGTAAGTGCGGAATGGGGGGTTCCACGAACTGCACTTTAATGGTAAAAGAGCCACATGTTGCTCGCGAGCCACAGTTTGACCACCTCTGGGATATTCCATGCAGTACATACCATGTAGTATATAGATTCAAGCCAAGATCTTCAGAAATGGGTGCCTAAAGATTGGCTCCTAAGTCCATATATAGGTGCTTTAACAAGTCCGCTGTAGAACCAACCAGCAGCCAAATTATTGCACGCAGATAGGCTTCTAAGTCTATATATTTCCCACATCAGGAACTTGGAAGCTCATCACTAGAGGCACCAGTTTTTCAAAATCTTGGGTCATATTTCCAAGCTTACTACAAAAGGGCCTTTCAAGCAAGGCCCTAAAACTGAGGTGTTATCAAAGAGCCCATGGCACTGTCTAAAGGGTGGGATTTGCAGTCTCACTGGTTAAAAATTCCTTTCTCCCACACTTATATAGTGCGTTGTGTACAAACTGATTGTCACCACCCACTAGTAAAGTTGCTGCATTTCAAAGACTCTGTATGTGCATCATTTATAAAACACATATCAAGCATTACGTTGAAAGTGAGAGATGCTGTGATATTCTATAATGACCCCATCTGCCCTTTAAGGACCCATTGCCACTCAGCGCATCAAGGTGTCTCCTTAACATTATTCAATTACGTCCTGTTTTGACAAGTTGGAGGATTAATCCTTTACTGCAAAATGCTTGATTTTTGAAGGTTTGCAACCAAATCTTAGCTTTCCTTTCATCATAGATTTTCATAACTGAATTACAATTGTATTACAATGCACTACATAGCATGTATAATTTGTCTGGTATTTATTTATTTTAAAGATTTTTTCAGTTACTTTATCAATATAGAAAGTTAAATATCTGATATGGAAGATGCGGATTCAAGCAGTGAATCTGGATTCATGTATCTTCAGGATGGCAGTAAAAACAACATCCGGCTCATTTTAGGATCAATCACTTAAAATAACATAACAGCAGAAAGCAGATAGGAGTGAATAATGTAATGTTGCATTGTCATGCTGTTTGTTATGATATTGTGGATTTGCTGTCAATGCTTAACCTCCAAAATTAAATATTGTATAGTTTTCTTTCTAGACCTAATCTAATTTATTTTACTTTGCACTACTTTTATCTTGGATTTAGCTTTACTTACTCTGGATTCAGCTAAAGTCACATTTAGAGCCATATAGATGATGGATCAGTTTCCTAATCCTAAAGGGCAATCAACCCATAGAAATAAGAAAAACCTGCTGTTAAGGATTTACCAATTAATATAACTGATCACAAAGAAAGATTTAAACTTGCATCATACTAAGAAGTAAAACTGAAGCAATGTATATTTGAAAATGTAAACTAAGTTAATCCCTTATCTACTGTCCAGTAAAATAGTAGGACATCAAGGAATATAAAGATTAAATCAAATTCTTGTAGTGTGAGAATGTGCATATGCCAAATAAATCTGGAAAAACAAACTGTGGACTTATTTGGAGTCTGAAATTTTTTCAAACAGAATGTAAGAGGGTCTTTCTATTAGTGACAAGTCCTTTCACAGGTCCCATTCAGCAAAAAGGAAGGAATGTAAAAGCACCAAGTCACTTCTGCATCCTCTGTCACCTTCTTTTTCTTTCCCATGGCACATCTTAGCCAGAAGTTACATTGTTGCAGTTCATCTTTATTTGAACAGCTTTATGGTATTCTGGAGTAGCAAAATAACTCATGAGGTAACTGGCATTCCTATTACCAGTCTGAGCCATATTTTGTCATACAAAATTATAGGGGAGGACTAAGAGTTAATTTATAGGGTGTCAATTGGTGGATGCTAACATTCTGCATTACAGAGTCTAAACTTCATTTTTTTGTTTTTGTTTCCTTTTAAGAACTGAATGGTGAACGTTAGCACAGTTAATAAGACATAGCTTTGTTTAATTACAGACCTCAGCTCTTCTGGCCATATTTTTCTCATTGCAGAAGTATCATGCAGCTGTTTCACACAAATCTAACTGCCATCTCCTCTAATATTTTTTAAAATGACATCGCCAATCTCAACATTTTTGCAAGCAGATGTTTCTTACCTAAACTTTCCATAAATGACTAGTGATTTTAGCTGTCTACCTTTTTGGGTGCCCAACCTGAGACATTTCAAGGGGGCCTGATTTTCAGAGGGCAGTGCTCAGCACTTTCTGAAAATGAGGCCCCTTCAGGATGTCTAGTCACATACCCCAAATCATTAGTGACCTCTCAAAATATAGGTCGCCACATCTTACATTTGTTTAAAAATCAGATGATGCCCCTGACAATTCCAGCCACAGAGCACATCAAAAATACTTAAGCAGGAAGTAAACACCAGACCTGTTCCCTACATGCTTTCTATTGTCCTGAATGTTTCACCTTTCCAGTTCACTGTGTCAATCCTCAGAGGTCAAAAAATCATCTCCTCAATGGGACCCTAAACCTCTTGAGAAAGGCTACTGACAAATTAGGGGAGATCTTTGATTTTTTTTCTCATTGCCTGGTCCATTATTTGGTTTCTCCCTTCAAAGTTGGAAAGTATCTAAGTATTTTTTCTCTAGCAAGCAAAGAATTGAATTTATGGCATTATGTGCTGGATCTATTTTATGTACACTAGTCAGAGCATATGGTAGTAAATTGTGCTGTTAAAAATAAATTAAGTGCAAAATATTCAAAACATAGAAAACAGGTTTTGCGTTTTTAAATCTCTTAATGCGAACTAGCTTCAAAACAGATGGGATGAAATACGGAAGAAATCATTAACATTCTACCCAGCAAGGATACAAGGTCAGAGCTGCAGCTTTCCAGATTCCATGCTAATCTCTTTCCTCGCTTCACATCCTCTATTCTTTAGGCCCTGTACTGCAGCCATCAACCTTATGGGCAATGAGGACTAGACAGGACTCCTTACCGACCTGTCAGCCTCACTGCTCAACTGGCCAGATGTACCGCTGTTCAAGTGAAGACACTGGAAGCAATAGAAGACGCTCCTTTCCACTCTAGCCAAGAAGAACATTACCTATTGGATTATAGATAGGGAACTATTAGTGCGCACCAGCAGGGTCTACGTGGAACCATTAAGGCGCAACATACTAGTGTGCTTTAGAAATCACTCCCCATAGTGTGTATTACCACATTGTCTAGACAAGCCCTCTTGTGGAGAAGGGAATTGAACCTGCGTTTAACACTCTTATTTTGTCCCATAATAGTCCCTCAGTCCTGGTTTCCCACAATGCCTCCTGGCCATGAAACAAGCTTTCAAAGATAGAACACACATCTGCAGCCCAGTCATGCCACGATGGAAACTCTTCCAATCAGAGATGGCCCTATTATGACTAAAATTAGAGACAATTATGAGGAAATTTCCACCTATTGTTGTTATATTTCTGGCACCATCAAAGTCCTCTGCATTGCAGAGTGTACTAAAAAGCTAACAGAGACCCTGCCCCAAAGACCTCATGCTGTGAAACCTCTTCTCCTCTATGGAAGTACAACTATATTGTCCATGTTACAGTGCGGATTATTTCCTACAAATGATCAGAGTCCATTCTTGAGAAAACACTAAGAAATCGCAGCATCACATGCAGTTAATTACGCAAAGTGAAACCCAAGACACAACGATGATGTAGAACTTAGTTGGAGGGAGAAGTAGAGAAAATTAAGCTTCAAAACAAGTGACATTGGCACAGACTCTTGAACTTGACAGGACATGCAATAAATTACAATATTAAAAAAAAACATAAATCAATCCACAGATGTGCGTTCAGAGTGGAACAATGTTTACATTTTGACAGCATGCCTGTAATACATTTATATTTCTTTGCTACAAGATTACAGTTAATTCTATGGGAAGATCTCTCTGGGCATCTGGTAATGACCTCACTGCACATTAAGCGGTGGGGGCCATTGTCTGACTTCTTGGGAAAAGTGTGTGCCACTTTAAGGGCTAGAGAGCCAGGGAGCTACTTTCAACTGCAGTGACAGACGCTGACAGTGTGGGGATGCTGACCCATCCCCCAGGTGATCAGAAGAGAAAGGGTAGCAAAATGGGTCCATGCTAGAACAGGAAAAGCTCTGTCATGTGCACCAGACAAAACAGCACCCACCCACCCACCCACCCACCCAGGGAAATGGTGAAATACTAGGTTTTGTCAGGATCCGCTGTGGCGCTGCACTATTCGCTCCTTTCTCAGGGGCCTAGAAAATAATTTTTCCTGCACCACCAGATTGGCCAAGGTGAAGTGGGGACTTAATTGGGTGAATATGGGACAGAAGATAGGCTATGATGTCACAACTCATTATGTAAACATGGGGGCAGCTGTCCAGTGCCAGTACTCCATAGGGAAGGGATACAGTGCTCGGATAAAATGGATTGGTTAAGGTTGTGACATTGCAGTCTATATGGTTTTATAAAAATATGATAATAAGTGAATATAATGTAACTGGAATATGCTTCACGCAAAAGGCCTCTTGTAAGGTATCATTACAAAGCTTATAATCTACTGAGTGTGATCATACTATTTGTATAAATGTACCACTCTTGTATCTAAAACTAGAAATATAAAATATAACTCTGAGGGCCTATTGTAATTATGCAAAGTGTGGGCCATTAATGGTGGTTTGGAATCTTGATGACTCCCATTAACCAGGCCCATTGTCTGCAGATGGTTGCGTTCTACCTGTGAGTCTTCCTGTATATGTATGTGCTGGCAAGTGGGTAATGAAGTCTTGCAGTGACATGTGATCATGTCACCTGAACTGGAATCCATCTTTAAGTTGGTGCTTTTCCAGTGAGGGGGAGTGGAAACCCAGAGGGACAAAGGGTTCCCACCTTATGCGAAAGATATATAAAGGGGTGGAACGGAACAGAGAGGAGGAGAGGAGCCATTATGAAGAATCCCCTAGCTACCACCTGAGCTGGACCAAGAGCTATACCAGGGGAAAGAATTGTGCCTGGGCCTGGAAGGTGTCCAGTCTGAGAAAAAACTTACTGAAGCATCTCTGAGGGTGAGATTATCTGTATTCAGTTTTATTAGACATAGATTTGCGCATTTTATTTTATTTTGCTTGGTGACTTACTTTGTTCTGTCTATTACTTGGAACCACTTAAATCCCACTTTCTGTATTTAATAAAATCACTTTTTACTAATTAACTCAGAGTATTTATTGATACCTGGGGGAGCAAACAACTGTGCATCTCTCTCTATCAGTGTTATAGAGGGTGAACAATTTATGGGTTTATCCTGAATAAGCTTTATACATGGTAAAACGGATTTATTTGGGTTTAGACCCCATTGGGAGTTGGGCATCTGAGTGCTAAAGACAAGCACACTTCTGTGAGCTGTTTTCAGGTAAACTTGCAGCTTTGGGGCACGTGGTTCAGACCCTGGGTCTGTGTAGGAGCAGACGGGAGTGTCTGGCTCAGCAAGACAGGGTGCTGGAGTGCTAAGCTGGCAGGGAAAACAGGAATAGAAGTAGTCTTGGTACATTAGGCAGCAGCTCCCAAGGGGGTTTCTGTGATCCAACCCGTCACAAAGGTTTTAAAGGAGACATTCTTTAGAGGAGTAGAAACGAGGTGTTCAAGGATCCTATGACTGGTATGGGAGGGAGCCAACCTCCTTCTCCATTATAGCCCCCCCTTTAACCTCAATGGGCAGGGATGGTGAGGTCCCAAAGTGGGTTGGCTGGGGACCAGGATGGGTAAGAGGGAGGGCTGGCGGAAGCCCCCTGTGTATATATTGAAATATTATGGAATTATCTGCACAGTACACTTTTATCTGCCAGGCACTCCCAGACATTTAAGAATAAAGTTGCAGCCTAATTAAAACACATCCAGTGGCTCCTCTCCTTCTTCCAGGATAGTCAGACAATACAAAGACTTAAGTCACAGCTCTAGCCTCCACCCATGTGCAATAAATAAAATGGCTTCACTTGACATATTGTACTTTCAAAGCCAACATTGGCCAGGGACTCCTACTCTTCCTACTGTGTAACAGAAAGTCCACTGTGTGTGCATTTGACTTAGATCTTATATGGCAAGGGAGATACACCTCTACCCAGATATAACGCGACCCAATATAACACGGGTTCGCATATAGCGCGGTAACCCTGGGGCTCCGGCAGCGGGGCTCGGGTGGCACTTTAAACGGCCCAGGGCTCCGGCTGCTGGGGGGAGCCCCAGGCCCTATAAATCACTGCTGGAGCCCTGCTACCACTACCCCAGAGCTGCGGCAGTGGGGCTCGGCTGGTGATTTAAAGGGCCCGGGCTCCCCGCAGCGGCCAGAACCCGGGGCTCTTTAAATCACCACTGAAGCCCTGCCGCCACTACCCCGATATAACGGGATTTCACCTACAACGCAGTAGGGATTTGGGGCTCCCGAGGACTGCGTTATATCGGGGTAGAGGTGTAGTGGTAAACAAGCATAAAAGGGCAGACATATCATTAATATCTAGCCAAAGTACAGTCATGAGATTAAAGTCATTAAGCAGACCTGAGTATTTTTGCAACATTATACAGTTTTTCCACCTGTTGGAGACCTGATTCTCCCCTGCCGTACACCTAATGTTGTCATTCCAATCTTTGCAAAGTAAGTGCAAAGAGGAAGTTAAATGCTACCATTCTGATTTGCTGTATACAGCTACAGAAAGTGCAAGGCAGTGGAGAAACAGGCTGTATTGCTGAGTTTTCAATAAACACGTCTTGAAGCAAAAGTGCATAGGGCCAGATCCTCAGCTGATGTAAACTGGCTTAGCTCCAGTGACTACAATGGAACCATGCCAATGTAAATGGATGCATGTAAAATCAAGGAAGCCGTGGTAATTTACACCTGCTGAGAATCAGGCTACTCAAATCTTCCAACTCAGTTTAGCCCTATCCTTGCCCCAGCACAGAGATATCGTTGATAGAATTATAGTCTAACATCTGTTTTGGTGTTCAGCCCTCCTGATAAACCACCTGCATTTACATGCTACTGCTCTAGAAAGAGAATGCAGCCTGTTAATCCCCTCCTTCTTCTGCTCCTCTGGAGGTCAGATTTATTTCCCTTCAAGAGGCAGCAGGTAATTACCCCAGATTTAATTATGAAGCCAGCTAATATGGTTTAGCTTCAGTCAAATAATATACCTGCCAATTTAAAAACAGAAATCATAAAGCATTATAATCCATACTGCAGACACCTAAATGACTGCAGGTTCCTTCAACACATAATGTAAACACAACTAAGCCTGCTCAACATGCAATGGAATCTGCATTAGTAGCAATACCCACCTGTTCTCCTAAATTGAAAGCTGATATATTCACCATGAGGCTATGTTGTTGGAACTATTACTTCAGAATAACAAATATGATACCCCATATTGTAAGTTATCAGTCTCCAGTATGGATCTATTAGCTAGCCATAGTCAGGGAATTTGACATATTTTCTTTTAATACTCAGCAATTATAATACTTACTACATTTTAATTCTTTTAGCTGACTTAATAAAAACTAGGGTCACAGTCACAAAATTAACATTTTTTTCTTGTACCATGCCTAAACCTAAGGATTATCTCGGAGTTCTTTCTAAAATCATTCAGTGGGCCTCTTTGTAACATTTTCTCTGCATACATGACAGATGGAGAATGGGTGGTAGCACCAGTGGGAATTTTCCCTCTGTAATTTTCTTCTATACATAAGGCCCGTGATATCCACGATAATAATATATGGAGATATACCTATCTCATAGAACTGGAAGGGACCCTGAAAGGTCATTGAGTCCAGCCCCCTGCCTTCACTAGCAGGACCAAGTACTGATTTTTGCCCCAGATCCCTAAGTGATGCTCTCGAGGATTGAACTCACAACCCTGGGTTTAGCAGGCCAATGCTCAAACCATTGAGCTATCCCTCCCCCCACTATAAAAAAAATGAGGCTGTAAACGGTCACTGTGGAAGGAAAATGGGGCCCTGATCCCTGATTGTATTATGGTAATGACTATAGGCCCCCAAATAAATAACTAATGCTTCCTTAACTACCGGTTTGGGGACTTCTTTGTCTAAGAACTTTCTATATCCCAAAACATACATATACATACATATTAAGAGAATATTTCAGCTGAGTAAAGCCTCATACCACAGTATCAGGTATTCTTTTGGACAACTCCCCTGTGCATGTAATGCAGCACATAAACTAATGATTTATTTGCATGACTGGAAAAAAAAATCCTGTTGCACAAGGCCCTGGGTCTTTAGTGCCCCCTGTAAAATAAAAATTACAATACCTCTTGGTCTGGAAAGCAATGCAACTTATTCCTAACAGTGCTGAATGTTCAATATTGTCCTACTTACTAGATGAGACATGGGAATTCGTGTCTTTTTTTAATCTACTCCAGAAGAATATTAGTCATAACTATTGTCTTGAAATCATTAATGTTCACCAGACTTAAGGAAGAGTATTGAAGTCTGACATGCTGGCAAACCGCAAAAACTGAATGTTAAATCAAACATGATCATGTAGCATACTAGTGAAAACAAGCTATTGTACTTCTGAGAACTCTTCTACTTTGTGGAGTTTTATATTCATTATTTAACTCTCTGGAGAAAAAGACAGTACAATTATTTTACCTGGTGGTTTATCTCAAAAGCGCCAGAGCTTTGGCTTGAAGATGCAAAACATGACAGTGATTTTTGTGTGAAACCCAAAATCAGGCCTTTTTACAGCATCTCAAAATAGACACCCATATCTTTACATACAGCGAACCAAGGATGAGAGACTTCTAGATCCAGTTACTACTAATTAATAAAGAGGCGTCATCAGTCAGTATGATAGATTTACTCACTCTAGTGTGACAGAGTGAATTTCACCCCTCTGGCTAGGACACCACATGATCTATGCATCATTTAAGTCCTCGAAATAGGGCTTAAGTGGAACTTAATAAGCCTTGTGTTGTTGGCCCTCTGTACGGGTGTGAATTTCACCCTCACTCTTTTTTTAAATGGATAATATACATTGTACATTTTTAGTTTAGAGGGAGAAACCACTGCTACTTGAGTTGAAAGAGTGACTAGCAGTAGACAAAGATTCCCACAAACTACAGCTTCTGGCATTCCTCCCCCCGTAGCTCCCACCCCTTTTAAAAAGAAAACAGGGCAATAGCTTTCAACGATCATCTTTCCGTGCCTTCAGTACAGAGTGCATAGCATGTCAATACTACAGTCAGATACGATGGAGAAAGAGGGTTTAGACATGCATATAGACAGGAGAGAGACAGAGATTTACCTATCATAAATGCAATTCCTATATAAATTACTGCCAGGCTGAAATCATATGCATCAGCTCAGGCAATTACATAAAATACTCAAGCCACTTCTTAAAAATCCTAATTTACCTTATTTAGGTAGATAATTCCAGCTAGTCTTCCTCATATCTAGAAGCTACAGATATTTCTCTCAGATATACATCTTGTTCTCGGTGCTCAAGCCATTCCCTCATCATAGGGTCAGTTGTAATGAATGTAACTTATCCTGGCAAGAATCAGTCCATATCATTGCATTTCCTATGCAGCTGCTCTCAACTCTATGCATTTCCAAAGACTGGAGCCTTCAATCAAAACAAATTGTTTGTTTCTTTCTGACCACAAGAAGTAGTCTGGTTTTATTGCTCACTTTGGCTAGGTTGTCAGGGTAAAAACATTCTACAGTGCTAGGAACTCCACTCAGAATTCTCTTGAGTTAAAACCATAAGGTTGCAATTTCAAGTTCTGAACTCCTGTATGATTTGTAGACACTAGCATGTCCTACATTGTTCTAAAAGAACACATGCAGATTAAGTTTAACTATTTTCTTCCACTTCTCTACTGTCCTTAGCCATAGGACCAGAATAAGACCTTAGAAGAAATAAAATTTAAAGAGTTATTCTAAGTCTCCCTGGTTCTTGTTCTTCCTAGCTGCTAGGTGCATTGGTCTTAATCCTTCTTCTCATTATACTTCATGCTCTATTCTGTAATGTTATTATTCCTTACACCCTCTAACTCACCACTTCCATCTCTTCTCCAATTTCCTCTGGAATGCCTCCTCATATTTTAAAAACATTAAACATCAAGAAATGCATGACAAGTAAGAACTCATTTCAATGTCCGTTGAAGACAATGGAAGAACTCCAATGACCATTTTAATATTGATACCTTTAATACTGATACCCTGATCTTTTATTTCCATCTCTTCTTCCACTTGATTTGTTGCTCTCCATCACTGTAAGTGTGAGGGCTTGTCTACATTACCCACTGGATTGACAGGCAGCGATTGATCCAGCGGGGATTGATTTATAGCATCTAGTCTAGACGCAATAAATCAACTGCCGAGCGCTCGCCTGTCGACTCCAGTACTCCACTAGGGCGAGAGGCGCAGGCGGAGTCGACGGGAGAGCATCAGCCATTGACTTACTGCAGTGAAGAAACCGTGGTAAGTAGATCTAAGTACGTCGACTTCAGCCACGTTATTCACGTCGCTGAAGTTGTGTAACTTAGATTGATCTCCGCCCCCCACCCCTCCCACAGTGTAGACCAGGCCTAAGAGTTAGACTGAGCTAGTTTTAGCTGTAAGGGTCAAGCACTGTTCCTTTCAAGTGCCTAGCACACTTATGTGCCATACAAATAATATACAAATTGTTTCAGTAAATAAATCTCTGATTTTTTAAATCAATTTAGTTCGCTAATTTGTTGCAGGAATTGACTGAGCTAGTGTGCCAATATTTTACTGTCTCCATGCCATAAAATCGACAAGAGTAGGTCGCTGTTTTTGTTTTTATTTTCTTTCAAATTTAATAATTTCCCCTTTTATAAAATGCCAACATATTCTTTTAAAACTGTCAGACTGGCATCAGCCTGGTTGTGATCCAGTGCCGGCTCATAGTCAGACAAGATGAGTTAGAATTGGGCTTGGACAGATTAGATTTTTACTGGTAAATGCCAGTTAATATCGATTTCACCATACACAAAAAACAAGAGAAAAAATATTTCTATCGATAGTAATCTAAATTTACAGATAGGCAAAGTAAGAAAAATGCTGCTTGAGAACTTACTAGAGTTTGACTTAAGGACATTTACTCTGTATATTTGACATGTGATGTTGACAATTTGTGTTTTAACAGGTATAAAGCTTCAACTTTTTGAATTTCAGCGTCTTCCATCATTTTAAGTTGCCTGACTGCCCCCACTGGCCCACGCCCGCAACTTCCACCATAATTTCCTGCAACTGCGAACATTTAAATTGATAAAAAATCTTTCAAAAAATGCTTAACAATAAACATTGATATTATCCATCAAAATTATAAAAAATAAAAATAAAATTCTCCCAAGTCTCGTAACTTTTTTCTTCCAAATGATAAAAAGCTATTGGCACCTTTTTTCACTGCTCTAAATCATCTCAAAGGGTCATCGAATTTAGAAGGCTAAGAGTTATTTCTTCTTCTCTGTTTTGCAGGAAAATTGTCATTCTGCACAGAAGCTTTAACATTATAGGTGTTTTTTTTTCCCTCATAATTTCTGCTTCTCCACTTTCTCCAAGCCTTTGCTTCCACAGAAGTCACGGGTATTGTTTTAATGCAATTGAGGATACCTTCCCCCTTCCAGTTACACCGTGGATACTTGAAGATTGATTTCTAGGAAATGCTATTCCAGAGATCAAATACAAAGCAGCTGCGGAACTTTGGCATGGAAGACTGTATAAATGCTACCAAAAAGTTAGTCTCTGCCTCAGCCTAATTGGATGAGTATCAGTGGGCCTCGTCAGAAACTAAGAGGCAAAAAATGAGAGAGTTTATGTCATGTCACATAAAGGAAATACTGCAAACTGCAGTAGAACTTGGGTATCAATCCTATTTTATTTTTTAACAGAGGAAAATTGCAAATAGAGAAAACAAAACTGTGCAATACTCATTACCGGGTTGGCTTAAGTTAATTGATATTCAGTGTGGTCAAATTTCTAGGAGGGGGTCCTCTACTCAACATTTGCTACACACTGTCAGTTAATTAAGGACATTTTTGGAAGTGCTTCTCTATTCTTTGCTGTAGCAGTCTCCCCAAAATCCTGTTGTTGCTTTGAGGTCCTTGTCTTGAGATGCCTAGCATACAATATGAGGCACTGAAGCATACATAGATCTTTCATCTTGAAGTACTACCCTGTTAGCCTGATAACTGTGAAATGGCACAAAGGATTGATATTAATCAATTTTAATTGTGTAACATTAAAGTACTATTTTTATTGTGTCATCATTTCCATACTAGCTTTTTTCAAGAAAAATGATATTTCTAGCTGCAAACCCTGTAAAGCTCAGCCTAGAATCTGAATGTCAAGCTGTGTTTTTCCTTGCTCGTGTATCACTACCAGTAGTGAAGATTCTTCAAGCCAAATTCTGCACTCAGTTGAACTTGGGCAACGGCTTGTCTTCAGTAAGGTGGCAAAGGTATAATGAAGGGCAGAATTTGGCCCCGCGAGAGCAACATAGTTAACAATTCTATTGATCATTCCAGTGTCAAAAGAGCACCATTGGTTCCGCAATGCTCATAGGAATCAAAAGTAGTGAACACTCACTTTAGTCATGGCAGCACCAGACAGGGCTCTGAATGTGCACAGGGAACAGACAATAGGAGGAAAAATGTGACATTTTTATAGACTATTTTTCAGAGTAGAACTATCCTTTGAAACACAGGGAACACTTGAGTGGTTCTGATAACAGGTAATGACTAGTAATATTGTGTATACGTATATGAACCCACATACTATACGTATAAATGTATATGCACGTGCTACATATATATATTATATTATCTTTGTCTACACAGAACCCTTTTAAACACTGTTTACATCACTGGAATGCAACCACCTCTGGGGTGAAACTCTGAAACAGCAACAGTTTAGTGGAGGATATGAGCAATGTATTATCCTGTTAAAGCTGCATGAATGCAGGTAGGTAGAAAGTAATTACTCTGGTTGGTACCTGTACATAACACCGGGGTTTCTTCTTGGAGGGGAGGAGGGAAGGAAGATGGGATCCTTAGCAGCAATGAATTGTTAGGATCTCAGTTTTACATTTCATCTGAAAAGTGGCACTTCCAGCAATGCTACTAACAATTGGCCCCTGAAGCATTTGTTCACGTTTTGTACTGATTCACAAGGAGGAACATGCTACCTTTTGGATCACCAAATCCACTCAGAATATTTTCGGAGTTGTCTAACCTACCAAGCTAAGTACTGACCCAACTCAATCCTACTTAAGCTGTTGTGGTCTGATGGAAGCACATCACAACGTGCTATAGCTAAAAGGTTCTTGTCTAATGTTTCCTCGTAGTGGCTCCTTATGAACATAAAAAGAATATCCTATTAAAATAAAGTTATCTGACTCCTTGAAAGAGTAAAGTGGTTGGGAACTTTGCCTAGTTGTGCTCAGGAAGTCAACCAACCACTCCCGAAAAGTAAATTGGGCTCTGACAAGGAGAGGAAACCAGATGAGTAAACAACTTGCAGGCCTCCGAGATAAGCGGTGTTTACATACAGATAACCTTAAATTTAGCTACTGAAATGAAACCACATATTTCCTGTCTCCTAAACTTCTCTGATCTAGACTAATATCTTGATAGCTCTCATCAACCTATTTTCAAAAAAAAAAAAAAAATCAAACAGAGCTTAGGTACAAGTTGCTCTACCTTGATCTTTTATGGAATAAAAAAAAAGAGAGATAAGGTAGATTAAACAAGGAAGTCCTCCGGCTGTCTTCTAGTTAAACTACATTCTGAACAAAGTTGTCTTCTTATCCTCCCTCCCATTATATTCCACACAAAGCATTTCACTAGAAAACTGAATTATATTCAGAATTTTCCTGGGAAGGTTGCACTTATGAAAAATTAACCTCCTGGACTCCAAACACGATGCAAAGATTAGACTCCCACCTACCTGTACATACACACAAGAGTTAGTGTGTTGGAGAAACCAAATTTCCACTCCTCAGTTTATGGTATTAGTAACAAATCTATGCTGAACAAATATTTTAAGGAGGATTTTAACAGTTAACAGCATGTCCCTAGCTGCTGATATAATACCAATATTTAGATCAAATTCAGCTACACTAAATAGTGTTACAATAGTGCCTGGCAGTGTCAAGGTGCAAGTGGATGTTAATGTAATTTTACATGTACTTCAAGGGACCTTTATACTGCCCGTGTGGTGTAAAGATAGTATTAAAACATAAACTTAGTATTACTAAGAAACAGGCCTAAATTTCTTCAATGATACAGGAAAAGCAAAATACTGACAGAGTATTTACTTTAAAAAAATATGCTTCAATGTGAAAGTCACCCTTAAAGCAAGAGGATTGTTGCAGCTAAATCTTAACAATGACAAATCAAACTGGGTACATCAGAACCCAATAACACAAGACCCTAGACATAGGCAGGTTAAAAAAAATGGAGCAGTGGTATCATGATACACTAATATAAGAGGAAATGCCAGAGAATATATGTGATGCTTCTGGAGATGTATGTGCACACTGGAATTACTGATATTCTCTTCATATTCACTGGAGACTGTTTAGTGGTAAGAGATATTAACATTTATATTAGACCTGGTTAAAATAAAGACAACAGATTAATAAAAAAAATAATTTTATTTTTTTCATTTTGAAATGTTCAAATCTGATGCATCTGTTTATTTAATTTTTAATTATTGCAAATTAATAAAGAGCACTCTTTTATCCCTTTAAAAGTTTAGGATGAATTTAGTGTGCGTAAAAAGTACCATATTTACAGTCCTAGGACATGCACCCATAGGATTCTTACAGAATGGATAACTGTACAGCTTTCCCACATACAGAAGAACCTCAGAGTTACGAACTGACCCGTCAACCACAAACCTCATTTGGCCCAGAAATACTGTACACTATTGGGCAGCAACAGAGACAAAAAAAAAAAAGCAAATACTTACAGCACAGTCCTGTGTTAAACAAACTACTAAAAAAATAAAGGGAAAGTTTAAAAAAAGATTTGACAAGGTAAGGAAACTATTTCTGTGCTTGTTTCATTTAAATTAAGATGATTAAAAGCAGGATTTTTCTTCTGCATAGTAAAGTTTCAAAGCTGTGTTAAGTCACTGTTCAATTATAAATTTTTGAAAGAACAACCATAATGTTCTGTTCAGAGTTACAAACATTTCAGAGTTACAAACAACCTCCATTCCCAAGGTGTTTGTAACTCTGAGGTTCTACTGTATGCCCAAATATATTCTGGATAGACTTCTCAAATATTTAAGACATAGAGCAGTTTTCACAATCATTGAGTTCTTGGACTTTCTCCTGAAAATGAAGGAGTTGGACTTCATGATATGGACAATTATCCTCCAACAGCAGGACCAAGGCTATCTAAGAGAGCCTCTTACATAAGCCTCTGAACAGCCAACACGTGATAATGACTGTTTGAGCTGTGGTGGGAAAACGTTCACAGATATCAACAGAAAGAGGAAAAACTTCAGATGCTCTCCTTGTAGGCTTAGGAGAAACCTCTCAACAAAGAACCACTATTTTTAAAACAGAGGTTTGAAAGCTTAGATGGAAACGACTAATCAAACTCTCAGGTGACCTGTGGAGAGGCAAAAGGTGGGTATTGCTATTGTTTTAGCTACTTTTAGGGAGCACAATGTGCTGTCAGATTTGAGGAGGGAGGAAGGCAAGATTCATCAAATTTCCTCTTGATTAAGAAGCACAATACCTCTGTGGGCCAGAGGAGCAAGCAAAGGGAAGCATAAACGGGTAGATTACATCAGCATCAAATATCCTTCCATGGGCTTCATAGAATGGCTTAGCGTGGACGCGTCGCAGCATGGTTCATTTCAGCATTTGCACTTCTGCATATACCAATACATCCGTCTAATAGTAGCTTTGACTGAAATAGCCTGTAAACTTTTATGGAAGTATCACAGTGACTGAGTATGGTAGATGCAACAGCTTCTACTAGTTGTCCTAGAACATCAGAAATTATTTTGCTATTTCAGTTTATTTTCAGATTGCATAAAAGTCACCACCTACCTGATCTTGCTCTGTTTTTACAGACTTATTATTAAAGAAACATTTTATTAGGTTTTAAAGTTCACTTAGAAACACTGACTAAGTAGGACAGGGATGAAATTCAGACAGAAAAAACTTAAGCCATCAGGAAAAGCCTCCATATTTTGAGAGGTCTTATACAGTGGAAGAACGTCCCAAGAGAAGAATGAAGAAAGTCCATTGTTTGAGTGTTATACAAATATAGTGAATAAACCAGTGGAGGTCGTACTGTGTAGAGAAATCATATATTGGCAGATTACCTACACACAATTTATTCTATTCTCTGAGTGCATTTTTAATACTAGGATTCTGATTAAACAAAGCGTACCAATGGCATTGCCTCATTAACTGCCTTAAGCGTACTGTATTAGCATTTCAGTCTGAACATGAATCACATTTAATGTGTTTGCATCAAAAGGTGAATTGTTCCCACAAAAGTTCTACTAAGCTCCCCAGTCTTCCTCTAAAAATAAACAATTTCTTCTAAATCCTGCAACTGGGGATACGCTGGCTTTACATAATACAAACAAAATATGAAAACCCAATCAGGTTTCTAAATATTGACACATTTTAAATACTGTTTATGAAACCTCAACAGGATAACCCCAAATTTCAGAATTTAAGCTAAAAGGAAAAAATACATTCAGCAACTCAACCAGTAAAAAGTTTGAAAGTAACTTTTAACACGCGATTTACCTTTATTAAACCTTCATTCCTGTCCCACATTCTAAAGTAAACAGCATGCCAAAGCTCAAAGGAGCAGTTCGCTTGTAACCAGTTGCGATGACTGTTTCTCCCACTTGGAACTCCCATTTTTATTAATCCCTGGTAACCGTTGTTGCCTTGGGGTTCCCTTGCTTTAAAAAAATGGGCACTGGGTGCATTTTGTCCTTTTGCACCCCTGCAGCCTGCCCAGGAACAGGGATTAGCCTCCCTTCAGAAACTCCCAGTATTTTAGATAACTCTACTGGCCCAAAGAAAAATAACAAAGCTTTGGCTGCTCCTGGGCATTTAAAGCTGAAACCAACAGGAGAGGGGGAGAATTTTCACAACAAACTGTGTTTCTGCATTCTTTCCCAGAATTCATGGAACAGAGAAAACAGCACAAAGTACCTAACATGCCAAAGCTGGTCATTATTAATTGCACAGTTAATCAAACTGCAGAGGCCACATATAAACAATTAAGCAGAAACTTGGATTTACACCACACTTTTTTTTTTAAGTTAGTTTTCGCTGATGTAGTTAAATACTAGTTCTCACTTTCAAGATATATGGATGGGCATGTGCCATGACATACGCATTTAATTTTATGGGGATGATATTTATGGTGAGTGGCAGGAACTGTTTTAAAATATTCAAACATTACATAAAATAGAAGGAAACACCCTCTCTGCTGCAATTGTACTGAGCAAAGCTTGATCAACATGTTGAGAGTTTCTCAATACAGAGTATTCATTATATTATAACAAAAATAAGAATTTAACCAATTTAGGGTCACAAATCCAAGGGTTAAATTGCACGATGCGGGAATTTATTTTGTTTTAGATCTTCATCCAGCATTTTATTAAAACACTGCTAGCTACGCTTGCTATGAACATCATAACAGGCCAAATATAATGGGAGTCACACAGAGCTGGGCAGTTCAGCGATGCTCCCAAGACAGCAATCTTGCCCCCAATCCTGAAGGAGAACCCCTCCCGCCCAGGGTGCTTTATTACTTCTTCATAGCCACCAAAATCTCTTTTCTCTTCCTTCCCCTAGGGCCAAAGTTTAGGATGCCGGTCCTCCTGGCTGCCCTATATGGCAGCTAGAGCAACAAAGATAATCTCATGGAACACTCTGTCTTTCCTAACAGAGGGAACTGAAGATTGAATGGGTTGTGAGCTGTGCAGAGCTAGTTCTCAGATAACTCCTATAAAACAGAGCATCAGCAGGGAGAGGGTGGGCCCATCAGCATGAAGAGGGATCGGCTCTCCACATCAATCTACACAAACCTGAATGTATATGATCATTGACAAAGGTGGAGACAGATCCCACTAGTCTCCTCCTGAAGTACACTCCTTGTTCTAATGCACTTGCAAGAGCCGCAGGCTGCAGTAACCCTTGCAACCTCTAGAGGGAGAAAGAGAGCAAGATGACAGGAACAAACACTCCACGGGTTTCCTGTCTCTTTCTGGATGAAGTTCAAACTCCTTGAATCTGCCCCACCAGCAACACAGTTCTCTTTTTTAATCTCTGAAGCATCATGTAAAGTTAGGGTGCTATAAAATGTATCTTATTAATAAATATCCTCAGGAAGATAGATAGGAGAGGTTCATTTATTTGAGGTCCTCATTTCTTGGAGCAGCTGTACCATCTCTCCAAGCCCCATTCTACCCTCAGGATTGATCAGCACAGTGAAGAGCTGGTCTATCTTGTGAGCGAGTGGCATGTGCACTTCTAAGTCCCAGGATTTGCCCTATTGTGCGTAATACTATGGCTACCCTTTGGAAGAGTATGGGTCCAATTCTCCTCTTGCTTACACTGGAGTAATTCTGCTGATATTAATGGGGTTACACCAGTGCAAAGCCAACATGAGACGAGAACAAGCCCTCGGGTAATACAGATGAGTGGATCAGGATGGGGGGAGAATAGGACAATGGACAGCTGGCATAAACATGTAAATTTGAGAGGCGTGATGTTCTAGTGGATGAGACAATGGGCTGGGACTCCAGAAACCTGCTCACCAGCTGTGTGACTTGTGAATCATTTTGTGGTGCCTCTGTTTCCCCTCCCACCCTTTTTCTGTCTTATCTATTTAGATTGTAAGCTCTTAAGGGCAGGGACTATCTCTCATTATGCGTGTACAGTGCCAACACAATGAGGTCCCTATTTTGGCTGGACACCAGCACAATATAATTAATAAATTGCTAGCTGCAGTTCTGCCTTCTTCTCCGTCTCTGAAAACAAAGCAAGTCCAAAAACATTCCCCCTCTGTTTATATGTACAACCACAAGGCATGGTCCTTGGAAGAAGCACCACATGATTCCGCTCTCTACTCCCCAATTTTTCCTGCCAATATGAAGAAAACATATCCTGAGTGTGAACCAGAGATATAATAAATGCAATGCAGCTCAAAGAACAACAATAGTTTTCTCAGCCTTCTCATTGCAACATTGGCACCACATGGGCAAATCGAAGTCCAGCAACTAGTGTAATATACAGTAGATACAATGTAAGTAATAAAGGGTTTGAAGGCTGCATTTTCAAGGTCAACCAGCTGGCAATCCATTAGAAAGTTAAAATAGTATGGAGAAACTGAGAATCCAATCATTGCCTTCCAAATGCAAACCCAGCATACTGTGATTATTTTTATCTTCTTACTTACAAATAAGCCAAAGCTTTATTTTAAGACTTAGTTGCTCTTAGGAAGTAACAACAAGTATAAGCCACAGTCTTAGTGTAAACTATTGGCTTTCAGATGGCTTTGGATACCACTTCCAAAGTTGCATATGGTGGGCCAGGGATTTCACGGGTGGAACTGAGGGCAGAATTTGGTCCAGTGTCTAACATCAGGGTAAAATGATAATGATAATGACGAGTACAGCACATTTTTGCCTCAAAAATCATTAGTTTCCCATCTTAAACCTCCAGATGAAAATGCACTTAAAAATATGATACTAAAACAGCCCAGCCATGATCCTGACACAAAATCCAGTACTACAGATGACACGCTGGGAAAAATAAAACAAAATTAACATACCAATCCTTGTGGCTGGACCACTATACCATTACTGGCATTTTGCTTATGTAGTGATTCCACTGGTGTTTTGCATTACATGGCAAAACCATAGGTTCCCCTTCTAAGAAAAGAATTGCTTAATGTGCCAAATGGTACATCTGGAGAGCAGTACTGCCAGCATCCTATGATAAAAAATGATGAATCTGATGCCTGCTGGCTAGGTTTCTAAATGATGCGCCTCACGATATTGCTATTGAAAACCATATTCTGGTAACTTCTTATTGTCTAAAGCTTTCAAGCGGGAAAGCATCTTACATTTATTACTATATTGGCTTTTTTGAAGGGGGGTGGGGGCAAATCCTGCAGCTGCAGGGAAGACATTTGTGGTTTTGCTGAGATAATGTTTACGGTTTGTGCTTTGTTTTTGATTTTAATTAAAATGTTCTGTTGACCTCCACTGTTATCAAGCACAGTGGCTGTTTGAGCTTTGAACAAATAATGCAAAATGAAGCTTTTTTTTTTTTTTTTACTGGCATGGATTTAGAGTCATATGATAAGGCATGACATGGAGATCAGAGAAAACAGAGGGGAAGGACCTATTAGGTCATTTATAGTCCAGTACAGAATGGTTCTCTGAAGTATAGTACACTACTGCTGTGTGTAGTCTAGACAAACATCCAAAGCAGTGACTTCCGCTACTTTCCTTGGAAGGCTGTTGCACAGTCTAAGGCCCATGTTGGGTAACTGGATTCGTAAAGTCATAGAAATATAGGGCTCAAAGGGATCTCATCCATCTCCCTGCACTGAGACAGGACCAAGTATTATCTAGACCATCGCTAACAGGTGTTTGTCTAATCTGTTATGCAGGTGGATCTGTGTGGAGCCACATTTATACCAGCAGGGCTTCACATGACTCTGCCCATTCAGATCCAGTTGCAGGATTAGAATCTAAGGGTACATCTACACTACAGCGGGGAGTCGATTTAAGATACGCAAATTCAGCTACGTGAATAGCGTAGCTGAATTCGACGTATCGCAGCCGACTTACCCCGTTGTGAGGACGGCGGCAAAATCGACTTCTGCGGCTTTCTGTCAGCGGTGCTTACTACCACCTCCGCTGGTGGAGTTAGAGCGCCAATTTGGGGATCGATTGTCGCGTCCCGACGGGACGCGATAAATCGATCCCCGAGAGGTCGATTTCTACCCGCCGATTCAGGCGGGTAGTGTAGACCTAGCCTAATAGTGCTCCGTCAGGCAGGTTTTCCAGATGTTCAGCCTAAGTTTTCCCTGAATTAATTTCAACCTATTCCTGCTTTTCATGTGTCTCCTGCCCATCGAATATCTGTTTCAGATTATTTCTCACCTGGTATAATAACTTCCTGATGACCACTTTAACTATATAGGCTCATACTGTTTACTGCCAAATCCACAGTATAGTGAAGATTGCAAATAAAACTTGACCCAAACAGGAGCACAAATGGGAGTTTTGTGAGAGAGTTTAGAGAGGGAGTGTGAGAGCCAGATACACTTAATAAACATTCTCTAAACATAGACCAATAACCACACCCCAAGCCTCCCTATGCACAAACGAACAAACCCAGCAAGAGTAAAAACAATGCAGGCAGAAGTCCAGCAGCAGAGTCAGGGGCTATCCAGTTTATTGCACTGAATGCAGCATGTATGATTACCTGCTTTGTGGGGAGGTGGCATGTGTGTGCATATGGTGCAAGCATCTCATGGCCCTCAGAGACCAAGTACAGGCTCTTGAAACCAGAGTGGCTGAACTGGAGGAGCAAAGGGAAACAGAAAGGTACACAGATAAGACTTTCAGGCACACAGTAGAACGGTCCCACCCCCAGTTTGACAGTCTCTGAGCTGTTGAGGAGGATGAAAGTCGCAGGGAAGAAGAACATCTTAGTTGGGATCCTTATTCCAGTTGACCTCATAGTATCCTCTCTCACTGAGGATACACCTCCACTTATTGGGAAGAGCAAGGTAATAGTAATGGGGGATTCAATTATTAGAAATAGTTGGGTTTGTGGGGATGGGGAGAACTACATGGTGAATTGCTTGGGTGTGAAGGTTGTGGACTTCTTGAGACATCTAAATCAGTGGTGGGCAAACTATGGCCCACGGGCCGCATTCAGCCCATTGGGCCTTTTAATCCAAACCTCAAGCTCCCACCGGGGAGCGGGGTCAGGAGCTTGCCCTGCTCCGCACAGCTCCTGGAAGCAGCGGCATGTCCCCGCTCCAGCTCCTACATGTATGGGCAGTCAGGGGGCTCCGCATGCTGCCTCCACCCCAAGCGCTGGCTCTACAGCTCCCATTGGACAGGAACCATGGCTAATGGGAGCTGTAGGGGCAGCGCCTGTGGACAGGGCAGCGCACGGGGCAGCCTGGCCAGTGCCACGCCTCCCTGTAGGAGCCGGAGGAGTGACATACCACTGCTTCCGGGAGCTGCTTGAGGTAAGTGCCGCCTGGAGCTTGCACCCCTGACCTCCTCCCACACCCCAAACCCCTGCCCCAGCCTATATCCCCCTCCCACCTGCCGAACCCCTCGGTCCCAGCCCGGAGCACTCTCCTGCACCCCAAACCCCTCATCCCCAGCCCCACCCCAGAGCCCACACCTCCAGCCGGAGCCTGCACCCCTTCCCACAACCGAAACCCCTGCCCCAGTCAGGAGCCTCCGCCCCCCCCCGCCCCCCGCCCCCTGAACTCATTTCTGGCCCCACCCCAGAGACCCTGAACTCATTTCTTGCCCCAACCACCAATTTCATAAGCATTCATGGCCCACCATACAATTTCCATACCCAGACGTGGCCCTCAGGCCAAAAGGTTTGCCCACCCGTGATCTAGATAGATCTATGTGCAGTGCTGGAGAGGAACTGGTAGTCATTGTATAAGTAAGTAACAGTGACATGGGGAAAGGTAGGAGAGAGGTCCTGGAGGTCAAATTCAGCCTGGTAGGAAAGAGATTAAAGTCCAGGGCCTCCATAGTAGCATTTTCTGAAATGCTTTCAGTTCCATGCACAGGTCCAGGTAAACAGGCAGAACTGCAAAGCCTCAGTGCAGGGCTGAGACAATGCTGTTTGGAGGAGGGATTTAGACTTATTAGGACCTGGGGAACATTTTGGGAAAAGAAGGAACCTATATAGTGCTCCATCTAAACTTAAAGGGAACCTGATCGCTGGCATGTACAATTAAAAAGATCATAGAGGAGTTTTGAAACAAAGGGCTGGGAAAAACCAACAGGTGCAGATGAGCATATAATTCAGACAGACATTGCTGAGGGGAGGATTTATTAAAGGGGATACACTATATCTTAGTACAGAGGAGAGGATAGAAGTTGATAAAGTACAGGCAGGAGCTGAAGAGAAACAGTCAAATAAATAAGTCCCGTTCGATTACATCACAAGAATGCAAACAGCAAAATATTGATAAATGTTATAAGTGCTTGTATACAAATGCTAGAAGTCTAAATACAAAGAAGGGTGAACTTGAGTGCCTGATATTAAAGGAGGATATTGACGGAATCTCACATAACACACAAACCAGGGGTCACCTTCACCCAATGAGATTAATAGACAGCAGGTTTAAAATAGGCTTACGGAAGCACTTCTTCACACGACACACAGTTAACCTGCGTAAGGCTATATCTACACTACAAATTTAGGTCGATTTTATTTAAGTCAACACTGAGCCTCCGATTTAAGCAAGTAGATTCTGCATGTCCCCAGTATGCACATTGTGTCAGTAGAGCGCATCCTCACTAGCAGGGCTTGCATCGACGTATGGAGCGCTGCACTGTGGGTAGCTATTCCACAGTGCATGGAGCCGAGTGGAATGTTGGGTTGGGCCTGCAATGGCTAATGGGACCAAAACATTTGCATGGGTGGTTATGGGAACAGGGCATTACCCTCCCACGATGATACTCCCTCCCTTCCTTCCTCCCTGAAGTCAATGGCAAACAAACCAAGCCTTTTGTGCTCCTTTTTTCCTAAACCTGGGTTACCCACACAAATGCCATAGCATGGCAAGCATGGACACTGCTCAGCTGTACATTGTTGTTGTGAGCATTACGAACACCTCATACCTTCTCCTGCAGTATTTGCTCAACCGAAGCAGGAGCCGCTGCACGGAACAATGTGATGCCATGCAAGCAGCCCTGCTGGAAGCCATGGAACAGAGCAATTTGCAGATACTAGCTACTGTTGCGCACCACCTTGACACGGTGGAGCGCCGCTTCTTGGCCTGGGAAACAAGCACCACATAGTTATGCGGTTATGGGATGAAGAGCAGTAGCTGCAGAACTTTTGAATGCGCAAGACCACTTTCATGGAACTGTGTGAAGAGCTTTTCCCAGCCCTGAAACGCAGCAATACTAAAACGAGAGCTGCTCTGACAGTTGAGAAGCGAGTGGCGATAGCTCTGTGGAAGCTTGCAATGCCAGACCGCTACCAGTCAGTGGGGAATCAATTTGGAGTGGGTAAATCTACCATGGAGTCTGCTGTGATCCAAGTTGCCGGGGCAATCAATAGACTTCTGTTAAGAAGGGTAGTGATTCTGGGCAACATGCAGGACATATTGGATGGTTTTGCCGCGATGGGGTGCCCTAACTGCGGTGGGGCGATAGACGGAACGCATATCCCTATCTTGGCACCAGACCACCTTGCCAAAGAGTACATGAATTGAAAGGGGTACTTCTCAATGGTGTTGCAAGCGCTGGTGGATCACAGGGGCTGTTTCACCAATATCAATATGGGATGGTTGTGAACGGTGCATGACGAGCGCATCTTTAGGAACTCTGGTCTGTTCAGAAAGCTGCAAGCAGGAACTTTCTTTCCAAACTGCAAAATAACCATTGGTGATGTTGAAATACCAATCGTGATCCTAGGAGACCCAGCCTACCCCTTGCTCCCATGGCTCATGTAAGCGTAACACAGGCACCCTGGACAGCAGTAAGGAACGGTTCAACCATAGGCTGAGCAAGTGCAGAATGGTGGTGGAATGTGCCTTTGGACATTTAAAAGCCTGCTGGCGTAGTGTGCTTACTAGGTTAGACCTCAGTGAAAGCACTATCCCCATTGTTGATGGTGCATGCTCCATAATATCTGTGAAAAAAAGGGAGAAAAGTTTCTGACAGGGTGGAGGCAGATGACCTGGCAGCCAATTTTGGGCAGCCAGACACCAGGGCAATAAGAAGAGCACATCGAGGCGCACTGCATCTCCGTGAGGCTTTGAAAACTAGTTTCATCAATGACCTACAGTGATGTGATACTTATGTGTGTTGTTTCTTACCTACTTGTCCCCTTCATTGCATGTCCTCCCCTGTAAACTCCACCCCCGCTAACCGCTGTGTGCTGAATGAATAAAGAGCCTTTTCTCCTCAATCCATTACATTTTATTGTGCTCACAAACACTGAGAGACAGCAAAGAAAAGTAAGATAACCTGGGAAAAAGGGCTGATAACACTGATGGGGGGGAGGGGAAGAGAAACAAGGACAGCTTAACAATCAAAGGTGTGGGAATGGTCGCCTTCTGGTCCTTGTACCCTCCCCTGGAGTTGAGTGCAAGGGATACTGGACTCCCCCCCGACCTCCCACATCCTAGGACATCTGAGAGAGGAGGATGTGGAACTTGGCGATGATGGCAGCAGGTTCAGCGGGACTCTAGAGTCCAGCTGCCCTTCTTGAACCTCAACCAGACACCTCAACATGTCTGTTTGCTCCCTCATAATCCGCACCATCTTGTTCTGTGTGTCACGCTCGTGTTCCCTGCATGCTCTCCTGTCCTCGTGATCCTTGTGCAGGCTGTAGGACAGTGCAATCCTCCAGGCGCTGAGCTCTGTCTTGTCACTCTCGGAGGTGCAACATGTCCTCCCAAGTCTTCTTTTTCCGCCTTCTAATCTGGAAAAGTCTGCCCCGGCGTGGAGGATGCGCCCACGGACAAGGTTTCAGCTGCAAAGAATACAAAGCACAAGGGTACATGGTTTCTGGTGCAAAATTAAATCTTTTTATAAAAGAAACACCCCCTCAATACACTTCCCTGCAAGCCACAAGCCGCTGGCTACTGCAAGAGTTGGTTTGCTGCTACAGCCATGATGAGTGAGGCCATAAGGCATGGGTGAGAGGTTGCAACCTCAGCACAACCCCCTTTCCCATAGCAACCTGGATGGTGCTTGAGGGCAGGCACCAGCATAAAGCGCCACAAATAGTTTGATTGTTAGAAAAGCGGCACCGGGTTGGGTGGGAAGGGAGACGAATAGGGAAGTGTCGCACCCCCTTTTAAAAATGCTGGCTGCAATACCTGGCCATGGCACACTTGGGGAAGTGTGGTTGTGTGACCCAGTGTAGCGGGGTGGTCACCCGCTCCTGCCTTAAAAGGCTTAAATCAGCCCTGGGAGAGGGCTCAGGTGGTGAGAGGGCTGCTGCTAGGAAAAGCAGCAAGCCTCGGCTGATTGGGGAACCAGCAACAGATGTGGCCATGCCCCAATAAGGGCCCAGCTGGCCCTTATAAGAGGGCAGTGGGCGAGGAGCACACAAAGACTCTCTCTCTAACTCCTGAGAGAGAAGGACCTGGCTGCCTGGGAAGCTGAGGAGGGTACCTAGGGTGGAGCAGTGCTGGGGAAGGGCAGAGAGAGCTGGGGAGCTCCAGCCTAGCAAAGCTCCAGGCTGCAGACCAAGCTAAGGGCCCACAAAGGGCACTGGGGCTGCAGAGGGGCAGCCCAGATATAGGCAGAGGCAACTGGTCCAATCCCCCTTGCCGATGATGAGTGGTTTACAGACTGCAGTCTGCCCCATGGAGCGGGGGCTAGATGGTGATTGGCAGTAGCCACTGAGGCAAGGTGGGGATGGGAGGTGGGGGTTCCCCTGGGAGGGGAGACCCAGACAGAGGAGGTACTGCGGTGGGCAGAACCCCTGGGCAAAAGGCACCAGGGTCCGGGAGGGACACGGGGCCAGCGGCAGGCGAGACATCAACCGGCCTGCAGAGGGCACTCTGGGCTGGAAAGAGCTAATTCCCCCGACAACCAGCAGGAGGCGCCGCGCCGGTGAGTCATCGCCCCGCCACACCCAGAATTCACCAAAAAGGGGTAGATTACTTATTGAATTGCTTGCAGTTTAAGGGCTAGCATTTAAAACATCCCGTTTCTCCTAGGTGACCATATGCGATATCACTCTCCTGAGGGTAACAGAGGCGGAAAGGGAGCAGATGCTGCAAGCATCTGGGTACAGACCTGGTCCTTATGCTTCAATGCTGTGTGCCACAATGATGCCAGAAGAGTTAGTACTGGAGTAGCACAGGAAAGTGTCCTACTGTGGTGGACAAAATAAGGCAGCCCTTCCCAGAAACCTTCTGCAAAGGATTGCAGAGTACCTCCATGAAAGCTTCCTAGAGACCTCAAGGGAGGATTCCTGGGCCATCCCCGGGCACATAAACAGTCTTTTTCAGAGAGCACCCTCTGCATAGCTGGAGTGGCTGCTGATAACTTCTATCCAAATTTTTTTAATTCAGATTCAACATTAAAAATAATAGGATGTAACTCCTACTGTTTGATTGAAAACGTGTACTCACCAGAGATGCCTCCCCCGGCATCACGCTCCGTCGACAAGTGGTCCTGTGAGGGGATGGGCTCCAGAGTTAAAAAAAGTTCTTGGTTGCCGGGGAGAATGGATCCTCTGCTTGCCTGCATTCTCCTCCTCCTCCTCCTCCTCGTCGTCAACAACGTCCTCCACATTGCCTGAGATCGCCCAGGGCTCCTTGGCGGTATCCACAGAACGTTTTGGGGTCGTGATGGGGTCGCTGCCTAGAACCGCATGAGGTTCCTCATAGAAGCAGCATATCTGTGGCTCAGAACCAGAGTGACTGTTCACCTCCCTTGTCTGCTGGTATGCTTGCTGAATCTCCTTTATTTTCACACAGTACTGCTGTGTGTCCCTGGTGTAGCCCTTCTCCCCCATGCCCTGCGCGATTTTGGCATAGATGTTAGCGGTTCTTATGCTGATTCGGAGCTCTGCCTGCACAGACTCTTCTCCCCACACAGCAATAAGATCCACTACCTCGTGTGTGCTCTATGCTGGAGCGCGTTTGTGATCTTGAGCATCCATTGTCAGCTGTGCTGATGAGTTCTCCATGCCAATCAAACAGGAAATAAAAATTCAAAAGTTCCCGGGGCTTTAACAGGGGGACGGCCATTTCCTGTGTACCTGGCTGAAGTGCAGTGGAGTTGAAAGTGCTCTCCAGACACCTCCTGGAGGCCAATTCATTCTAATTACACAGTGCAGTGTCTACACTATACCCATGTCGATGCATGGATGTCGACTGAAGCGCTACGCCTCTCACGGAGGTGGAGTACAGAAGTCGACTTTACAAGCCCTTTAGGTCGGCGGAAGGGACTCGATAGTGCAGACACATACATTATTAACTTGACCTAACTTTGTTGTGTAAACCAGGCCCAACCAAGGGAATACTGTGAAGGCCAAAAGCATATCCAGTTTCAAAAAAGAATTAGATAAGTTATATGGAGGACAGGTTCATCATTGGCTATTAGCCAAGATGGTCAAGGATGCAACCTCATTCTCTGGATGTCCCTAAACCTCTGACTGCCAGAAGCTGGGACTGGATGACAGGGGATGGATCACTTGATAATTGCCCTGTTCTGTTCACTCCCTCTGAAGCATCTGGCACTGGCCACGGTCTGAAGACAGGATAGGGGGCTAGGTGGACCATTAATCTGACCCAATATATCCATTCTTACATTCTTACCACTGACCCCTGTGGGACCTCAATATACATCTTCCCCAATTGTCTATACCGTCAGTCATCACTACAATATGCTTATTTATCTATCTTAGCTTTCTCTGGCATTTATCCACAAACTCATGCACCCTGGATGCCCTCACCAACTAATTTTGCATTTCTATAAAAGAAATAAATATTTGCCTAACGATTTATTTATAAAGACATGGTGCTTGCTGCTGATGGTGTTATTCTCCAAATACAGTGTTATTTTTCATCTTAGCTTTGCTCCATTATTTTACGAGGCATTGGAAGTTATACATATAAGATGGTAATATTCGGTATCACTCTTTACCCCTTTCTTGAAAGACTATGTCTGAAATTTGATCTTATATAAATAATTTCCCTCCTTGACAAGTTTTTAATTGAAATCAAAATAAATAAATAAATAAAGAATTATAAGCAGCTTTTCTATAAGAGTGGGATGACATTTTACATTTGTACGCAGGCTACTTAACAACATTTCAATACATTTGAGAAACTGATACCTAACAAAGTGACAATACCTTATATTGTTTTTAGTGGGGGCTTTTGACATTCAAACCAGAGCCAAACTTTAAATCCAGCTCTCAGCTCTGGAATCTTTCAGCTTCTGTTCAATTGCGCAATTCCTATTTCAGTGTCAGACATGTCACCTACAACTGTGATTCACTTATAGTTTATGTTTGTGAGCATCTCCTTTTAAATATTTTAAGTAGTTTTTAAAATAGCTATTTGTTTTTCCTGAAAGATAATGTAAGAGAGAAAGAACAAAGATCACAGACACAGCCCATTATTATCCTAAGAATAATGTAACAGTTCCATAATATTTAGCTTTTAAAGTAGGCTACATTACTTACATGCTTTCATAGACCTAAGCAGTTCCAAGCACACACAAATTAAGTGAGTGGCCTAAGGTCACACAGGAAATCTGTGCCAAAGCCAGGAACTGAACTCAAATCTCCTGTTTCCAATTATGGCTGAACCACAAGACTATCCCTCTTTTTCCAACACATTGTATTTAGCACCTATGCAGTGCTGTTTATCCTTCAAGTGCTTTATAAACAGAAGTTCTCACCACACCTTTTCAGTCATTAATTGTCCCCCCTCCATCACATGACATATACAGAAATTGAGCAACAGAGTTTAAGGGAGAGATTCTCAGGGGTACAAATGGCACTCAGTCACCTAGCTGCCACTGACTCAAAACGGGAGTTGAGCACCTAACTGAACATCCCGCCCCGCCCCCCCATGTGACTTGTCCTTGGCCACAAAGGAAGAGCTGTGACTACAGAGCAAGCAGGAGTTCCATGTCCTGTGTTCATACCATTGTATCACAGTTCACTCTGTCAGACAGGAGATTCTGACATTAAATTGTTAGGCACTCTGTTTAAACCAAATAAAAAAAATTTTCACGTACCAAAAAATCAGAAGTTAAATGCACACTTCTGAGGAACCCTCCCTTCTCCATAAACGCAGGAAAATAATACAACAAATTAACATGGAAGTCTAAATTAAATAGCGAGTCACTTTAGAACTGGTTACTTCACCCCCACCCCTTTTAATTCCTTAATTTTCACAAACATGCACACGTTTGTGATTCTATATTTAAGTCAACATTGCACTAGTTCATTGAGATTTGTTTCTGTTAGTTAGATTGGATGGCATACATTGGATTGACCATTCAAAGCAAGATACTGTACTTTGTTCAAGGGATGGCAGACAACTCAGATTAAAAAAAAACAATTCTTAGAGTTAGGAGTTTGCTGAATAACAATGGAAAAATTACTTATTCTGGATTTCATAGCGCACCCCTTTTCCTGAAAGAAAACCTATTACACCATATAGAAAGGAGAAGTTAAATGAATGACACTCAGACAGCCCTATACAAGGTTATTTCCAGCCTTCTCACCAAGGTCTTGCACTGGGCATGTACACAGTGCTATAGAATACTAACACCTTTCCCAAACTCCCTTTTCGCTCTCCAGAATCTCAGTTGTTACTTCAAAATAAAAAGTAAGTCTTCAGCAGTTATGGGTGTGATAAACCTCTTAAAAAGTAACCTGAGTGTAACATGGCAATGTTTCTACCTGGGATGTTAGCTCAGATGCCACTGATGAAACCTGAAATATCAACATTATTAAATATTTCACTGCTGAGTCAGGCATGGAAGAAAGCACAGTATGTTATGAAGATCTACAGTCTATTCTTGAGTGACAGCTCATTTAGGTGCCACATGTGGGTAGGCTTAGGGAATAACACCACTTTCCACACACATTCCTCCCCCCAAGGCCAAGGAGCTAAACCCAAGAAGCCCAGCAGTGCCACATTAGCAGAGCCTATGTGTGTATCCAAAATCCGCCAAGGAGAAATCCAGCATCCATGCATGATCATATTTTGAATATCTCCACAGTCCACCAACACCAGTGTCTCATTCTTGTATCTCAAATGAATGGAGCTTATTTTGTGGGCAGAGCTTCAAGCAGTACTGCTTTCTTCCTCACAATTTGACCCGTCTCCAGCAAAAGGCAAGGGAGTTGTAGGATGAATAGGGCAGAATTAAGAAAAATACAATTATCATTAAGCAGTTACTTTCACCTTATAGTGATCATCTGTAAATATTAGTTTGGACTTTCATTACTGGAAAATATTACCTGACCATTTGTGTGTACATAGTGTAGGGAATATGGCAAATGCCAAAGTCATGTTAATTTGAGACAACTGAGAATTTTTAAAGATAACCACAGAGCACCCCCACCTTTCCCAACTTGAGAAAGAAATGCCTTGCCTGGTGCTACTATAGCAAGCTGCTAGGAGGCATGCCATAACATGGAAGACAGGCGATTGTTTGTCAAGTGTGGTAGCACTGTCCAGGGCTGTGCTGATCCAGTGCTGGAGGCACTTTTTACCTTCAATGAATGATTGCAGGACTCTTCTTCTAAAGGCTGAAATCATTGAGGCAAACAGGTCTAGTATGAAAACCCATAGGTGCAGTCAGCCGGCTCACTGATCTCTACCTATCATCCAACAAGGCTCCACACCATTGCTGTTCTTTTCAAGGAATGAAGACTGGACATTTCCTGGTGATGGACTATCCCCAGTTCCACAGCATATCCTGTGATATACCCATGAAAGCACATGGGTATATCACACCATGCACAATGGATTTTGGGATCTGTTATATCCCAAAGTAGCATGCTCCTAAATTGAGAGCCTTTCAGACACTTCTGCAACAATCCAATGGGGATAGTCTAGGCCAACACCCAGTACAGTCACAGCTGGGGACCAAGTTCAACTTTTTGAAATGGGAGAGGGCAAGAGGTTGGGCATTTTCCATGAAGAGTCCTTGATACAGGAATTCATTCCTTCATTCTCTGGTCTTAAATAGTCTGAATTTGTTGACCCACCAGGCATGCTGCAAAATCCATCTATTTGCAGGAGGATAATGCAAGGGTGAAGGGTTGTATCTTGTGCATTTCATTGTCTGGTTGATATCATGTGTGTGTGAGAGTGTGAGACTGTTTTTTCTCCAGTTTTTTTTTTTGGGGAGGGGCGTGGGGGGCAGGTGGGGAGAGGAGGGGAGATGTGTCACAATAAATAAAAGCAGGTACATGCCTGTGGTTGAACAAGACATGGGGTCTGGTGGCTGGAAGCTCAGGGAGTGACCCACAAGTAAACTGTACACTCAGGGAAAGCATCCCCAAGCTGACCTTCTCACCAGCTTCCATCTGCTCTCCTTCCTTTTCCCCAACACACACATTCCCCACAGTAACAAAATGTCCTTGGCATGACCCACATTTCCAGCTGGTAAAGTCCTCCGGCATCCCCCACTCCCTCAGAAGGCATCAGTTTTCTATTTTAAAAATATCTGGTTGCCCTAAACTTACCTCATTATAAACAAAGGCAAACAAAACAACCCAATATAGCTTTTACTGTGTGGAATAAAAACAAAACACTTCAAACCCAGAGAAGTTTCCAATAAGTCACTCATTGAAATTCAGGAAGAAAAAAACCCCAAAGGGTAAAAATACCCCCACGTATCCAAGTTCTCTGAGGCCATTTCTTTCCCTCATCTGTGTTCCATCATCTTCTTCCTCATCCAAAAAAGTTGTGGTGTCCGTGGGAGTATGAAAAAAAAAACATTGATGTGACCACTGAAAGGAACTCTCTGTCTGGCAGGATAAAGCCACGTGTTATCCAGTCTCCAGGAACTCAGCCTGCTTTGACAGTCATAAATATTCTCTGATGACAAAGAAAAGGGCAGTCAGTCATCCAGACTGAACAATATTTTAAAATCTTGAAAAGCACACTGAGATTTGTGTTCTGTCTCTATGCAGCAATGTAAATTCCATGGGAAACAACTTCTGATTGGCCACATACTCAGATTAAAATATACCACAGCATGTTGTAGAGCATCCAGTATTATCCATCTCCAGTTTTTTGGTAATCCAGGCAGAAAAGAATGTTTGGCTTCCCCTGTCTCAGAGACCCCAACCCACCTGATGTTCATTAAATTTGTTATCTGAGGGCAATACGAGTTCTTAAAGCTTTCACAATCATCTAGCCCATTAAAATAGCTCCATTCTTAATTGAGATTTCAATACCTTCAATTTTCTTCTCAGCCTCTTCTGTTTTAGACATGTATAGGGAATTAGTCACTGTACAGTGTAGGTACCAAACCACTCAATGTTGTTTCTTGGAGTATCAACCGAAATTTCTTTTTCAGTGACAGTACTTAAACCTAGAATACATCATATTTCTAAATAACGTCTGGTTATACATATTACACACATGCTCAAGCCCAAGAAAAAATGTTTATGGCTGGCCTAAACCAAATAGTCATCCAAGCCCAGGACCATAGCACAATTTGTGCCATTCTACTAAAATCCCTGGCTAGCTTTGGGTTACTTTGCAACATCTTCCACTCTCAGGAATCTTTCAAACTTTATTGGAAACGGCGTTAAAAATGGAGAAAAAAAGATCCAACAGACTCTTCTATTGCATGTCAATATGTACTTAGGTAGCTCCCAATCTATGATGCAACAGAACTGTCTCTCTCTAATACAAATACACCACTTTATTGTTTAAATTGTGGATCTGTGGATGTTCAGTAATCTAAGCCAGAAACATCCCTGTTAATGGGAAAAGTACCTTTCACAGTCAGCAAAAAATAACAGTAGTTCTAGCTGTAAATCCAAACTTAAGGTCCTAACTTCAGTTAGGTGGCCAGTATTGAGCCTAAGTTAAGTTCTTCTCCCCCAGAAAGATTACTTATTGGTATATACTTCATTAAATAATAACTCTACTCTTAAGTGTATGCCTTGTTCTTTGTGTGGCAATTTTAATAAAAAGATTTAATAATATCGAACATTATGCTGCTCAAAATAGAAAAGTGGAATAAATGGACCTAATTATCAGAAATATTGTTTTTAAATTGTATTTACAGTTCTTTCTTTGAGAATGGACAATTCTTCCCATTGACGCAAAGGAGTTCAAATGTGCATTTGTAGTGCATGGTGCCACTGGGTAGCTAATATAAGGAGTTTACTTACTCCCTAGATAACTGCCACAAGAGAATGGAATTACTCATTAATGTGTCAGTATGCATTTAGAAAGGATTTAATTCATTTGAGAACTGTATTGGTAACTTGCCAGGAGTCCAAGCACTATATTTACCTGAAAATGTATTATATTCCTTATGTACTTCACAATGCTGAGCATCATTGGACCTGATTCAGCAAGGAACTTAAGCATGTACCTAACTTTAAATGTTTGAGTAGTCCCATCAAAATCAATGGGATTACATACTTGCTTAAATTAGGCATATGCTTAAGTACCTTGCTGAATCAGGCCCAATGATGCTCAGCATTGTTGTGAACTGGGGTCTTAGTTAGGGCCTGATTTTCAGAAGTGCCAAGCAGCTACAGTTCTAATTTAAACCAATGGGAGCTTTCACTGCTCAGCATTTCTGATAACCAGGACCTTAATGTTTCTAAAGTACATGGAGCTCTGCTGGATGAAAGGTACTATAGATATACCAGGTATTACTACTGTGACGGGTTGGATCACAGAAACCCTCTTGGGAGCTGCCACCTGATGTGCCAAGACTACTTCTGCCCCTGCCTTCTCTGCCAGCTCGGGGCCCCAGCACCCTGTCTTGCTGAGCCAGACATGCCCATTTGCTCCAACACAGACCCAGGGTCTGAACCAAGTGCCCAAAAGCTGCAGACTTAACTGAAAACAGCTTACAGGAGTGTGCTTGTCTCTAACACTCAGATGCCCAATTCCCAATGGGGTCTAAACCCAAATAAATCCGTTTTACGCTGTATAAAGCTTATGCAGGGTAAACTCATAAATTGTTCACCCTCTATAACACTGCTAGAGAGATATGCACAGTTGTTTGCCTCCCCAGGTATTAATACATACTCTGAGTTAATTAATAAGTAAAAAGTGATTTTATTAAATACAGAAAGTGGGATTTAAGTGGTTCCAAGTAGTAACCTACAGAACAAAGTAAGTCACCAAGCAAAATAAAATAAAACGCGCAAATCTATGTCTAATCAAACTGAATACAGATAATCTCACCCTCAGAGATGCTTCAGTAAGTTTTTTCCTCAGACTGGACACCTTCCAGGCCTGGGCACAAGTCTTTCCCCTGGTACAGCTCTTGTTCCATCTCAGGTGGTAGCTAGGGGATTCTGTTACTGTACTCAGGCTCAATGGTCTGACATTATATATGACCACGCTGGACTGAAAAGTGGCAGACAGTCCGAAAACAAAAGCAGGGAGCGGGTCTGGAGTGGAGACTGGTATAATGCCCTCGGACACACAGGAGTATCTGGGAGAGCCTGACTGGGAGGCTGAGATGGAAGGAAAAGGTTGGTGTCATTTGTAACCCTTCCCCTTTCTTTTGTAGGGGTCCTGCCTGGGAGTCGCTGTGAACCAGGAAGGCTGCTGGGGCCTAAAGTGCTTCCTGGACACTGGTGGTATGTAAAGGCCTAAGGAATGAAGGGTGGCTCGCGAGTTCTTGAGGCTGTGAAGTTTTGAATCAGTCTGCTCTGAAAACATGGAGTAGCCCTCAAAGGCGAGATCCCAGACAGACTGTTGAACTTCGTGAGGGAGGCCAGAGGACTGGAGCCATGAACACCACATCATGGTGATTGCAGATAGTCCTGGCTGCTGAGTCGGCCGCATCCAGAGGTCCTGGCCACACTCTTGCCCTCCTCCAGGATGGCCATGAACTCCTGCCTCGACTCCCGTGGAAAGGAGGCTTTAAATGTGATAATGAGCCCATCCATTAAAATCATACCTCCCCAATAAAGCCTGTTGGTTGGAGATACCTATCTGGAGCTACCCGTCGAATAAACCTTTCATCCAAAAAGGCCTAGTCTCTTAGCATCTTTATTCTTGGGGGCGGGGGGTGGGAAGGGTTAGCGCTCAACTGCTCCTACCTGCCCTGCTCATTTGCTGCCAATACTACCAGGGACCCTGGGGGCGGGGGGATGGGAATAAAGGTATTTGAACCCAACTTGCCAGTACATAGTATTTCTTCTCTGCCCTCTTTGAGGTGGGGGAGGGGGGAGAGAAGGAGGCGTCTGCCACAGCCTTTTGATGGATCCCATCACCACTTCATTGATGGGCCAGGCCACTCTGGAGGAAGCAGTTGCAGCCAGGATATTGATCAGGCTATGTGCTGACTCCTTAAGCTCCTCAACTTCCAGACCCAGGCTCATGGCAACTCTTTTCAGGAGGTCCTGGTGGGCCCTGAAATCATCCTAAGGGAGCAGGTTACTTGGTCCTGCAATTACATCATCTGGGTATGAGGAGGTGACTTGCACTGGAGTGGGGCTTCCTCCTCTTTCTCTGCTTCCACCACATCCATTGAGGCCACCTCCTGGACATCAGCACCGAGGTTGGTATTGGAGTTGGTTTCTGGTGCTGAACGGGAAGGGCCAGTAGCCTGCCTTTCTAAACCCACCATGTAGGAGCGGTGGGAAGGAGGGCCCAATGCCAGGGGAAAACCCCAGGGATTCCAGTATGGTCACTGCATCGGCCAGTGTCCCGCTGGCCAGGTGCCGGCAGGAGGGCTGGTACGAAAGTCTGGTGGAGCGTAGACTGGGTACTTGTACTCTGAAGAGGATTCTTCCCTTGGAGACCATGGCGGAGCAGTACTTGCTTCTGCTTCTGGGTGGTGCTGGGGATCTGGGGACTGGCAGCAGGTCAGTGACCACTATGTAGTGATCATGGAGAGCTTGTCCCGAGATGGTGCCGAGCTGGCCAGAGCTGGGAAGGAGCTCGACGCTCCTTGCTCTTTCCTGTCCCTGGTTGCCTTGGCTGATGGGGGTCCTTGTGGAGTCAATCAGATTGGGAGAGACAGCAGGTCCTTTGCTACTTGGAAAGCCTCCCAAGTTCAGGGAACCATCCGATGCCTGGTACTACAGCTGCTTCTGAGAGGCGGTGGGTCCCGAAGCAGACTCAGTGCTCTAGGTGGTGTTGGCGGTGCCATCCGTGACTCGGGGAAGGATGAGTGGCCCAATATAGGTCTTACTGTGTTGGTCACTCCCCGCTTGTCCTCTTCTGCACTGAAGAGCACCCTCTTGGTGCGCTGCTTCTTATGCTTCTTCCTTGACACCAGAGATGGAGAGCACGGTGCCAGGGGAGTGCTCTGCATGGATACTGAAGTGCTCAGTGTTGATTTGGAACAGCGTGGCTCTGAGACTGGTCTGGGGGAAGTCTCCATGAGAATGGCCTTAGCCAAATGTCCCTGTCCTTCCAAGTGTGAGGTCTAAAGTCCCTGCAGATCTGAAGCTTATCTTTAATGTGAGTTTTCCCCAGACACTTTAGACAGCTAGAGTGCGGGTCACTCACTGGCATCAGCAAGAGGCACAAGAAGCCCAGGGACTGGGGCATCCTATCCTATCTCCTAGAACTGGAAGGGACCTTGAAAGGTCATCGAGTCCAGCCCCCTGCCTTCACTAGCAGGACCAAGTACTGATTTTACCCCAGATCCCTAAGTGGCCCTCTCAAGGATTGAACTCACAACCCTGGATGAAAAGTCTCTCAGCAACAGGACAACTATGTGCACAGCTATGTACACTACCTGTAACTATCAGAGGGATAGCTGTGTTAGTCTGGATCTGTAAAAAGCAACAGAGGGTCCTGTGGCACCTTTAAGACTAACAGATGTATTGGAGCATAAGCTTTCGTGGGTGAATACCCACTTCGTCAGACGCATGGGTATTCACGAAGTGGGTATTCGCCCACGAAAGCTTATGCTCCAATACATCTGTTAGTCTTAAAGCTGCCACAGGACTCTCTGTTGCTTTTTACCTCTAACTAGGATCTATATACACTAACTACAATAACTACACAAACTATGAACAGAGAAGAGTCCAAACCAATGGGAAAGAAGCCTTGCCACAGCAAGAAGGATCATTCCAGCAACCATCACGGGCAGTAAGAAGGAACTGAGAGAGTGCAGGGCTGGTGGCGCCTCTTGTACTGGCACATATGTACGTGACTTCAGAGGGCGCTAGAGCCAGCCGTACCGATACCAGTAAGGGAACAGTGCACACAAACCTAACATGGAATGGACATGAGCAAGCACTCACAGAAGAATCTGCAATGGCAGGTGGGTGAGTGGCTCTCCGAACACTATGTTGGTTATTAGGCAGTTATTTGTGGTTGACTTTTTTGATTGCCTGAAGAAATTTCAAGGGTGGTGTAAACAGACAGATGTGGGTCCTTTTCTGTTGTGTAGATCATAACAAAGGAAAAAAATCTATAGATATGACACTAGTGCCAATATTTCAAGCACAGAACTTTAAAGACTGGTGCAGTGCTCTGAATTTATTGTCGGGTATTGACATTTAATTGCCAGACGTAACTTATCAGTTAACAGTTGATATCAACACATCACACAAAAGCGTCTTCAGATATTTGAAGGTTCGTCCAAAAGAGGGTTCAAACAGTTGGTAGAGCATCTAGCAATTCACCCCTTCTCCCAGAGGAAAAGCTCTTTAGAAATTAACCATCCTTACACTGTATACCTATTGCTACCTTCATTTCCTAAGCATCTCATTTAGATTGTTCTTAGCATACCTACTCTGATAAGATTATTGCTAAGGGCCCTTCCCTGAAGCCCTTGCTTGGCAAATCTTCTATTGGAAATTTCCACTGGAAATTTTGTCTGATTAAGGAGAGGGCTGCATGGTTGCAAATATAGGGAAAGATCCTCAGTTGGTATAAATCAGTAGCTCCGTTGATTTGAGTAAACCATGCCAACCTTCACCAGCTAAGAAACTGGTCCTTAATTTTCTACCTCCAGTAGTTTTGTACCGCATATTATCCTAAAGACGAGAGACACAGAATAAAGTTTCCGAAGAAGAACTATGTAAATAAAGCAAGAATAAAATCATAACATTCACTTGATGATTTTATATATTAAATCATTACTGTGCTGGAATTGCCAACTCAAACACTCGTATTTTTTCACTATTTATTTTTCCAGGGGGATTTGTATACATTTATGCCATTTTATTCCAATAAATGGCAAGTTACAGAGGAGGTTTGATTCATGGTTTGACAAAAATTATTTTAAGTGGAAGGAAAGAAGGATATTGGTTTCTGCTTATCATTGCACATCATTCTGCGGTTACAATACTAAGTTCAAAATCCATATTTGGTAATACTTTAAACAGGGATAAGGAAAAATGGTGGGGACTGGGATTTGCTTGAAGACCTCCTGCTCCTTCCACCCTTAACAACTTTAGCCCTAGAATCAGCCTTGCTAGTTCCCTCCATTTCAAATTTTCCCCCTTTCCGATAGAGAAATGTACTGAAATGGTGACTTATGAGTACATTCAATCAAATTATCATTATCCACAAACCTTAATCTTCGCCAAGCTACCTCCACAGTGAATGGTTATTTGGGGATACCCTTCTGGGTGGGTCTCTTTCACAGTCTGGCCCCTCAGTGACATTCCTAAGTATCTCCCCCTGGCTCTATCAATTTAGAAGTAGCTCCTTACAGACTGCCACGATGAGCTAGGCAGAGAGTTGCTCCTTCTGCCTGTGTTATACTGTACCACAGTGAAACTCTTCCCTTGATGTACCTAATTCGAGATCAGCAGTGTCTCTGTTACTCTGCTGACACAACCACCTCAAAACAACCTTTAGGTTTAATTCTGTATTGCAGCTTGTGAAAAATAATTGCCTCTACCTGTGTGGTTTTCCAGGCTGCGCTGGCCATCTGGCAATGCAGGGTTCCACAAGCCCTCCACTTTCAGCTTGGTGTCTTGGAAAGGAGCATTGTGGGCGAGGCTCAAATCACCCACCAAAGGCAGGAAAGAGAGGAGGTTATCACCTGTACCCTTCCCTCACTGCTTATTTGCACTGGTCCTGCTTCCTGTTTGAGAGCACTGCCTTCCTGCCTGTGGCATTCTCCCACCTTCTTCCTACCGTTTACATTGCCCTCTGATCTAGCAACCTTAGAACATCCTTTGTGAGCTACTCATCCTCCCTAGGGGCTGGTGAGAAGACAGGATAAAACCAGTGACTGGGAGGCATTGCAAGGAGACCAAGTGTGCGGAGGCATTAAAAAGTGCAAGTATCCTAGATTGGCTTAGTTTTAGCCAAGGAGCTTTATTTAGATTAGATAAAATAGATATTTGAGATACTCACCCCCAGCATCATCAACCCCAAGCATTAAAAGATCATGAGATATGATCCCTGTCCTGAAAATCTTACAATCTAAACCCCCTGATCCTGCGATCTGAATCCCTGCTACCATGTGAAGTCCCATTGATTCTACAAGACCCTGGCTCCAGTCATGTGCTTCCTGGCAGCATTTTTCAGAGTGTGCACTGTTTGCTCTTTAGTTTACTTCTAAATCTCCTTCCTTCCTCCAGACTCCTCTCCTTGTCCAAGCCCTCGGAGAGCTCTACATCTTAATACATTCCCTTTTTGTCACCTCCCAATGTCCTTTTCCCTCACAGCCTTGTTAATCTTCTCCTCTAGTATTTCCTGCCTTTCCCCAAAGCCACATATTATCACCATGCCATCCCCACAGAATCTCCCTTCTCCTTTCCCCCTTACATCCTCTCTCTTTGATCCATTCCCCCTCCCCCCCGAAGATCCTCATGTCCTCTATCCCAAAAGTTCTCCCATCGCCTCTCCCTAGGTTCTCTGTTGTCCCTCATCCTTAAAGTGTTGTCCTAAAGTGTTCCCAGGGAAGTCTGTTTCTTCTTTTTCTTCCCAAAATGTGCCCCCTACTCTCTATGATCTATCCTCCTCTCCAGTTCTCCCACTTTTTCCCCTGGAACACCCGGCCACCACCTTTTGTTCTGATGCTATTACGACTCTTGAGCTTTCAGTTTGCCTCGACATGAATGACTGAGCCTGAATACTCCTGTAACTACATAATCAAGCCACTAACTGCCTTACATGTGTGCCACCCCCACATTTGTGTGCCCACGTAATGAGACATTAACAGCTTAAAAGGTAACTGTCAAATTATAAATCATACACTGCAAAGATTTTTTTTTTTATCCTGCTACCAATACCCAAGATCAGGGGTGGCCAAACTTACTGGCTATCTGAGCCACATACGACAATCTTCAGAAGTTCAAGAGCCGGGACATGCCTGCTGGGGGCGGGGCTTCATCCCTGCAGGAGACACCTGCTGGGACTTGGGGCTTCAGCTCCGCTCCTGCTGAAGCCCTAAGCCCTGGCAGAGGCTCCATGCGGGGCTGGAGCCCTGAGACCCCCTTCCCCACCTGGCATAAACCCCTACCCCATCACCCTGCTACAAGAGGTCTCGAGCTTACCCTCCCCAGTCTGGTAGGTGGAGAATGGGGGAAATGGGGGGAGCTCTACGATAAACGGTACTTTAACGGTAAAAGCCGCATGTGGCGGTACTTTAACGGTACTTTAACGGTACTCTACGATAAACGGTACTTTAACGGTAAAAAAGCCGCATGTGGCGGCCACCACTGGCTTAGATTACTAAAATTGAAAGCGTTAAAAATCCACTTTACTTTTCACTCTTTATGACATTTGTCACAGTTCAGGGGAACTGCATCTGTATTTCCCCTCTGTGGTTCTGCCAGGGCACCCACTCTATGCTCCCAGCTGTCACCTCTCGAGTCCCTCCTGACCAGTGTTTTCCAGGCTGCACAGTTCCCTGCCTACACTGTAAGGAAGCGAGTCACACTGCTTAAACAGGCCTGATTTTCTTTTCTCCTCAGAGGCTATAAACAACATAATTGTCCATGGTTTTAAGTTACCACACAGCTCTTTCTAAGCAAGCACATTTATTCGTAACATAAAAGCATGATAGAGAAAACATTAAAACACTAAAATAACCTAAAAGCATGCGAATAAACTTATCAGAGATCACTCCCCCTCCCCCATCTCCACAAGGGCCCTGGTTGATGACAGTCTTTCCAGCCCTTCTCTAAGGATTGCCTCCACCTCCCTCAGACAGATGAAGGAGGTGAGCTTACTGTCCACCTTGGAATTACATACAATCCCTGGCCTACAATGATACAGAGACTTAATACAGTAAGGTCTTCCAAAGATATTGCAGGTAATTGCCAAATTTGTCCCTTTTTTTTTTTTGGCATTTCTCTCAAGCTAGCCAATGAAAATTAGGTAACTCACCTTGTTTATAGTTAGTTTCACTTTTCATATTTGGGCCCCAAATACTGCAGGGATATGGGTGTTTCTTTAGAAAAAGCTGTTTTCATTGAAACTTAAAAAATTTCAGAGACATTTCCATTGGGCTTAGTTTGGTAAAAGCGACTTTTTTAACAAATAAATAAATAAATAAATAAATTTGGGCTAGATTGGTGTCGACATTGTTCCTTTAAGTAGGATTTTTTTCAATTATGCACGGGTAGTCTCATATTTCAAGGAAATTTTTTTTTCAAATGTAGCAAATCCTGTTCATTACAGCCTACTTACCTACAAAGGCCCTGATCCTGCAACCGGATTGTTGCCAACAGACTTTTTCTACCTGGGTGCAGAGGCCCATTAATATCTGTAGGACTCTTTCTGGTCCTACAGATGCATCTATGTACTGATCTGGATGTAATTTTGAAGTTCAGCCATGTTTTAGTTATAGTGATTCCTGCAGGATTATTTTATACAAGGTAAACAATTTTTTTTGTTTGTTTTAAACATTCACACCTCCTAAATAGTCACATGTATTTAAAGTTTCACAAAAAAATTCATCTTCCAGCAGAGACCAAACATGGAAAGTGTCAACCCAAAAAGTTGTTTGTGTAAAAACAGCAGACTAGAATGGACATGGTTTTGCAGCAACCTTAACTACAAAGGCTGCAGCTGCTAAAAATAAAAATAAAAAAATCTCTTCTAAATGTATTTAATATTGGTGTAAAGAGGCCACTGTAAAGAGGCCAGCCTATCTGATAAGTGGGATTGGTAGGCACTAATGAAAGTCCCACCCCCTCACGTGAGGTAAGGGCCACAGAACATAGAGAAGAACAGATTACAGGGAAGAAAGAAGGACAAACAGGGACGGGTGCCAGACTGACAAAGAGGAAGACAAACTTTTTTTTTAAATCCACAAAACATGTACAACCCAGACAGGGTCAAACACAAGTTTCTGCTGCAATACCTTGATAGTGGTATGCCTCAACTCCATTTTGGAGAGACCACCTCTAGAGCAAGAAGATAGTTCAGTGGCCAATTCAATTCTTAGCCTCACCACCGATACTGCCAACAAGGCTGCTAATTATTACTAACTGTGACGGTGGTTTCTGTGATGTGGACAGCCGTTCGCTCAGAGCTGAACTGAGACCACCAAGTCACTTCAGATAGGCCACTAAACAGCCATCTGAGGGTAACCACTAGGTCGCTAGCAACTTGGGTTAGATTGAAACCAGTGACTTGGAGGTGAAAAGGCTCCATATCCAATTATCAGTCCCCTGAGTCATCCAGTCCACCCTCTACAGTTATATAAAATGCTGTGGTAAGCAATATCTAAAAAGTTTTCCAGACATTACATGTGTTCAAAATGCTAAAAATACATATTTTGGAGGGTGGGATAAAAATCAGATCACCCAAAAGTAAATTTCCCCTCCCTTCCCTTTTTTCTGTTGAGAAAAAAAAAAAAATCACAAACAGGACTCAGTCTCCACTGACAGTAAATTTTCCCCAGTAAAACAAGATAAAGCTTGTTTTGCATATAAAAAGCCCCCTTTTGCAGTCTTAATTTATTTCTTAGATACAACTTTAGGCTACTAATAAGAGAGAGAGAGGATTTTTAAGAATAAGCAAGCTTTAATAAATGAACATCTCTCTTTACTGCACTGAAGGGGATGAAAACAAACAAACAAATTAATCCTCCCAGAGGCAAATTAAACAAAGCCCAAAACTGCAAGCTACAACTCCCAAGCATTCCACCCAGAGCTTCTCAAACATTACAGATTTGCTATAAGAGGTGTCACTGCCCTTTGCCAGCTGGAAGAATAGTATTTTCAATACAACACTAAAGCTCCAACAGTCTAGTTTTGTCACCTATCCTGGGATCTGACAACTCTCAACAGGGGCTCAGCTAAACAAGCCTCAAGTTTTTAAACAAACTAGAGTTTAATTGAGAAGCACCTGCAGAGAGACAGACAGTCTGTTGGCATTAATAAAAAAGAAAATTTATCACAGTGAATCATAAAGGCAGGAGAGGAGGAGGAGAAAGGCTCCAAACATACGTCATACCTGCAGCACAGTGCTACTCCTTTCATAAAATTCCCTTGAAGAAATGTGTAGGATTTGACTGCACCCCATGAAGACTGTTTTTCCCAACAAGCTTTTCCCAGGGTGTTGAAAAGCTATCATTCATAAAAAATTATTGAGGGGGAAGGAGGCAGCAAAGGGGAGTTCAGAAGGCCACAGACTGCAATGGAAGCCACAGAATAAGGCCCTCTGTAAAGCACGCACCTGTTTAACAGCTACCACAATAGCTTAACTAGAAAGCTTAAAGCTCCGAACCGGGGGGGGGGGGGGAAATAAAGAACGAAAGAAAATATAATGAAAGCCTGTTCTGATATCAAAATACATGCGTTAACCCCTGGAGTACTTTATTACACGGAATGACTCCACACTGGCATACTGGCAATGCAGAATATACAGACTGAGGGAAAACGTATTCTCTTTTTACTTACACACATTCTGTTCACGTTAAATAGTTGACTAGGCCATGGCTTTTGAATATGTTTTGGGAAGATTTTTTTTTAAAGTATAATTTTAAAATACATGCAGATAAAATGCATCACATGGATTAGAGCTGTGCCTATGGCCCAACGGAGAAGGGGTCCTTATTGCACCACATACACAGAACAGCTGAGCCTCCCTGCCTCAAAGCACGTACAGTCCAAACAGATCAGACAGACACAGAGTAGGGGTAACAGCTATCACATATAAACTCCCTTGTAATGTTTTGGCACCATATAATATCTGCTTGCTTGTGCGACTACCGCTTGTAGATTAGGCAGCAGCACTACACCTAAGGAAGTAACATCAGTCAGAGAGAGACACTCAGGCAGAACAGATTTTTCTGGCAATATAGTCGGTGTCTAAAAAAAACCCTGCACCACAGCTGGCAATCAGCATCTTTCCAAAATGTAACTCCTTCACAGTTTCATATAAACAATGGATGGCACTATCTGGTGACTCCTAATAATATTACATACACATCGTCTGCCATTCTTAAATGGTAAAAATTAAATGGTCAAATATGCTGGCCTAGCTGCCAAGCTTTGAGTAGCTTCTGGAATGATACATCTCACAGATGTTAGTGAAATCAGAAAGTTATTACTGGGAGGAGGTGGGGCTTTCCCACGCTGTTATTCTTTATTTAAGGCAGAGCCCACAAAATGCCCAGTATGTTCCAATAGCTAGCTGGGAAATGCTTTCTGTTCCAGTGAAAAATTGGATGAAAATAGGGAAAAAATTGTTTCAGTTGAGATGTTTCTTCATTTTTGGGGGGGAGAGGGGAGGGGGGAGGGACAACCCTAAACATAAAAAAGCCTTAAAGTTGAAAAATGCTGGGGATGGGGTGGGGAGGGAAGGGAAGTGGGTTAATGAAAACATTATTTGAAAATGTACATTTCCTGCAGAAATTTCCACTTGAATGCTTTTTCATTAAAAAAAATGGCATTTCAAATGAAAAACTTTGACAAAAAAAAGGGGCAGTTCCTTCTCTAATGAACTTACACATTTAAGGACAGACATAGAGGTGGAGGTCAGAGGAAGGGGAGCAGCAATACTCAATTTATATACCAATCAACTTGATTCACTGTAAGCAGCATGTTAGAATTGGATCTATAAGAGGATAGATCTTGCATCTTGCAGATGAGCTGAGGATAATTGCACCATGCAAGCCTCGTGGAAGAAGCCATCATGATGATTATATGAGAATTTGACAAATAGGTAGGCAAGGCTGGAAATGTAGGCAGAGTGAGGAAGTGGACAGGATGGGGGACAATGGCCCCAGCTTCTTTACTCCTGTATTTTTGACTTTCTCTTTTCCACTCCTCAGTGCTCTCACTTGGGCACATATGGTACTATAGGTCCATTGATGAACTCACCTGAAGTCAGCCAACATCTCTCTCAACTTTTCCAACAGAAGTGAGAGTGATATGTGGTATGCAAAGGGAGTGTGGTCCGGAAAGGGGTGGGATAAGATAGAGGATATTGCCCACTCCACAAATGCTAGGAAAAACTCAATTTTTCCCTTTCTTTAGAGATAGGGAATGTTAAATAAACAAAACTTCCTAAACCACCCCTTTCTCCCAACAATTTATTATTGCTCCCTAGGTTTTCTTTACACTCACTCTCCCCTGCCATTCTGTATTTTTTCTTTTATATCTGCATACATCCTCTCTCCTGTTATCTAAATGTTTTTGTTCAGACTATTCAAACTGTTTAAATCTGTTTTACCCCATTCCTGATTCATCTTGTCTTGTTATTTACTTTTAACAGCAAAACGACTTAAGTATTACATTGAACTTTTCATGCATAGATGTTGCACCAAAGCACTTCAAGAACGTAGGAACGGCCATACTGGGTCAGACCAATGTTCATCTAGCCCAGTATCCTGGCTTCCAACAGTGGCCAAAGTCAGGTGCTTCAGAGGGAATGAACAGAGCAGGCAACGTCAAGTGAGTCATCCCCTGTCATCCACTCCCAGCTTCTGGCTAGGGACAGTGAACGCATGGGGTTGCATCCTTGACCAGCTTGTCTAATAGCCATTGAGGGGCCTGCCCTCCATGAACTTATCTAATTCTTTTTTGAATCCCATTATAGTTTTGGCCTTCACAACATCCTCTGGCAAAGAGTTCCACAGGTTGATTGTGCGTTGTGTGAAGAAGTACTTCCTTTTGTTTAAAACCTGCTGCCTATTAATTTCATCGGATTACCTCTGGTTCTTGTGTTATGTGAAGGAGTAAATAACAGATGGGGAGACTGGAACTACACACACTATTCAAAGCGTGGATGCATCATAGATTCATGTAGTGGGATCATGGTATTTTCTATCTTATTATCTATACCTTTCCTAAAGGCTCTTAACGTTGTTAGCTTTTTTGACTGTCACTGCACATTCAACAGATGTTTTCAGAGAACTATCCACAATGACTCCAAGATCGCTTTCGTGAGTGGCAACATCTAATTTAGACCCCATCATTTTGTATGTCTCGTTGGGATTATGTTTTCCAGTGTGCACTACTTTGCCTTTATCAACATTTTATCTGCCATTTTGTTGCCCAGTCACCCAGTTTTGTGAGATCCTTTTGTAATTCTTCACAGTCGGCTTTGAACTTAACTATATTAAGTAGTTTTGTATCATCTGCAAACTTTATCAGTTCGCTGTTCACCCTTTTTTCCAGATCATCTATGAATCTGTTGGACAGCATTGGTCCCAATACAAATCCCTGGGGGACACCACTATTTACCCCTCTCCATTCTGAAAACGGACCATTTAGTCCTAACTTTTGTTTTCTGCCTTTTAACAAGGTACTGACCCATGAGACGACCTTCCCTCTTACCCCATGACTGCATGACTTTCACAGCTTTTGGTGAGGGACCTTGTCAAAGGCTTTCTGAAAGTCCAAGTACGCTATATCCACTGGATCATCCTTGTTCACATCTCTGTTGACCCCCTCAAAGCATTCTAATAAATTGGGGAGGCATGAGTTCCCTTTAAAAGAGCCATGTCAATTCTTCCCCAACAAATCATGCTCATGTTTGTGTGAGATAATTCTGTTCTTTACTATAGTTTCAACCAATTGCCTGGTACTGAAGAGAGGTTTACCGGCCTGTAATAGCCAGGATTGCCTCTAGAGCCTTTTTAAAAGATCACAATAGCTAGCCTGCAGTCATCGGGTAGAGAAGCTGATTTAAATTATTTATATACCACAGTTAATAGTTCTGCAATTTCATACTTGAATTTCTTCTGCACTCTTAGATGAATACCAGCTGGTCCTCGTGACTTAGTAATGTTTAATTTATCAGTTTGTTCCAAAACCTCCTCTACTGACACCTCAATCTGGGACAGTTCCCATTTGTCAACTAAAAAGAATGGCTTAGGTGTGGGAATCTCCCTCAAATCTTCTGCAGTGAACACCAATGCAAAGACTTCATTTAGCCTCTCTGCAATGGCATTGTCTTCCTTGAGTGCTCTTTTAGCACTTTGATCTCCGGGGCTGCATTGATTATTTGGTGGGCTTCTGGTTTCTGTTGTACCTTAAAATGTTTTTTTTGCTGTTAGTTTTTGAATCTTTGGCTAGTGGCTCTTCAAATTCTTTTTTGGCCTGCCTAAATATAGTTTTACAATTGAGTCGTCAAAGTTTATGCTCCTTTCTATTTTCCTCAGTAGAATTTGACTTCCAATTTTAATGGCCTCTAACCACTTCTTTTACTTTGTTGTTTAGCAGTGGTGGCACTTTTTGATTCTCTTACTAAGTTTTTTAATTTGGGGTATACAGAAGGCGGTATCACCCCTATTTAACAGATAGGGAAACTGAGGTACAGAGAGGAAAAATGACTTCCCCAGGGTCACACAGCAATTCAGTGGCACGGATGGAAATAGCCCGTTTTCTGACTCTTGGGTCAGTGCCCTAAGCCACTGGTTAGTGATGATGTGTTTTGGTCCAACCCACCACCTGATTCACTACATACATCAAAGAACTAAAAATAGCAATGCAATGCACAGACTTAGCTCTGATCTTACAATACTATAATTACATATCATGAAAGAGCTGTAGCCATTCCATAGATAATGTTGAAAACTGATTTTCCTCATCCCATCTATTACCCTTACTTGGCATCACCCCAAACAGAACATTGGTTCCTAATTAAATTTGCAAAAGTGTATGGAAAGGCCATAACAAGTTACTATAGGCAGGTCCTTGTAGTCCTTATAGTTCAGCCAATAAAGCAATGATCACGTAAGTGCTTCAGTCATAATGTAATTCTTGTATCAAAGAAGCTTTCTCTGTCTGTTCTCCAATTTCTGCATAAGTTAGCTGTACCTCCCATTCTGTCAGAGGTAAAGGACACAAGCTACAATGTATGCTGTGATGCTTGATGTTAAATTGATTTCATGTAAAATTTGATTAACAATTATACAATAAATATCAAAGCATAAATAGAAATGACTATTAAAACTGTTAATCGAATAGAATATTTTTATATTAATAGAACTAAAAAATCCCATGTAGTATATTTTAAGTAAGTTATTTTCAGCTCTCAAATGTCAATTTTTTTTATTGGCAGGGTTTAAAAAAAAAGAAGTTACTGCAATATGCTTATAACTCCAACTAATTAGCAGATTTACTTGAAAATTCTCTGTACTCAAAAGAGTAAGGGCAGTAAATAGGGGAGGATAAACTACATTATTTATACATCAAAATCTTTTTAATTTCCTGTAGTAAGTGTAAATATGTTAAGATTATCAGCTAATTAACAATACTGATATTTAGTTTGCCATCTTTAGTTTTCACAGTTGACACCACCATTGAGGATGGGGCAATTCATACTACTCAGAGCTATTGGTTCAGGTTGTCTGCAGAAACAAAGACAGCACTGGATTATGCTCCATATTCTCAGGGTTTTCCTCACAACAATGAGGGCAAGAAACAATTAAAATAAATCTTAGCCTTTGGAGTATCCATTTAATGATACAGTCAATGAAAATAATATTAACTGGAAATATTAGTCAGTAAACATTGTGGCAGATAGAATTGTTTCTAATACCTAATAAATCAAAAGCAACACATTAAGGCCTTGATCCTTGATCCTGCACAGGGGTCTGACGGGAGCCCTCTGATCTTCAGTGACGCTCAGCCTGGGGACAAGAGTCAGCTTGCATGGTTTTAAGTGCAGGCTCCAGGCCTATGACTTAGATTTTGCTGTAGCCCTGACGTTAATTTTCAAACATTAGAAGTCAAGAATTTATTTGCTAGTGAGAGTCAAAAAAAATAAAAATAAAAAAAGGTGATTGAACAAGAAGTTTTCTAAAGAACTAATTTTACAGCAACTGTAACTTAACACATTTACTTGTAAATTCTCAGAAAATTCATTCCCTGCTTAAAGATTAAGTGCACTAAATTTTAGGAGTCACTATCTTCATGCCAACAGAGAGGTTTAATTCCTTATATAAGTATATAGCACAGCCTTAACTATAGAGCTGCCACGCCGCAACCGTAACACATATATGTATATCAGTGAAGTTTTTAGAGTGCTTCAGGATTTATTTGGATAAAAGGCATTATATAAATATGAAGGAATTTTAACTGTCTCTTGACTCGAACTGACAAGAAAACATAAGTTTGATCATCAAATATGAAATTACATAGAGGTTAAGAAACGTTCCCTGCCCTAATGAGTTTACAACTTAAGATACACAAGACAATACTTCGGGAAGGGACAGCAAAGAAAGGGTCAGAAGAAAGACTGATAGAATCTTGCAACAAATTGAGTTTAAGGAGGAATACGAAACAAAGGCAGGTGCTTTGACAGATTGGCTCCCAGTCTGAGTCTCCCAACCCAGCCTCCTCCCAATCTTCTTCCTTTGCTGCCTCCCGACTCCAAGTTCCAGTTTCGTCCTCTCTGTATGAGAGTCAAATGACTGTCTCCTCCACACTACAGGAATACCAGCAGAGGGAGCACTGAAAACACAGGATGGACGGCTGCCCTGCTGTTAGTTCCTGTTGCCTGGGTCCTAGCAGCCTGCAGAGGCCAGTATAGCAGTAATTGGAGCAAGTGTCCTGCTCAGCCCCTGCAGCCCTGGGTGGGAGCATGTCCAATGCAGATGGACTCTTTAGAAAATTTAGCTGCTGAACTCTAACCAGTATGTGTGAACTGAGATTTTCCAAAGGGTTATATGCCTCGGCCTTTCAAAAAAACAAAACAAAAAAACTCTGCATGAATGTTTTTTAGCATGGTCAAAATGTTTTCCCTAATTGTTCTTGGAAATGGCTGACCAATTTTAGAAGACACTTCCAAAAATAAAAAAAAGATTCAGCATGAGGCAGACATCTGGCATGGAAAATTTTAGCCTGAATGGTTAAAGTTTGGCAAAGTTATAAACAATGGAAAACAGGGTCTGATAATGGGAAGTGTTAGGTAACCTTAGAAATAGCCATCCCTACCAGATCCTGCTATGACGACTCTCTTGTAATTAATTATAGGGGAGCTGGTCACAATGGCCTACAGATCTTTCATATGCGATTAACTAAGAATGATTCTACTTTTGTGTCTGCATTAAAATATATTATTTGTATTCTTACTGAACTGTAGTCATGTTATACTGTGAAACAACTACTGAGAGATACCGGGAAAGCACCAATAAAAATCTGAAATCACTATATTTTAAGTCTTATAAAGAATTACAAATTTCTTATTCTTAAAAGCAGCGGACATTATCAGAACCTTGGACAGCAGTGTGGGGACTCTGCAAATAAGGGTTTTTGCCTCAGATACCATGGACACTTGTACCCCATGAGACAATCTCAGAGTTCAAAATTTTGCATCTCTCAAATATACAACAGTTATTTTAATAACTGGAGCTTTCTAATACAAACATGAGGTGTACTCTATAATGAATAATTACTGAAACTTTGAAAAAAGGTCATTTGTATATTCAGAATGCCATTTATAATTAAGAAACAGGGAAAATATATACTTTTTGGTTCTTCTCTACAGCCTTATATGATGACAGGTTTTATATTTATTCTTGTATTTTGAGATGTCAAACTACGACAATATATTGTAAGAGGATATCAAACTACGTTACCATAAAACAAAACCATACAGAAGAGGGACTTTAAGTGTTTAAAACAGTTTTTGTCACAATTGAACCTAAATTCAGTTTTAATTGCTTTATCACATCAGTGAGATTAATATATTTGTTTGAGCTTCCAAATAAATCAAGAAAGAAAATGACAAACGATTGAATAAATGTTGTGGCCATTACATTAAATGTCTGAATTTTTTTTTAATACTCATGATGTACATATTATATAGAACACATCAACTCAACATTATTAGATGATCCTGGATACAATTCAGAAATAAATTGAGAAACATTCAAATCTATTTCTCTCAACTTGCAAAAACCCCTGTTAAAATCCATCCACTCATTACTATGAAAATCCCACTTTACTTTTAATAAATAGACCTTAAAAAAAAAAGGATCACTTTTGTTTGAAATTCTTGAAAGCAATAAGATGGTCACAAGACTTGATTTGACTGCTTTGCCTCTCTACAAACTCAATAAGGCTTGCTTTTTTATAACTGATTCGTGTGCTGTATTAATCCTCTAGCATATAAAACAAATCTCTTGGAGGCTGGAACTCCATTGGCGGAGGACAAGGAAGCTGTTGTGTTCTGAGAATTAATCCATCCAGGAAAATCAAAAGCCAGCCACTCACAATACAGTAATCAGCATGTTTTATACTATGAAAGCCTTACATTTCCCATTTAGAAAACACAACTATTACTCCATTATGTAATGCCACAAAAAACCCTTTTATTTATTTGTGTTTGTTATTATTTGGCTTATACTTATGGGTTTGTATATATTCCATTGGTGGGCATACAACCATTGAGTTAAGAAAAGTGTCTATTCCAAACTGGTTAAAAGGAAAAGGGAACTCCCACTGCTTATTCCACAACCAAAGATTTATCTGGATTTGCTTTGTGGACAAGATTTTAACTCATTATAACCCAGAATAGAAAGAAATCCTTTGCATTGTTGTTTGCAAAGAAAGCTCATTTTCTGTCCAGGTTGCATTTTTGTTCATCTTACATTTTCAACACTGCATTATATTATCTAATGTAAATTCTGTAAATGTTTCTAAAATAAATCTGAAAATTCGGAGATTTTAGAATTATAAGTTTAAATACTTCCATTTTATTTTTTAAGTGCTAGTGCCTTTCACAAATCCTTCATTAAAGTTTTTAAGATAAAAAACCAAAGATTAAATCCATTTACTTTTACAGAAAAACACATTACATTTATTTTATTTTGAGAACATAAAAATTTAAAGTTTTTTCTTTAACTGCGTGATAGAATTGAGTTGCCATACTTCAGTGCTATGAACGATGATAAACATAGCTGATCTTAAATAACGATTTAACTACTAGCTAAGCTGCAGCCTAAACATGACGTGTAAATTTTATGGGAGTTATCAAGGAACTGGAAACTGACAGTGTAGACTCCACAAAGAACACAAAAAGTATTCCCTGTGCCATTTAACTAGAGATGGTACTGAATCCTATATAGCTTTTATAAACTGGAATGCAACAGATGAAGCAATTCAAAAAAATTCTTCCAGTGTGCTGTCAAGACACTTTTCTGCCACATCATTTAAAAATCCCAAATAAGATATTTATTATTTTGTTGTTTTTCTTTAGGCAACACATTTGGGCTTTTGAAATCAAAGAGAACCTTTTCTCTCTTTTCAGCGGGGTAGCCGTGTTAGTCTGAATCTGTAAAAAGCAACAGAGGGTCCTTAGTTTAAGACTAACAGAAGTATTGGGAGCATAAGCTTATGCTTTGATATGCTCTCTTTGATATTTATATTAGAAAGGAGAAGTGGTAGTCCTACCTTCGTGCATGTGATCATCTTTGTGTTTTTCGACACTTGACTACATAAGATGGCTAAAGAACTAAAAGGGGCTGCAGCCCGATAGCCCCCAGCCTAAAGCCAAAGATTGCCTAAAATGAGTGCACTACTGCTGGGCAATAATCTCATCAAGTCAGCTTTATCGACACGTCAGGTGAACACTATAAATGCCTAGATCATGTGTTTAAATGGAAGGATTTCAGCTTCCCCCAATAATTTAGGATGCAGATAAGCATAAATATAAATGTCTTAATGTTTAAAAAACTACATTCATTTTCCCTTTGAATATGGTTGTTTAAACTCTCATGCATTTATATTGACAGAAGTTTATTATTCCAAATAAAGTGATGAGTGAAGTGATAGTTGAACATGAGCAATTTAATTTAATAAGACCCTTTTGTGGGACAGAACAGAATTCATTCATAGTAGTAGTATATACAGAGTTAATAAAATTACCATTAGATAATAACTTTTGTTCTGCTTAATTCATCAAGAGCCATGTTCCCTAATTTCTAAAGCAACAGTTCAGAACAAGAAGAGTTAATCATGCACTTTTTCTTCCACCCATCTCATTCATGCCACATTCCACAGTGGCCGGGTCCAACAACAATATAGGAGGGTACCTAAAATGAAGAGGCAGGGCCTTCCATTCTTCTGCCTCTCTTGAATTAATTAACTGGAAATGAGTTTTGTCAATGTTTTGGAAAGGCAGAGGGGTGAAAAGAAACTGCTAGAATTAATCACAGTGAGAAACTACCTCTTCAGCCGTCTGCCAGAGTTCAGAAAACCCATGAGAAGTGCAAAATAAAAGGAGAGAGGGTTGAGTTACCATCCAAAGGAACAAATAAAATTCAAATAAACATCCAAGTCTCCAAAATATAGACATGCCCCAGAGCAGAGGAATGCAGCATCTGTTGCCACAACAGCTTCAACTTTGTTTTTAACATACTCAGCATAATGACTGAAAGTAACAAGGTAGAAAAGATAACTTACGAATAATTTAAATACACAGAAGGCAGCATCGTATGTGTTTAATTCAGAAAGTATTTATCCAATCTTTCACTGTCATTGCATTATATAAATACAAATATTTAAACATTCTTATTTATTTTTTGAAGTACCAACGTTTACTGATTCAGCGCTGCTGCTTTTAACATATCACAGAAGTGATATCTCATAGTGACTTTTTAACCATCATTATCTTCAGGTATAACAAATGAGATAAGTAACCATTAATCAGTTTCCTGACTTCATGACACTTTTCCACTAGCAAAACAAAGAATTAATGAAATTACTGCAAATCTCCAGATTTGAAAAGGTTTTTGCATTTGTGGTGTTCATGTGTCACAGTGGTGAATGACCATTATTGTTTGACAGTTTCTCTGGAAAAGGTAATAACGCTTCCAGCAGATTGGAACTTAAACTGGAAAAAAAAATGGAAATCCTAACAGGGCCTTCATACTGTATTATTTGGGAAAGCCTTCTTTTTACTTGGTGACAATCCTCAAAAAGTTTACATGGGACTGCTCATGAAGTTGGGTTCTTTCTAACAGATTTCAATATTAGCTTCTCATCTCGTTTCTCAATCTCCAAACCCATGTTCTTGAGGATGGAATTGTCTGCCAGTCCCTGCTGCTCCATCTGTGCAATAACCTCTTGGTTTCTTTCGTTTTGCTCAGTGAGATTTCGGATGGCATACACGGCCCACTGATTCACAACTATAGGAGAGAATTAAGGAATTTCTCATTTTACAGACAAAACAGAATGCTCATTTTAATTCTGGAATGACCCCCCCTCCCCCCCCCCACACACACACATTTCTAAAATGCAGTTTAGTAGAGAAAGATACTTAAAAAGTATGATCCTGACCCTGCGAACACTTGTACACGAGTAATATAGCTCATATGAGGTCCCACTGACTTTAGTCAAGTTAACCAAGTTTTATCTTGAATTAAAAAAAAAAAAAAAAAAAAGGCAATTAACCTACCAAAAAAAAAGGGGGGGGGGCACTCTTGGATCCGCCCTTCTTCCTTTGACACAAATATTCCATAAAAACAATTTTAAAAAAGCCAAATCTAATTGAAACTCATGGGAACATTTCTAACACAAAGCTAAAAAAAATCCCACTGCGGTTTTTGCAGCATTGTGCACTCAAGAACCTCAAAATGAAATTCGCTCTAAACAAGACACAATGAAGCTGATTGGATATTTTCATTTACAAATTCAAAAAAGGAAACAAACAAATAGTCAATTACATCTGTATTAAAATTGTTCATGCAAATGATAAATGGTGGTGTTTGTAACATAGGAGACTTATTTTTAAGAAACACAATGTTTTAGATTAAATTATACAAGTTCCGTTCCTAGTGCTTGGGTCTCTAGCATAAAACCCACTGACACTCAGAGGACCACTGGTAGGTAGTTCCTGCAGAGATGCTAATGTTTGAATGGACACAAGCAACAACTCATTTGACTCTAAAGCGAGTCCCTTCCGGCTAGGATTGAGGCACGTCAGAGGAATTAAATTTCCCGCAATATCAATCTGGCATCTTCCAAGAGAACTAAAATATTCATTTTTATGAAATGTCAGATGTTAGTCCCAATTCTGTAGTTGAAATGCTATGTTATGGTATCTTTTCCAAGACATCCACATGGGGGACAAACAATTCTGAATAATTTCATTTAAGCTTCACATGTAGAAGGATGTGCCTGTAGGGCACCAGTTATTTGCAACACATACCTTCACACATAATAGAAGGATGCACATAATTTACTCATCTCCTTGATGTCTTTTGGGCTGGACAGGATCTAAGTACAGAGACATAATACGTTTCTATGGGCATTTGCCTGTGGCAGTAGGACAGGAACAGTATGGGGAGGGTAGGAACCCCAGCCAAAAACACAACCCAAGATGAAAGGAAGTCCAATTAATTATTAATTATTTCTGTTGTGGTAGAACCTAGAGCAGAGATACTCAGACCTCAGTGGTTCAGGAGCCAAATTAGCGATCAACATTACCCAAAAGAGCCACAGTAGTGTGAATTGTTTCATTAACAGAGGGAACAAAGGAAACAATGAGAATTATAAGAAAATGCATTTTTATACACACACACACACACACATATAAAGAGAGAGAATACTATATAATAATTTATAGAATATATATTATTCTTATAGCAAAATGACTGACCAAGTATCATTATATCAACCATAATTGATTAATAACATAGTAAAAACATTCTGATTAGTTAATAATTAAATCACAGAGTGTTTTAATATCGTGCAAAGAGCCACTTATGGCTTCCAAGCCTCAGTCTGAGTATCACTGACCTAGAGTATCCAGCCCCGTTATGCTAGGCACTGTACAAACATGCATTTTCTTATTATTCTCACTGTTTCTTTTGTTCCCTCGGTTTTTTGTCTCCAATTAGTGTGTCTTGCCTTATTCTTAGATAGTAAGCTCTTCTGGACAGGCACTGTGTTTCAGATCTAAACTAAGAGGTTATGAGTAATTCATGACGTCAGAGGGTTTCTGGTAACAAGTGATGGCTCTGGACTCACAAGGGGGTGCCCAGTACAATGGGGCCCATTATTGGTTGGTCTTTAGGCACTACCATAATAAACATGATTAACAATAATAATAATAGCATTGGCTCTGCTCCCTACCTGGGTACCCAGCTAGATAGGGCAGACTGAAGAGGCAGCTAGACTGATGTCACATAAATCAAAGGATTCTAGACAAACACTTATCAGGTGATAGCACATTTGTCACATATGACTGACTGTATATAGCATCCCTAAAACTGGAGTAGGAGAAATCTCCAGCAAGGGCATAGAATTATACATCTTTTGGCTAGCAGCAATGATTGATACCTGTATTTTAATTAGTGTTGCATCAATAAAACTGCCCTTTATCTTTCAACGGTGTATTATTATTATTACATTAATGCACTGCGAGAACAGAGACTGAAAAGTCCAACAAATGCCAGTTTTTAGGGCCTTTCCCTAAAAGAGTCAGAAGAAGATTTTTACCACCACCTTCCTCTTTCATTTTCGAATTTCTGGCCAGTGGATGGATTTGTATGGGGCCAGAAAGGGATTGGGAAATCAAGACCTGGGTGAAGCTTGGGAGCAGGTAGGTGAAGAACCATAAGGGAGAACAAAGGTCTTGAAATGGGAATTCAATAATGAAGAATATCCACTGTTCCTCTCTTGTGAGCATGTCATTATTGCAGTTAAATGAATGTACAAACTATGATGGTTATATAAAGATATATTAACTGGTCATCTCTCACTGTGGGTTACCAATTTTCACAGTTAGATGAGTATATAAAATAAGTTTACCAAATACCAAGGAAACTAAACCAAATGTAAAGTAGAATCTCAGTCATCAGCTCTAATGACAATAGTTAACAAAATCGATTGGTGAAGCACGCAAACTAATGAATGCTGTGGATGAGGAGGAGAATCAGGATCACAGTCCAGCAGTACTTCCCTAGCACTATTTCAGGACATTTAATGAGGGCCAGAAGGTAGCATGATGTTCCCCCAGTGGACTGTGTGAAGCAAAACATCACTCACACTGTTTCTATGGCATAGAAGCAGAATTTCACCCACTGAGTTCCATCTGAGATATGGCTCTGAATATATCATCCATAGGGAGCAGATCCGCTGAGAAAGGTGGTGAATTTTTTAAGTAGTAATGTTTCTGACCCAAACTATAGTTTGTTTTAAAATATGAGATGTACAGTATTTTTAAACAATTAAAATTTGTATTAATCTTTGCGTTGCCATTACAGGACATGAAGATGGTAATAAGATTAATTCCTTATTATACTTCCTGAAAATGTGTGCTAACTCTACAACAATTCCTATTGATCTATTCCTATTGTCCCCATGTCAAATTAATTTGTGACAATGTAATTTCTTGTACGCCCTCAATAAAAATTATGTGATGAAACCCATTATCATCATCACATGATTTGCCATTAGCGACCACTGTACTTAAAGCTGCAAAGTGGTTTCAATAATATTTTCACTTGTTCATAACTTTCTCCTTTCCTTATCCAGGTTTTCCATTGTACAATTCAGAGCCATGAATATGTATAACTCCCCTTGTTAGCATGCTGAGAGAGAGAGACCCCTGGATGGCTGTGTGCAAACCTAGACAGACTTAAGTGTCAGCAGAGATTAAAGTGAGTCCCTAGCTAATATGCACATTACCCTCTTGTTCCTCTCCAAAGACAGATAGATAGAGAGAAAATTAAACATATTCTAAAGTCTCTAATCCTTCCAACACTTTAAGCACTTTATTGTATACTCAGCTTTAGAAAGAGAGCTTCTGAGGTTTCCATAGTTACTACAAATAAGAGCATGAGCCTGTTTGTTGTGAAACGACATAAAAGAAAAAATGCAGCAAGCATGGTAGATCTGATTTGGTAGGGTTGTCTAGACTTTAAAACAGTACATTTTGAAGTGTCAAATTAATGAATGTTAGAAGTTTACAGTATCTTTATCATACTGGAGCTTCTATATAAAGAAGGGAGAAATGGAAAGAATAAATCCTTGTTCCTTTTGTGAGAATTTCACTTCTTAGCAAATGAAAATATACAAGGTATACTCAAGATATGTCTAGTTTGCACATATTTATATAACTTTTCTGAACTGAAGCTATTTAATGCACAAATCCCAATATTTAGTTTGATTTATAGAAATGCTCTAGGCTTCCTCAACATAACCAATACATTCATCCTAAATACAGCAATTTAAGTAGCTGTTTAAGATAACCCACTGCAAATCACCCTTGAATAATTTGCCAACCCACAATTCCAATTACCTGGGAAAAAAGATGAGCTTGCACTGTGCCATGAGATTCGCGCTATCTTGAATTAATATTATAAATGATGTGGGTGAAATCTTGACCTTACTGAATTCAAGGGGATTTTTGCCATTGACTCGGGGGGGGGGGGGGGGGGGGGACGCTTGGGAGAAGAGGACAAAATTCCGCTCTGTGTTTTTATTTTCCCCACTAAACTTCTGCTAGGGTACATTGTTAAATTCTTGTTAGAAGTAGTAGTGTGGCATGGAAACACAAATGCATTATGAAAACAATCACCACCTTGCTAATGAATTATTTCAATGTGTTTGGAGTGAAAGATCAGCAACATCATTGAAGAGAGCAGTTTACCTCTCGCTCTCTAACAACATAGGGGCAAGTCCACTCCTACCCACAAGACATACTTATGAAATGTTTTGTAAAACACTTTGAGCAATATGGACAAAGAGTGTTATATAGTAACTAGGTATTATTATTATTATTATTATATACATCACTTGTGTGTCTCTGAATAGGTAGAGTAAATAATTTATGATGAATATCTTTATTGAAAGTATGTAAGTGGATCTTGTGGATCAGAGTTGAGGTGGCTTCCAAAATGTACATAGTGAATTTTTACAGGTTAATATTGTCATTAGCTAATGTACAGAACTGAATAATGATAAGATAATGAATAAGGAGTAACGAAATATTTATATAAATTCTCTTAAGTCCTTTTCATACTTTTTAATTCTTAGATGTTTCACTTAGGTTAAAATATATTGTATGGCAGTTTCTTGATATTTTTTTTTTAAGGAATACGGAGCCTTCACAGTCAAAATATGGATGGCATTAAAATGACATTCAGTATATAAAGTTTTCTTCATTGACAAATTCCTAGCATGCTATAGAAAACTGTCCTCAGCAAAAAGCTCTGCATAGTACCATACTCTCTAGGTAGTCAGGATGGGGGTGGGGTGGGGTGGAGTGGAGGGAAGAAGGGCAAGGGAGAGTTCTACCTTTGTACACTTAGGGTGAAATCCTAACAAGATTCCCAGTGACTTCAGTGTGGCCAGGATTTTACCTCTAGGCTTTACACTTTGCAGCAGAAACGTGGCGGAGTTCCTGCACTTTCCACAAGAGAGAAGTCCTTGATTACTCTCTCAATGCAGTGTCATAATTCAGTCCCCACTTTCATAGCAGGAATATTCTTTGCACCATATTTTCCAAATAAAGTGTGGAGTCAATAAATAAATGATAAATTTAACCCAAAACTGTACTGAAGATGTTTTTCGGCATATAATGGTTATTGATGGAGTTCTACTTTTTAGATCTCCTTTTGCCTAATGAGCAAAAAAAGATGTCATATTTTGTATATTAGTTCCATTATATCGTTGAAATTGGAAGCAGCTATATAATTTAAGTAGTATGAACTGCACAGTAGGAACAGACACAGAAATGCCTTATCAGGAAGCTACATAAAACATTTAAAGATTTATAATCCAAAATGCTTTATATTCCCTTCATGACTTAAAACAGTGGTTCTCAAGCAGGGGTACATGTACTCCTGGGGGTACGCAGAGGTCTGTACAGGTGGTACATCAATTCATCTAGACAGTTGCCTACTTTTACAAAAGGCTATATGAAAAGCACTGGCAAAGTCAATAAAAACTTGAAAATTTCTTACAATGACTTGTTTTATACTGCTCTATATTCTATAAACTGAAATGTAAGTACAATATTTATATTCAAATTGATTTAGAATCATAGAATCATAGAATATCAGAGTTGGAAGGGACCTCAAGAGGTCATCTAGTCCAACCCCCTGCTCAAAGCAGGACCAATTCCCAGCTAAATCATCCCATTTTTACCATATAATTATTTTATAATTATATGGTAAAAATGAGAAAGAAAGCAACTGTTCAGTAATAGTGTCCTGTGAAACGTTTGTATTTTTATGTCTGATTTTGTAAGCAATTTTTTTTATATGAGGTGAAACTTGAGGGTACGCAAGACAAATCAGACTCCTCAAAGGGGTACAGTAGTCCAGAAAGGTCGAGAGCCACTGACTTAAAACATAAAAAGAAGCACCAAGAAAATCAAAATATAAAAAACAAAAAATGTAAGCAGTTCAACTTCTTAAAGAACTTGTTTGAAACAGGTCTATATGGCTAGAAACTAGAAAAGTTTAAATATAGTACTTGCTAAACTGTGTCTGCCAAGTTGCAGCTCATAATCCAAGTCTCTAGGTGTTCTATGGCCAAGAACAAAATATGAAATGTCACATTAAAAGACTCGCTTCCGTTTACAGAAGTGATTGGACCACAAAGAAAAGAAATAAACACTTTTCCCCGTAAGTCTTCCAGTCCTTTCAGGCATTTTGTATCACAGTCACTTGAAAGATAATTCTTTTTGCCACTATAGAGGTTTTCTAGTCAGCTACTGGCACAATTAGTCACAGTTTGGATCAACAAGCTGTGATTGACCACATGTAGCCGACACTCAGACTTTTAGTCCTTCACTGTAAGCCAATTCTTTTACAAAGAACTACAAGTTATTTAATTCTTCCTATGAGTAGATTATAACAGTTTCACAAAGCCCCAACTACCATGTAAAGATGATAACAATTCAATACAGTTTTTTTTTTTTGCTTTATACAGTATTTTTACTTTGGTTTGCCATTATTTTGTATATTTTTAGCAATATCTAGTGCGTATGACACTGTCCATTTTTTTTTAAAGCTCTCGTGTTGTTACAAATGTTTCTGATCCTACACATTACTGACATCACATCTTCAACATTAGATATTCTTAGGAATTAAAACTCGTACAATTTAAAACCGCTCAGCATGTAACAATCTTGGGTAGAGATCAAGATCTGAGGACCTAGGAGCCTCTTAAGGGTTTCCCATAAGCCAGTAGGGCATCAGAGGCCAAAATGTTTCAGTCCATGCTGGCCTTTCCTTACTATGTGACCAATACCCATCATGGTCGAAGGTCTCCCTTTTGAGGTGGTCTGGCTGATTTACTGGACTTTTCTTGCCTTGGTAGGGATAGCGATAAGTCTGACCCATATCTAAAGGTGCCCTCTGAATAAGCAGTCAGCACAGGAGACACCCAACCAGGCAAGGCTACTGGCCAATTTCCAGTGGAAAAGGTAAGGTAAGGTCAGGTCAGAACAAGTGGTGGCATTGCAGTTCACAGAAGGTCTAGCTGCTAAGTTTAGTACCACAGCAGGCTATGCAGGAGCACAGTCTGGCTTCAACACCCATGCCAATGAAAGACCTAGTACCAGAGGCAAAGTTGAGGGTGTGGTTAGTGCTGACTTTGAAGAACGTCTCAGCCCCAATGAAGTGTGCACCCAAGCACCAGATGGCATAGACAAGCTTAGATTGTTCCTTAACTGATATTGATGCTAGTGTTGGCAACATTCGGTCTCTGATGCCAAAGAAGTTGAAGGCCCGGGATGAGCCAGAAATGACAGCAACTCCACCAACTCCTACATCAACAGTGAACCAGGGACAGACAGATGAGGAAGTGAAGGACCTGGTCTATGTGCCTGTGTGGTGGTAGGTACTGAAATGGGTACCGCTGAAACAGCATCCACAGGTACCACACTTGACAGCCTCTGTCATGTCGGATCCAGAGTTGACAGTATGTTACCAAGAGTCTCTCGCTTCATTGCCAGGGAGACATAGGCTGATAGTCCAGCTCTACTTTGGATACCTGATGAATCTAAGTGTTGCTCCAATTCACTCTCCAATCCACTCTCTGAAGTGGAAGACAAGCCACTCATTGAGCTCAAGTGGCTCCTATAAGTCTTACAGGTCCCTTTGCGTGGAACCCACGGAGAGGAAGACTGATCTCTCCTTCAAGAGAAATCCAAGTTCAAGAGTCTGTTCAAAGTCTATCATAGTAGTGGTTGACTGTGCACAGACAAAGCAATCTGGTGCCAGTGCAGAGGTAGGCCTCATGGCGTGTTCCAGGAAGTGCTGCTCCAGGCGCAGATCCCTAGAACTCTGAGTATGTTTCTTGATGGAGTGGCAGATGCTACACCTCTCCTTGACATGTCCTTCACCGAGACAGCAACCAAAGTGTGTGGGGGTCTCTATTAGAAATAGAGTTCCCACACAAAAGGCATTGCTTGAAACCCAGAGAACACTGCATGTCCAGGTGCTCAGCAACACCTACTAATTACAGTTGCAAATAAACTAGAATAAAAACTGAAAACAGTGAAGAAAACCTAAAGAGTACTTTAGGTTAGCTAACTACACAGAAAAAAAACATAAGGAAAACCACACGGAGTGGTGCAAGTGGTATGAAGAAACTGAGGGGGGTCAGGGTGCTGCTGTCCTTATATGGTCTTAAGAGGGGCCATGAGGAGATGCACACCGGGCATGTGTGCCGCTCCAACAGGTACTACTGTGAAAAACTTTTCCAGCTCCAACGTGCTGGTTGCACACACACCTGAGTGCTATACATATCTATGTTCATGTACATATGTATGTATGTACCTATCTATGAATTAGGTTTTAGGTGTTGTATCTTAAATTCTTGTAATGCACTTTGAGCACTCATCAGGCATAATTGTAAAAAATTGAAATAAATAAGGAAGGTCAATAAATTTCAACTAGTGTTACTATTTATAACCTAGTGCTGTAAGTATACATATCAAAACCATTCAATCTCTGCTCCCTATAATCTGCATACATAATTGACATGTATTAAAACCTAACTGGGAGTGATGAAAACCATACAATATAAACAAATTCAATACAGAGAAGAGAGACCGCCAGATTAAAAAATTACAGAAAACCTATTATTTACACACACAGTTCAAAGAGGAACGTTACTTAGTCCTTATCCAGGAAAAAATCCGAATAAGCCCCAACAGTCGCTTTACTTATCTGCAAAGACAGTTGATAATTGATTCTACAACTATTAGAACTGAAAATGCCAATATTTATGTTGGCAGAAGTATTTCCCATCTACAGTGGAACAGACTGGTTTAAGAGCCAATGTCACATGGGGGGGGGGGGGGGATTTGTCCCTGATCGTAATCCAGACTGGTCATGGTGAAAATATTTGGGCAAAATTACACGCAATCTTTTGGCTAGCAACTCAGCATAAATTTTAGCATCCACACTAATTAAAGAAATAGGTCTGTAAAATGAGCAATTGGTAAGATCTTTTCTTTCTATATGAATGACCTTAATTTTTGCCTTCTTCCATGAATCTGGAAGCTTTTCCCTCTCCAATATAAACAATTCAGTTAAAATAGGGACCAGAACTTGCTTTATAATACTTCACAGAAAACCCATCGGCACCTGGAGCTTTATTTGATTATAAATACTTAAGAATTGTAACTTCAAATTCATTTGCAGCAATCTGCCTATCAAGAGCTGCAGTCTCAGATATCTACTTATAAGTTTAGGATTTGGATGTTCTGAAGCATACAAAGTATGGAAAAAGCTAGGTTTCAGAGATCTGTTTGATGCCAGTTACTAAATCTCCCTTTTCATGTCTAATCAGAGGGATGGTTGATTTATCTTGCTTAATTTTAACTTTCTAGCTAAAAGCCTACCAGTTTTATTGCCCTTTTCATAATATAAGTGTTTCCTCAGTCTTGCCTGTTAATCTCATTTATTTTCTTATACATGCTTTCAGGTCCTGTAGATTTATAACTATCTTCCAAAACAAAGTTCTTTAACCAAACTCTCTTCTTCAGGAGCGCTCATCTTTTTGAGGTATGATGCTTTGTTTATAAAGATTTCCCTCATTACCACCTTTCCAGCATCACAAAGAAATTTTTATTGATCCCTTCCTTATTTCCTTGTATATATTTCTGAAAATTTTCTTCCAGCTCTTTAATTCTAAGGTGGGGGGAGAGGTCTCTTCAACTGCCAGGCCCTTTGTTTTTCCACTGAGTCTCAAACTTCTAATGTAATATATGGGGGGGCATGATCAGACCAAATGATAACTCCCAGATTAGTTTTTTGACTAAATTAGCCAAGGTCATACTAACAAAAATCATATCAATCCTGGAATAAGATCCATGAGTAGCAGAATAATATGTATAGTGCCTGACATCTAGATTCATCTTCTGCCAGACATCCACCAAAAGAAATTTGCACTTGCTCCTTCCAAATGCCCTGTGTGTACATTCGATCAATCTAAAGTAGAATTAAACATCTCATTAAAATCCATCCCCATGAATAATATGCGCTTCCCTAAAACTTCCTAAATCTCTAAAAAACTGATCAAAAAGGGTGGTTGCCCTTGACTGGGAGCATATAATTTGGCTAAGGTGAGATCCAGATCTTTGATAAACACATTGAATAGCACTGGGCTGACAACAGATTTCTGCAGGATCCCACTAGAAATGTGCCCATTGGGTAATGACTCTCAATGTGCAATTACTTTTTGATATCTATCAGTTAACCAGTTTTTAACCCATTTAATATGTATTCTCACGTTCTCTCTCTCTTTATGTGAGTGAAAAGTACAAGGTTCACTCATCTAGCAGCATTACAAAGAATTAAAATAATGAAAGGACCAATTTTAATATGGAAATTTTGTCTAGTCAAGTATTCTAGAGCTACTGAGCTACAGCAAACATTTAGGGATAGCAGGCTATTTTTGTCTCATATGCCAAAGATTACAAAACTTTAAAAAATTAAGCCATAACCTCTAGTTCGTTTTACTTTTTCCTATACTCAAATCTGTAACACTAGCTTAAAACCATATATATGACACATTCATTTTTGCTGCTCAGGCTGCCAATTTTTTTTAAATTATGACTTACATTTTTAATAGAAACCCATAATTTATGAGTAACTATAAATCTTTTGGTTTCAGATGAGAAAGAAAAGTCACACTCTTGATCAATTTGAAGTTGAATGCTCCACAGTTATGATGTTCAGTTCTTAAAGTTCTCTCTATCACCATAATCCCTCCTAATATTCCTGACAACTCTACTGAAATATTACAATTATCTTACAACTATCAAAGATTCAGCGGGTTGTTACATTTACAATTACCTTTAGTTACTGTTATTTAATCATTCAAAACTTCCCAATTTAGATCTTTTTCCTTGATATAGAAAAACAAAATTCTTCAGAGAAATTTTAACACGTGGCACTAATTCTATCAAATTGTTATTAAAACCAACCAGCAAGGTGGAGAGTTGAAGCAATAGGGAAAAAGGCACTGTTAACAAGTTGATTAAGTATTGGACAGAGATTCAACTACTGTAGTAACTTTAAGTTTAGTTTTTCTGTTAACTTGCCAGGGAAACGCAAGGGCTTTGTGTGTGTCTGAGCATGTGCCACGTGTGTATAAAGACAGAAACATGTATACTACTTCAGTAGCTTCTCAAAGCCTGGCATGAAAATCTACCAATCTAGGCAAAAAATCCACTCAACCCATCCTCCAAGTAAAATAGTACAAGACTGATTTTATACATCTTTCCATCTGTACATTTTTATATCTTTGGTGTGCTAAATATACAGCTGGCTAGGAGAGGATGCTACCACTTCTTTATTATTACCCTCCTAGCTGGTAAACTTTTGGCACCAGATCTCATGGACTAGCTAACTTATACCTGAGATGTGTTCATATAACCTGTAACTTACTATTCATAAGCCTCCAGTAGAGTGCAAAGGAAGCTGACTCACATTCAGGACAAAGCTCTCTTTTTTAGATCTTTAAAATATTCTTCTTTAGAGTATGCAAGTCAGCAAAGTACCTAAACACATGCTTATCTTTTAGCACGTGCTTAAGTCTTATTTACTTCAAAGGGACATAAACGTGCTTAAGTGCTTTAGTTGATTCAGAGTCTTTGGGTAACATTTGTGGCGTATTTTCTGTCTCTGCTGTTACTTAGGATTTTCTAATGCGCTGTGACACACAAATAATGAAAACAACTGAAGTGAATGAAAATACTTTCAACAGTGTCATGTACACCAAGTGATGTCCATCAGTGTGAGGAAAAAATTTTGAAGCGAGCATCAGAGGAAACATATTTTGTGAAGTTTTTCCTCTTAGGTTTATGTAACATGGCTGCCATTAGTACAAATCAGGCCAGCTTCAAATTGTGCTTCAAGGGAATTTCATGATGATATAACCTAAAACATAAATCTCTACAGATTTTTTTCAGTTTAATTTTTGTTTCCTTTTTGGGTGTTTTACACTATTTATTTTTTAAAATAAATGTAGCTGAATTTCAAACCAAATATTTTGAAAAGTCAAAAAAATTAATTTTCAAATGACCTGTCTAACTTTATTTATATACTGCAAATAGTTTTGGTGCCCCCTCAAAAAAGCAATTTTTTTTGTGTGAATTTACTATTCATCGAAAAAAACCCATCCAACTCTAATTGCAGTAATCAAGACAGAAGATGTCGAGGGCCTGTAAGAGAGCTTTAGTGATGGAGAAAGAAAGGATTTTGGAAATATTATGGAGAAAGAAGTAGCAAGATTTGAACATGGTCTAGATGTGTGGAGCAAGCGTCAGAAAAGAGTCAAAGACGGCCCTCAGTTTACTGGCCTAAACAACAGGGAAAATGGCATTGTTGTCAACAGTGGCTGAAAATAGGATAAGGCTGGAAGGATTGGGGAGAAAAGATGCAGAGTTCATCTTTGCCTATATTAAGTCTGACATTTCTGGAGAGACATGCAAGAAGAGATGTCAAAAAGACAGGTTGAAATATGGAAGGTTGTTGCAGAAGGCATTCCATTCTTAAAACTATTTTTGGACCACTCCTTTAAAAAAGAATTTTTGGGTCTCAAATTTCTCATGCTTAGTCTCAGCCCAGAGAAGGGGATATATTTATTTATTTATTTATAAAGAGGGCCGAAGGAAAATCAAGCAAGCTATTTGAGTAATAAGGCAGTGAAATATATTTTCTCTGTTTCATCTTTTGGTGCTCTGTAGTAACTCAAAATCCACTTTCTTTCAGGAATTCAAGCTTGTCATGGATTTAAGTAATCAAAAGAGGATTAGGTCAGAGGTCAAATATGACAAAATTTGGTTTAGAAATAGTGAGTTATTAACTTTAATGCCTTACTTTTACATGCACGAGTTGGCGTTTTCGGAGATTATTCTTCTGAAGGGACTTACAAAATTATAATGTGTGCAAGAAGGTCCTCACAAATGTTATAATATACTGGCATTACTTGGTCCGGACCAGCACAAGTAGTACCTGTGTACTGTGCTAATGGTCATAGTTGGTACTGGTAGGAATTATGAAAAAGGGTGAGGGATTTCAACCACACAGACTTCCAAATATACATCTCTTCCTGGGTGTAACATGGCAGGTTTATATGTTCTAAAGAAGGCTTGAACTTTATTTACTTATTTATTTACTCAGGGTAAGCACAGCTCAAAACCTTTTTTGGTATGGAAGATTCATAGTATAAATGCATCCTGGGATGAACAAACTACAGGAATCACAGTGAACTGCAATGCTTCCAGGAGATCTAGGTTTTATTTTTTAATCCAATTAATCTAATCTCCAAGAACATTAATAAGAGGAAAAACAAAATATGATTGCCAGCATCACTAACCCGGAGGAATACCATCACAAATTATACCCTCTCTAGATGTTATAAAATATAGAACCTTGTGGTTGGGTCAGTACCGGGATAAAATACCTCTAAGAAATAACTGTATACACACACATATGTATCACCTTTCATCCAAAGACCTCAAAATGCTTGGCAATCATTAACAAATTATACCTCACAACAGTCCAAGAAGTAGATGAGTATCAACTCCATTTTATAGAGGGGTAAACTGAAGTACAGAAGGTTAAGAGGCCTGACCAGCTTCACACTGCCAGTCAATGGCATTTGGGCACAGAACTCAGGAATCTTTACTCCCAACATGATGACCTAATCATTAGACTGCAGAGGAAAAAATGTATAAAAACAAGGTATTTTTCATCTACAGAATCTCTTCCCTGAACTGCCAATCACACTTCTCCCCTTGCGGTTTAGTTTTTTCATATTTGGAAGGATCTTGAATTTAAAGGGGAGAGTGCACTCATTTGTCACAGTGACAGGACAGGTAAGAATTATTTGTGCAGCTGGTAGAGGAAGGACATTCTGTATTCTCTCTCTCTTTCTCAAAAAAAAAAAAATCCTGTAAAAGAAAATAAAAAACCCAAGCTAACTGCAGAATGATGTTAGCGCCTAGAAGACCCAAATAAGGCTACGGCCTCACTATACAAGGCACTGTGCAAAGACACGGTAAGAGACACTCCTGCCACAGACAGTTTACAATCTCAGGAGACAAGTTAAAATGTTGGTGAAAGGAAGTATCACCAGCCTATTTTACATATGGAAAATAGATGCAAAGGGCGTTTGGGGATGGGATTTTCAAAGCTGCCCAAAAGTGCTGGGTGCCCAGTTCTCAATCACTTTGAATAGGAACTGGGCATCTAATTCCCTTAGGAGCTTTTGATAAACCCACTCTAAGTGACTTGCCCAATGTCACATAAGAAGTTGGTGGCGCAGTACAGCTGGGAATGGAGTCTGGACACCCTGAGTCAGAGGCCATTGCCTTTACTACAAAATCATCTTTCCTCTCTGAAGACTGGAAGCCTTACATTTTATCTGCAAGAATCTTCACACCCTCTGGCCCCTTAGTGGCAGGAGTGTTTGGGGAGTGGACAAGTCACCTTCCTCACTGAAAGGAGTCTTTGTGGGTAGCAATGGTTTCACCTATCAGCACAGCAACAAACAACACTGCTGAGGTCTGATGGGACCCATTTGAATCCGGCATGCTGGTGTTTCCGCAGGAAAGATGGCATAGTGCAACCACATCTCTCAGGAAGCCCTGTAGCATGGAAGATTGAGGGCTTTACATTTGAGCTGCTCACTATGGATTAGCACTTATATAGAAACCACAGAGAAAGTGTAGCAGCAAGCCGAGATTCTGCCTATTAAAGGAAGGGAAAGGAATCAGCCCTGATGCTCAAAAAGTGTTCAGGTTCCTGTTCAAGGAATGGGTGTAATTTTGTACCAATTCCAGCTCCTGGATAAATCAGCTCAGCTATGCATAAATGCAAGACACATGCAGAAGGATTTATATTAAAGTCTGTGTAGCCATCATAACCAAAAACCTTTCAGAATTTCTGGGTTTTTAAAAATCTCACAAAGGGGAGTTGAATTTGGCAGGCTTGGCAAGATAGTGCTTTCCTTTTTGGCGGTCACCCTTTTTATTTTCTTCCTAGTCTAACCCACTCAGCTGCCATCTTGTTTTGCCATTGGCACTACTGGCCAGAGGGGCCAACCCCTGATCTAATCCACCACATTCAGGGTCCTCTCTTCTCCTTCCAGATCCGGCCTCTTTCGAGCCCACCAGGTTTCCATCAACAGCCTTTACCTCCTGTCTGAGTCACCAACAAATTATTGCTTTCAAACCCTCAAGGAGTATGATGCCAATCAGTACTGGTTTATAAACAACACAGTATTAATAATTCTATGTGCTCAAGAATGAGAGCAGCAGCAACACAGCATGAAATAGCACACACGGTACAGGTGCAATAACCCAGAGCTGCCCCCAAGGGGAGACATGCCCACCAAGACCAGGAGATTTGAGCCTTACTTGTAGGTTGAGAACCACTGGTCTACAGGAAGGGTAAGGATAGTGTGTTTCAAATGGGAAGATCTTGGTTTGTAGACAGTGATTGGGAGAGTACTAGTACTGTTTTCTCCCTGTGCATGCACCATGTTAGGTGAAATACTATTGTCCTGTCTATGTCTATGAAAATACAGAATTGTGTAATGCACCTAAAAATTGTTGAACGCATTGAGAGAGTCTGTGGCAAGCTTTTCAAAGAAAGGCAACGTACTAGAGATAGGCTTTTTCACATAAATGTGGCTAACTATATGATGGCGCACTCTAAAAATTTAATAACCCTTCTATTTTTGCTTTCTACTGGCTTCTATTCAGCAATGAGGCTTTTTCACAGTATGTGGCCTGTTTTAGGTTGCACTCTAACTCTGAAATAAAATGTCTGTCAATTCCCCCAAAAGTCTTTCCTGGCATTTTACAAAAACAAACTGCCATTGTTGTAGAGCATAGCAACTTGATTTCTTCTATCTTTAGCCAGAGGTTTCATGAACCACAATTATACTAGCTGCTGCCATGAAGTCAAAAATATTTTGAATCTACCTCTCAGATAACTTTCAGACTGAATATAATGGTAGAAGTTTAAAAGGGAGCATCTGAAAATTAGCTTTTATTTATATTTTCTATATTTTTATCCATTATCCAAACTAAGGGCTCTGTGTGTGTGTGGATTCACAGCAACCACTGGAATAAGAAAGCCTAAAGTAACCACAGGTTTCCCTTTCAATAATGCTGCCAATTCTTGCTTCTCATCAGTGCCCAGCTGCGCGATTATTAAAAAAAAGGCAGTCCCTGTTTTTCCTTCAAGTATTACTGCACTTTTGATTACAGAAAATTTTGCCAGACTGGAGTTCATATAACACAGACACTTACTGTGCAGGTCATTCAAGTTAAAGAGACTTTCTGTTGTATTCAGCCAGATGTAAAACAGCAGAATGGTAAAAATCTTCATTCCAATACATCCATACAAAATCTGAACACATTTTGAAAAACACTATATATTCAAACCTGTATTTCACTTCTTAGTTTGGAAACAGTTTTGGAAGTAGTGGCTTATTCAACAGAATTCTGTAATGCAGAAATAAAATTCAAGACAATTACAGAGGCGCGTTAACTGTAAATGGCAGAACTTACCAATTGTTATCAAACTGCAATAACTTTGACAGACCAATTAATCCTACTATAAGTATAGGGAAAAAATCTGTTGACTTTTTCCACAGACAACCACTGTCTCTCTGAACATGTGCAGTATGCTTCTGGTACTCCTAAATGCCAGAAACAGAGCACAAAACAAATGGAGAGCAAGCCACAGGGCACTCTATTGCTAATTAAAAAATGTATTGAAAAGTCCTCAAAAACATGCTTGCCACCCTAAATAAAAGTTATTACAAAGGTATTCATGGGAAGTTATGGCACAGCAAAATTCTGCTTAGAATGGCCTTTGTCAAGGCAACTTTGAGTTAGGCGACTCCAGTAAATATTTGCTACTTTCAAGTTTACCTTAAAATAGACCTTTTTGACCAAAACACTGAGCCCAAAGAATCCCTTTGGTAATTAAGTAGGAAAGGATTACATTTCCTTAAGAAGAAGAAGAAAATAGTTTCTAACTGGACGTACGTCAGGTATGCACTTATAGCTTTTTTTTTTTTTAATGTGAGGGAAGAAAGCAAGCAAGCAAGCAAGCTTATTTGCCATTAACTGCAGTTTTACTTGGTTTCTTATATAGATCCATTTTTATAACATAGGCATGTGCCACTGGGTGCTGAGCAAGAAAACTTCAGGGGAGCAGAAACAATACAGCCATGAGCATCTTTCCTTTAGGGGTCTGAATCTTCAGATGCGATATAAAGAGCCATAGTCCCTGTTCCACTCCAATTTCTTTTCCCTCTTTCCAAGTCGCACAGAGGCCAAATCTTCAGCTAATGTTTATCAACACTGTTCCACTGACTTAAATGGAACTATGTAAACTTAGACCAGTTGAGGATCTAACTCGAAGAAGCTGTGTAGATGGGTTGGAAGTAAATCTATATGCACAATCATCTTTGATTATTTTTCTTTTACTTTTGAAAACTGCCTGTTTAGATACCCTGCTAGGGAAAACTAACCCATCATCCAAAGATGTGGGTCAGATCTGACAACTAGACAGACTGCTTGACAGCTCTCTGAAACTGGGCATCCAATCTGAGTGCAACATCAAGAGGCTAAGGCTGCCTGGACATCTTAATTGAACTCCAACAAGTAGGTTTACAAGTCATCAAGATGGAGATATTTCTTAGATACACCATAGAAGCTGTTCTAGATTTAATGGAATATAATCTTAGGGGTCCGTAACTGGTCTGCATAGACAGTAATTCATTTTGAAAATGTCATAGCAGAGACTTCTTCCCTTTTGGATTTATTTCCATCAGATACCAATAAAGGGACTTATGAAAGTATTTTGTCCTCTCTAAATAATTACAAACAGCTCTTTCAACTTCTAACATGGCAGTCTAGCATCTCCTCGGAAATTGTGTGCTTTACAGGGGAAAAAAAAGCATTTGTAGAGGTTTTCTCTGCAAAAATTATGGAATCTTTTACCACAAGAATTACATAGAAAATGCAATTCTCTTTTGATGATTTTGTGTGTCAAATTTGGAGATTGAATTCAATTAGTGAAATATAGAACATAGGTTAGGCCTGCTTTAAGTGGAAATCAAAATGCAACCTTAACTACAGAATCGTTACAGATGCCTTCATAATAAATATCAAAAATAAAAATAGATATCTATGCAATGTTTAGTAGGAAATCTAAGCGGTTTTCCTATAAAAAGGAATCTGAGTATAACCTACTAGGAAAGGCTCAACCCAAGAGAAATCTGAGAAATGCAGCCAAGTATTAAAGTTAAATCACAAAAATAGGCATTGGGACTGTAAAAGTGAATTTTGGGAAATGCCCTCTATATAAAGTTCTCAGGTGTTTCTGTAAACCCCTGAAGGAATAATATTGTGAACAGCTGAACAACTCTTGCAAGGTGACAAGAACTCGGCTCTCAGTGAAGTCAATGAGTGTTGAGGGCATTCTTTAATTTACACAATCTAGCCCTAAATCCTCACCCGACTGCTGAAGAGTGCAGTTAGAACTATAGCTAGGAGTGGCTCTATAATTGTATCTTATCATGCATTTATATGATTTCATTGTTTGTTTTTCTCATGAAGTGATTTTACACAAAATGCTTTTTAAATTAAAAAATGGACTATATATTTACACGACATTACAGACCTGATTTTTTTTTTTTTTAATCACGGAAAGAAATCATAGGTGTTTAAATGAAACTCAAACTTTCTACTCTTGTGGACAAAATGAAAAACATGCAGAGAGAACAATTTAGTAAGATGAAGCCTGAAATCCTTAGGGTTTTCATATTCTAAAGACTTTTTAAAATGATTTTTAACTCTGGCTTCTCCTAGGCATTGTACATTTATAAGAGTGATTAGATTCTGTCAAATGTTTAATTCAGTTGGAGATGGTTATGTGTCCTTTCCATATACAGCAAAGAGTTGAAAGGAACTTAGGCGAATGGTTCTGGTGAGACTGCCTTCAAAATGTATTATGACATCAAGGAAAACGGCAACACAATTACAAGTGATCATGTATAATGAGCTTTCTGTTAGTCTAAAAATCTATCAGAACAGCCACCCAAGTACTTGCAATTAAAAAAAGAAATAAAAAGAAAGAGAAGACAGACCAAGTGTCTTTGGATCAGAGTTGCAATTTTGGCAAAAAAAAAATTTTTTTTTTTTAAAGTGGAAGTGGGCTGGCTGTCTAATCTCAGTAAAGGTGGATTTTTTGCTTACAGACAGGGTAGATAAAATGTGTTCCAAACTGAGGTTGAAAATAAAATCTCCCTAGATTATTATAATTTAAAGATGCACTAATCTGTTTTACACTCATATTTGATCAACAAACATGATCTAGCCTTAGTGCCCAGAGGTAGCAGAATGTACTACAAAGCAGGAGACCAGAAACTAATTCTGAACTCTTCCTCTTGCTCTCCCAATGAGACACGCTGGGAATGCATCACATGGAATGCTTAGAAGAGGAGGGGGAAGTCAAATTCATGCTGCATAACAGCATTAAAGGAGCACTTGACCTTAAGGATAAAGGTGGTCTCCTGAGGTCTGTACACAAGTGAAAGGGAGGGTGGAGGACATCATTATGAAAGGGCAGGTTCAGGTACTTAATTTCATAAGCCAGGCAGCTTCCAATCTCTTATTTGAAATGGATTCATCACTCATGTGTGAGAATATGATGGTAGGGAGAGAAACTGTGACTAAATATGGTCAGATATTTGAGGCTGAGAAAGTCCTGAAGGCAGTAGCCAAAAATAGAGAATCAAAATAATAATTTTGACCATTTCAGAAAAGTTTGTCACAGCAAAGCAGGACCTTACTACCCACCCACCATTTAAAAAAAAGTTGTTGAATTTTGTATGTTTATAAGAATGCATTTAAGCAATAAGAAGGCAAAACAGAACCAAGTGCTAACTAACATGAAAGAAAAGGTTAATGCAACATTAATATCCCAATGACAACTCCACAAGAGTGAGAAAGTTCAGGGTTAATGTACCCACAGCAATCTGAACACTGCCCCCTTGTGTGTATGCATAACAAGTCTGTGATGAAAGCTCATATTAAAAGGTGTTACTACATTAGATAAACCTTTAAATTCAAACAAGTGGCATTTCATCTTCGCTCCAAAGTGTTACAATGTCTATAATTGCACTCATAAAAAGTCAATTATATCAAAATGTATGGAAAAATATTACATTAGTTATAATTTTATAAATAACTGAGCTTTGTTAAGAACATAAAAAAGACCAACGGTGCAATTAGTCCAGTATCCTGTCTTCCAACAGTGGACAATGACAGATGCTTCAAAGGGAATAAACAGAACTGGGCCCTTGTCAAGTGATCCATCCCCTGTTGTGGAGTCCCAACATCTGCCGGTCAGAGACATGGGGTTGCAAGTCCCTGAGCATCTTTGCTAATAGCCACTGATGGACCTACCCTCCATAAACTTACAAAATTCTGTTTTGCACACAGAGTTATATTTTTGGCCTTCACAATATACCTGACAACAAGTTTGACAGGTTTACTGTGCGTTTTGGGAAGTACTTATTTTTATTCGTTTTAAACCTGCTGCCTATTAATTTCATCAGTTAACCCCTGGTTCATGTGTTATGTGAAGGGGTAAATAACACTTCCTTATTCACTTTCTCCACACCATTCATGATTTTATAGACCTCCATTCTGTCCACCCTTTGTTATCTCTTTTCTAACCTGAACAGTCCCAGTCTTTTAAAATTTTCCATAACCCAATTATGTTTGTTGCCTCTCTCTGTACCTTTTCCAATTCTAATAAGTCTTTTTTTGAGATGAGGCGACCAGAACTGCATGAAGTATTCAAAGTGTGAGCATACTATGGATTTATATGATATTTACTGTCTTCTTATCCATACTTTTCCTAATGGTTCCTAACATTCTTTTAGTGTTTTAGACTTCCACTGCGCATTGAGTGATTGTTTTCAGAGAACTATCCATAATGACTCCAAGATCTCTTTCTTGAGTGGTAACAGTTAATTTAGACCCCATCATTTTCTATGCATAGCTGAGTTTAGACCTTCCAATGTGCATTACTTTGCATTTATCAACACTGAATTTCATCTGCCATTGTGTTGCCCAGTCACCCAGTTTTGTGAGATCACTTTAACTCTTTGGAATCTGCTTTGGACTTAACAATCTAGATTATTTTTGCACCATCAGCAAATTTTGCCACTGCACTGTTTACCCCTTTTCCCAGATCATTTATGAATATGTTGAACAGCAGTCGTCCCACTACAGATTCTTGGGGGAACCCACTATTTACCTCTCTCCATTGTGAAAAGTGACCACTTATTCTTTGTTTCCTATATTTTAACCAGTTACTGATCCATGAGAGGACCTTCCCTCTTAACCCATGACTTTGCTTAAGAGCCCTTGGTGAGGAACCTTGTGAAAGGCTTTCTAAAAATCCAAGTACACTACACCCACTGGATCACCCTTGTCTACATGTTTGTTGACCCCATCAAAGAATTCTAAGAGATTTGTGAGGCATGATTTTCCTCTACATAAGCCGTGTTAACTCTTCCCCAACGAAGCATGTTCATCTGTGTTTCTGATAATTCTGTTCTTTACTAGTTTCAACCAATTTGCCTGGTACTGAAGTTAGGTTTACTGGCCTGTAATCTCCTCTGGAGCTTTTTTTTTTTTTTTTTTTTTTTTTTTTTTAAAAGATCGGCATCACATTAGCTACCCTCTAGTTAATTGGTACCAAAGCTGATTTAAATGATAGGTTAACCATAGTTATGCAATGAAATTATGATGAAAATTAGAATCCTTTTCACAGTTTTGTTCTTTGTTTTACCATATTTGCTGCAGGTGGATTTTTACTCCGAAGTTAATTTGTTAATCTGAATTAACTTTTTAAAAAATATAAAAAATAAAAAACAAAACCTAACTGTAGTCTAGAAGTTGTGGTCAGGTTTGGCTGGACTCTAAAAATGAACTCTGAGGATGGTAAACAGACTGTATTGTCAGTCTGTTCAGGGTCTGCACATCACATGTCGGTAATCACGTTGGCTGTAGTCACTGGATCAAATGTTGTTAGTTATCCTAATATGCTGTCTAGAGATGACTTACCACCTCACAACTGATTGCGACAATTAGTGGGTACCTAGATGTTGCTCTGACAATAAAATTGCCATGATAAAAATGTCCAAGAGATTTTTAAAGTAGTTTCCTTCAAGTTATAATCCTCCTGAGTTTTGCAGTTGCTGCTCTTTAGGGATGCTACTGTTTTTAAGCCACAAAAAAGCCCCTATAATGCATCATTTGCACTGTTCATATCATACCAGTCCAATAACCTGCGTCATTAATTGACTTAACTATTTTTCCCCCTCACATAAATTGCCACATAAGTCTCTGAGTTGAGAACTATTTTTCCACTAGTCAGATTTAATACGTGTGTAAAATTGATGGACTGCTTACTATTCTATCTACTTATTTCAGTTCACTGGACAAGTGTCAATTGACGCAAAAGCTCTGAGGTCAGTTACAATGACCAAGTATGGTCTTAATTCAGATTTCTATTATGAATCCCAATCCAGAGCTCTAACAGTGAACAAGGGATATTGAGGATGTTAAAAAACAAGACATAGGTACCGATTCAAGAAACACTCCAAGTTCACTCCAATTCAGGAAAGCACTTAAGGACATGCTTAACTTGAAGCATGTTACGTCTCACTGACTTCTATGGCATAAATGTAAGCATGTCTTTAAGTGCTTTCCTGAACAGGGATGCTTTCCTGGATCAGGGCCTTAGAGTATGTCTACACTGCAATAAAACATCCACAGCCCCTAGGTCAGCTGACTATGGCTCGGGCAGGGGTGGCTAAAAATAACGATGTAGACATTTGGGCCTGGGCTAGAAGTTGGGGTCTGGAACTCCACAAGGGGGGATGGATTTCAGAGCCTGGGCTTGAGCCCAAATGACTACATTGCCTTTTTCAGCACAGCAGCCTGAGTCACCCAAAAGCCTGAGTCAATTCACACCGGCTCTGAAACTGGGTGCTGGAGATTATTTATTGCAGTATAGTGACACTCAGAGTCACAAACCATCCACAGGGTGACAACCCTAGTCCCACTGATGTCAATGGCAAAACTCAAATTGACTTCAATGGGGTAGGATTTAATCCATAATCTCCCTAGAGCATTATCTGACTATTTTACGCACAGGCCAAGACAAAACATTCCCAGGAATTTGTCTTGAACGCTTTAAAAATAACACTATCCAAGCCTCTGTCTGGACGTTGTTCAGCTGAGAGTGAGGAAGGTCTTGTTCTCTTAAGCTATTGATTTAAAAAAAAATTGCATTTTGATGTTATGTTGTACATGTATGTATTTCTCAGTTCATATAGTATTCAGAAACAACACCAGCACAAAACATCAAGTGATCAAAAGGGCATCTTCAATTTTACGAACAAGGTCAAAGACTCAGTATTGAAAAATAGAAATTTCTAAGGATGTTCAGGTATTACCCTAACTAGGACTTTTTTTAAAAATAAACTCTTTCGCTTTCATGTCCTAATATGAAATCAACTCTTTGCCAGGGTGATTTGTAATGCCTTGTACAGTAGCCTGGAGTATTTGCATTATACAGATTAGTAGGAGCTACCGCAGGGGTAGGCAACCTATGGCACGTGTGCCAAAGACAGCAAGCGAGCTGATTTTCAGTGGCACTCACGCTGCCTGGGTCCTGGCCACCAGTCTGGGAGCTCTGCATTTTAATTTAATTTTAAATGAAGCTTCTTAAACATTTAAAAAACCTTATTTACTTTACATACAACAATAGTTTAGTTATATATTATAGACTTATAGAAAGAGACCTTCTAAAAATGTTAAAATGTATTACTGACACTCAAAACCTTAAATTAGAGTGAATAAATGAAGACTTGGCACACCACTTCTGAAAGGTTGCCGACCCCTGAGCTACAGTTTAAGAACAGGTTATACTCAAGATGACCACAGTCAATGATTAAATCTGAGACCTTAATGTAAATCCAGGAGAAAACACCTGTTCAGTGACATTGGATACAACGAACAACTCCGAAGATTATCAGAGGTATGCCAACACATATATACACCTTTACCTCGATATAACGCTGTCCTCAGGAGCCAAAAAAAAAATCTTACTGCTTTATAGGTGAAACCGCGTTATATCGAACTTGGTTTGATCCGCTGGAGTGTGCAGCCCCGCCACCCCGGAACACTGCTTTACTGCGTTATATCCGAATTTGTGTTATATCGGGTCGCGTTATATCGGGGTAGAGGTTTATATGCATACAATGTCCCCTCAATTATGTTATAGGAGAATATACATTATTTAGTCTGTTACAACTTCACTTAAAGGATACAAGGGTTGTTGTCATCAATACTGCAGTTGTCCAGGATCAGTGGAATTCCATCTAATCGATAAACCTGAATTAAAACAAATTTTCTTAATTTAATACAATTCTCAATACTGTTGGCGGCAAAGAATGAAAGAAATAACAAATAGAGACTGCAAAGATACAACAGACCCAGGGCACCTGCACATTAGTTTAACTAAAAGTATGTGATATATGTTAAGCCAAATTGTAAAGAAAAAAAGTTCTTTTTAAACATAAATATAATAAAATATTCACACAAATGTACATTAATTTTACATGCCTCCTACTTCTAATATTTGTCTTAATGATATATGTCCTTGTATGGCTCATGCCTCACACACTAAATTGAAAACCTATGCTTCTGAATAGATTAAAAACCCCACGAACAAGTACATTTACATACTACTGGTGTGAAAACTCTAAGCTTTGTTTTAATTCTGGAAAACTTGATTTCAAACTGAGATTGGTGAGGCAAGCAGATCAAAGAGAGTGCAACCATCTTTTAGATTCACAGCCCAGAGACAGGTTTATACTTTTCTAAACACATTTGCGGTTTGGAGCAGATCTTTCATCTGCATCATGTAAAACAAAAAAATCACAAATTTACACTGCACCATGGATACCCTTTTCAATTGTAACTGATCACTAACCGTAAAAAAAAAAAAAAGGGAAGTGGGGAGAGAAAAGGCTGAAATGTGAATCTCAACAGCATAACAGCAAACAATAACTAAATTAAGAGATTAATTTAACAAAATACCGCTTTTATGAACCCCACTCCATACAATATTAGTATAGAATTTCAATGATTACATGAGCAAGTAACAACAGCAGAAATAGACAGAGACTGTAACTGACATAGCTTATCAGAAAAAAAACCCAAAGAAGCTCTGATAGCTCTTAAAAGTTAATTTAGCACATCTATGCTAACGTACATAACTATATCTAGAAGAAATTGAATTTGTAAAACAAGTTTTAAAATATGCATTCCATCCAGGCTATTTCTTGTGTGATTTCCACAGGATATCACATATGATATTACACTTCAAAGCTTGAACAAACAGTGACCTTTTAATAATCCAATTGTCATCTGCATTTGCAAGCGATTTTTTACACTCTGTGGCCAAACTCTGATCCACCCAGAACATTACCTTCTATTTTCCATCAATGAAATGTTGAACAGTAAAATTAATCTACAACAAGTGCTGTCAACTGAAATAAGTCAGGCAGTTTGTTCAGGTCTGATTAAAATCAGACACTCAAGTGGCATATTAAAAAAATACTCTGTACAAGTAAAATTTAATAAAAAAATACTCTGTACAAGTAAAATTTAATTAAAAGTCTCAAGTGCTCAATAGTTGGTACTGATGAGTTTCCTTCAATCGATGGGAACATGAGCAGCAAACTACAGCACAAGCATCAACCTGTCCATATTCATGCAGTAAACAAGAAATGCTAACTAGAAAACTCATGAACCACCATTTATATTAGCTTGAACAGCATAAAATGAGAAAATATACAGATAATTAAAACAACTGGGTTCCATTTTTTGCGTCTAGGAAGGCTATGTCCAATTCACTTACTTCTGTAGGTACACCATGAGTTACAGCAGAGTAGGTGTGATGAAGTAAGGCAATATGTGAACCTCAGCAACCTTACCACCAAGGTAGTGTGTAGTGTCCTGGGAAGAGTGTACGGGATGGAGGTGTGGGGGAGGGCAGTTGGGGACTGATCAATTTTGTTTGAGAAGGGACAAATCTACACAAATATCACACACAGACACACACACAGGGAAGAAGTTAATGGTTGTTGCCCCCAGCCCTGCAAAGATACAAGTAACTTTTTGCCGGCACTTATGCCCATTGACCTGGATTAGAAGCAGAAGGCAAAAAAAGTACCCTCTACTTACGCGGTGGTGCCTATTGGTGAACAATTAGGTACTGCACTGGATTAGCATAATGCCAGGTAATTTTCTGAAGGGCTGTTATGTTCTACAGGAACAATTATGCTGGTTTAAGCAATTAAATAAAACTGCAGTCTACATTTAGGCTGAAATCTTGGCCCCACTGAAATCAATGGGAATTTTATCAATGACATTAATGGGTCACAATTTCATCCTTACACCACCTGCGATTTTCACATCAATAAGTACTTGAAATCTTGAAAAGATAATATTGCATCACAATTTCTTGTACTGCTTTCTAGAAAGAATGCCACATTTGACAGTAAATGTCAGTTACTATCAATTAAGAAAATTAACAAAGATTAGACGATTATATAAACGTAATCAGGTAACTAAACACTAGACTCTCGATAAATACTGAATTAAACTGAAGCAACACTTTAAAAATAGTGTAACTAAACAATTATCTTTTAAAATACTGCTCCATAGTACCATTCTATAATGTGAACAATAGTCTGTAATTATGTTTCTTAGGACAGTATCAAAATGGTGAACAAAATGGAGAGTCCAAATGTATCACACTTATGAAAAAGGCTTCCCATTCACAAAGGGACTTAAAAAAGAGATTGTCAGTTATTTTTCCCTTTTTTAAGCTGGACTTTCACAAGCTATTTATTTCAATGTGTAGAAGTCACTAATCAAAACAATCTCCCCAAATGTACAATACTGAAAAGCAATAATTACACTGCTCTACAGCCAAAATGCTTCTGAAATAAATGTAGTCAAACTTTACTAATTCTGGGTCACTGAGAACGAAAACGATGCTTAAAATTGTTGATTGGCTCTAGTTTTCAAGATATGCTATTGGGTCAGTATATACGATCCTTGACTGGGGAATGGCGGAGGATAAGTGAGTTATAAAGGGAAGGGATCTCAATTTAAACCAGAAATGACTAAAATACATCTTTGACTGGAGCTATGAATAAATCTATGACTGGGTTTGGACAGGACTTGCTTTTTAGGCAAAACAATGAATGATGCAATCTGAAGCTGGTATTGCATCATAGATGGTATGAATTGCATCATGTTATTTCTAGAAGTCATGGATGATGCAATCATAACAAAGCTTACATCACTCTGCTGAACAAATTGCCCTATATCAGCTCTAGAAATCATACAGTGTCGTGCTCTCTTATTTGTCAGTGTTTGATTTTGCAAAGGGACACATTTCTGTTTAGCCAAAGTGAGCAGAGATGCCTCGTACTTGTGTGAACAGTGCAGATAACTTCTGCTATGTTTGTGGTGAAGTGACTTTTGCATCACAAAAGCGCAGTATAACCACTATGGTTAAGAAAGCCTATCACCTTTATTTTAGCTGCAAAATTGGAGATCAGGACAAGAGGTGGGCCCCACACATATGCTGCAACACTTGTGCAACAAATCTTCGCCAGTGGTTGAACAGGAAAAGGAAATCTATGCCTTTTGCAGTGCCAATGATTTGGAGAGAGCCAACAGATACCAGCAATTGTTACTTCTACATGGTGCCTCCAGTTGGGAAAGGTGTGTCAAAGAAGAAAAAGTGGACTGTGCATTATCCAAACATTCCATCAGCTATACACCCAGTACCCCACGGAGAAGGACTGCGGGTTCCTGATGCACCAGAATCATTCTCACTTGAGTCAGACGAGGAAGAGGAAGAGGATGAAACTTCTGGTCCTGAAATATCAATGTCACAGGACCCACATTTTCTCCCATCCTCCTCCTCTGAACTACACCTCGTAACACAAGGTGAACTGAATGACCTTGTCAAGGATTTGGAACTACCCAAGAGTAAGGCAGAGCTGTTGGACTCCAGACTACAGCAGTGGAATCTCCTGGCAGGTGATGTTAGGGTTTCCATGTTCCGTGACCGTCAAAAGGATCTTGTCCCATTCTTCTTCATGGAAGGTGATCTTGTAGCTTGCAACAACATCGATGGTGTGATGGCAGCCCTCAACATCGTTCACGAACCAGATGAGTGGAGACTGTTCATTGATTCATCGAAGACGAGTCTTAAAGCTGTTTTACTGCATAATGGCAATGTTTTGCCATCAATTCCAGTTGGTCATGCAGTCCATATGAAGGAAACCTATGACAACATGAAACAACTTTTGATGTGCATAGATTATGACCAACATCAGTGGCAGCTTTGTGGCGATTTGAAGGTTGTTGCTCTCTTGCTTGGTCTGCAGACTGGATACACAAAGTACTGCGGTTTTCTCTGCGAATGGGATAGTCGTGCAAGAGATTCCCACTACATGAAGAAAGATTAGCCACTCCGACAGTCATTGGAGCCTGGGAGGAAAAGTGTTCAGCATCCACCACTTGTTGAATCAAGGAAGATTTTGTTACCACCCTTACACATGGAAGCTGGGTCTGATGAAGAACTTGGTCAAGGCCATTGACAAAACACAAGCAGCTTTCAAGTACCTCCATGGAAAATTTCCAAGGTTAAGTGAAGCTAAGATAAAGGAAAGTGTCTTTGTTGGTCCTCAGATTCGTGAACTTCGAGATGATGCATTTGACCATGCCCTGCGTGGCAAGGAAAAGATGGCATGGAAAGCCTTCCAGTTAGTGGCAATAAATTTTCTCAGAAACAACAAGGCAGACAACTACAGGTTGTTGGTGGAAAACCTACTCAAGGCATACAAAAGCCTTGGTTGCAACATGTCACTAAAGATATATTTTTTGCACTCTCATCTAGATTTTTTTCCACCGAACTGCGGAGCAGCGAGCGACGAGCACGGCGAGAGATTTCACCAGGACATTGCAACAAGGAAGAAACGCTATCAGTGCAAATGGAGCCCATCAATGCTTGCAGACTATTGCTGGACAGTGACAAGAGATGCTCCATTTAATGAATACAAGAGACAAGCCAAGAAGCGCTGAGTAGACACTGAATAGGACTAAACTATGTACATAATAGTTTTTTGCCTTTTGTTTCATAATAAATTTTATTTATATAACCCTTTTTCTGATTTTTAAAGTGTTACATAAACAGGACAGGTGAAATATTATCATGTAAAGCAACCATAAACACATGAAAAGACCTAGGTTTATAATTTATGATTAAAACTCTACTATCTACACAATATACATAGACATAAAATGTAAAAACTTAAATATCTTAGAAACCAGTAGCCAATCAGTTGTTTTAATTGTCCTATTTGAATTCAGCACATCAAAATACATAATAAATAGCACATTTTATCTCTGAAGCAGATGACTTCTCAAAAATTGTAGACCAGTGTTATAGACCAATTTACAAATTGGCCTTCCCTCAACAGAAGATGCCAAGTCCTAGAAAGAAAGACAGAAAGAAAGAAATATAAGTATGTATTGAGTATTATTTAGATATGTTAGGACATGTCAGTTCTGAGAAGTAGTAACTGCTAAATCAGACTGAACACTGAAATTATGCAGTCCAAAAGTTGCACAGCAGAGGTCAAATTCACTGCTGCTGGCAGATGCGCAATTTCATTGGCATGAATGGAGATTTATCTGCTCACACCAGAAGTATATCATATCTCAGGTGTTTATTTTGTCTAAGGATGAAATTCACCTTTGTGTCGAGGACCCAGAAAAATGCTCAGTGACTGCATGTGGGATATAGGAGGGGTTTAGCACCCCTGTAGTGCACCGAGGAAGTATGATTATATCCAGTTAGGAAGTTGCATGGATGGGCTCAGAAAAGAGCATTATTTAGTCACCTGTAGCCAGAAGGATAATGGTTGTGTCTGGGAGTTTTAGTTGTGACAGTGGTGAAGAGTAGGGAAAAAATAAGAGGCCCTTAGGCTCTGCTAGGCATACAACAAACCCTCTTTCTCTGTGGGCTGTAGGAGGAGGAGGCAAAAAGGCAAGACTGCCATCCCTCATATTATACCAGAATGCAGTATTTTCTTATAAAGTGCATGGATTACTGATTATTACTAGTTTAACATGAACATTCACAAGGCCCAAAGAAAGCATAAGTAACGGGAATTTAGACTACTGCTAGACTTAAATTCAGACACCTCTAAAGTTGGCCCCATTACTCAGAATGTAAGGTAGGTGTGTGTGTGTGTGTGTGTGTGTGTGTGTGTGTGTGTGTGTGTGTGTGTGTATGTATGAGAGAGAGAGAGTGTGTGTGTGTTATGTACAGCCTCTAGTACTATGGAGCTGAAGTTCCTAATGGTACCACAATACAAATAAATAAAACAACAAATACCTGTATTCTCTCCAAAACAACCATGCACATTTATGGTTAAATAGGTGCTAAACAACTAGACTGTGTTAAGCATAAAAGCATGGCAAGACTAAAAATCCTTAAGCAATTGTCTTGTTGGCAAAAAATTTAATGTGCTGTAATAAGAACTTCTACATGTCTTTAGACAAGATATGCTTCAACAGAAATGGCTCTTCCACTGGAACATATATGACTGGTTTTGTTTCTCAGTTCTATCTTTTGCATCATTATTTCAGCTACAGAGACAATACATATTTCACAGACATAGCATGTGTTGCAGCTATGGCACAAAAAAAGGGAACATTTTCCCTGCAAGCAAAATGAGATTATGTGAGTAGCTCTAGTAATCTATGCTAAAAGGCCCCTACTCTCACTGCCGGCAACAAACAGACAGGCAGAGGAACAAATTGAAAGAAAAATTTCTGACCACAAGAGGCTGCTGCTAGTAAACAAGAACTAGAAGAGACACGTCTCGAAAACTGACACACATCTTGTGATCACCAACGACCAATGGTGTAGGAAAAACCAACAACCGCAGCTACTGACTCTCTCAGAAAACCAATTCAGGGATAGGGGCAAAATTCCCCTTTCTGCAGAGATTAGCTTCAGTAATTTGCACAATTGGGCCGTAAAGAGAAATACCAAATAGCCATATTAGGGATATGGAAAATAAACCTATTGACTATTTTTACTCCATGGTCTTTAAAACATGGTCCCTAAGAAATGTTATCTGAGGTATTAGCATTGATCCTATAACAAAAGGAGTGAATAGATTTAAAGGTGGTCACTTTGCAAACCTTTTTCACAAAGGCTCCCTCTTTTCTGTCCAAGAATTAGTCTGACTTTTGGCCTGATGGACTTTTATCGAAGAGACAAAAGAGACCCCTTGTTAGAGATACCAATGGATTCATTTAGCTACTTTTTGTCCAGACTGATACTTTTGTGACTCTCCAAAAAGGACAAATACAGTTGATCCCAATACAGGTAAAATTTAAGGACTAAAGACTCCATAAAAAGTGAAAGTTATTTTCCTTTTCTCATGTTGGACTGGGGCAGAAGGAAACTCTCTTGATTAATATGGAAACTGGAATTTTTCTCTGAAGATGGAAATATATTTCTCAGGAACAATTTTGTCAGGATGATACGTAATGAATGGACATTTTATAGAAAATGTTGGGATTTCTTCTACCCTTCTGGTTGATGTAGCTGCAAGCAGAAATGGTACCTTCAGTGAAAGGAAATCTAAAAGAGCTCTTGTGTCACCTTCCTTTCGAATCCGTCATTTGTACCAAATAAATTACGCTGCTGGAGAAGATCAAACAGAATTTGGACTTCATCTGCTGGACCAGTTTTAGAAAATGCCTTCAGATACCGCAGGGAACAAATAATGGCAAGATCCTCACATAGCACGGAAGACTGAACCACAAAAATTTACCAGCCACTGCAACAAAACAAAAAACCCAAAAATAAAAAACACTTGCTTGACCTTTGCCATAATGAATCTTTTTCTCACCTGTCCAAAAAAACAAAAAACAAAAACCCTCACTCCCCCTTGGTTCTGTAGCTCCAGAAGATGTTTGAGAGGATCTGTTATATACAAAGAAGAGAAGGAGAAGGTGCATACATAGCTTTCCGACGTAACAGGCTAGAGACAGAGCAGCCAAACCAAAACTTCTATGATAGGCTGCCAAAGCAAAAACTGTAGACATTCAGTGACAAAGAAATCCAGGGAAATGAAAGTCTCAAACAAGAAGATTATATTAAAGATGGATCACAAGGTTTTTGGTCAAATGCTTTTGGAAGCAGCAAGTTGGAATTTGGACATGAGGGAAGTGTTGCTGCACCTCTGAGGACCCCTGTGCCTTGGGCTCTCGTCAACTTTGTCGGCAGTGTGAAGACGACGAATGCAGCAGCCCTGGCAAAGAGTCTTGAGAAAATAGTAACAGCAGTTGACACAATCCCTAGTCGTCCTGACTGCACTGGAGATGGAATGGCTTTTGTACACAAAATAAATGTTGAGAACAAAATGTCTGGTAATCGATCAGAGAACATCTATGTCAGCTTTGAAGACTGGAATGGACAGTGACAGGATAGATGTGTTCTTTGATATGTACAATGACATCATTAAAAACGTAGAGGGAAAACAGAAGGTCAGGCCCTGAAGTGCCGTTGACCAACATTGTATCTCGCCAGAAGAGCCAACAATGGCAGCCCATATGTCGGGAATCAGGGCCTGCAGCAGAGCTAATCTCCAGGCGGCCTAGTCAATATAGCTGCCTGATTGGCTACAAGGGCAAGCAGGCTGCTGCTCTTAAGCAAGCAGCAGCAGCTCCTCGCTGGCTGCTCAATGCTCTGGCCCATCACTGTGCCAGATCCTGCGTTACCTCGTTCCTCCTACTCCTGATTTGCATCCAGCCTTGCCTGTGTCCTGCCCCTGCCTTGAACCCTCTTCATCTGCTACCCTGTTCTCTCCAGTTGGACCCTTGGCTTTGGCTCCTGACTATGGACTCCAGCTTGACCCTCGGCTCCAGCTTCCGACTACTGACTCAGACTCCGACCACGAGGCCTAACGCTCTCTCCGATCATGAGGCTAGACCAGCCTCGTCCTGGTCAGCTGACTGAGTTCCTGGATGTTCTACCAGCAAGACTGCTCTCATCAGATTCTTATGCGATGAATGGAAAAAGCCCTATTTCCTGGAGAAAATAGGTGAGAAAACGATGTATGTGACATGCCAGGAACACTGTAACAAGCTCGTCAGAGAAGGGGCATCAAACTTTCTTTAGTAGTCCTCTTCACAAGAAGAGGCAGACACTCAGATGTGACACGCTAAGCATAAGAATGGCTGTACTGGGTCAGACCAAGAATCCTGTCTACCTGTTAATTTCATTTGGTGACCCCTAGTTCTTGTATTATGGGAATAAGTAAATAACTTTTCCTTATCTACTTTGTCCACATCACTCATAATTTTATATACCTCTATCATATCCCCCCTTAGTCTCCTCTTTTCCAAACTGAAAACTCCTAGCCTCTTTAATCTCTCTTCATATGGGACCCTTTCCAAACCCCTAATCATTTTAGTTGCCCTTCTCTGAACCTTTTCTAGTGCCAGTATATCTTTTTTGAGATGAGGAGACCACATCTATACGCAGTATTCAAGATGTGGGCGTACCATAGATTTATATAAGGGTAATAATATATTCTCCATCTTATTCTCTATCCCCTTTTTAATGATTCCTAACATCCTGTTTGCTTTTTTGACAGCCTCTGCACACTGTCTGGACATCTTCAGAGAACTATCCATGATGTCCCCAAGATCTTTTTCCTGATTTGTTGTAGCTAAATTAGCCCCCATCATATTGTATGTACAGTTGGGGTTATTTTTTCCAATGTGCATTACTTTACATTTATCCACATTCAATTTCATTTGCCATTTTGTTGCCCAATCACTTCGTTTTGTGAGATCTTGTTGAAGTTCTTCACAGTCTGCTTTGGTCTTAACTTTCTTGAGCAGTTTAGTATCATCTGCATGAATAAGTTGAATAGGATTGGTCCGAGGACTGACCCTTGGGGAACACCACTAGTTACCCCTCTCCATTCTGAGAATTTACCATTAATTCCTACCCTTTGTTCCCTGGCTTTTAACCAGTTCTCAATCCATGAAAGGACCTTCCCTTTTATCCCATGACAACCTAATTTACCTAAGAGCCTTTGCTGAGGGACCTTGTCAAAGGCTTTCTGGAAATCTAAGTACACAATGTCCACTGGATCCCCCTTGTCCATGTTTGTTGACCCCTTCAAAGAACCCTAATAGATTAGTAAGGCACGATTTCCCTTTACAGAAACCATGTTGACTTTTGCCCAACAATTTATGTTCTTCTACGTGTCTGACAATTTTATTCTTTACTATTGTTTCGACCAATTTGCCCGGTATCGACGTTAGACTTACCGGTCTGTAATTGCCGGGATCACCTCTAGAGCCCTTTTTAAATATTGGTGTTACATTTGCTATCTTCCAGTCGTTGGGTACAGAAACCGATTTAAAGGACAGGTTACAAACCCTAGTTAATAGTTCCGCAATTTCACATTTGAGTTCTTTCAGAACTCTTGGGTGAATGCCATCTGGTCCCGGTGACTTGTTAATGTTAAGTTTATCAATTAATTTCAAAACCTCCTCTAGTGACACTTCAATCTGTGACAGTTCCTCAGTTTTGTCACCTACAAAAGCCCGTTCAGGTTTGGGAATCTCCCTAACATCCTCAGCCGTGAAGACTGAAGCAAAGAATCCATTTAGTTTCTCCTCAATGACTTTATCGTCTTTAAGCACTCCTTTTGTATCTCGATCATCAAGGGGCCCCACTGGTTGTTTAGCAGGCTTCCTGTTTCTGATGTACTTAAACATTTTATTACCATCTTTGGAGTTTTTGGCTAGCCGTTCTTCAAACTCCTCTTTGGCTTTTCTTATTACATTTTTACACTTAATTTGGCAGTGTTTATGCTCCTTTCTATTTACCTCGCTAGGATTTGACTTCCACTTTTTAAAGGAAGTCTTTTTATCTCTCACTGCTTCTTTTACATGGTTGTTAAGCCACAGTGGCTCTTTTTTAGTTCTTTTACTGTGTTTCTTAATTTGGGGTATACACTGAAGTTGGGCCTCTATTATGGTGTCTTTAAAAAGCGCCCATGCAGCTTGCAGTGATTTCACTTTAGTCACTGTACCTTTTAATTTCTGTTTAACTAACCCCCTCATTTTTGCATAGTTCCCCTTTTTGAAATTAAATGCCAGAGTGTTGGACTGTTGAGATGTTCTTCCCACCATAGCAATGTTAAATGTTTTTATATTATGGTCACTATTTCCAAGTGGTCCTGTTATAGTTACCTCTTGGACCAGCTCCTGCGGTCCACTCAGGACTAAATCTAGAGTTGCTTCTCCCCTTGTGGGTTCCCGTACCAGCTGCTCCAAGAAGCAGTCATTTAAAGTATCGAGAAATTTTGTCACCTCAGGACGAAATGCAGAGACATGTTCCCCGTCAATATGGGGATAATTGAAATCCCCCACTATTATTGAGTTTTTAATTTTTATAGCATTTCATCATCACTATCACGGTCCTGGTCAGGTGGTCGATAATAGATCCCTAATGTTATATTCTTATTAGAACATGGAATTCCTATCCACAGAGATTCTATGGAACATGTGGATTCACTTAAGATTTTTACTTCAATTGATTCTACATTTTCTTTCACATATAGTGCCACTCCCCTCCACCACCCCCCCCCGCACGACCTCTTCTGTCCTTCCGATATACTTTGTACCCCGGAATGATTGTGTCCCATTGATTGTCCTCAGTCCACCAGGTTTCTGTGATACCTATTATATCAATATCCTCCTTTATCATGAGACACTCTAGTTCACCCATCTTATTATTTAGATTTCTAGCATTTGTGTACAAGCACTTTAAAAACTTGTCACTGTTTATTTGTCTGCCCTTTTCTGATGTGTCCAATTCTTTACGTGAATGTTTCTCATCTCATCTGACCCTTACTCTCCTCTTTTCCAAACTGAAAAGTCCTAGCCTACAAGCCCTAGCATCTCCTAAATCCATGGTACGCCCACATCTTCAATACTGCATACGGATGTGGTCTCCTCATCTCAAAAAAGATATACTGGCATTAGAAAAAGTTCAGAAAAGGGCAACTAAAATGATTAGGGGTTTGGAACGGGTTCCATATTAGGAGAGATTAAAGAGGCTAGGACTTTTCAGCTTGGAAAAGAGGAGACTAAGGGGGGATATGCTAGAGGTATATAAAATCATAAGTGGTGTGCAGAAAGTGAATAAGGAAAAGTTATTTACTTGTTCCCATAATATAAGAACTAGGGACCACCAACTGAAATTAATGGGCAGCAGGTTTAAAACAAATAAAAGGAAGTTCTTCACACAGCGCACAGTCAACTTGTGGAACTCCTTGCCTGAGGAGGTTGTGAAGGCTAGGACAATAACAGGGTTTAAAAGAGAACTGGATAAATTCATGGAGGTTAAGTCCATTAATGGCTAATAACCACGATGGGTAAAGGAATGGTGTCCCTAGCCTCTGTTTGTCAGAGGGTGAAGATGGAAGGCAGGAGAGAGATCACTTGATCATTACCTGTTAGGTTCACTCCCTCGGGGGCACCTGGCATTGGCCACTGTCGGTAGACAGGATACTGGACTGGATGGACCTTTGGTCTGACCCAGTATGGCCGTTCTTATGTTCTTAACCATGAATCAGTTATTACTGTATCTGAGGACACTGATGTGCTAATTCTTATCCTTGATTTCTTCAGGGACATCAGCAAAATGTAAGATTTGGCACCAAAAATCAAATGAGTTATATAGCTGTATGTGTGACAGTTTCCCCCCGGCGTGCCACTTGGAACTGGGGTACCACTGAGTCTGCCTGACCCACCAGCCTGGGCTCCCTTTCACACTGTGGTGCTGTGATAAGTTGCCAAACTCTCCAAGCTTGCTCTTTCACCAGCATACACACAGATAGGGACACACCCAGCTACAGCTTCACACACACATGCTGAGATCAGCTCTGCATGGGAAGGCTCAGCTAAGGCACCTCCCAGTTGCTAAGGCACGCACGCCCTCTGGAGTGTAAACCCAAAACTATACCGTCTTGCGCTGCACAGGGAACTGTACAACGTAAACTCATAAAATTCGCCCCTCCCTCAATGTGGAGAGAGATATACAACAGCTTTCTGCCCCAAGTTATAACTCTCTCACACTGATTTTAGACAAAACAAAAACAAGTTTAAAATCTATCTTATGTAGTTAATAATTGATTAGAAGTGATAGCAAACGGATCAAAGCAGATTACCTTAGTAAATAAACAAAAATGCAAGTTAATCTTAACACACTAGATAAGTAGGATATGAATTAACAAATTCTCACCCTGAGTGATATACAGGCTGGCAGATTCTTAAGGCACAAGATGCCTTGGCTTTCCCAGGTTTCCAGCTAAAAATCCCTCTAGCCTGGGACCATCACTTCCCACAGTTCAATCCTTGCCCCTTAGGCCTTTTCAGGAGTGGTGTTGTAGTGAGTGAGGTCCCATCATGATATTTCCCCTTTTTATATCTTCTTCCCACTTGCTGGAAAGCTCTTTTGCTGTGACCAGGGTCAAACAGTTCCCATTGTGTAGTGCTATCTCTGAGAGGTTTCTATTGTACTCCGTTCCTGGGGTAATCCTTGTGCTTGTGTGCATTTCCTCAATAAGCCATTAACATTGTTTGGCCTTTGTACTGTTGTACCTGAAAGTCTGCTTGTGGGTGTTTTCAACCTCACAATATGTTTCAGTAACACATACATAGCCAAACTTCATAATGTCACATACGACAACAGCACATACAATCCAACGAGATATTAATGTCTAGCAGATCAAGACTTTTAGAATGATGATACCTCATAGGGCATACTTTGTACAAAACATATCCTAATTACATGACAGTGATGAATATTGGGGTGCCAGGGTGTCACAATAAGCAAACTTGGCATATCAATAGAAAAGGAAGTGTGCAGAGCCCTATTAGGAATGGTTGTGATTCTGTTAGTGCATTTGCAGGATGTGGGAAAGTGACTGGCTTAAAGTTGATCACTAGAAAAGAGGCTCCTCCGAGAGCACTGGTGGAGCAACGGCAACACTGGGTCTTGTCTGCAGATCTCTTTCTTCTTTAGGAATTCACCTGTAGAATACATCAGCTCAATCAAATATAACAGAGGTGAATGTTCTAAGATGCGAGCTGTTCCAAACTAAGAAGGGAGATGTTGAATATGGCCAGCTGTCTCCATGCAAAGACTACCTCTACTTGCATGCTCAGTGTGCCATTGACCAGGCTGCTATCTGGCATAGGAGCCCGGAGAAGTATGCTGTCATACCCAGCCCTGAACCAGGGCCTAGCAGGGTCATGGAGGAGGGTGAGTTGACAAAAGAATGGATGAACGGCCCACCTGCTCCTGAGATAGTCTTGAAGCTGACAACTTGTATAAGCATCAAAGAATGAAAACTACTTGATTGCCAGTGCCTTGCAAATGGATTCAAATGCTCTCCAGAACATCATAGGATGCAAACATGTGAAAGCATGAATGAAGATGAGCATGATGTGACAGTATGGATGACAGGTCAGATGAGGAAGATGATACAAACGGAGATGACATTCCAGTCAGACGCTGTATACCGGATTGTTAGTGGGTTACCCATTTTATATTATTGTGGGCTTGATATATCAATGTAGTTATGGCAGAACGTACATCATCAGTGGCACTGAAAAAAGCTACAAGAAACATGGAGAGACACAATTCTATTATGTGATGTAGTATTTAGATTATGGGAATGATTTAATTATATATTTTGTCATTTTAGATTTGAAATTAATATGAAATTAAAATGCTCCTTTTTGCTTACTAATGGACAATGTGTTGAATAAAAAACAATCAAAGTGTGTTTCCTTTCATTTAAATAATATAACAAAAATCTGCATATTAGGAATTTTTTCAAAAATTAATGGCTAATTAAAAAACTAGGCTCAGTTCTACCACTAAGCACTCTGCAGAAAGATCCACCATAACTTTTTTATTGACATGGAGTTATTAAAAGGAGATTTTGCCCACCAAAATGGTGCCAAGAGGCTATTTTTTAGATTTAGCTCAAGGACTACAGTGGACATCCTGGGATCCAACAGTGGAACTCTCTTTTGGAAGTGAGCAGACAGACCACCAGCTCAGAGGTGCCCTGAAAACTGCGAACTTTAATTTCTTCCTCAGAAGTTGAAGGTTTTGGCCCCATTGTGAGAATACACAGGCAAATGTGGATCTACTGTGCAGTTAGGACTAAGGACTTAGTCAAAACAAGTAGGCACTGAAAAGCTTGCCTGGCTAAGGGATGAGGCTAACAAGACATCCTAGTTGCTAGTGAAATTTTTCATTAGCGAAAAATATAAGCAAGTTCCCAGATGGACTTGTGTGATGGTTCTCAGGATAGTGAGAACTGCGAGTCACCTTGTTACCTGCCTGCCTCCAGCGTGAGGGAGGCGTGATTGTACTTAACTGGGTATCAGCTCCCTGACACCACCAGCACTTGGTGCTTCGCCAACCAAGCACTCTTCTCTTGGCTATGCCAGCCCTTTCTTTGCTTTGTAGGTTCAACTCTAACTGAAGTGTTCCTCTGTAGTGTCCAGCCCTTTATCTACTGAACACATATAGAAATACCAGGTCTGCTGTCCCCAAAGAAAATAGTGTACATGACAGTTTGTATGATTCAACTCAAGATCAACACTTTGCTTAACATCACAGCAAAGAGTTCTATTTATAGTTAAAACAAAGTATATAAAGATTCAAGTGATAGTGAATAAGGCTATTGGAAACAAATTGTTCCATAATAAACAAAATCAAACACACTTTCTAGAGACTAAATTTAACAAGTTAAATTAACAAAGATCTGTGGAAGGAAGAGCCCATACCCATAACACCTCCCCATGAGCTGGATCATGCAGCTCCCACTTGTGTTCTGAGGAGAAATGTCTGCTTAGAGAATCCTCCATGGCACATGGCTCCCAGGCAGGTGAACGGTAGTCAGGGTGCTGTTCTAAAGGGTGATAGCTTCCACACAAAGCTGTGAGGAGTGTGCTTCTCCCTGTTTGCTGATATAATAGACAGGTTAATTTCCTGTCTAAAGATGTTTCTCACCCCCAATGTCATCTGCAATGTTTCAGCCAAGGCTAATGGTGTCCATTTTTTTCCTAGGTGCAGGGTGAAAGAGTGATTTCTTTGCCTTCTACTTATATCCCCCAAAATTCATTGTCTGTACCACCTGTGGCTTATTTTTCCTGTGTACTGCTTTCCTTTTGATTTCACACCTCTCCACACTGTGTTAAGCTTACAAGGAAATTTACATCCGATAAGAGACACGGGTGAATAAACAGCTCTTGTCTGACAGAAAATCTGTGTGTCAACTCTGCCACAATACAGATTTTAAAACATATTTACAGCATATGTAACTTGTTACATAGTATCTATACATACATTGCATAATGATATTCATGACCAGTGTGACCCTGGCTTTCATTTAAAACCACACACGACATTCTTTGATGACCCAGAATGTGCATATTAGAAACAGGACATTCCTGTAACCCCCTCACCAGTGGGCATAAAGGGGTTCTTGGGTTACAACTTGATCCTGTGGTGGTTCTATAGTACGCTTGAGGATTTAGGATAATAAGCCCCTGTGAAAGATGGTAGTATACTTTTAACAGAATGCTTTTTAAAGTGATTCAGCTTTTACCTGCCAATTATGTAAATATGCTAGAACTTTAAACCCTTCCCAGTAAAGGTTGCATAATGCAACAGTCAGAGGGCCGCATTCTTCACTAAGTTGCAGCCTCTTTGCAACTCCTCCCTGTGGATTTTGGTGGTAGAGCCAATGTATCTAGCTCTGCTGGCACAGAGTCAATGAGCCAGAGAACGGGGGGCATAACCAAGGGGCCATTAGCAGCAGTCATGTTGCTTCAGTGGGGCTTTGAGGGCACTCAGTACCTTGCAGGATCAGGCCCATGTGACTTAGATCAGTTGAAACTGCACAAATATTTGATGATACAACCAGTATACAACATTTATTAAAAAAAATGCACATACGCTAAAGAACAGATTCTAGTTGTCCTTTGATTATTAGTGCTTGTTAAGATGAAATCTTAACTCTGCAGCAGTAACGGTTTATTTCACATTCCCACCTCCTCCTCTCTGCCAACAATGCCAGTTTCAATACGTTTGTCCAGTCTCCCACCACAGCTTGATCATTTTCTTCCAGCTGTGCCCCTACATCCCTCCAGAACGGATTTGTAAAGCAACCAGTCTTAATCTCATTCAACCCCCCCCACCCCCTAAAATCCAGTACTCCTCGACACCAAGTCGATGTCAACTACGACAGATATCCACTTACTATGTGAGTGCAGGGGTGGGATTGGTGGGGGAAGGGTTGAGGAGGAAGAACACAACTTCAACATGCTTGCATTATTTAGGGTGACCAGATGTCCCATTTTTATAGGAACAGTCCCGTTTTTTGGGACTTTTTCTTATATAAGTGCCTATTACCCCCCACCCCCGTCCCATTTTTTCACAGTAGCTATCTGGTCACCCTAGCATTATTACAATAGTACTTGAGTAGTAACCATGCAATCATGTCTTCGCTTTCTCCCCCCACACCCCAACCATCTCTGTTACCCTTTCATTGGATTATGTCTAATATAAGTCTGTATATTCCTCAATTTTGAGAGATGCCTAGGCACATGTTTGTGTTTGGTTAAACAACAAACAAAAATACCTATCAATCACTCTGGAAAGATGAGATGTACCACTTATTGTAAAAACGATGTTCACTGTTGTATTCAGTTTTCCTTTTACTTCAGTTTAAATTACCAGTTAAAAGTGTTAGGAGAAAAAGAATTTTAATTATCAAAAATAAAAGTTGATTTGTGGCAACGGTTTCTACACACAGTCCTCAAATCTTCAAAAGCTGGAAAAAAGACACAATGATTTTAAAGCACATCGTAGTTAATACTGATGACTGCTGTATTTCTTGATACACTTAAGCAGTACGATACAATGGCACATCATGCTGAGATGGCAATGCTGGAGGTGCATCACTAGGCTTGAAGCAGAAGGCAAAACACCACAACCACCCAAGTGGTGGCAATTTCCCAGAATGACACACCCATCAGTTTCCTATTACAATTATGAATTGACCTCAGTAGTGCTAATATGTTTTAAATAACTGTAATAAAGAATAATTTATTGAGCATATTTATATCATCCCTAATTCTACAGCCAAGGAAAAAAACTGGGAGGAGAAAGTTCCTTGTAGACTTGAAAAATGAAAATAGTAGAAAGACATTATCAATGGTTTCTGCTATTTTCTTTCTCCAGGTTCCTATATATACATGGTAGGCAGGATTCTCAAAAGATTTTAGTGAAGGGTGGAGGATAAGTAATTAATTTGCCTCTTTATCTGTTAAGGGCTTTGGTTAAGACACACTCTATAACATGCTAAAAACTATTTTTGATAAGAATATCATCTTACCATTGCCTTACAATAATATAGACGAGGGAGAAGTTTTTCAGGAAAGAGATTGTGCAGTAGTCTGTCACCCACTAGAACTCTGGAGAAACTCCAAATATAAAAAGACTGACTTCAGGACACAATGGACTGCTAAAGCTTGACGGTAGTTTAACAGTCCTTGCTGCTTGTGTTTGAAATCACACCAGTCAGGGAAGCCATTAGAAGTCTGCAGCGAGCCACAGAATTCTCCCTCTGTTATTGTAGCGAACGTTATTTCTTATTTAGCAGTGCCAACTTTAATTTCCACATGAGAAGAACTGTAACATTTAGCAGAAAACAGAAAATAATAGAATTGTGATTTGGGTAATTCTTCTATTACTTTGATATCACTATGATGAAATGCTAAGGGAAATTAGAGAGGCTATCAAAATTAAGAACTCAATAATAGTGGGGGATTTCAATTATCCCCATATTGACTGGGAACATTTCACTTCAGGACGAAATGCAAAGATAAAATTTCTTGATACTTTAAATGACTGCTTCATGGAACAGCTGGTACGGGAACCCACAAGGGGAGAGGCAACTCTAGCTTTAGTCCTGAGTGGAGCGCAGGAGCTGGTCCAAGAGGACCACTTGGAAATAGTGACCATAATACAATAGCATTCAACATCCCTGTGGTGGGAAGAACATCTCAACAGCGCAACACTCTGGCATTTAATTTCAAAAGGGGGAACTATGCAAAAATGAGGGGGTTATTTAAACAGAAGTTAAAAAGTACAGTGACTAAAGTGAAATCCCTGCAAGCTGCATGGGCACTTTTTAAAGACACCATAATAGAGGCCCAACTTCAAAGTATACCCCAAATTAAGAAACACAGTAAAAGAACTAAAAAAGAGCCACCGTGGCTTAACAACTGTGTAAAAGAAGTAGTGAGAGATAAAAAGACTTCCTTTAAAAAGTGGAAGTCAAATTCTAGTGAGGCAAATAGAAAGGAGCATAAACACTGCCAAATTAAGTGTAAAAATGTAATAAGAAAAGCCAAAGAGGAGTTTGAAGAACGGCTAGCCAAAAACTCCAAAGGTAATAACAAAATGTTTAAGTACATCAGAAGCAGGAAGCCTGCTCAACAACCAGTGGGGCCCCTTGATGATCGAGATACAAAAGGAGCGCTTAAAGACGATAAAGTCATTGAGGAGAAACTAAATGGATTCTTTGCTTCAGTCTTCACGGCTGAGAATGTTAGGGAGATTCCTAAACCTGGGCCGGCTTTTGTAGGTGACAACTCTGAGGCACTGTCACAGACTGAAGTGTCACTAGAGGAGGTTTTGGAATTAATTGATAAACTTAACATTAACAAGTCACCGGGACCAGATGGCATTCACCCAAGAGTTCTGAAAGAACTCAAATGTGAAATTGCGGAACTATTAACTAGGGTTTGTAACCTGTCCTTTAAATCGGTTTCTGTACCCAACGACTGGAAGATAGCTAATGTAACATCAATATTTAAAAAGGGCTCTAGAGGTGATCCCGGCAATTACAGACCGGTAAGTCTAACGTCGGTACCGGGCAAATTGGTCGAAACAATAGTAAAGAATAAAATTGTCAGACACGTAGAAGAACATAAATTGTTGGGCAAAAGTCAACATGGTTTCTGTAAAGGGAAATCATGTCTTACTAATCTATTAGGGTTCTTTGAAGGGGTCAACAAACATGTGGACAAGGGGGATCCAGTGGACATTGTGTACTTAGATTTCCAGAAAGCCTTCGGCAAGGTCCCTCAGCAAAGGCTCTTAGGTAAATTAGGTTGTCATGGGATAAAAGGGAAGGTCCTTTCATGGATTGAGAACTGGTTAAAAGCCAGGGAACAAAGGGTAGGAATTAATGGTAAATTCTCAGAATGGAGACGGGTAACTAGTGGTGTTCCCCAAGGGTCAGTCCTCGGACCAATCCTATTCAACTTATTCATAAATGATCTGGAGAAAGAGGTAAACAGTGAGGTGGCAAAGTTTGCAGATGATACTAAACTGCTCAAGATAGTTAAGACCAAAGCAGACTGTGAAGAACTTCGTTTTGTGAGATCTTGAAGTGATTGGGCAACAAAATGACAAATTAAATTGAATGTGGATAAATGTAAAGTAATGCACATTGGAAAAAATAACCCCAACTATACATACAATATGATGGGGGCTAATTTAGCTACAACAAGTCAGGAAAAAGATCTTGGAGTCATCGTCGATAGTTCTCTGAAGATGTCCACGCAGTGTGCAGAGGCGGTCAAAAAAGCAAACAGGATGTTAGGAATCATTAAAAAGGTGATAGAGAAAAAGACGGAGAATATATTATTGCCCTTATATAAATCGATGGTACGCCCACATCTCGAATACTGCGTACAGGTGTGATCTCCTCATCTCAGAAAAGATATACTGGCACTAGAAAAGGTTCAGAAAAGGGCAACTAAAATGATTAGGGATTTGGAATGGGTCCCATATAAGGAGAGACTAAAGAGGCTAGGATTCTTCAGCTTGGAAAAGAGGAGACTAAGGGGGGATATGATAGAGGTATATAAAATCATAAGTGATGTGGAGAAAGTGGATAAGGAAAAGTTATTTACTTATTCCCATAATACAAAAACTAGGGGTCACCAAATGAAATTAATAGGCAGCAGGTTTAAAACAAATACAAGGAAGTTCTTCTTCACGCAGCACACAGTCAACCTGTGGAACTCCTTACCTGAGGAGGTTGTGAAGGCTAGGACTATAACAGCGTTTAAAAGAGAACTGGATAAATTCATGGTGGTTAAGTCCATTAACGGCTATTAGCCAGGATGGGTAAGGAATGATGTTCCTAGCCTCTGTTTGTCAGAGGATGAAGATGGATGGCATGAGAGAGATCACTTGATCATTACCTGTTAGGTTCACTCCCTCTGGGGCACCTGGCATTGGCCACTGTCGGTAGACAGGATACTGGGCTAGATGAACCTTTGGTCTGACCCGGTACGGCCGTTCTTATGTTCTTACAGTAGAGGTCTAATAGATCTGATCTCAAGCCCCTGTGGGGAAAAAAAGTTTAACCTACGGTTCATTTTTCAATTAGGCCAACCCAGGTGCAACCTAGACCAAAGCCAGGTAGATAGTAGCTTTTGATACCCACTCTTCTGTTAAGCCTCTTATTAATGTTTTCTTTATTACTGTAATTTCTTCCTTCATGGTATCTGTAAGTTCATGTTCTCTAACTAAAATCTATCCAAAATTCAGCAGGCAGCCTGTTCTCTCATCCACCAAAAATAGAATAATCATGCTTCCCTTCTGGTCCTCAGAAATTCTGTTTCCTTTACATTGTTTCCTTGACATTTTTATAAGCCAGCACAAGGTGTCCTTTCCAGTCTAAAATCTTCCATGGACAAACCTCTCACCCCACTCTTTTATTGCCCCAATTCAGCACAACACTTAAGCGTGTGCTTAAAGTTAAATATCAGAGTAATCCATATGGTCTTCAATAGGACTATTCGAATACTGAAAAGTAAAGCACATGCTTAGTGTGCTTTGCTGAATTAGGGCCTAAAATGATCTCCGTGTACCGACACCACGGTGCCGGGTACCGGTTCGGAGCGGTGTGCCGGGGTCGAGGCTAGCGCCGACTCCATCAGGGTGGCCTGGAGCGTAATGTTCCTTTATTTTTTGGTCCGGGGCTTAAATGACTTGCAGATCTTGCATCTTTCACTGATATGGGTTTCTCCCAAGCAGCACAGACAGTTCGCGTGCGGGTCACTCCTTGGCATAAAACGCCTACAAGAGCCAAACGACTTAAATCCCGGGGCGCGGGGCATGCCCTGGCCCGGGCTCACTAATTAACTAACTGAAAAAGCTAACTGACTACAGGTACTAATGAACGAATTAACAGTTCTGGGGACAAGCTGCAGCAAAGCTGGAGCTGAGCAGTTCTGACGCACCATCACTGGCAGCAAGAAGGAACTGAGGGTGGGAGGAGTGCGCAGCTCCCCTTATACTGCGCCAGGCAAGCGCCACTCCAGGGGTCACGGGGAGCGCTCCCCCCTACGGGTACTGCTAGGGGAAACACTGCCGGCACCGGTGCACGTGGCGAGCACACACACCTATGGTGGAATACACATGAGCAATCACTTGAAGAAGAACTGCCTGCCTAGAGGGGCAACAGAAGCAGTTCCTTGCAACACTGCATAGTGTTTACTGAAACTGTGTGTCTGGAATTCCCAAGTTGTTGCTCTGCAGATGTCAGTAATAGGAACATGTCTAAGGAAGCTACTAATGCTGCCTGAGTTCTAGTCGACTGAGTTCTCACGCTGCCCCTATTCATCTTGCAGCAGGAAAGGATGCTCTCTGAAATCCATTTCAATAGCCTCTGGGAGGAAACAGCATCTCATTTCACACCTTCCATGAAAAAAAACAAACTCTAGTTGACTTTCAAAACAATTTTGTTCTTTGCAGGTAAAAAGCAAAAGCCCTGTGCATGTCCCTGATGAAATGGGGCTTACGGTAAAAAACAAAAAGATAGATGGATACTCTGGTTGTTGTGAAAGCTGGTACCACCTTAGGGACAAATGTAGGATGTAGTCTCATGGATTCCTTGTCCTTGTGAAAAACTGGGTCAGTCATGAGCGCCCTGGCTCCTCAACAATTCTGGACAGCAGGATAGCAGCCAGGAATGCTACTTTCATAGAAAGATGTAGTTAAAAAGCAGATACCAGGGGCTACACCGGTCACTTACAGAGGGTTGTTAAAACAAGGTTCAAGTTCTCAGTTGGGACTGGTTTTGCCACTGGAGGGAAATCTTGAATCATATCATTGAGGAAGCAGGCAGTGACTGGGTGGGGGAACATAGAGTAAGTGTCTACTGTTGGATGATATGTGCTGATGGCCACACATGTACCCTGAGAGAACTAAGAAACAGCCACAAGGATTTTAAGGACACAAGGTAGTTCAGTATATCTGGAATCTTAGGGTATGTCTACACTTAAACTGCTACAGTGTTTATAGTGTTTCCATGTAGACACTCACTACAGCAACAAGACGGCTTCTTCTGTTACTTTAGTTAATCCACCTCCCCAGGAGGTGATAGCTTGGTCAATGAAGAATTCTTCTGTCAACCTAGCACTGTATACACCAGGGGTTAGGTCGGCATTACTATATATTTCAGGGATGTGGAGTTTTCATGCCCCTGAGGGACGTAGCTATGCCCATGTAAGTTTTCAGTGTAGACCAGTCCTTAGTTTGTAAAGGGAGAATTCCCTATTGGTTACACCAAAGCGTAAATCTCTTCTACTTTGATTTGTAACATTTCCTGGTAAAGTCCTTTCTACTGCTTCTCTAAATTTGACATCCATTCATATACCATGCCCTCAGGTGATCAATGACTGGATTGGGGTAGCAAGTCCATTCTTTGTCCTGGGTTAGCGTTTGGTATATTGGGGGAAGGCGAAGAGGATGTTGGGTGGACAGTTGCAAAAGCACAGGGCACCAAACTCTCAGGCCCAACTCAGTGCTATGAGGATGACTTGTGCCTGGTCTTGTCTGATTTTCCACAACACTCAAGGTAAGAGAATTGGGAGGAATGTGTATTGTATGAGAAACACGTAACCCAGAGAGTTTGGGCTGCAATCCCTTCTTGAGCAGAACTCCTTGCCCTTGTTCTCAAGGGACACAGAGATCCGTGGAAGGAAGAGCCCATACCCAAAACACCTCCCCATGAGTTGTGTCATGCAGCTCCCACTTGTGTTCTGTGGAGAAATGTCTGCGTAGAGAATCCTCCATGGTACATGGCTCCCAGGCAGGTGAACAGCAGTCAGGGTGCTGATCTAAAGGGTGATAGCTTCCACACAGTGCTTCTCCCTGTTTGCTGATGTAATAGACAACCGTCATGTTGTCCAATAACACCTAGACAGACTGGGTGTGGCTCTGAAAGGAGGAATTGTTTGTAGGCTAATCTAACGGCTTAACTACACCCTACTGATGTGAAGCACAGACTCCTCAAAGGAACATGTCCCGCGAGCAACCTATCCATCCATGTGTGCTGCCCAATCTAATCTAAGAGGGGTGTTTCTGTGTCTACAGTCTTTGTAGGAAGTGGGGACTTGAGCAGCACTCCCACATATACTTTCCTTCTATCCTCCCACCAATGAAGGAAGGCTAAGATTCTTTGGGGAACCATGATTAGCAGGTCAAGACTATGTTTACATTGAGTGTAGACATTTCGCAACCAGGCTTGTACACATCTGAGGTAAAGTCTCATGAATGGGGTCACATAAGTGTTCATGGTCATATGGCGCAACAATGACAGGTAGAATTGCATAAACATTCTGGGGCTCAAACGGATTCACTGAATGAGCCCAGTGATGGAGAGAGAGTCAGCAGGCAAGGATCCTTTGGTGATAGTTCATAGCAGCATTAATGACACTGTCATGAGATATCTCACAGATAGCAGATGACTTCAGGGAATTCGAAACACCGCTGAAGAACAGCAACAGCCAAGCTACCCTCTCTGAGAGCCTCTCTGTGCCACAAGCTAAGGAAGACAGAAGGTTCTGGAAGTGAATTGCTGTCTAATTAAGTGGTGGAGGGTTTTGGTTTTGTGGAGCATTAGCCCACCTTCTCTAGAGAGAGGAGTCTTTATAGTTTGGAAAGCCTCCACCTCAACAGAAGGGAGACCAATTTCCTTGGGGACAGGCTGGGTAAAGTAGTCAGGAAAGAGTTAAACTAATAGCAAAAGGGGTCTGTAAAAAGAGGAAAGATATGACCACTCATCACAAAATTGAGATGTTGAAAACAAAATTAATCAAGGAACCAAAGGACATGAAGAGAAGAAATTCTTTAAATGCCCATATACCAATGCTAGGAGTCTGGGTAACAAACAAGAGGAATTGGACATGCTCATTTATGAGCATAAATTCTATCTGGTTTGCATTACTGAAACTTGAGGGATGAGTCACAGAACTGGAATGTTAAAATCAATGGGAAGGACTGTGTGGACAAAAGTGGGGGAGGGCTGGCATTCTATGTCAAAAATGGCATTACCTGTTTGAGTCACTGATATCTCAGAAAAAAAATAATATTGAATGCTTAAGGATCAATCTCTTAACAGATAAAATATGCAGATAGGGTACTAGTTCGTGTCTGCTACAGACCACCAAATCACACTAGGGAACAGGATGACCAATTCCTTATGCACCTATCTACAATGTGTAGGAAAAAAAGCTGTCTGGTCATGGGAGACTTCGGTTTGACTGACATATGCTGGAGGTCTCATGCTGTCAATACTAAAACATCTTTGGAATTTCTAAACATAATAGATGACAATTTCCTAACTCAGCAAGTGTTCCAGCCAACACAGGGGAATTCTATATTAGAGCTCATCCTAACAGAGAAAGGGGAATTGATCACAAAACTAACAATTAATGGTAGCTTCAGTACAAGTGATCATGACTTGAACATATTTATAATGTGCAAGTAATATATATATATTTGGTGCTTTAACAGGGCCAATTTCACAAAGCTGAAAACAATTATGAGCCAAATAAGCTGGGAGGAAGAAATTAAAATAGAAAGATGTGAATGAATTGGGAACCATTTAAGAATACCTTACTAGATGCCAAAAAGCCACACTTGAGGAAGGAGGCTGCACTGGTTAAAAAATGACCTGGTTTAGAAGGGAAGCGAAGGCAGCTGTTAATATATATATATAAATAAAAAGAGAGCGAGAGAGAGAGGGATGGAAGAAAGGGGAAGTTGATAGTAAGAAATATAAATCAGAAGTTAAGGAATTGTAGAAAATTGGAAAGGAGACACAAAGAGAAATCTATGGCCAGTAAAGGACAATAAGGAGTTTTTGAAATATATTGGGAACAAAAAGAATCTTGACAATAGTATTGGTCCATGGCAGAATTATCAATAATAATGCAGAAAAAGCAAAAGTTCAATAAATATTTCTGTCCTGTATTTGGAGAACAATCAGATGATATAGTTTCATCATAAGGTGATAACACTCTTTCCATCCCACTAATATTCGTGGAGGATGATAAACAGAAGCTACTAAAGTCAAACATTTTTAAATCAGCAGATCTACATAACTCGCATCTAAGAGTTTTTAAACAGCTGGATTATTAATTGATATTGAGGATGTTGGTTTTCAATAAGCCTTGGAACACTGGGGAAGTTCCAGAAGACTGGAAGAAAGCTAATGCACCATTTTTAAAAAAGGATAAACAGTATGACCTGGGTAATTATAGGCCTGCCAGCCTGACATCTATCCCAGGCAAGATAATGGAGCAGCTAATATGTGATTCTATTAATAAAAAAAATAAACAGGGTAATCTACTTAATGCAAATCACCACAGGTTTATGGAAAACAAATCCTGTCAAATTAACCAGATTTATTTTTGTTATTAGATTACAGATTTGGTTGATAAAGGTAATAATGCTGACAGGCATTTGACTTGGTACTACATGGCATTTTGATTAAAAAACTTGAATATAAAATTAACATGGCACATATTAAATGGGTTAAAAACTGGCTAACTGATAGGTCTCAAAATGTAACCATAAATGGGCAATCATCATCAAATGGATCTATTTCCAGTGGGATTCAACAAAGGTCAATTCTTGGCCCTGTGCTCTTTAATATTTTTATCAGTGACCCAGAAGAAAATATAAAATCATCACTGATAAAATCTGCAAATGACACAAAATTGGAGGAATGGAATGGACAGATCACTGATTCAGAACAATCTAGATTCTAGATCACTTGGTAAACTGGGCATAAGCAAACAATGTGCATTTTAATATGATTAAATGTCAATGTATACCTCTAAGATCAAAAAATGTAGGCCATACTTTCAGGACGATGGACTCTATCTGGAAAAAGAGTGACTCTGAAAAAGATTTGGGGGTCGTGGGGATAATCAGGCAAACATGCGCTCTCGGTGTGCTGCTGTGGCCAAAAGAGCTAATCTGATCCGGGGTTGCATAAACAGAGTGATCTTGAGTACGAGTAGAGAGATTATGTTTTACCTCTGTAATTGGCACTTGTGTGACTGCTGCTGGAATACAGTGTACAGTTTTGGTGTCCACAACTGAAGAAGGATGTGGATAAACTAGAGGTGGTTCACAGAAGAGCCATGAGAACTACTAAATGATTAGAAAACATGCCATCTAGTGACAGACTCAAGGATCTCAATCTGTTCAGTTTAACAAATGGAAGGTTAAGGGGTGAGTTGATTCCAGTCTATAAGAACCTACATGGGAAACAAATATTTTATAATGGGCATGTCAATTTAACAGAGAAACATAGAAACACAATCTAATGGCCAGAAGTTGAAGCTAAACGAATTCATACTGGAAATTAGGCATACATTTTTTAAACAGTGTGAGTAATTAATTACTGGTACAATTTAGAAAAGGTCATGGTGGATTCTCTATTACTGACCATTTTTAAATCAAGACAATGTTTTTCTGAAAGATCTGCTCTAGGAATTATTTTGGGGAAGTTCTAGGGCTGTATTATACAAGAGATCAGACTAGCTGATCACAACGGTCCCTTCTGGTTTTAGAATATATGAATCCTTCATCTGCATCTGTACTAGGGAAAAGTTTAGGCCAGACAATCTAAACAAAGTCAATAGGATTTATATGCTTCATAGAAGTGTGTTTCAAAGCAGCGTCTTGCTAAAGGATGCATTGTATAAACCAAAAAAATAAATCAGGCTAAATACATGTAGGCTATTTTTTAGCCATTTAAATTACAACTAACTGGAAAATAGGAAAGTTAATCACTAACAAACATGAGATAAAAGTAATTCTGCACAGTATTCATGCAAATTCCCATTGGCTTGAATAGGATTGTGTCTGAATAAGGAGCACAGACTCAAGCCCAACACTGGACCACTAGGGATTCAGTAGTGTAGCCTATTAATTGAAAAATTAATGCTTTTTTTTTTTTTTTGGAAGATGAAAATCCTCCATAATCCTTAATACCCGAGTTACTTTTTGCTGAAAAATAAATCTGACACTTAATGCTCTAATAACGTTTTACTGCTCAGATTCCTTGTAACCTTTTCCTGGCAATTCAATTGTTGTTATTTTTAACTACTTGAGACTTTTTTTAAACTCATCTGATCATTATGAAGTTACATTTTTGTCTGATAAAACTCTCTATAACTTTCCCACTGTAGTTTAGGAAAATCTCAATTCACCATTGGCGCAACACAAAAGGATACAGAAAATAGGCTAACTCAGCGGTTCTCAAACTGTGGGTCACGACCCCATTTTAATGGGGTCACCAGGGCTGACTAAGACTTTTTGGGGCCCGGGGCTGAAGCCGAGGCTCAAGCCCCACTGCCTTGGGATGAAGCCAAAGCCCAAGGACTTCAGCCCTGGCAGTGGGGCTTAAGTTACAGGCCCCCTGCCTGGGGCTTAAGTTACAGGCCCCCTGCCTGGGGCTGAAGCCTTTGGGCATTGACTTTGGCTCCCTCACCCAGAGTGGTGGGGCTTGGGTGGGCTCAAGCTTCGGTCCCTCCTCCTGGGGTCATGTAGTAATTTTTGTTGTCAGAAGGTGTTGTGGTGCAATGAAGTTTGATAACCTCTAGGCTAAATTGTACTCTAAGTTATATCCGTGTAACAAATCAGAATTTGTCTCAATGTAGAAGATTTGTTACGTGTAACTTTTATACAAACACAGTAACATACATAAGCAGGACAGAACTGTGAATGCAAAGCTTGATCCTCTTATATATTTCTTACTCTAAGCCCCACTGAAGGTTGAAACCTTTAAACCAGGGATAGGAGGGGTGAAAGATTCGTCTAGTTTGCAGAGGAAGAGGGAGTAGCGCTTTATGGCCAGCAGGGGGAACAAGGCTCAGGAGCTGCTGCAAAAGGGGGAGTGGATGAGTGTGTTGACACGCTGGCTCATCCCAGGGCTCAGAAAGGCTAGTGAGTTCAAAAGGGGCAAGCACAGTGGGAGAAGCCCCTTTTTTCCCAGACCAGGTAGAGCAGTGCTGGACTTCGTTTGAAAGGTCTGAGAAATCCACACTTCCCTAGCACAAACAAGGTTCCAATAGCTGACCCCACACAATATTTACTATCACTCGTCTCAAGTGAGCAAGGGCTAAAAGTGAATTTCAACAAAATAATGAAAATAAAGCAAACTACAAAAAACTTAAAAACTACAATGCAAAAGGAGATTAACATGAGATAACAGCAAACAGTTGTTTCACAACCATATCCTATAATTCCTAAGAAATCCGCACATGAACAAGCAAATTATTGTCACAGGTGCATCTAGTCTCTGAACTCTTTGGGGCAGGGAATGTCTTTTCGCTGCAAGTCTATACAATGTTTAAAACAAGAAGGTCCTCTCTCTGATCAGTGTCTCTTTGCACTAATCCAATAAAATAATTATCATTATGGTTTTTTGTAACAGAGACAGAAGTATGCCAACCCTCATGTTAGGTGAGTGAGACTGAGGTGAAGGCTGAAGACAAAAGGTAGCCATTTGAACTGACTGACCAGACTCACTGCTCTACTCCTACAACATAGCTTCTGGTTACACAGTAGGCCAGCCCTCCAGTGACACCCACTGCAGTACAAACAATCTAGCCTTTTTAAAAGGGTTTAGTAATTTTTCTCTACATTAATCTAAAGATCTGAACATATTATGATTGCTATATTTTAGTGATAAAATAAATATTTTCCCTGCAAAGGATCAATTTCCTTTATTAGATTACATTTTAGACAGCCTTGTTGAGATTAAAAATCACTTTTATATTTGTATGTGCAAGAATCTTGCTGTTGTGATTTATGTGTCTATAAAAGCCATATATACTATGATATACAATAAGCCAGGCATGCTGTAGCACTAAATTTTATGCTGTAAAGACTACTGATGCCTCAGGCTTTTATGGACGAGATGATACATGAAGCTGCACATGAGGAGATTACATATTAGTTTCTTAATTGACTTTAAATTACAACAAGGGTTTTGTTGAGTGTTTGTTTTTTCAAATGCTTGGCAACCTAGCAACAAGCAAACGTATGCAACTGTGAATGTAAAGAACCCATCAACTAGCTAAATTCACATCTCTACAAAGAATGGAGCAGTAGATTTTATATATGAATTTGCAAATGTATAGTTCAGATCGTTTCAGCTATTCCATAATGAATCCTTCTCAAATGGCCGCAATTAGCATATAAAAATGTGTTACTAACTATCTGATACTTGGTATATCTTTCCTCAAGTAGAGAGGGAGTCAATCATTTACAGAGTTTGAAAAATTCAGTTTAGTCTTGTTTACACTATATTCCTTTTCACCTCTTCCAACATTTCACCAATTTGATACAGGTCCGGATGTGTATAATTCAAAAGCAACTTCAGGTTGCCACAAGTGAAATATGAAGTGTGCTTGTTGCATAACAGTTTAATCACTTGGAAAAAAAAACAACAACAACAACAACAACAAATGAGATATCACAACTTGATGAAGTGGTTGCTACACAAATGCAGTAACTCTTTATGATGTATCACATTTTATTGCACACCTTTCAGAGGCAATATCTTTGACTGGGTAAACGGGATTTAAAAATAATTTGAAAGATTTGTTTCCATAGGACCAATGCTGAGGGTACCCGGATGGGAGATTGTACCAATAAGAGACAAATATAGACAGTTTTCATTTCCACTCCATATTATGTTGTCCTTGCTACCTTTCTGAAACACACTATTTTTTTTTTTTTTTTACTATCAAATATACTTGGCACAAAACGATTCTCTTCCTGGTTTCTTAAAAAAGCAACTTTCAACTGAAGAAAAAATAGTGAATTATAGATCTTAGCAACAGTAAGACAAATTCCTATCAGCGAGTATAAATAAGTAGTTTTCTTTGAAGTTGATTTTCAAAGGGCCAGGTGGACCCTTCACACTGAAAAACCTGCAGAAGCAGGCTGACAGTGAGTGGGGTCAGAGAAAGAGGAGACAGAAGACAGAAAACTCCATGAAGGGAACCTTGAACAGTTTCCCTGAGATTGTTCTGTCAGGGAAGGGATGCCCAAAACCTGAATATGCCCTAGGATCTGTTGGGGGCAAGGACTAAAGGACCATCTTATGCACAAGCCCTCAGGCCTTCCACACTGGATCTGGAGCTCTACACCCAGATTTCCTAAGCTCCCTGTTTGACAGAGACTTGTCTGCCCACTATTGTCCCTGAAACACAGAAAGGGACAGTTTGCATTTCGACACTTCTCCCCACAGCGACAAGGGCTAGAAACTCTTTTAAAAATGGAAGTGAGATTCTCATGTAATCACATGACTCGCGGAACTGAGGTTTTAAGATACTCACTCTCACACACACACACACACACACACACACACACACAGTGAAACTAGCAATAAAACTGGTAGAGCTGGCAACACTGAGCTTCTTCCCCAGTCCACAACCTTCCCATGAATGGAACTAGGGGAACTTCTGTAATTTAGGTAGCTAACTAGAGCTGGTTGAAAGTTGTTTCCTCTCAGACTATGCTCATTCAATGAAATGTAAACATTTAGCATGTATCAGTATTATCAAAATTTTCAACTGAAAAATTATCAAAGCGCTTCATTTCAATAAGGTTGAAGTGATTCATTTCAACTATCATTTTGATTATATTATATTTGTTATATTATTTATAATATATCAAAATGAAGCTCTTTGATAAGGTAGCTTCAATATTTTCAATATAAAATAAAAATTCTGAAAATTTTTTAGGACATTTTAAAAATTCAACATTTTGTTCCAATCAGGAAGAAATGAAAAATTTGAAAATGTTGGAATTTCCCACAGAACTGAAATTCTGAGTTTTGATCAGTTCTACAACTAACATCTCACCCTTCCAAAAAGTCAGGGGGAGAGCCATGCACAAAACATGGACATGATTTTGTCCATGCCAGAGGACACAGCCAACTTCTATTGAAGTCAACTGAAGTTTTGCAATGGACTTCAGTGAGAGCACGTTACGGCGTGGGTGTAGGTGTGTAGACCATTCTAGTTTGTAGACAAATGTCCAACTGCTGCTCACTCCCATACAAATGGGATTAATCATGTAAAACAAGAAGATTTTGGCCCAAAGTTATAAGTAACCTGGATTAGCAAGCAACAATATATTTATCTTAATTTGTGAAAATTACATTTAATTTGACTTCGGTAAATTGACCTCCAAATTTATACCACCTGCAATTTCAACAATTTTACTTGAAATGTATTAATTAGATTTGAATATAAAAATAGTGTTGTACAAATCTTGAAAAACTTCTTGAGTAAAGTGAAACATATACTCTGAAAATATAATTTCAGGGAAAGCCAATAATCTAAACATTTAAAAGACAACATGGCAATGAATAAAAGATAAAGCCGGAAAATTAGATTTACACAAGCCCAGTTCAACAAATTCTATACACTCAAATGTTTTTTAAAAAAATCAATATCGTAAAGTATATTCATTCACATTTCAATTAGACTATTTACAAAAAGGTATTTATTTGAGTAAAAAGTGATCTATATGAGTACTTGTTTCCATAGTTATTTTTATAATTAAATTGAACAGTAAAACAAACAGTCTTGAGTAATTTTGGCATTTAAGTTTCAAGCTACAACAACAGATTCTCTTTCCAGAAGTTTTTAGCTTTGGATAATTTAATATAATTTTCCACTTTTACAAAAAGATTTCCAACTGCATTTCATATGTTTAGACAGTTATCATTATCATCCAAATGAGGTTATTTTCTCCACATACATGAACTGAGTCCATTAGTGATACAAAAAGGAAAAAAAAGTTATATAGATAGAATTTATTCTAGATTTCCCCTCCCACAGCCCCAATTTGGCAATGAAACATTTGCAGAGAAATGGATCATATAAGTGGTTGTGAATCTTACCCAGAGATTAATTTATCTTGCATTATAGAATCTCTTTACAATGTATATGAGTAACATGACCTAAATACTGCTTGTGGGAAGATTAGTAATTTAAGATGTACAACAATGCAAATAGTTCCAATTGAAAATGACAACAGGAAAAAAAAACCCTGAATTCCAATCTTCTTGCTCAAGAGCCCACACACAGTTAGTTACATTTTGATACACTGACTACAGAAGCGCTCCAGTCTGATCAGATGTTTAATTGAGCAGTGGTACACAAGTGCCTCCACTGGGGATTTGACATATTGCCTCAAAAAAAAAGGGGATTGAGGTATAATTTCTACAGAGTGATCATATCAGGATTTTCCTTTCTCCTCAGAAAGAATGACTGATCTGCCTAAATCAGAACTAAGATCATAAACTCCATGTTGGTACAAAAGCCACATTTACAAGTCACAGAAACAAACTTTTATTCTGTATGGCAGTGACATCAAGAGCATAATATAGAAGATAACAATTGCTCTCTCCTATGCCTCTTCCAATGGTTAACTATACACACATGCCCACACACACAGATATTTGAATTGATATAGGAGATGGATTATATTAATCTTAAAATTTAATTTAGTTTTGATATATGTTATATACAATGACTAAGGACCAAACAACCTCCTAGCTATACCATAAATAGGCTTGGCAGAATTCATTTTTTATTTTTTTATAAAATATAAATATAAAAATATAATTATCTGATCGATAATACTTAAGTTTACTTTTAAGCATATTTTTAGATTTTTTGATTAAATAATTATCTGACCACCCTCCCATAATTTGTGAAAATTTAAATCACAACTGTGAAAATTGAAATGACAGTAGACACATTCAAAAAGTTAAAGCTTTATAACCATTAAAACACAAACTGTCAACATCACATGTCACAATCTACAGAGTAAATATCCTTAAATAAAACTCTAGTAAGTTGTCAAGCACATTTTTCTTGCTTTGCCTTCTCCCTTCCCCCACATAACCAAACCATCTTCAAATCCTGCAGCTGCTTCTTGCACATAATCTACAAAATCAGTTGGTTTTCCAGTGTCCTGCACTCATCTTGGTCCTCATTATCTCGACTATTGTGACCTCTTACTCTGGCATCCCTGACACCTTCATAGCCCTTCTGCAGTCTACAGGAAACAGCTAACCAAATTATCTTTCTTGTCTGATACAGTCAACATACACCACCAGCATGAATCCCTGCACTGGTTCCCCTCCGCTTCTGCAGCTTCATATCCAAGCATCTTGCAATAGCATTCTGGGCTCTGCATAACTGCTTTCTCCTTACTTATCTACACTAAATTTTCTTATATGTTACCCCCAATTCACCGTCTCCACTATGCCTATCTATACTGCCAACCTTGACCCCTGTTCAAGCACCACTGTCACTGAAAACCAACATTTCTGAATTCACATTAAATTTCTGCTGCAGAAAGTCACTTTTTGTTCTTTATATTATTTTATGAGTAAGCCATTGTATAAGTGAGCAGATCAATAACTAAGTGTTGCACAACATATTTGTTAAAATCATTGGATTCAAACTGCCTCAACTCTCACTGGAACCTTTTATTTACTTGAAGTGATGCATTTTACTGGAATCTTTGGTTTATAATTTGAAATTAAATTTCAGTAGAGCACAAGATGACTTCATAAATACACATATTAGCGGTTTAATTGCTTATTTTTTTAAAAAAAAGTTTGCCTTTTGTAGCATGGTAACTTTTTTTTCGCTGCAAGCAATAAACCTAATATACTAAAAGATCAAAACTATTTGAGACACACATGTAATGGACAGGCTCCATCACTGTTTGCTTGTGGGGCGGTGTTAGGGTTGCCAACTTTCTAATTTCTGAAAACTAGACACTAAAGCAGGAGCACCGAAACCTCCCCCTCCTCTGCCTCTTCCTCTGAGGCCCTGCCCCTGCTCCGCCTCTTCCCCTGAGGTCCCACCCCGTTTGCTCCTCTTCACCCTTCCCCTGTCACTTGCTGCTCTCCCCTCTCCTCCTTCCTCGTCGCTCCACCCTCTCCACCTCCCTCCTGCCGCCAGCTGGCCTCACACTGCTCTGGGACTGGGACAGGAACTACAGCCCTGGATACAGAGCCTTACTGCCCACAAGATGCGGGCAGGAGGCAGTGACAGCTGAGCAGGGGCTGGCGCCTCTCCACCACACACACCCACAATACCGTGTCCAGTCAGTACATCTGAACGGACACTATACAGTGTTCCCTTGTGCCTGGACTTTCTGGTCGAAAACCAGACATCTGGCAACCCTAGGCGGTGGTAAATTATTTTCCAAGATCTGCAATAAAGGCATCTCCACTTACTTATTTAACCAAAGGAGTGAAGACTGAGGTGTCCATTTTGTTACACGGTTACAGACTTAGCATTGATTAAATACTGAAAGGAAAAAATCTGATGGGATAATGAGAGACTGATGAAGAGTAGGCCTGGAGGAAATTGATTAACCTAGAAAAGTACCCCTATTTTACCAAATCCTTCTCCAAATCCCTAGTATGAGAATGACACAGAGAAAGAGGAACTAGTTTCAGTGTACACAGTAGAGAGCATTTCTCCATTCTTATACACGCAGTAGAACTAAAAGTAAAAACACTTTATTCTTAAAGAGCAATAGCCTCTAAAATGAAATTACCTCAGATTACTGCAGGTCCCAAAGAAACAAACAGCACCATCTTGCAGTTGGGCAGTACCACATTGAACTGAGAGCAGTACAGTGCTGAGTGTTCACAAGTTATAATAAATTCTGATGGGAGAAATTAAGTACTGCTGATTCCATCTGAATAAGCAACTGCAATTCCCTGACATGTCTTTAGTTTTCCTTTAAATTTTCCTTTTCCTCTGCCACCTCCTTTTCGATTGCTAAATGCTGTTTTATTCTCTTGCATCCTTCAGGCTAAGTCTTGGTTCACATATGGTTCCTAATTTTTATTTTATTTTATTTATTTAGAGGATGGAGAGAGTCATAGAGGGTGGATTGGTTAAAAAAAATGGATGCAGACTTAAGGGTCCATTAAAACTACCCCTTGGAAAGGATATTTCAAGTTAAGACCCTCTAATACAGTGCTTCTCAAAGCCGGTCTGCTGCTTGTGCAGGAAAAGCCCCTGGTGGTCCGGGCCGGTTTGTTTACCGGCCACATCCGCAGGTTCGGCCAATCGCGGCTCCCACTGGCCGCGGTTCGCAACTCCAGACCAATGGGGGCTGTGGGAAGCGGCGCAGGCTGAGGGATGTGCTGGCCGCCGCTTCCAGCAGCCCCCATTGGCCCGGAGCAGCGAACCGCGGCCAGTGGGAGCCGCAATTGGCCAAACCTGCGGACGCGTCAGGTTAACAAACCGGCCCGGACCGCCAGGGGCTTTCCCTGCACAAGCGGCGGACCAGCTTTGAGAAGCATTGCTCTAGTAATTAGAGCTTTGGAGCACTTGAGGAGTGAAAGGATAGAGGAGGGATACAGACAGAGAGTTAGACACTCTAACCCCATTGAAATTAAATGAGAATTGGGCTGCTAAGTCCCTTAGACTCCTTTAGCAGTATTCAGGCAGACTGGAATTTTCAGAGATTCCAGTGGGAGGTGGGATTGTTACAATTAATACTTGTGTTTATTGCATATGTTCAGTGATTTAAAACTTGTTGATCAGTAGCATGATAAAGAACATGTTTTCCCCAAGAAACTACCATCCTAACTGGTCTCTTTCCCTTACTCTTCACAATGAACCTGTGCACTCTACAACACGCAGTTAATACAATAAAGTGGATCCACCACATATGATCATGTTGCATTACTCTGCAAACAAAATTGTTTCAATAATATTTTGGCTTGTTTTCCATAACATGTTCTTAAATAACTGGTTATTTGGGGATTTTATTCACAAAAAGTGGTGGTCAAGCCCTGAAGTTTGATAAAACAGAAATTCTCAATTATTTTTACTTTAGGTTCCTCATAAAATACAAACCTAGAAACTTTAATAACTCAAGAGGGCCAAAACTACTATACCAAGCCAAGAAAACAGAGATACAAAAGTGACTGACACTGTAAGCTCAGAGGCCTTTAACCTTTCCAGAATTCTGTAACTCTTTCAGGAGTCTGATTTGTCTTGCCTGCCCCCAAATTTCACCTCACATTAAAACTATTTGCTTACAAAAGCAGACATAAAAATACAAAAAAGTGTCACAGCACACTATTACTGGAAAATTGCTTCCTTTCTCATTTTTACCATATAATTATAAAAAATAGGTCAACTGGAATATAAATCTTGTACTTACATTTCCGCGTATAGTATATAGAGCAGTATATACACAAGTCATTGTCTGTATGAAATTATAGTTTGTACTGACTTGGCTAGCTTATTGTAAAACTAGGCAAATATCTAGATGAGCTGAGGTACCCCTTGGAAGACCTCTACATACCCCTGGTTGAGAACCACTGCTGTAGCTCATAGGCAACTATAAGAAACATTTAAGCATCTGTAAATGGAGAGGAAAAGAAAACTATTTCCAAAAGGATTCTATGCAAAATGCACAACATTATAAGATCAGCTCATTGTAAAGTCTGATGTAACTTTAAGAAAATAGTACCTGGGATGTTGATTGGGCAAAAGAGAAGAGGAAACTCAAGTTCATACTGAGGTTAAAACTAAGGAAAACGATATGGAAAACTATAATGAAATCCTCTCTGTTGCAATAGTGGAAAATCTATACAAAAACAGTATGTGAGTGGTATCTGACACCAGTAAAAAAGAATTTCTAGTACAAGCTAAGATCTTTGGTGGAGAGTATGTGATCAAAAAAGGCACACATTCTTCCACATATGGTGATCCTGCCACCAGCAAGCAGCAATACTGAGAAAGAATTTAAACAAATGTGTTTAAAAAAAAGGTACAAGAAACCCTCTGTATCTATTATACATACTATATTAGAAGCTTAAAATAGGCTACTTTAATAATAGATCTACTCAAAGTAAATGGTTTGTCCAACTTCAGTAAGAATTTTGCACTTCCGACAGTCAGGCCATAAGAATGAAATACCATGACGTGAAAAAGTAGTAGCACTAACAACTCTGTGATGGTGTAGTGGTATGTGGGTAATTTTAACAGGGATTTCAATATCCATCGCAGTATCATTTTTTCCTTCAGAAACATCAATAAAATAATGTTGATTTCTCTCTCTCTCTCTAATAATGTCATATATAATTAAATCTATGTCATTTTAACACCTTCTGTACCTTCCTTTACAGACAATTGGATGGCCTAGCCCAAGTGTGTAGTCAGTTAAATGAACTGAACAACACACAATACAGAATGCAAACACTGCCTCTTTTACATAATATAAACTGTTGAGAGACAGATGCAGTTAACCCAACTAAGAGTTATTTCTGATACCTCAGAATACTTGAGAGTAAAAAATTATAACCTATAATTAAAAAACTAAGCAAGGAGGTATGTATCTTCTACTTAGGAATTTAATTTATTTGACTGTTACAGGAACAGTAAGTAAAGGAGTCTAATGATGACAGCTTGATTTATGAATTTTGACATTTTAAAAAATGGGATTACATTACAAAAAAGAGGAATTCTAAACAAGTCAGATCTTGCTCATATTTTCAGGTTGAGCAGCCTTCATATCAGCCAGACTTCTCAAAAGCCAACAACGTTATAAAAAAAATTAACTAATTTATTAGACAAAACAGACATTTTATTTTTTTAAATTTTGTTTGTAAGTTTACACCTTATAAAAGATGCATCTGAAGTATATTTTCTATCCACACAAGAAGACTCTTCCTCTACTCTGAATCAATGGAGAAGTTAAATTTAGGGAAGCACTATTGTCAGCTATAACTGTAAAATGATATGCATCTCAAAACTCAGAACCTACATTCCTTAAGTAATCTTTCCTCTGAAAGAAAAAAAAAAAAAGTATTGATTGCTTTCTATGGAGAGAGTTATTTGCAAAATTAGAGCAATCCCATTCAGGTAGGCATGTGCCTGGCATTGATGTCTAATGCTTTTGGTAATCAAGACTTTTTTTCCCTTGCCTAAAGAATAAAATCGTTTTGAGTCAAACCATTTTCCTGCCCAAGAAATCTCATTGCCTGCCTGCATCGCAGTAGAGCCAAGTACCTAAGAATACAGTCAGGGTCTGAAGTTTACTGACCACTCTCCTTTTATACAATTCTTATGGTCATTTCCATGTGTCTACAAAAAGCATAAGAACCCCAGCAATAATGACTACTGGCCATGTACTCTGCAGAGGGAAGGAAGTTATGTTAACATCATCTACTTCTAAGGCATCTTCTTAAATTCACATTTGTAATTAATGTTTTGTTTTATTAGTTAAAAGCTGCATATTGATTAGAGCGGGTCAGAAAATTTTTACTGAAAAATGAGAAACATTTTTGACTTGTTTCAATATTGACATACTGCTTATACTAATTGTCAACGGCTTTTTGGAATGCCCAAACAAAAACTCCATTTGAGATACGGATTCCCCCTTTCAAAATGAATATATTTTAGCAAAGAAAAAGAGAAAACAATGGTGTTCACACCACAAAAAACTGCACTCTTAATAGAGAAGAAAGAATTAATGGGAGATGGAAAATGAACTACCGTGACACTCTTTAGATGATGTCCCTGAAAATGGACAGGGTAATGTTGATGAAGATAAATAGTTGCTATCCATGATGTATTTGTTCCTTTGCTGAACAGAAGACTTTAGTTTCTAGAGAGTAACTTTCCTTAGCATCATATTCTTTTGTCAAGAAAGTTCCAACTCAGGACACAGAGAATTTTCTAGCTATATGCAACAGCTGAACTTGGCAGTTCTCTTCTGTGCTACTATGCAGACAGCTGGAGTGAAACAAAAAGCCAACTTTCTACTGAACAGGCGGTTGGGGTGAAGGGCTGGGGGCTCCATTGTGTTAGGCACTGTATAATCACAGAGGATAGCTGCTGCCCCAAAGACTGTATAATCTTAAAAAAAGACAAAACCAACAGATACAGAATAAATCGTTTATACTCAGTTTTCTCTTTGCAGAACAGACTCGCCGCCCGCATGTCCAACCTGCCTGTCAAACATCGCTTACAGTCCTTGCTCTACCCAAGCACTCCCCTTCTTTCCTCACAACCTCCCAAGTAAGGGACACTCAGTCTCATTCTGTGAGAGACAAAGCAAAAAACACAACTCCTCCCTTCCCCCCCTTCCACAAAAACACCCAAGGTGTTTGAAGGTGGTTCTTGGCAGGTTCCCCTCCGGAGAAAGTTCCATGCCTGTCCCAGGGGTGGAGACAAGTGGCCCACAGGGCTCAGCCTGCCCCCTGGTGTCCTAGATGCGGCAGTTTCTGACTGCTTCCCCTCCCTGCAGCAGGGGCTAAGAGGGCGGTGAGCCCCACCAGACTATTTAGGTAAAAAGGAGTTTTCACTCCTTGCACAGGTTTGAACTTTGCATATGTCTGTTGCTGCTCAAGCTCTACCAGCACTGAATAAAAACATTTGGTTTTATATCAGACATGTTATATAAGTCAACACTCACATTCAGTGATATCCTGCACAGCCATATTTTTAGTGACCTGAACTGCAAATTTGGTCCGAGACTTTTTTCTTACAACACTTCACCTATGCAGCTTCAGAAAAAATATAATTAGGGTGGCTAGCCTGCCAACAACCTGCTTTAATAATCGCATCTCATTTTACAACTTAAATCTCTGCTTTTTCTATGTCTTAAGAACTTATCACAATAGCAAAAAAAAAACTATGAAGACGAAGAGATGTAAACAATACATTCCTAAGAACAAGCCCCAGAAGGTTTCCATCAGAATGATACCACAGGGCTAACACCATACTTCTTTCCACAATGGAGGGATAAAAATAATTTTTCTGAAAACTAAACTACAGGTTTAATACAAGATGCAGATGCATCAAAGTAACAGCAATAATTAATTTTTCCACTCAGAAGTATTGTCCCAAAATTTTCCACCATTGCCAATATAAATCACCTCTTTAATCCCTTGACCTAGCTACTTGCATAGCAGGTGAGCGGATGGGTGAAGGAAGCAGTTTCTGCAGAGTCATTACCCACCTCCCTCTCAGTCTGTGTAGATGGGCATTGCTTCAGCTCTGCCCCCAATGCACCAGGCAGCAGAGCTGCAACAGCACACTGGGAGATGTAGTCCGTGCCAGGTATAGGTGCTGGTGAAGGGTCTGTCTCCCATAGAGCAAGAGGAAATGGGGAGGTAGATTCTGACTTGAGTCACAATCCACTCAGCCTTGTTCCTGGGGCAGTGCAACTGCACTGGCCATACACATGGCTAAGACAAACTACCATTTACCAATGAGAGCTAGTGCGTGTATGTCTCCTCAAACTGGCAATGGAAGTACAAGCATTCCCAAGGAAACTGCCTTTGATATTTAGTTGTTCCGGGTACTGTTGCCTTGATATTACCTCCATCCAAACAGCATTACCACACACTGTTCCAATGAAAAAACTATACTGGAAAAGAAATCCTTCTCCACAGGTGGCAGAACCTGAGGCTGTGACCACAAAATAAGAAGTGGAGGACCAGATACAAACAGCCCAAGTAACAGTAGACAGACTCTACTTGGCAATGTGGAATTAGATTAGCTCATCTCACATGGAACGCTCATAAGTGGTCAGATAATAGTTATGGGCTCTGCTGACATAGGCCTGATTTGAGATGGACATAAAATGCTCTATATTTCTTTACTAGTCCTTTGAGCTAGCCATTATCCCATGCTTTTTATTTTCTATCCCATTTATTACTTTTCTGGAAATTGTTAACCCCTTTAACTTTATCTAAGACAATATTGAAATAAAGGAAATAATCCTGAATTTGCTCAAACAAACTGTCTGACTGACCCTAAGAAACAGTCACCTCTAGCCCTCATGAGCCAGAGGGAAGGCTACCATGACACCAAGCTCGTCATCAGAAGATGTGTCATCAGAAGCAAGCTCTCCATAAACGAAAACACACCAACTTAAAGCAGCACCAGCCCCTTCCATAATACATGCAAAACTTGCAGACATATCTCCACTGTTAGGATGATCAGTATTCCCCATAACACACTTTTCAACACATCTCCAGTGTTGCGATAGGCATGTGTAGGACCCAGATATCTTGAAACGTGTGTTGTGGAGGATTATTATGTGTTAGGAGCCCTTTGATTAATTTACCTTATGGTGCAATCTGTCCAATTCTGGAAAGGTTTACAACATAATGCATTTAAACATTACAATATTTTTCATAGAAGGCCTACTTGCCTGCAGCAAGAAAAGCAGGTTCACATCTGGATGAAAATCACATCTTATGCAACACTCAGGAAAGGATTTAATGACTAAAAGTAGGCAGCTGTCCCCTCACTTTCTTTTCATTGTTCTCACTCCATAAAGAAAAGCTAATTTTCCCTATATGGGATTGGCTCCTCAACAGAGTCAGAGGATTCAATATGAGGAGGTTTGTAGACTTACCTGCATCTCAAAAATGGAAGAAAGTTTTTTTTGGGGGGGGGAGGGAGAGAGAGAGAGAGAGAGAGAGAGAGAATAGAGAGGCCAACTAAACTGGATTTTTGTTTGTTTTTTAAACATCAGTTGGGTTTTAACTTCCAGAAGTTTTTTAAGAACTGTAGTCAGATGTGAAAGGGGCAGGAAGAACTAAACATTGGCTTTGAGAGAGAGAGATGGACAGAAAGCACGAGGATAAAATTGAAGTAAAACATGTTAAACACACACACAAAATAAAGCCAGTTATGGTAATTATGTGATGTGGGTTTCTTTCATAATTCTGAAGCAGTCCAGCAACATTTCTGCTTCTGCCCTCCTAATACTAATTTTAACCTCTACTGTAGATTAACTATATTATTTAGTCATAAATCACACACGTGAGTGCAGCTGATCATGCAAGAGACTACATGGAAACAATCCTACCTTGTCTTGGTTTTCCTTATTCTTGTAACACAAATTTCCAATCAATCGAATGAGGTGTGATTTAAAACCCACAGCTGGATGTGAAATTTCTCCCTCTCCTGTCATAGAATGTGTGGCAGTGAAGATATTTGCAGTCTGTTTCCCAGCCAGGTGAGTTAGCCGCAAAGTATCTACATAAGGAAGCAAACAGACATTTTAATACATTACCATACTGGGAACATCACTGCTTTTGATAGCAATTTTCAAAACACTAACATTTCTATAGAAAGCAACGGAGAGTTCTGTGGCACCTTTAAGACTAACAGATGTATTGGAACGTAAGCTTTCGTGGGTGAATGCCCACTTCGTCGGATGCATGTAATGGAAATTTCCGGGGGCAGGTATAAATAAGCTGGCAAGAATCAGTCTGGAGATAAGTGTTCTCCTACAGGTTTTTGTATACTGCTTCAAGTTTCTTCATGAGGTTGATAGAAGAAACCTCATGGCACCTTTAAGACTAACAGATGTATTGGAGCAACCTCATGAAGAACCTCAACCTCACGAAAGCTTATGCTCCAATACATCTGTTAGTCTCAAAGGTGCCACAGAACTTTGTTGCTTTTTACAGATCCAGACTAACACGGCTACCCCTCTGATACTTAACATTTCTATATAATTCTAGATTTTTCAAGAATGTTGGAAGAACATCAGTTTGCCAATTTTGTTTGTTTGTTTATTTTTGTGCTAGGGTTAGGTTAAGACAGCCCTGAAGCTTCTCACACTTATTTGATTTTGTAGTTCAGACACAGAGTCATAAGGATGAGTCCAATTTTCCACACAGGTATCAGAGCCATTAGTGGCTGATGATTCGGACACTCTTATTGATGCTATCCCTTTGTAGTGCTCGGTTTTCAATTCTTTCAAAGCAGAGACTTCTCTGGAACATTGAGGTTTTGCCTCAAACTGCTGCTAACAAAAAACACTTAACTGTCAAGTTAACATTGTTATTCTTAGGCTAAGAAACAAATTGGAGAACAGAATCCATTGTGGTAGTCCTATTGGCTAGCAGTGCCTGAGAACTATAACGGATCACACATGGTTGCAATGTTCTAGTCTGCAGCTGTGTTTAATTAGTCTGGAGATAACTGTGCAGAAAAATCAGACAAAGCTGCTAGCGAAACAAGTATTGGCATATTAACTGGTGAAAGTGCTATATTGATCTCCAACTCCTTGTAATTCTCCTTCTGTGCTGAAATAGTTAAGCATTTGTTAAGGAAGTACAAGTGGATATTTTGTGATTCTTCAAGACATACATAGATGTAAGTGCATTTAAGTGCCCTTACTTAATGGAAGTAGTAAATGATGTATTTGAATTTAATCAGAAAGGTTAGCTATAGGTAAGTGTAGGAGCAGAGCACACTAGCAATCCTCTTCCCAAAGGACATTTAGAATATCAGTGTATATAAGCTGAGTAGTATCAGTCTACAAGTTCAAATGAATACGCTGAATGAATGATTTCCTTAAACTGACATCAGACCTTTATGAGCTGTGTTGAAGGCTGCGTGCAGCAACATCAGACTCAGCTAAAGTGAAGAGTTTTGGGGGTAGAAGTCATCACTTGCACACCACTTTCTCCCTTTTGCCTGAGGCGAGGGTCTCTCCTCACTGGCCTGGCTTCTTTTTATTGTGTAAAAATCTTTACTTTTATGGGGAGGCTTGTTTTAAACTGAACTTTGAAGTAACAATTTGATTAATGAGAACTTTTATTCAGTACCTGGAAGTCAAAATAAAGAATACAATAAGTGACAGATGGGAAAGTCCTATTTTTATGTTTGGAGGAACTCGTTAAACACACAATCAGACAGTGGAAGAAAATGAAGCCGTCGTCCTTCACAAACTCATCCCATACAAATAGGACTGTTGAGAGACAGATAAAGGCTCTGCTGGGCAAACAGAGCTAACTGCACTCTGAGCAAGTAGAGCAACAGAACTTCCAGAGACGAATCAAACATTTGAAAATGTAGATTAGTAATTCACTGCTTTTTATTTATTTATTTTATTAAAAGGTCAATCATAATTACCACCAGTTGTGAAAAAAATCATTTTCATATACAGTGCAGAATACAGTTTTGAAACAGTAGTTGGAAAGCAATAGCACTTATTAACTCACCCACAGCTGTCTCAAGCAAACCAGGACAAGTTTGCAGATGTTCCAGTTGTTCATTGTTCGATGTCATTTCACAAAGAACATCAAGAAGCCGAATTGTAACTATTGCTTCCTGTGAAGAAAGGCAACATTTCTGAAATCATGAACACACAAAATATATTATTGTTCATAAACATGAATCTAAGATCAGAAGGTCTACTGAAAAGCGTGAGCTATCAGCAACATATGACACCATGTCCATTTACTAGTTTTCCATTGTTTCCCCTGAAAATTGTTAAAGATTATATTTTCATTATAAATATATATGAACAAACAAGGGCTTCTTCCAAATAACCATAATAATTAATATATTAAATTATAATCATTTCCTCTTTACAAACTATTGTCAAACACAGTGTTACAACTTCCATGAAAAATCACAGAGAAAGCAAAATAGAGCCGTAAGGGATAAAGTTTTTATTAAAAACACAGTATTTTCCAACAGCAGAAATACAGAAAATTACAGGTTGAGAAAATCACTTCTGTATAAATGTTTTTTCTTTGAGTTTACCCAGTGCGAGTGTCCCACTTTAAAGACACAAACACTGCCTGCAAGACATCAATTTGTTATCCACAAGAATCCTGCATAATTCTGTGGTTGAATGAACTTTGGCTGCGAAAATTTACATTATTCTTGGGTAAACAGGCATTTGGGATTATAAATGCAGTATTCTGGTTAGGTAGAAAAGACAGTCTTATTTGCATATTATTTATTCAACCAGAAAACTATTTCTTGGTGTAGACTCTCACTAGCTAGGTGGATCGTATGGCACTCGGAATTACAAAATCATCACTCAGAAAAGCAAAAAATAATAATAAATAAATAAATATTCAGTGCGGCATGCAATGCCTAAGGACAAAACTGTGACTTTATACATAGCCCTGTGTAAAGGACAATGCATAAGCTACAAACACTCCAGAAGTAGCTTGGAGACACTATGACAGACATCTCTGAGTTATAATTCCTTCCTTGCTTCCCTCTTACCCCGTAATTTGCTGCTGGCCTATACCAGTAGCAAATTATGACAGCCTCTGTGCTACCTTGCTTGCAGTGTTGCCGAAGTTGTGTTAGTCACAGAATACTAGAGAAACCAGGTGGGTGAGGGAATATCTTTTATTGGAACAACTTGGGTGAGAGAGAGCAGCTTTCCAGTTAACACAGCTCTGTGTAAGCTCAAAAGCTTGTCTCTTTCACAAAGAGAAGTTGGTCCAATAAAAGATTTTACCTTCCCCACCTGGTCTCTCTATGCTACCTTGATGGTGCTGGCAGATCCAGGTCTATGTCCATTCCCCACTCCTCCCTGCTCACCTGTTCAACAGGTCAACAGGCACATAGCACCTGCTTGTCTACCTGCCAGATTCACGATCCAGTTAGCCCACGCTGGAATGGAAGGGAAATTATTTCCCATTGCTTCCTTTCATTGGCATGTAGTCCAAGACACAATGTAGCCCTAAACTATTTTATACATTGCTTTCACCAGCACAAACCCAATCGCATTGAATAATTATGTGGTTTAGTGAAATGCAGTCACAACTGTATTTCAATGACAGAGACAGTATTTGTAACGTTTTCATCCCACGTTCCCATTTTGTACTGAAACAGCAGTTTTACTGAAAAACTCTCAGCTAATGTATGTATAAATTGTAGTCATAATAAAAGCTTATGTACTGAAGGGCAAACAAATATCTATAGATAGCTGTAAATAGTATTATTGGCACAGAACTTTTAAAGACAATTGTATGTGCAAATATATTATATTACACACAAACATACATAATGTGTTGCTCAAGCAACTCTCTAGTGAGAGCTGTGACAACCCTTATTCTAAGCCACTTTTTTCAGGCATATTTTGTCGGCAAAGATTGTTGGTACAGTTTTGTATGGCTGACATCTGAGCTGTTGGTTTATAAGTATAAATAAAGCAAAACTTTTCAGATGGTTTCAATGGCTGGCAGGTGTCTCCCTATTACCCCACCTACTATACACCACACATCCACATCTTCATTTTGCCTTTTTGGGGGCTGAAGGAGGTGTTTATCTGATGGGTAAAAGATTAAAAAAAAAAAAAAAAAGGAACCTACTGTTATGGATTTAGGAACCTATTTAGGTATCAAAAAAAGGAGCCTGATCTTCAAAACTGCCAAATTCCCAACAGTTCTTATTGAGACCAGTAAGAGGTGTTTGGAAATTAGCACTTTTGAAACATATCTTTCCTGGTTCATTGTCTCCCACATATCTCTTCCCAGAATACTGCAGCTCTGCATGTCACCTACCATGCACCATTTCATCCTCTGGCTCAGGTAAACAATTGCTACAGCAAGGCCTGATAGGAGGAACATGTCATTTTTATACAAGATATATTTTAATCTTTGTTCTGTTTACATGTAGAAAGAACACTTTATATAACTTAGTAACCCCTCCCCCCAAAAAACAAAACAAAACAAAAAACATCCTAGATACTCCTTTATAAGACCAAAACAAAACAAAAATGTGGAGTTTGTAGTACAACTCATTTTGGAGATCTGACTAGCCAAAATGAATTGGGAATATTTTAAAAAATTGAAACAGGAAAAGATTGTTAAAAAACATTAACTTATTTTCTGAATTTGAATAAACTTCCCAACACAGAAAAAAATCCTCTCTAGCCAGGAAGAAAATAAGGTACGCAAATTTGAGGGAAATTGGTATTTTTTCGGGTCTGGTGGAGTGTGAAAATGCTAAAAAACAGGCTTATAAACAAAATAAAATAATTTTAATGTTCGCTATGAAGCAGCTGCATAATATCAACTTCTGATTGGCTTGGGATAGAACGTACGTTGTCTGCAGAAGATAGTGTCTAAAGAAAAATACTAAATTCGATTCTTTGCAGGCACTATCCCATTACTTGTAAAATAATACAACCCTTAGGCAAAAATTGAAATATTTGGAGAACTGACAAAAATACCGAGACTACTGAATTTCTATTGGTTATTCTTAGTAAACGACAAGGCACAATAATTCATGGATTTATCAGGATTTTTCCCTTCTGTGTAGAGACTATTTTTCAGCTATTCTTGCCAATCCTCTTCTTTTATTCACTTATTTGCAACTCCAATTCCAGGGCAGTAAATGATCAATGATAATGGGATTAAAAAAATACTGAAAATGACTTTTGTGTTTACATCCAAGAAGGACTTAAATTTGTGCTAGAAAGGGCAACCTACGATGACAGCATTGAGAATGCTGGTCTACCTCACCTTAAAGCTGAACAGAGATCTTTTTACTGTAAAAACCAAGCATATTTTTTTAAGAATTGAAAACACAGACTACTTGGAAGTTACTGAATAGGATAAAAAGTTGATGGAAATCTCTCAGTATGCTTCCCTTTAATTTAATTTCAAGTTGCCATCTTTTCTGGTAGTAGTCAAGTTCTTTCACTTATCTAAAAGACCTTTTTAGTCTAACTTCATAAATTCTCCTGGGATAGGCTAGAAAGACTATTCTCCATGGATAGACTGTAGGCTCTCTCTCCCCCATTCCCAGTTTTGCTATCCACTCAACTACCACTTTCTCACAGAGAGATTTCTGAGAGCATTATAAAAGCAGGTTTCCCACATATAACACAATATGCTTAGTATATTTTGAGTTCTTGTACACTTGTAAATATTCTAACACAAGTTTCAGACAGCTACAATATAGTTTAATAGTAATGTACAAAGACATGATTTTTTTCATTTGCATTTCAAAATAGATTAATCACAGAAGCTTGTTCTTAAAGATTTTTTTTTAAATAAATTAGTTTGTATTAGCATTGTTTTAATTACAAGATACTTCTTTCTTCCAACTACACTATTATATTGGAAACCAACATTTTTGACATAGTATGGTGCTCCTCCTGCTGGAAAGAAACTGGTTATGACTTGTAAAAAAAAAAAAGTGCGTAATTTCTTTTTAAGTCTTTTTAAACATGCTTTTTCCTCTTTTGTGAGTAGAAGTAACTGAAGTCAGTGAGTTAAAGATAATTGTATCATGGGATGTCATATACATGAGAACTCAAGAAAGCAGCAGTAGTTACAAAATGTTTTGCTAAATGTAGGCTTGGAAAACACATTTTTTCCAAGCTTCACAAGGTAAAGGGTTTTTCAGGTGTTTGTATTAAAAAAGCATTAAAAGCTAGCTGAAGGTCAGAGAGACCCAGATCTGAGGGCAATACCAATTGACATTCCATGAGCAACATAGGGTGAGAAAGTGTAAGACAGAGGAGGTATTGGTTCTCCCTGTGATAGGTGCATTTTATATTAATTACCTACGATTGTCAGGGGGTATTACAGCCATGGGGGTAATTGCTGTCTGTACTTCTGGAGACGGGATTAGAGCTGTGCCATCATACTTGTATACAATGGGATGGAAAGGTGAAAGCGAAATCCCCCAGAAACGAATGCAGGAAAAGCTAGATTAGCAGAGTAGTCTACCTGAAGATGGCAAAGGCCTCCTTAGCCTACACCATGGGGCATGACAAGGCAGAAGAGACCTTCTTGGACACTCCTCCCTCCTCAGCACAAAGAGGAAATAAAAAGACACCCAAAAGCTAAACTCTAAATCACAATATGAAAGAGATCGTATTTATAATTAGCCAACTGCATTTTAAAAATTCACTACTTATAAGATGTTTTTAAATGGCTGCATTTGATACTTTACATATCTTAAATATATGTAATTTGTTATCTAGTTGAGCCATTTTTGTCAAAAAACAGGATAAGGTTACAGCTCCATCTATTTTTGTTTCAAACCAATGAAAAACTAGGCAGAAATGCTATTTTTGTTCAGCAAATTTAACTTGGCTTCCAAGGTCCCTATAGAAGTAAGACTATTTGACTAAAATAAAATTCACAATTAAAAAATTAAATAAATAGGAATAGCCCTTGGTAAAACTAGAATAAGTCAAGACATCCAACTCAAACAAAAAATGACCGAAAATAACTAAGTTTTCCACCACCACCTCCTGTGATGTCAAGTACAGAGCTATCCTCTGCAAGCACCGAATTCTTAGTCAACATCATGTAGGAGTGAAAAGTCTTCTAAGGAATTCCACCCCATTTCTTGGTAGAGGCAACGCTCACTGTACAGCAACAAATTGAGATTTTAAGAAAACCGAAAAGCTTCAAGAGATTCCTGTGATCTCTTCAGCTGCTTTACTATCCAAAGGAAGTTTGAGTCTATAGGCAAGAGATCATTGTGATTTTATGTACATGAACCAACCCACGTTAGCAACTTCAGATTCTAACATAGTGTTCCTGAAGTCTTACCTCATCTTCTGTATTTGCAGCAGAAGTTAATTTGAGCACATCATGACATTTCTCCTGGAAAAGGCTTGCAAGAAATTCAGCATCTTTCAAGAGCACTGCCATTTCCTCACTGGTCACTGAATTTTTCTCACTTATTTTGGCCATTATCAGTTCTAACAAAGTAATCCTGAAATTAAAATGAATAAATGAGTAGGTAAACTTGTTAACTAAATTTACAAAGCCAAGGCTAACAATAGATTAAATGAACGTAGTTAAAAACTGTGTCTATTAAAAAAATTCACCTGTGGTACTATCATGATGTCTGGTTTTCAAAATGCAAAGGAGCTTTAGACAGCAATTAAATTTCACCACACGTTCTGAATAATTTTTGCACACCGTTCAACTGAGAAGCCTAGCCAGAAAGGTCTAGTCAAATTGACTTTTTTAAAAATAGCCTGTTCATTTTCTACTTTTGTGCCTGACAATGCTACATAATGAGTAGGGAGGGTGAAGAGAAGAATATTAAAATCTCCCTTTAAAGTTACTTTTAACAGAATACACACATATACACAACCTAAACTACTTGACAGCATCCCTTTAAGTGTGCCTGCCCCTTCATTTACACTTTATTTTGTGTATATAATCTTCTACTAATTCCCTCCTTCCTGATGGAAAACTACAAATAAGCGTGTGTGTTGAGGGGGGAGGGGGCTCAATAAATCAATGAAAAAATATATCTTTGTCTATATAACTGTAATATAATTGCCACGAGATAGATTGTAGAAACTCTCCAGTCCACATTAATCATTAAAACTCCCATTGAAAATTGTGGAATTATCTGAACTGGCACGTAAGGGAACAATAAGAAGACTGTTTATTGCAAAATGTACTTTGGTCATTTACTCTGATAATTATAGTTTAGTTTTATTTCTGATATATCAATTCACAAAGCAAACTTTACACGCAAAAAGGAATAAACAAGTGTTCATAATATGACACCTCACTGCAGCACTCCTGATTAAACCTCTGCTGAGAAGAGAGTGTGGATTAGCAAGGTTCTACTGTCATTCTCTCATCTTGAAAGAGTTTTCTTTATTGAGCACATTCAAGGGCAAGCTCAGAGTTTCCTTTGACTAAAATATTTGCAATTCAGATGTGAGGACTGACATTTAAAATCAAAATTAAATTTGCATTTGAACTACTCCACACAGTTTAATTTGCCAAGTGAGTTGTCACAATGAGGGGGAAAAGAGATTTTTTTTTCCCTGTGGAAAAGAATGGTCACAACTCTATTAACCCTGAAAAAACAACTGACCAAGGTAAAAGGCAGGCAGTTCTTCCTGAGTTAATCTCAAAATCTCACTAATACAATGAAGCCTGTTTTAAGCAACCATTCAAGGGACTGAATGTGGTAGGGAACTGTACTCAATACATTGGGGATAAGATGGGGTGGTCACAAGATAGGAGGTTGTCAGATATGGATCACTTCATAGATTTCACTATAAATCTGATGAGGCCCCATCACAGGATAGGTGTACCATTTAAGGATAAGGTAGGGGAACACATTCCCACCACACTTCCCCATCCACAAACTACCAGAAGTCATTTGCCCAATGTCCCCAAATGTGTGTGAATAATTGGTCAATTTCCATTTTCTGGGGCAACCATGCTAAAAGCATTTTACCATCACCCATTGAAAAAAATGACCAAATTTTAGACTGAGTTTAGCTGGGTTAATGCCCCTCAAGCATATGCATGTCTAAGGAGTCAAGTCATTCACAGATTTTATGGACAGAGGGAACTATTACTATCTGACCACCTGCATAATCCATACTGTAGAATTTCACCAAGTAATTTTTGCTTCAAGTCCATAAACTTGGGTTGAATTTGAACATAGCTTTTAGAAAGACAACCAACCTGAACTTAAAGAGATTTTGAGTAATGGATAATCCACCACATAACTTGTTAAATTGTTCCAGTGGTTAATTACCTTCACCGTTCAAAACATACAACTTATATCCAGTTTGAATTTGTCTACCTTCAACTTCTAACCACTGGAGTTTATGATGTCTTTAAGGCAATGTCTACTATTAGAAGTCTTCTCATGTAGGTACTTAGGAGAGTAATCAAGTGACACTTCTGAACTTCTCTTAGATAAGCTAAATAGACTGAGCTTCTTAAGTCTCTCACTGCAAGGCAGGTTTTCCAGACCTGGAATTATTCTTGTGGCTCTTTTCTCAGCTGTGATAAGGGTGACCAGATGTCCCATTTTCAAAGGGGCTTTTTTGGGACTTTTTCTTATATAGGCGCCTATTACCCTCTACACCATTCCATTTTTTCACAGTTGCTATCTGGTCACCCTAGCTGTGATATATTGAGGACTGTGTTGGAATTGTAAGCTATCCATTTAAGAACAGGGTGGAGCACAGAGAGTGGTTCCTGATCTTGCTTGAAGGCCAGGGGATTGTGTGTAGAAGTGTGCAATCAGAGTCATTCTGGAAAAGGCCAACCTAACACAGGGTGGAGTGACTGTGCCTTTGTCTCATGGAGCAGCTTGCTTTGACTCTTGATTGTTGTGATTAGTACACGTTATCATTGTAACCTTCCAGAAAGAGTACTTTATGTTTTTTATCTAACTTCTGTTTCTATGCCATGAATATAATTTGAACTTTTTCCAATACAAATTGAACCTAGTTCTTCCTGATTTCACCTTACTGGCAAGGACATCATGCAACCACTACCATAAAGAGTTCACAACAATCAATGTAACACAGTGCTGCTTTCTAGAGTTTGTAAATGAATGATAGCATTGAAAGTGAGAGCAACCACCAGTGTTAAATCTGAAACATAGCTATTACTAGGTTCTATTCTGGGTGAACATTCAATAGTATGTGTTATGCAGGTGGTCAGATCGTAATAGTTCCCTCTGTCTATAAAAATCTATGAATGACTTGACTCCTTAGACATGCATATGCTTGAGGGTATTAAACTCAGTAACCTCCTCAGTCTAAAATCTGGTCATTTTTTCAAATGGATGTCAATTCTACTCTGAAAGACATTCTGAAAAAATAGCATTGTAGAGTTCTATGAAAGTAAACTGAGCATATTTGATATAGAAAATATCGAGAGAAGGTGAGCCAACGTGGGTGAGGTAATATCTTTTATTGGATCAAATTCTGCTGGTAAAAGAAGCTTTCAAGTTTACATAGAGCTGTTCTTCAGGTCTGGGAAAAGTATTCAAAGCATCTCAGCTAAATACAAGGGTGGAACAGATTAAGCATAAGGAGTTAACACACATTGCCAGAAATAATTCAAGGTGAAATGGGCAGTTAACACTTCTGCAGTCATAGGACAAAGAATGGTCGGTGGGCCATAAACCTAGTGTTTTTATGGAGTCCATGATTTTTAGTATCTAACAAAGATATGAATTTAAGTTCCCAGTCACATCTTTTGAAAGTATTGTGGAGGTTTCCTTTGATGGCAAGGACTAAGAGGTCAGATACTAAGTGATTGTTTTGTGAAAAGTATTGGTCCATAGGTGATAAAGTGTTTTTGTGTGAATTCATTCGAGTGTGTAGTGATTGTCTTGTTTCATCCACATAGTTCTTAGTTGCATAGATGAGGTACACCACATGTTGTAACAAGCATGTGTAGGACCCAGAGATCTTGAAAAGTGTGTTGTGGGGAATATTAATCATTGTAGCAGTGGAGATATGTCTGCAAGTTTTGCATCTATTATGGAAGGGGCTGGTGCCGCTTTAAGTTGGTGTGTCTTTGTTTGTGGGGAGCTTGCTTCTGATGATGAGCTTGGTGAGGTTGGGGGGTTGTTTGAAGACCAGAAGATAACAGATAAGAAAAGATGACCTAAAAAGAGGTTGTTAACTGCCAGCCCTGTGAATTTAACCTCAGAACTTTCCTTCTCGTGCATCTTCAGTACTAAAGGTTCTGCAAGGTAAGTTGGGGAAAGTGTAACTGAGGGCCTAACAGTGATGTCTTCAAATTACACCTTAAAGGGGCTGGTACAAGTGCAACTCACCAGAATTTACTAAAGACGTGAAGGAATATAATCCAGCTGACTATCCTTTAGAAATGTTGGCTCTGCAGTACTAATCAGAGTAAAAAGTAATAATAAAAAAAAAACACTATTTTTATTACTACCAGTAAGCAGATAGGACTCTGAATACAGCAAAGTAGTATGTATGCTGAATAATGATGCCATTTATACTAATTAACTTTTCAAAATAGAAACTGTTTGGGAACTGTTTTACTGCTGAAAATTTTACTAAGGTTTGCACCATTCACTGTGATGTGCTTCTGCGTCCTTTCAAATAAAACCAAAACAGCAAGATGCAAATAATTGAAAGTTCTATCAAACACCTGAAGGTTGGGTGGTTGATTGGGGTTTTTTGTTTGTTTGTTTGTTCTTAATTTAAGAGTGAAGGGAATAAAAAAAGATTAAGGGCAACTGGAAGATCTCTACGGGAATAAAAAGATTCGATATGAAGGAGAGGATTTTCCCTTAAAAAAAAAAAAAAAAAAAAAAAAAACATGGTAAATTTGTACACTTTAGTTTAAAAAATTCTAACATGCAATTAGTTTAGAGAACTAATTAGTGTTGTGCATGTTCTACACAGATTTGTTTTAAAGAAACTTTTCTATTAAAATTTCTGCAAAATATTGCGGAATAGCTGAGGAAGTCTCTGGAATTTGGCACATTTCAACTGGCTCTTAAAGAAAATCTTTCACCATATTATTCTGGTTGGATGTTTCTGCAACAATTATCAACAGAGAAATAACTCTGTTAACACAAACATTTAAGTGTAATCATTAGTTTTCAGAGCTAGAACATCACTGAGATAGATGGGCAGTTCAGACCACTCAGAGCTACTGTTGCAGGCTATCTGCAGACTTAGGCACGCGTCACCATATTGGGTACATTCAATTAACATTTGAATATTTTTCTTCATAGCTATAAAGGGCAGAAATGTATGTGTTTTTTAATTGAAACTTTAGATTCTGGGGCTCATTTCCACAGCAAGCAGGGCAACTCTTTGGCAAGTGCCTCAGCATCACAAGTGCATTGGGCCCTGATTACAGAAAATACCTTGACTAGTGCAAATACTGCAGTTCTCCAATTGCATAAACTTTAGTTCTCTAAGGCAACTGGCAAGTTTTTAAGGGCCACCACTAATTTGTGTACCAACAAATGCTATCAACATAGTTAATTTCCTGTAAACAGATTTGAAATAAGTATATTTAATGTGAAATATACAGCATATACAGGTAACAGAGAGAGTTTGTATGTATTTGTAAGCTTAAATTGTCATCCCAGACACCTCAATATTGCATCCCTTCTGTCCTCATCCATAAAGTCAGCTTTAACGGACACCCAAGGTGGCACCCTTGTAGTGAAGTTTCTCTGACTTGTCTCAGAATGAGACAATAATGCCCCATGCTCTGGTTTACAATGCCTCTTTTCTGTCCAGCTAAGGGCAGTCAGGACATTTTTACATGCACTGGACTTTTTCTCTCATTGGTCATGTGAGACAGAATACACTCTGAAATATGACAAAGGGAATTATAGGCATAAGATTCAATAGCAGAGTTCTGAGATCTTAGTAATATTAAAGATCTTACAAAATATTTTGCAGCACATTTACTAGTACATTATATATAACTCTTAAATTAAAACTAAACTAACCATTTTCAGATGAACTATCTGCACATTTTGATTAATTTTCCTTTTTTTTAGTTTGTTAACTTTGATTGCTGATTTGCAGAATTCTTGTGATTCATAATAGGTGTAATAAGTGCATTGAAAATGTTTGTTCAGTAGGTCGACCAGCTGTAGCAGCATAGCACCTTACTATGACAAGTCACATGCTACAGATGGAATCTGGCAGTCCGACACCTTTCCAAGAACTGACGAATCAAGCAAACTTTTCCACTGCTACAATTAAAAATTAACAATCTAACTCAGTACCAAATAATCGCACAAAAAATCACTAGTTACACCCCTCAAAAATGCTTGAGGTTTAAAATAGCCACTTTTCCCTTCCGACTGATTGTCTGAGTAGGGACTCCCTGGTTCTGGGGGCGGTAGGAGATAAGCTGTTATTCTTCCCCATTCTGTCAGCCCATCCTCTGCCAGGCACCCTCCCTGCTCCACCTAGTCTCCTGCCCTCCTTACAGTCTTCTGTCCTAAACCTACCCCTATATTTTTGCTCTTTCCCCTATAGTTCTCAACCCATTCCATTCTCCCACTCTCCCTGCCTTTTCATAGTTCTCTGTCCAGTTTTTAAGTCATACTGCCCAGGGAGCTGCCATCTTCTCTGAGGGCAGCCTGACAATAGTCCCATAGAAAACAATGAAGAGATGGGTGACCACCTCTACAGCATCTTGCACCTACAAAAGCGATAGGAGATGGTAGTCAACCTAATTCATGCAATCTTGTGGCTTCTGTCCCACTGATGGTAATGGGAAGGATAGTGGCAACTTTTAATAAGGGTAAAAATATGCAATATAAAGTGCACAGGACTATGAGAAGCTCAAGCTCTCTCCTATCTAAACCACCTCCCCCCTGCTTATATTGCAAGATTCTCAAGAGTTAATAATTCTAACCTTAAGTAAATTTTACACTTTCCCCCTTGTAAAAACCAGAGTCTTTACAGATGAATATGCTTATTTTGTTTTTTCTAGACTCAAGTTTTCAAATGTGCAATGAAGATCTTAAAAAAAAACACTAAGTAATCATAAGCAAATACATGTCTATAATTTTCAACTGAACAGACTGAAGCACACCAACTACAGTAAATCCATTCTATCAGACTTCCTTTTAATTTCTAGTTATCACAACTGTGATACGAACAGCTGAGGATATTTCAAATGCAGCTCTAAAATGTAGCAGGGTGCGGTGCTCTTATGAAATCAAGGCACAAGCATGAAATCTTGCCTTTAATTTTTTTTTTTTTTTTGTATTTCTTTATTGAGTAATGGCGCCAACCTGGATTCTGCAACCCTACATAAATCACTGCCAGTTGTGGCTAAGCTGTAATGTTAACCAACCAATTTAAAACCATTACTGACATAGAAACATGTATTTAGAGATGATGTGCCAGCTACGAAACCACACAGTTTTTCAATCATGTGAACAGGATACTGTATATGGAATGCTAAATACTAAAAGCCACATTGGTTTTTGGGGTTACCTTTCTTGATTGCTCAGTTTGGCATACATGACTTTTACCAGCTCTGGACATTTCAGCAAATGGTCTGTAACAATCAAGAACCTAAAGAACAGAAGAAAAAAGCATTATTGGTTTTACAGTGAAAATGTAGTTATTTCGCATTTCCTCTATGTCTGTTTATATTACTGTTTTGGACGTTTGTAATTTTAATTAGTACATGGCTTCTTTCATGTTACTAGTGTTACCTGCTAACTGATACAAACAGTCAACACACCTAATTATTCACATTCTAAACACATCCTCCACTGGGTACAGACCAATCTGTATCACTGCAACTCAGATTTACTCAAGCAATTGAAGGAAAGCTGGACAAGTCTTTTTCCAGTTATAGACAAGAAAAATCTTACCATAATTCAAGTAATAAAACATCAATCCAAGTCTTTATAGACCTCAGCAAAAAGCCAAGATTGAAAATTGTTATACCATTCATCTCAGAAGCAAAGCTTCTAAACCTAACAAATAATCAAGAGAATTGTGCTACATAATTCTTTTTTCTCTTAAAAAATTCTAACAACTCAGAAACACAGAGGGACACTGATTTTTTCAGACATAAAGCAGTAAAATACTATTCTCAGGTTACAAAGAAAACATCTCTGTTGTATAACAAGATCTTAAACCAATATTAGAAACTAACTTTTGGAAGCTGTCAGGCAGTGACTTACAGGTACAGTTATCTTTGTACTAATGCCCACATTAGACTGACTTTCTAAGCCTTACTTGTACCAGTAACTCATCCAGTGTTATGTGTACCAACTATATGGTAAAATGGTGACCTCGCTAAATTCACTATCAAGATTCTTGGCTCTGCAAACAAACTAGTTGAACATGTTTATTTTCAAATCAAATTTCTAGCAGCACTGACAGCATGCTACATATATAATTAAACATGCTGCATTATATACTTACAGTAAATAGAGTACATTTTATTCAACCTTTGATTACCAATCCAAAATAATTAGACTGAGTCATATGACAAAAACAGGATATCTTGAAGCCCACAAGATGGACTACTGAAAAAGCCAGCCAACTCCCTCTCCTCCCAACTCTCCCTCCTCTCCTTTGCTCCACTTTGCATAAAAGTTGCAGGGGTGATCCACAGCATCTTGTGTATTCAATACATAGGTGCCCTGGAAATCATATGGAACTGCTCCAGCCTTAATAAAAGGTCTGTTTGGAATACAAAAACTCAACCAAGTCTGGAGCAATCAAAGAGTACAAGGTCCTGTGACATATATGGGTTTCACAACCCATGATTCATGTTCTATTTACTGAGAAATGTGATTTGGGGGGGGGGGGGGCACATTTTATAATGGAACTGTTTTCATTATTTGTGCATATAATGGAGGAAAAGAGTACCACCACATAGGTAGACATGAGATTTAAAATGTTGGGTTTTTTCTGATAATGTCAGTTTGCACAGGACTTTTTCAACAGCAAGCTGGAATTAGTAGACTTTTGGGCCCTTGAACCTTATTGCTCCGCACAGCCAATACTGCAAAGGACATTTCTAGCCTGGGATAGCAGACATAATTGTGAGGATCTGATATCTCCATCAATCAACAACATGACAACATGCTGGTGCCATGATAGTCAATGGGAGTTCTTTCAATGGCCCCAAAGCCAACTAGTAATGGTAAGAAAGCTATCTATGCTTAAACTTTTTGCTGTAGCTACACTTAAAAACCACACATGACCAGAAGTGATGGTAAAGAAATCTGGGACCTCCAAAGAAGAAAGCACAATAGATAGAAATATTATGTATAGTAGACTCTATGCTGCAGTTTAACGAATGATAGATTTTTATGATAATACAATTGTGATATATTATGTAAATATGCATTAACAATTATGTATAAGTATTGATCATATGCATGGCTATAGTAAATCTCTACACAGTAATGGAATAATTTACATGGTTTTAGTATACAACTTCCACTGACCAAAATGGAAGTCGTGCACCTAAATCCCCATTATGCATATGAACACCATAATGACTGACTGCACCCCTATAATCACATCCTACATACTACTGTAATAATCTTTGTACAAAATATGCCTTGTGAAGTATCATTGAAAACTAATAACTTCCTGGTCAATAACATCATGGTGAAATGTGTGTAGCAACATCATATGTAAAATTACAAAGCTGAAATTAGGTCTGAAATATGTTCACCACGCAAGTCTGGGTAAACCAGATTTTCAAAGACAAAGGACAAACTGACACCTCTAGCTAGGTGTCATCAAAGTTGATTAGCAATCGCCAATCAAGTGGCCATTCTTTGGCAAGGAAGGGGGACAGGAACAAACAGATCTGCATCTTAGCAAACAGCATGAAAACGTCTTTCACCATAAGACTCCAACCTCACAGCCAGAATGAACTTTATCTAAGGGTAATGCTCAGGAAAATGCATTTCAAAGAGGGACTGGACTATAAAGTGAGGGGCAAAAACACCCTAGGTATCTCTCCCCATCCAGCTCTCACTCTTTCCTTAAGACGACGACAAAAGAAACCAGCCCATTTAACTTCGGGAGAGATCCTGACCTGAAATTTGGTTAGTCCTGTTGCTGGAAGCATGCGGTAAGAATTTCACCTTGAACCAAGTCTAGTCTGTTTTAATGCTTTATACTTGTTTATACTCATTTAAAACCTCTCTCTTTGTAGTTAAACAAACTTGTTTTATTCTTTAATCAAAACTAATCCAGTGTTGTAAACTGTGTGGGTAACTAGGGTAGCAAACTGTTGTATACTGATCTCCTTAGAAGAGCGATGGACCTACTATATCTGAACTGTGTAGGAGAGGGCTGGACGGCGCAGAACACATCTTTGGGGGAGAAGACTAGGAGTGTGTTGGGTCACCCTGCAAATAGTAACCTAGGCTGCTAGAACCCAGAGTGTGGCTACTGGGCTGCCTGACAGGCTGCTGGGGTCAGAGTTGCTGAACCAGGGTTGTCGCTATTCCCCCAGTCACTCAGAGCGTGACCTACATACTGGCAAGCTGTTTGAGAGTGACCCATGTGGGAACTACAGCAACAAAGCATTGTGAGGCACCCCAAGCTGCAGGGAAAAGGTGACAGGCCCTTACTGTTCTCGATTAGACCACGGAATATCAATCACCATAGAGGTACATTTTCCTCAGTCCATACATGGCTCCCAAATTGTAAATTCCCAAGAAATTTAAGTAACCAACAAAACCTGAAGCACATGAACAAGCAAGAAATCCCTTTTCAGACTTTATGAATAGCAACATCAACACCAAAGGATCTGCATTTAATAGCTCACAATACACCAAAATAGGACTATCTTATTATGATGATGAAGAAATCCACAAAACAGTAGCTGAATTTGCTTTTATGAAAACATACTTCCCACAGTTGGTTTTAGCCTCATGTGAAAATCTCTTCCACCAGTGGGATACAGCAAAATTGCACTCAAGGAAATGTGTTTTATGTTCCAATTTTCAATTCTGCAGTTAAAGGTTAAATCCACACTTGTAGGCTTTTCAGTTTAGAATTCTTGGATTTTTGTCTTATTCTTAAAATCTGCTAGTACTTGAGGCCTGTCTACACAATGCACCAGCAAAGCACACTAGAGGACTATGATTTGTAGCACTCTCTAATATGCTGTGTAGACCCTGCTGGCACACTCTAAATGGTATCTGGTTCACATTGATATAGTCCTGTTTCAAACAGGACTGACTGAATTAACACACTCTAAATACCTTTTAGAGCATGCCAGCAGGGGCAGTTAGAGCAGTACGTTACTGTGCTGTACAAATTACACCCTTCTGGGATGTTTTGCCGGCTGTGTAGAAAAACCCCTATAGGTGGTGAAAAGACATCACACTCCTAACATGCATTACTCAATAAAGCATAAGCATTTCAACTTTGTAGAGGTCTACTTTCCCTTCTATGCATGCTAGTCCTCTACACACTGCTAGGAGACTCAAGCCCTAAAGAGAGAAGTACAATGATTCACAACCCGCATTTTGGACCTTTCTGGTATATGTTTCAGAAAGTGCCTTTATGGATTCAGCCTATAAATATGGACATAGCAGTTCTGTTTGTCTTTCTTGATCCCAAAGTTAAAATTTTCATTCATACCCCCAGATATCTCCACCACCACATTTAGGTTTCTTCTCCTCTCCCATCCTCCCACATTGCCATTAACTCATGTAGAGTAAGTATAAAAATATTGGAGTGCTAACATATTTGAAGCACACAACACCAAAAGAGATATTAGGATGAGGAGGAAGAGAGGCATGCACAAAGGCACACAGAAACCGCCTTTACGCTGCTGCTATGCATGGAGATTTTGGTGGTAGTGAAACAGGAAAAAAATAAAAGTTAATATCTAAAGACTCCCCACTCTTCTGTTTTGTAGTCTTAAAAAAAGAGCCAACAAGCCTCCCACCCCCCTCACCAAGTTTAAAATAAAAAGGTGTTTGTTTATGACTTGCTAACTGAATATCAGGCAGTTCAGATACACACACCATGCTTCAGAAAGGTTTAATTGCGCTCAGAGCCCAACAGCAGACCCACTGGGATAAACTGGTGACCACTGCAATTTAGTAAAGGAAATGGTGAAAATTAGAATTGTTATATAAACAGAATACAGTAACAAATGAATAGTGTTAAATATGCCAATTTCCTGGGCTGTCTTTAGATTAAGTGTTTGGCTAAAATCCTAAAAAAAATCAAGTGCTCACAAGTAGATAAACATAGGAGATGTTCAATTCAAACTCTTACAATAGCACAAAGGATATATTGTGCCAAACTAAGTTTGAGAGGTAGCCAAGATGAAATGGTATAAGCCACATTTAAGCCCAGTATATGCTAAACATGCCAGATGAGCAATGAGTTTGGTCCAACCAACGCTGGGTGTAAGCAATCAACTTTATCATAAAATGTAGTGCTCCAGATTTAAGTCGATTTGTATTCATTAGCAACCTTACAGAGCAGTGTCTTGCACGTCAGAAAATGGAATGATGGTGATCCTCTTCCTACCACACTATATTAAATGTTTCATCTTCAAAAGAAGACTTCAGTGAGAATACATCACATTATTTGTATCATTGTAATTCAAACCAAAATACTTGGGAATGAAATAGTAATTTTTTCTGTAGTCTACAATGTATTTGAAATGTAGCATTTGTACTGACAGGGTAGACCATCCAAACTTTGAAGAGAGATTGCGTTCATAAATTCTCCTCTTCTGTCCAATCTAAATCTCTAACCACTAATGAAACCAAAAAAACATAGTGCCTCGCTAGCAACTCTTAATAGGATTTTCAAAATCCTTTTAAATTATACCCTTTGGGCAAAGACGTTTGAGGAACAAAAGTATTTGTTGGCTTTGCATAAGACTAATAAAATATATTTAAAAAAAAATCAATTTACAGGATGAAGTTATTTAATGGCAAATTAAATAAATGTGCCCTCACACAGTCCTCTAGACCAGATACACCACCCCACCCATCGAAGTACTTCTCACTTACCAAAAGCACAGGAGAAAAATATTAGTGTGCAAGTGCATACACAATACCTTGCAGTACTAAAATCTTGAGGTAACAAAGGCAGAGATCACAATAGCACACATAATATCTGTTCCTCAGAGAAGGATGGTCATAAAAAACGTAACCCCTTGAATAAACTTTTAAGTCTAAAAGACAAAGTTCAGATTAACTTTTATATTTGTTTTGGTTCTGCTGCTGAATCACAGAGTTTGTCTTTACAGTTGGCTAGAGGGTCGCACGCTTTGTGGCTTCTGTAGGCTGAGCTCATTAAAAACACACCAGGGGTTCCTTGCATTCCTCCACTTCCCCCCCCCCCCCCCACCACCACGTGAACTACCCTTCCAGACCCCTCTATTTTAGGGACTCCCTGAACCTCTACCCCATCCTCATGCCAAAGGGGTCTATTTGTCCATGTCATGCTCTGGGCCCCTCAATTTCCCTTGGACTGCTCCTGTCTAAGCCTACCTATGTCTAGAAAGGCGCGCACTTTATTGCTTTGGTAGGCCAAAATTCCCAAGCACACCAATGGATTCTTGCATCTCTCAATTCCCTTCCACCCCCAGATTCTTATGTGTTATCCTCCCCTCCACTCTTCCATCCTCCTCTGGGATCAAAAGAAGGGTTTTATATGGAAAGGTATTAATGGCTGTCATCCATTGGTTCTGCGATCTACAGACAATTATAGACCTGCTCAAAGCTGTGGACTTTGATAACCAGACATGAGGGGCTCTACATGTCTCATTTTCCTCTCGAGGTTTTCACTAAAAAGTGAGCAAGATTCTGCCAACTGATGCCCAGAACATTTACTGAAATTTTGGAATTAATCAGATGTGGTTTTCAAAAGTTATCATGTACATCCCACACAAAAAGACATGTAGAGAAATACCATCAAGAGGAATGGAAGGCCCCAAACCGTTATCTACACTTGACATTTTTTTGAAAGACTAACTTGTTAGGTTAGCCAAAGCACATTTGCCATGAGTACCTGAAAGAATTGCTGCTGGTATAGGTTTAAGGAAAGCAAATGCACTCCCCATATTTAAAGAAATATTTGTGGAAGTATTCTAAAACTTCTGGAGATCCCCCTTCCTCTCCCCCCTTTTACTACCTTCTTTTTCACTCATCTCATAGTGGTTTTCAGATACTTAAATAGGACCTAAAATGATCTGGCTCGTGACCTGTTCTCTCCTCAAGGAAGAAGCATAACTTGATCAACGCTGGAAGAAGCAGAAAGGAAAAGGTTCAGACAACTAATTACGACAAATTTCTTCTCACATAATTACCAGAACACTGAACAGCCACTGGACATTAAGAGAGTGCTAACATTTAAATTCATTCATGCCAAGATGGAAGTTCTGCATACTTTACTAATGTTTGTATGTATATCCTGTGTACTACTCTGCTCTTTCCCTACTGTGCTACATCAACACTGCCAAAAATCAGCATATTCTCGGTGACTGACCAGGGTCACTGCTTTTTGATTTAACATCTGAATTTGATAGGAACCAGAAGGAGCTTCTTAGGTACATCCAAGTTGGAAACAACATTATTCTCTACTGGAGAATTTCAATGAGGCATCACATACGAAACTCAAATAATTTTCCCCTCTCACTTTTCACAAGAAATGATACAGTAAAAGAGAGGTGAAACAAGACAATGCAAGATCCAGCTGTGCACCTTGATTTATTGGAGAAAGGTTTTCTAAAATTGCTCTTGAATACCAGGGCAATCCTACTGCAAATAATAAATAACTGTTGTAGCACTACAATTAAGGAAATGTTTTCCAACGGTCAGTAGCACTTAAACCCTTAGTTGCATTTGGAACCTGCAGCCTGTGACAGCATGCCAACTTTCCAGGAATTAGAAACAAAATTGTTCTCTGGAGAGTACAAGCCTAATAGAGGGAAGAGAAAGAAATACTCTAATTTGTGAGAGGAGAGAGAAATTGCCAGTTCACAAAAAAAAAGACAGGAATGGTAAAATTTTCTGATTTATATACTACATGCATACTATATAAGGCACTAGATTCAGCACTCTACTGCACAGCTGACTTTCCTTTAGTTTGCCTCAACAGGCTAGAGGCCTGCCAACAGCAGCAGTGCTTTCTGCCCGTGCTTATTTACGTGGGCTAGAACTAAATAACCCCAGGAAAATGGGGAAGGGGAGCCCCACAACCTAATCTTTAAACTCACCATTGAACTGTGGTTTAAAGGAGAGTGGATGTTCAAAAAAATCCTTACATTCACTGCCAGACAGCTGACCACACTTCTACATCATTTTTCCAGAGAGGCCAAGAAGTGCACTATGCCTTTCCATTTTTTTTTAAAAAATGGAGAATTTCTGTTCTTTGCCCTTTACGGTCAAAAATGCAATCCCCTCACTTGAAAAACAGACACGTTCCCCCACCCCACCCCACCCGCACCCCTCCCACACACACAGAGAGAAAGTGATCGTATGAACTGTACTCCCGTCTCTAATGGAACCACCAAAGCATTTATAGAATAAACAACTTTTAGAATACACATTGATCTTGGTCAGGATGAATTATAATGTAATTTTGTACTACTTTTTCCTAATTATTTTAAAAACACATGTATGCAGGTTCAAGATTTTAAAATTGATCTCATATGGCATCTTCTACATATAGTAGCTTCCCAGCTGCATAACACATTTTTATGTTGATTACTGCAAACCAAAAGAAGAAGAAAAAAAATCTGATTTCTTAATGACACTTCAATTTTCCAGAGCCTAAGGCATGGCTTTCTGAGCTCTTTGCATGTAAAGAAGAGTTTAAAAGGAAAACAACTCTAACAAGTCCATTCATTGTACTCTGCACTGAACTGAAGCACTTACTCTTACTCCTGACTTCTCTTCTCCCCTGGATAGAGAGGAAGAAGAGTGTGCTACAAAGGAGTAGGATCACATGGGTGGAGATAGAGAGTACTTGCATCACTGAACAGTATGTCCTCCAGCTGATACAGAAATAGCATTGACTTTTTAAGGACAACTCCATCCAGTTCCCAGCTGGTGACTTGAGAGGTAGGGATTGTTGAAAGAAATAATCAGGAGAAAAGAGTCTTATTTTATGGAATAAATATTTCTGCTTAAAATAGGTTAAAATAGGTATTTGACTTGCTTAATGTATAAGTGTCAAGATTTAAACTTAAGGGTATGAGTGATACCGATATACTATTAAAATTCAGTCAGGCACATCTGCTCCTGTCCCCATGTGTCCCTGCACCCCCACTCAGCCACCTCCTCCCGCATCCCCATTGTCTGACAATTGCTGACAGATATTTTGAAAAAAATTACTACAAGAATCGAAACTGGCATGATTATATTGTGTTATTTTGACAAATAAAATATGCAGAATTTTAAAATATTATGCGCAGAATTTTTAATTCCCACAGGAGTAGGCATCAGGGAGCCTGGACTGAGAGCTCCATGCAATGGGTAAAGGGGCACCTCCCTGCACTAGCACATTGCAATACAAATATTTTACGCTCTAGCTATCAAATAAATGTTTAAGCCCTCACACTAGATGGCAAATGGTCTTTTCAGACAGAGGACCAAGACAGAAAATACTGCTGGAAAACAAGAGTTTTTATTGTACAGCTGTGCTTTAGCAAAGAAAAGTAATATAGTATAATTCTGTTAACATAGTTTGTCAAATTACCCAAGGAAAGGTAGGTTACTAACCTGCAACTGCAGACCTATTGCCCTTGCAGACCCATGCTGTTTGAAGCATGAGTATGTCCTTCAGCACCACATGCCCTAGAAAGATCCTGAAAGCAGCAACCAGTAGGGCTTTGTACAAGCTCAAATACAGTTCCACACATTGGGCCAGGCTACATACATTTCAACAGCATTCGGCCCTGAAAGCACTCAGTTCCTTCTTATGCTTCAAAACGTCAGTCAAAGGCTATAAAGTGGGTGAGAATACTGTAATGGCCCTCACTCGGGGTCTGGTTGGGGAGAATGTCCTAGCGGTCACGGCTGCAACACTTGACATCCAAGGAGGTTGTGTGGAGGGGAGCCTGAGCTCTCCCACTCCACCAGGCTCCAACCCAGGGCCCTTTGGGCTACCAGTAGTCTGGTAACCAAGGCTGCTTAAGGCTATCCTCCATGGGCGCCTTCCTCTCATCTCCCTTCCCTCCCCCACAGGGGTCAGCTTAGTCTAAGACAGGGGTGGGCAAACTTTTTGGCCCAAGGGCCACATCTGGGTATGGAAATTGTATGGTGGGCAATGAATGCTAATGAAATTGGAGGTTGGGGTGCACGAGGGAGTGAGGGCTCCGGCTGGGGGTGCAGGCTCTGGGGTAGGGCCAAAAATGAGGAGTTCAGGGTACAGGAGGGGGCTCCGGGCTGGGACTGAGAGGTTTGGAGGGCGGGAGGAGGATAAGGCTGGGGCACGGGGTTGGGGCACAGGAAGAGGTCAGGGATGTAGGCTTTGGGTGGCGCTTCCCTCAAGCAGCTCCCAGAAGCAGTGGCATGTCCCCCTCCAGCTCCTACGCAGAGGGGCAGCCAGGCAACTCTGTGCACCACCCTGTCCACAGGTGCCGCCCCTGCAGCTCCCATTGGCCGCGGTTCCCGGCCAATGGGAGCTGCAGGGGCGGCACTTGGGGCAGGGGCAGCATACGGAACCCCCTGGCTCCCCCTACATGTAGGAGCCAGAGGGGGGACATGCCACTGCTTTTGGGAGCCGCATGGCGCCACGGAATGTGCAGAGCGGGGCAAGCCCTGGACCCTGCTCCCCGACGGGAGCTCGAGGGCCAGATTAAATTGTCTGAAGGGCCGGATGCGGCCCCCCAGGCCGTAGTTTGCCCATCCCTGGTCTCAGGCCTTCTCCTGGTGGGGAAATCCAAACTAAAAGTAGTAAAAGGGAGTTACCAATGTCCAAGGTCCCCAGGATACTTTCCTCTCTGGTTGTCTCTGGGGTGGATCCTCCCTTCCCTCAGGGAGGGCCCCTTTGGGCAGCTGTATCAGAGCCTTCAGGCTTCCCTCTGCTTTATGCTGCTGGAGCTGTGGGCTGCTCCAGCTGCTGTGTCTGCTCACCTCCAGCTCTGCCATCCAAATGAGCTACAGTAATTCCCTGCCTTGTAATTCCTCCAGCAGATGGAGCATTTGCTGCAGGTGTGGCAGGGCGGGGCTGGTTGAGCCCAAAATAATCCCTTAACACCTTGTTGCCCAGTGTGGGGTTTGTACACCCCATCACACATACATCTGCCCAGGAAACATTTTGGAGAACTCCATTTACAGAGAGGTAACCTTTTTCTACGTTAAGAATGGTCTCTGCAGATTACCACTCTCAGGAGACTGATGAGAAGTAGCAGACCCCAGAAAAGGAACAAGACTAAAGGACTGGTCACCACAAACAAGTAGACTGTGAAACTTGTGTAGACTAGGAAAATGAGAGGCAGTTTAAAAATGCATTACCTAACAAGTTAATTCATTAGTTGGTTGGAGTCAACCCTAGAGTCAAGTTCCCGAAAAGAGTACCTGTGCGGAGGTGGGTGGAGCAATTTAGCTCTTAAATTAAGAGAATGATGTTGAGTAAAGGCATGAATTAATCTCCAGGTGACTTCACAGATGGCAGAAACTGAAGCATTTCTGAAACATGCCACACAAGCAACCAGACCATCCAGTCTTGTTAATCTCACATGGTCACAGGATTGAATACAAAGTCTGATCCATTTACACACAACACAGAGAGGACTTCTTTCTTTGTCTTAATTACTGCCCACCAGATACAGGTGCCACTGGAAACATTTAGTGAAGAACTCATCATCCCCAAAGACAAGACCACACAGTATGGGACAGAGCTGTCGCCTCCCCAATAAGTGAGGTAATACTTTCTGTCAGTATCATCTATAGCAATGATCTAAAATACTAAAGCTCTCAATACAAGGGAGAGCTTTCAATGCCAGTTATAGTGTTCAAAACATTCCAACACATCGATGTGGAGTATGGATGGACTCCTTGAACTTACAAAGACTACTTAGATAACGGGTGGTTTCAGTTTTCAATGCAGAATGGGAATCACAGATGTCCCTGAACTGAGAGTCCCTTTCACAGAGGGAAATGTGAAAAACTGTAGAAACACCAGATGATCACAAAGATGATGAAGAAAGGGGACAGGCAATGGTGCTAGAAGCATCTCTGATTGAAGCAGGGTTTCCAAACTTATGGCATTTTTTTCCCTTGCAAGTGACCTGATCCTTGCTCCTGAATGACATCTCTCTGCCACCTTCTCCTGCCTTTTGATATTCTGGAAATCTAGGCTCTGCCTTTGAAAGAGGCATCAAGACCCTCAAAAGGATCCTCCTAGAACTGCTAAGCTGAGAGCAGGAAGAAGGCCTGATACAACAGCTGCTGCTAATGTGGAAGCACTGTGAAGGTACTGCTTGGCTAAAGGAACCTCTCCCTTCAAGACCCTCTCTCTACCAGAACTGCATAACTGCTCCCTACCAGAACTGCTACTGGACTAGAGTGAAAGGAAGGAAAAGAAGCCAAAATCATGCCTGGAAAGAGAGGTTCCTCCTGAGCTCTACCTGAGGACTCCTCTGCTTTCCAATGCGGAGACAGAACACTGGATTCCAAAAATGTGCACAGTACTATGCCAGCAAGTGGAACCATCAAATCACTGGGGGAAAAAAATTACAAGTAGGATATTTGCTTCCCAAGTGTGGGTCAAAGGCAGAAAACCCATCGGTACTGGACTAATGGAGCAGTGGGAAGAAAGAAAAGTTCAGGCAGTGCATTAGTCACAATATTTGTCCTCTCTGTGTCCTAATGGTTGATGGCATTAACTTTAAAAGTAACTTCAGCACTGTGAATATTTACCTGTGTAATTCATCAGAGGCTAACACTGATGAACACTTACATCTGCTACACAAACACTTCGTATAAATCTATCCCGCTTTAGCCTGCCGCAGACTAAGTGTCCATGTGGACCCTTCTGCTGCATGCTAAAAGCTCCATAGCTCACTTTGATTACATTGCGCTTGGATGCTGACAAACCCTCAACGTTGAGTTGGAGAACTCAAAGCTGGGCCGATGACGAGAAAGCCACAGGATGGCACCACTGTGTGGTCTCAACTGCCAGATCTGTCTGGCTAGAGAATCTTGCCCGCATGCTCGGGGTTCAGCTGATCGACATATTTGGGGTCGGGAAGGAATTTTCCTCCAGGGTAGATTGGCAGAGGCCCTGCAGGTTTTTCGCCTTCCTCCGCAGCATGGGGCAGGGGTCGCTTGGTGGAGGATTCTCAGCGATTTGAGGTCTTTAAATCATGATTTGGGGACTTCAACAGCTGAGTCAAGGGACAGAATTCTTCCAGGAGTGGGTGGGTCAGCTTTTGTGGCCCGCATCATGCGGGAGGTCAGACTAGATGATCATAATGGTCCCTTCTGACCTTAGAGTCTATGAGTCTATGATCAGAATCGGTCAGCAGCAACCCTAAATGTGATGAGTGGTCAGCTATAGACGTTTGGAATGGTTTCTTTGTTGCTGATCCCACCGTTCAACCGTGGGGTCTGCACGATGACCCACTTTGTCAATGTAGTCTCTGTCAGTCAATGGTGCATGTTGTCGGTGAGTGTCAACTAACCAGAAAAAAGAACAGGAGTACTTGTGGCACCTTAGAGACTAACAAATTTATTAGAGCATAAGCTTTCGTGGGCTACTGCCCACTTCTTCGGATGCATATAGAGTGGAACATATATTGAGGAGATACACACATACAGAGAGCATGAACAGGTGGGAGTTGTCTTACCAACTCTGAGAGGCCAATTAAGTAAGAGAAAAAAATTTTTTGAAGTGATAATCAAGCTAGCCCAGTACAGACAGTTTGATAAGAAATGTAAGTATTCTCACAAGGGGAGATAGATTTAATGTTTGTAATGGCTCAGCCATTCCCAGTCCTTATTCAATCCTGAGTTGATTGTATCTAGTTTGCATATCAATTCCAGCTCAGCAGTCTCTCGTTGGAGTCTGTTTTTGAAGTGTTTCTGTTGTAAGATAGCCACCCGCAGGTCTGTCATTGAATGGCCAGACAGGTTAAAGTGTTCTCCCACTGGTTTTTGAGTATTATGATTCCTGATGTCAGATTTGTGTCCATTAATTCTTTTGCGGAGAGACTGTCCGGTTTGGCCAATGTACATGGCAGAGGGGCATTGCTGGCACATGATGGCATATATCACATTGGTAGATGTGCAGGTGAATGAGCCCCTGATGGTATGGCTGATGTGATTAGGTCCTATGATGATGTCACTTGAATAGATATGTGGACAGAGTTGGCATCGGGCTTTGCTACAAGGATAGGTTCCTGGGTCAGTGTTTTTGTTCAGTGATGTGTGGTTGCTGGTGAGTATTTGCTTTAGGTTGGGGGGTTGTCTGTAAGCGAGGACAGGTCTGTCTCCCAAGATCTGTGAGAATAAAGGATCATCTTTCAGGATAGGTTGTAGATCTCGGATGATGCGCTGGAGAGGTTTTAGTTGGGGGCTGAAGGTGACAGCTAGTGGTGTTCTGTTATTTTCTTTGTTGGGCCTGTCTTGTAGGAGGTGACTTCTGGGTACTCGTCTGGCTCTGTCAATCTGTTTTTTCACTTCAGCAGGTGGGTATTGCAGTTTTAAGAATGCTTGATAGAGACCAGCACCTACAAGATCTCTATCTGAGGGATTGGAGCAAATGCGGTTATATCTTAGAGCTTGGCTGTAGACAATGGATCGTGTAGTGTGTCCTGGATGGAATATGGAGGCATGTAGGTAAGTGTAGCTGTCAGTAGGTTTCCGGTATAGGGTGGTATTTATGTGACCATCGCTTATTAGCACAGTAGTGTCCAGGAAATGGACCGCTTGTGTGGACTGATCTAGGCTGAGGTTGATGGTGGGATGGAAATTATTGTGGAATTCCTCAAGGGCTTCTTTTCCATGGGTCCAGATGATGAAGATGTCATCAATGTAGCGCAAGTAGAGTAGGGGCGTTAGGGGACGAGAGCTAAGGAAGCGTTGTTCTAAGTCAGCCATAAAAATGTTGGCATACTGTGGGGCCATGCGGGTACCCATAGCAGTGCCGCTGACTTGAAGGTATATATTGTCCCCAAATGTGAAATAGTTGTGGGTGAGGACAAAGTCACAAAGTTCAGCCACCAGGTTAGCTGTGACATTATCAGGGATACTGTTCCTGATAGCTTGTAGTCCACCTTTGTGTGGAATATTGGTGTAGAGGGCTTCTACGTCCATAGAGGCCAGGATGGTGTTTTCTGGAAGATCACCGATGGATTGTAGTTTCCTCAGGAAGTCAGTGGTGTCTCAAAGATAGCTGGGAGTGCTGGTAGCGTAGGGTCTGAGGAGAGAGTCCACATAACCAGACAAGCCTGATGTTAGGGTGCCAATGCCTGAGATGATGGGGCGTCCAGGATTTCCAGGTTTATGGATTTTGGGTAGCAAATAGAATACCCCTGGTCAGGGTTCTAGGCATGCGTCTGTACAGATTTGTTCCTGTGCTTTGTCAGGGAGTTTTTTTTAAGCAGATGGTGTAGTTTCTTTAGGTAATCCTCAGTGGGATCAGAGGATAATGGTCTGTAGAATGTGGTGTTAGAGAGCTGTCTAGCAGCCTCTTGGTCATATTCCAATTTATTCATGACGATGACAGCACCTCCTTTGTCAGCCTTTTTGATTATGATGTCAGGGTTGTTTCTGAGGCTGTAGATGGCGTTGTGTTCAGCATGGCTGAGGTTATGGGGCTTTTCCACAATTTCAGCCTTTGCACGTTGACGGAAGCAATCTATGTAGAAATCCAGTCTGTTGTTTCGACCATCCGGAGGAGTCCACGCAGAATCCTTTTTTTTGTAGTGCTGGTAGGGGGGATTCTATGGGTTAGTTCAGAGGTATGTTGGAAATATTCTTTGAGTCGGAGACGTCGAAAGTAGGATTCTAGACTAACCAGAGTGTCAACTAACCAGACTTCATGGTGGCCTTAGGGCCCTTCTTTCTGCTGATGAAGCTGCTGTCGGGTGGCTTGGCAAGCACTGCAAACTCTAGAAGAAGTCGTCCACTTCGATCTACACCCATTAAATGCACTACAGAACTTTTAGTGCACTGCAGCAGAGTCCACACGGACAGTTAGTGCATGGCAGGCTGCCGTGGGGTAGATTTACACCTCAACTTGCTGTCATCTAAATGTTCATGTAGACCATCTCTACTTTAGAAAAGAAAATAATGACTACAATTTATAGCCATGAACAAATTGTTATTATTTAAGAAAAGGAGGAAATATTTCCATTACCAAGAATCAGCATTTGGCAGAGCCAAGAGCTAACATGAGAAGAACAAATACAGATCTCATTCATGTGCTGAACAGCAAGTTTCAAACTGCTTTGGACACTCAGATTAAAAGATTGCTTTTCAACAAGGTATGCAGGAATTATGTTAACATTAAGAACATTTTTAATTCAATTCTTTAAAAAACAGGCAGCCAATGTAACTTCTTGAAGAAAATAGTACCATTTTAGTGAGCCCAAATATAACATTATAGTTGCTTAAAAAGGTTGCTGTGCCATGCGGTAGCCGCGGCACAGAGGCCTGAACTCTTTATTGCAAAGCACTGGCTTTACCGCCAATACCGCGGCTATGTAAATTCGTTGAAGCAATCTTAGTGGTATGTGCTAGTGAGAGTCCAAGTACAGCCCCACATTTTGAATGAATTGCTGACAAAATATTTTTTCAATGTTCCTGCCAAAGAAGCATTACAACAACTCAGTTTTGAGTTAATGAAAACAGAGACAAAAATCTTTGCACTCCTACCTGGCTGCATCTACTGCGTATTTATTTACTATATGGGGAAAGTGGCTTAGTCCTTAGATGTGAAAAATGTTTCTTGGTAATGAATCAAACATGAGCCTGGATCAAAAAATTAAATGTAATAATAAAACTGAGACCGAGGCTACAACCGCAATACACCATCATCTTAAGTTATTGTTAACGTATCCCGGAGCCAATAAAGACAGCATCTGTCTTTCACACATTGAATTGCAGAAAACTGCAGCTCACTTAGTATCTGAGAAACAGTCATACCAACAAGAATGTTTCAGATACAGAAGACTTATGGGAGAAAGAGTGGTTTATCATCAATGTAAAATATGTTATGAAAGCTTAAACTATTCCAAAGCTATGTTAAGTGACAGCATAGACTGCACATCAGGACCAACACTGAACAAATGATTAAATTTAGCTTGCGGCTAGCTACTTTTTAATCAGAAATATACTTTGATGTTCTAACAAAATAAGCTCTGAATCAGGTCACTCAAAAGAAAGAAACAAACAATTTCTATTTACCCTATAATCTTCATTCACAGTGAGCCACAAGGACAAACCAAGAAACAAACAATTCAAAGTACAGCTATTATGTTATATTACTATAACAAAATATTAGGCATTCCTTGTATATGCAAGGAAAAATATACCCTGAAGTTTGACACTGAAGCAACCTAGTTCACCAAAAATTCAGCTGGAGTTCAAAATTATGTTTTTGTCCATTCCATATAAACTTGAATGGAGAGCTGCAAAGAAATTGAAAAGAAAGCATCAAAATGCCTGCTTCCACCCACCGCAAATTACTTCATAATCAATAGTGGCAAAAAGGCACTTGGCTGCAGAAAGGGATTTTTGTTTTGATTTTTAACTTTTGAACCTTAGTCGGTAAATATACAAAAATCTGCATGGAAATACCTGCCAGCTTGCTAAAAGTTCAACATATTTGTTTTTCTTCTGCAATATTTAGTATTGACCAAGTACTACTCTTAGAGGTAGTACATTCTCACTATTTTTTCCATGTGAGTTAATAATATCAGATTCTGGGCATTTTATGTGGCCTTTTAAAAACAAAAATATAAATGATAAGCTTTCAATAGCTCTGGCACAGTTCTCATAGGCCAACATGCTTATAGTACATTAAGAACAGAAAAATACAAACTGAAAGGTCCATTGTGACACTGAGTAGGTATTACAATGATATGAACTGAACTCACAAGCAAGTCTCTTGACATTTCTATTTAGCTTGTAGTTTTACATTTTTTTATTAAAAATGCTTGATTAATTTTTGTTCCTGTTTTTATTATATTCAATACAATCACCAAGTAATAGGGTATTGCTTTTATAGTTTTCCCCTTCAAGAAACATGTTTACCTTTTGGTTCTCCAAAAAAACACTTTCAACTATCCCTATGTTGAGATTAGGGCTGTCAAACGATTAAAAAGAGCAATTGCCATTAATCACAAGATTAAAAAAATAGTCGCGATTAATCATGCTGTTAAACAATAACAGAATACCATTTATTTAAATATGTTTAGTGTTAGGAGGGAAGTGTGTGTGTGTAGGCTCTAAAGTTTTACATTGCTTTGTTTTTGGGTGCAGTTATGTAAAAAAGAATCTACATTTGTAAATTGCACTTTCACGATAAAGCGATTGCTCTATAGCACTTGTATTTTTCAATTCACCTCATACTCCCTCATCTTTTTTACAGTTCAAATATTTATAATCAAAATAATAATATAAAATGATCACTGTGCACTTTGTATTCTGTTGTAATTGAAATCAGTATATTTGAAAATGTAGAAAATCATCCAAAAATATTTATAATAAATTAAAATGGGTTTTCTATCATTTAACAGTTTTATTAAAACTGCAATTAATCGCAACTAATTTTTTAATCTAGTTAATTTATTTTGCATTAATCACTTGAGCTAACTGCGATTAATTGACAGCCCTAGTTGAGACACAATTTATCCCAACTATTTTCTTGACCTTCGGTATTAATAAGTAAGATCACATTTCTACCATGAAAACAGTAGAGCTGATTGAAAAAACAGAATTTCCATCCCACGGGAAACTGCAATATTTTGACATTTCATTCATCCCAAATAGTGTTTGAAAAGTCAAAATATCAAAACTATTTGTGGAACAAAATGTTCTAGAAAAAAGTTTGATTCAGAAATGTTGAAATGTTTCAGGTATTAATTTCTGCATCTTCCTGAAGGACTGTAGTGTCATAGGACTTGTAATTCTGGCTCCCTCATTCCTCTGTTCTCTCCCCTGGTCCCAGTTCCCTAACTGGACTACATCTGTCTGTATCTTCCCACAGAAAATTTAAGATTTCAATGAAATGCTACTTTCTGACAAAAGTGTGTGTGTGGAGGGTTTTGGTTTGGTTTTGGGTTTTTTTGAACCAGTGCTAACAGATTAATGCTCTAATTTTAGACTATAAATAATTCTTGAGCTGCATAGTTTCAGAACCTTTTGGATAGATGGAGATTTGAAAAACTGGGGGCTTATCCAAGGTTGCTTTCCAGATTCCCCAACTTTGAACATTTTAAACAGAATGCTGGCCAACTTGTAAAAGGCCAGCCAGCTTTGAAGAGGCTATGTTTCAACAACAATAGTCCCCTTAAAGGCAGCTGGTAATTGCAAGTCATCTAACATTCTTTTGAGTTCCCTCCATGTGAGGAGTTAAGTTATTCAAGACTGTACTTAATGAATCAGAAATCAGTCCTGCTCAGCTACGGCTACAAAGAAAATTCAATTACTCTTTTGAGGAGTTTTCGATCCCAAATCCTTGTCAAGAAGTAAAAGCCTTTCTACACTGTATTTGTGAAGCTGCTCTTGGGTATAACACAATCATGACTACTCTCTATGACAATATGCAGACGTTAGCCTATGTGCTACCAACAGAAGTGAACATGTGTCTGCCAGAACAGCGACAGTGACACACTTGAATCTGGTGCATAACAGCAGCATCATAACCATTGAAGTGAAATTAAATATATTTGCTTTTCAGTGTTTGATTTTCTTGAAAACCACCCTACTTTCTTCCCACTGAATTTTACTGATATGTAAATATTGATGGGTGTGACCAAGTTGTCACAGTGGAAACAATAGTAACAGAAATCTAACATTGTTGCTTGGCTCCTAAATTCCCAATAATAATATCGGAACAATTTGTAAACGAGCAAAAGGCCATCATAACAGATAGTTGGGAATGATTAAGTGCAACCAAGTGTATTTAAAGATAGGACACTCGTAGACATTTGGAAAGCCTGCGTTTGCATGCATGTGATCAAGGAGATGTGATTTACTGAACGTGACACCTTCTATATTCTGAAAGGGGTGGGGGGAAGCAAACACTCTGCAAGTGCCTTATTATGGACATTGGATTAACCACTTCTGCCTATTATTTCCCCTTCTATCCTCATCTGATGACCTTGTACAATATTTTGCTCCCTACTCATTTGAAGGTTATTCTGACAAAAGACTGTTTATTCTGCTTTTCTTCCACAGCAATTTTGGATTCCCACAGTCACATCACTTAAAGGTCTTCATTAATGAAGCAGAAGTCAACAGAATGAGCCTACAGTGACCAAACAGATAGTCCAGTTGTTTATTTTGCTGCTTTATGTATTCTATAATTACTTTCCCAATAAAAAGACTCAAATAGAAATCTGGTTGCCTGACCCTCAAACTTTAAGATTGCTGTTTGGAAACTGTTTCTGCCCTAAATAAATTGACCTGGTTATGAAAAAGAGCCTACCCACAAACAATGTTTTAAATAAGATTGGAACAAAACCAATCTATTAAATGACATTTGCTTTTCCTTTAGTCATTCTAAGTCCTTTTGGGGGATTTTCCAAATATCCAGTAGGACCTTACTATCTCTTCCAAATTACAACATTTATATCAAACATAGAAGTTAAATTTTGACTTTAGACATAACCTTGACTTTAGACATAACCTACAAAATCTGCAAAAAGATTTTTGTTTTCACTATTGAGTATTTTTTCTCAAAACGCCCCCATATTTAAACAACAGTGGAGGTGACAGGATGATCTGGCCCTTAAAGGAAGTAGTTCTCAGTGGTCAGCACCCCAAATGGCCCTTTCAGGGTTTGAAAAGTTCAGTATGAGGACCTAAGGGGCATGTGGAGAGAGAAGCATCAGTCCTGGGAATGAAGTTCCTGGGAGGAAATTGTGTCACTTTATCTTTAAGAGCCTGGGGGCTAGGTGCCTTGCAGAGAGGACAGGGCAAGGCTCCCCTCTCCCCACAAACCAATGGGGAATGCGCTGGGAGAAGAGGATCAGCATAAATGCTGCGTCCTCCCTCACAGCAGGGCAAATGTCTGCACAATTTAGGGAGTAAGGCGGCTCCGGCAGGGCCCTGAGTTAGCAGGGAGAAGACTGTAGCAGAAGAAGGCTGTTTCCTGGATCCTCCCAGCCTGAGGATTAATTGAGGGAAAAGTTATCAGCTGAGGAAGGAACTAGCTAGTGGCCCTACAGCAGGCTAAATTATAACCCACCCCCACGGAGTGGGGCTGGGGCTCCTGCTCTAAGGAGAGAGAGTGTGACTCTTTCATTGTTGTATACTCTGTTCCAGGAGAAGAGCTGGGGAGACAGGCTGTTTGAAGCACAACCCTAGCTCCAGGAAAGGGGCTCTGAGGTCTCCCCTCAACCAGGACAAAGAACTGACTAGGACTCTTACAGGGACCCAAAGATTTGGGGCAACTCACAAAGACAGCCAACATTTGTAGAAAACTTAATAAACGGGATCCCACAAAGTGGTTGCATAGTCTTAAGCCAACCTAAGTCTTGTCATTGATTGAAAAGAACCCGAAGGGGATGCAGCAGGGCCACAAGGGGGTGTGCTGGAGAGGCTTACCCCTTGGCACTGATTATTTGCATCCTGATGGAAAGGCTGGAGCAAGAGAGAACACGTCACAAATGCATAATTGAAAACACAGTTTATAGTAACTTATTAGCAAAAATATATAAAGTTGAACATTGTAAAATCACTGATTATATTCTTTAAACTAATAAAATGAAACATCGAAAATTCACAAGCATACCATCTGTGTCCTACTTTTGTTTAATTGTTGCATATTGCATTAGAACTTTTAAGACATGCAAGAAAACTAATGTATGTAATGTTTCATTGCTGCTTAATCTTACTGTCATACCCCAAGTACTAAAATCTGTGAAAGATTATTTCCTGGCTTAGTTTCCACTTCAAAACCCAATATGTTTTAATACATGTTTTTACAAACAGATATTCAAAGAGAGAGATGGAACAAACAAGCATGCAAACGTAATGTTTTTATTATATGACCCGTAACTCACTCACTAGATGTATGCTGCTTGTTTTAGACTCAAATTTATCTCTGTTCCACACAAATTTGGTATGCACATATTGTAAGTTTAAAACCAAAATGCAGAATCAGTACAAAGCTGACAAAAAATGGTTGCTTACCCTAAATGATAGAATCCTAATCAACCTAGACTTCTGAGTTCAATTACTTCCTATGTCTTCAGTTTTGATATATGTGAACCAGACTTGCATCTTAGTAGTTATCCATGCTATTTAAATAAATCAAAAAGATACATACGACCATTCAGACTCCAGTTGCTTTTTATAGACTTTTACAACAGCAAGAGCTACATTCAAGTTCTTATGCTTCAGTAGTTCTCTCACTTTCTCTGAATTCAGGCAGGTGAACAGTACCATACAGCAATAGGTAATAATTTTCTCATCATGGTGATTGAGGCAATTCCTAAAAAAAAAAAAAAAAAAAAAAAAAAAAGTTAAGGATCAAGCTAGAATAATAATGCAGTGGTATTTAAGAAGAAAGGAAACATGAAGAACTTCATAAACTGCGTAAGAGGTGATGAAATAAATGGCACCTATGAAACATATAACCATTTCCAAGTAATCTTAGAGATCAGACTTAAAGGAAAATTGCAAAGCTAAAATTAAAATGGAGTTAAGTAAAGTTTTTTTGAAAAAGAATTCCTTTCACTATCAAAAGATAAAGACTTTTTAATATGGAAGAAACAATATCATAAATATTTCCTCAGCTTAAGTAATACCTATCCTGCATGTTAGACCCCAAACCAACAAAGTGCTAAGTGCACTTGATTCCCACTAACTTCAATGGAAGTCAGGGATGCCTAGACTTGACAAAAAAGAACATACCAGTAGAACCTCAGAGTTATTAACACCTCGGGACTCGAGGTTTGTAACTCTGAGATTCCACTATAGTTATCTGCAGAAAGTTCTATGAGGCAGGATATAAAGTATTCAACACAGGGACATTTGTTGCCAATTTCCAGGATATTATTGTGACTCTTAGGGCTTGTCTATACTTACGCGCTGGTTCGGCGGGAGGCAATCGAACTTCTGGGTTCGATTTATCGCGTCTAATCTGGACGCGATAAATCGAACTCAGAAGTGCTCCCCGTCGACTCCGGTAATCCTGCTCGCCGCGAGTAGTACGCGGAGTCGACGGGGGAGCCTGCCTGCCGGGTCTGGACCGCGGTAAGTTTGAACTAAGGTACGTCGACTTCAGCTACGTTATTTACGTAGCTGAAGTTGCGTACCTTAGATCGATTTGGGGGTTTAGTGTAGACCAAGCCTTAATAATTAGTGTTTTTCTTAAAATTGTAGGTTCTGTATCAAGTAATTACATGAGAATCACAGTTTTCATTTAAAAAAAAAAAAAAAAAGTACATTTCTAGCCCTCAAAATTGTTGAGAAAAAAAGTTTGAAACCTGGCCGAAGCACACCGTGAAAGCTCGAACAAGAAAAAGAACCCAACGTGTAGTTTCATGATTTTTAAGCCAAACATGATTTTTTTGAGGCTTGACTTATGATTTTTGAAGCCTTAGGGCTGACAAGGCTGAAACCTCATGCTTCAGGACTTAACTATTAGAGACAAGGATGAGACCTAATGTTGAGGGCAGATTATCCCACATCTGCCTACCGTGAGGTTTTTACACCTTCCTCTGAAGCACCTGGTAGAGATTCTGTCAAAGACAGGATACTGGACTAGATGAACCTCAGGTCTGAAACAATATGGCAATTCCTATGTTCCTAAATAAGCTAACTTTTTATTTCTCCCTCTACTTTCTCTCCAAATCCATCCTGTGTAGTCTCCCCCACACTTCCCGGTTTGCTGAAGATATCTCAGAATACCTTTCTGAGAGACCAGTCAGAGCGACACACATAGCAGCAACCTAGGAGCTGTCCACCAACTCTCCCACCAACATAGCTTCCACCTCTCACAGAAGTGGAGTAATTATGCTGACAGGAGAGCTCTCTACTGTCGCCATACAGCATCTTCATCAGATTGGCATCAGCAGCGCAGCTGCACCAATGTAGCGCTTCTAGTGTAGACCTGCCATAACTCAGTCAAAAATCAGTATCTAGGTCAGGGGTGGGCAAACTACGGCCCGCGAGCTGTTTTAAGCTGACCTGCGAGCCGCACCACGCGGCTCGGTCCCACTCCGGCGCTCCAGCCAGGACCCAGGACCATACCACACAGGTAAGGGAAGCTGCAGCATGGCCCCGCTCCAGCTCCTACGCGCTCCAATGGGAGCTGCAGGGGCAGTGCCTGCAGATGGGGCAGCGTTTAGAGCCACCTGGCCATACCTCCACATAGGAGCCGGAGAAGGGACATGCCACTGCTCCCGGGAGCTGCTTGAGGTAAGCACCACTCAGACCCTGCACCCCTGAGCCTCTCCCCACGCCCCAACCCCCTGCCCCAGCCCTGATCCCCCTTCCACTCTCCAAACCCCTCAATCCCAGCCTGGAGCAACCTCCTGCACCCCAAACCTCTCATCCCCAGCCCCACCCCAGAGCTTGCATCCCCTCCCGCACCCCTAGCCCAATTCTGAGAGCTCTCGGGCCAAAAAGTTTGCCCACCCCAATCTAGGTCCATGGAGATTTCAGGATGGAACTATTGTCAATCAAGATAAGCATGCCTTAAAATCAAAACTATAAAACACTGTATAGCTGATGTTCACTTTTATTAAAAGCAAACCAATCCCACAAGATATTTCAGGCCAGATCTAATAAAATACTGTAAATAAAAAAAAGTCATTAAAAAGCTGTATGTTGTTGTAAGCTTGATCCAGGAATTTTGGCCAAATCCACTCTATAGATATATAAGTGTGCAATACTTCCTATGTATGTCAACAACATTCAGAGGCTTTTTTTATTTTACTTTCACTCACCTTTCTCCATCCCCTCCTCGCACCAATAACTATCATGTTTAAGTGGCAGCAACTTGAATTTGGGCAGAGTTAGGTTCCCAGAAATCATCACAGCATTCTACTCTGTAAAGGCCTCTGAACAAGACCTCAGCGATTGACGCAGATCATTTATACAGATCTTCTTGCAATCTCTTCCCAAAGAAACCAGTCTATTGTCAGTTTAGAACAAGAAGGTTTTTCAGGTCCTGACTCCTGAGGTTGAGTAACACAGGATATGGTCTCAATGAGTCTATTCTCGACAGTTATTTTTCAAAGCATTATGGCGCTAGTAGAGTAGCAAATGTCATGTACAAAAGATCTAAATAGAACCATAGGGATTACATTAGAAAAACCCATGTAAATGCTTACAAGAAAAGATCTGGGAAAGCGCACTTCCAAATGCTATTCTGGGAATCTCCATTCCCTGCTGCAAGGTTTCCAAGAAACTGGAGGCTACAACGTAAAGCTGAGGAAAAAGAACACATGTTAACAGGAAATTCAGAGAGATATCAAAGATTAATAAACTCTGTGCAAATATCAATACATATCTATACTATGGAAAGCCATCCATTTCAGAAAATTGACAACATTTATGTAGCTCTAAAACATATTTATAATACTATAAATATTTTCCCCACATTTGCTTTTCTTATACAGTGAATTAATTTTGTACTCAAAAATTCCATAAAGCACATGATACACCACAAAATGACAGATAAAACAAATCTTTTTTTGGGGGGGGGGTGGGGGGGGAAGACGACACTGGCTCACAATTTTATTGAATATGAACGATAGCCACTGCAGAGGAAGGGGTTGGGAAGACTGACCAATGGAAGTACAAGGACAGTAAGTTTGCTGCAGGAAGGAGCAGCAGTTGCCACATTGCAATAGCCATTTTGTCTTTTCCATATTTGTGGTGGCTTTTTTCAGTATTTGATTACTGGGATGACAGCTCTGCTGGCTAGCAGCAGAGAAGTCCATGCACATTCCCTGAACTGGCCATGAAACTAATTCTGAAGCTGCTGGCAGCTTCAGAAATACAGTTCTTGTCCCTCTCCAAATTTCTTCAGTCATGGGAAAATACACCAGCTCATTTCACTATGTGTGGTGCCATAAACAAGAGACAGTAAATGGTGGTGGCAGTAGAGCTAATTATATTGCCTCAGATGGAATGGAGCCCTTCCTACCCTCAAATAAAATAGCAAAGCGGCCAACACCTCTGTACACCCAAGCAGATTTTGAATGGCAGGTTGGAAAGCTTTACCACCTGCCTACAAAGTTATGGACATGTGAACAAGGCTCCAAAGGGGCTGAAAGTATGTACGTCAGCCATGTACGTGACTACAGAACTAGTCTGTCCGTAAGCAGTGGACAAAACTACAGGTAGCACAGAATACTGATGACCACAATAAACATACAGTAGCAAAATACCAGTATTTATTTTCAAGTTCTTTCCATCCCTTATACCAGTTACATCCCTACCCTCTCGAGAAGAGCTGGCAAAATACAGGGCATTTCCCAAAAACATTCAGGAATATGAATGGCAAGTTCAGTTCACTGTTATTCAGAAGGAAAAATTATATTTTGTTCATAGTAACTAGAAAAACTGTACTGCTGTACAGCAAGTCTAAGAGTAACTACCTTTATGTTGTATCATGGAACAAGGTAACAAGATGGAGAAAATATCATTTTAGCTTATGAAAAATATATTGCAGCAGGTAGACTCTCAAAAAGCAACCCCTGCAAACAATCTGATTCACTCATTACCCACTTTATTTGTAGGTAATTTGGCAACCTACTATAAGATACTCAACACCTTAAGGTTTCACTTCTGGGCTACGTCTGCACTTACAACTGTACATGGTTACCCGTGGGTTATGCCTCATTGTCCACATCTGAAGCATGTTCCTGAAGGAGTGCGCACACTTGCACACGAGGGATGTGGGTATGTGCACACCTCTGCTCCGGTATGGGTCCCAAGCTGTTCTACAGTGCAACGTGGATGGGAACAAGAGGCGTGTACCAGGTCACGAGTACTGACAGTCTTCTAGAGCCACTCCCACAATGCACTGTTCCCTTTGCTGCCTGACCCTTACCCAAAAGATATAAAGGTCCCTCCCACCATTGCCAATAGCACTGAACACTTCAGGTCAGTTCTCCTGTGAACTCTGTTGATCAGCAGTGTCAATCATGGAGCATATTCCAAGAGCTGCCGCCTGCTCTCCGGAGCACACCCAGGTGGTGATCAATGTGTGAGCAGAGTAAACCATTCTCCACAGCTTTGCATGGGTCGGCAGGAACATACAGCTGTATCAGGACATTTCACAGAGGCTGGAGGAGGCAGGCATTCACCAGACTCCATCCATGAGGCACCTCAGACTCTTGTAATGGATGGTAAAGGACTCCAAACAATCACTCCAGGAGGAGACCTAGCACATGCCCCTTCTACGATGAGCTGAACCGGGTGCTCTCCAGGGCTGCGAGTACAGAGCCTGAAGGGACTCATAACCCCTCCTCAACCCTGCCAGCCTCATGGCAAGGAAGCAGCAGGGGCCTAAGCCCCAGGAGACACTGAGGAAGATAAGCATGTGATTCTGCACCTGTATCTAATGGATCCAATTGAGGAAAATCCCCAAGTAGCCTGAGGAGGACCCTAAGCTGCTGCAGGAACCGGAACCCAAGGCTGGTAAATTACAATACACCCCATGTCCCCCTTAAAAATCACCTCTTGCTCCGGTAATGTATGCCTGAAACTCCCGCCCCAAAACAACTATTCCCTCTTCTCCACTCTATTCCAACATGATCCCCAAACAAGATACAGATGTAAATCAATGACTTCATTTAAATCCTATGAATCACTATAAAGTATTTAGCAGTCTGTTATAGTCCCAACTAATGAGCAGTCACTGTGCCCATGTCTGTGCATTTCTCAGCCAGTACAACAGTCTCTGGGCTGCGCAAACCAGGGGGAAAGGGAGGGAAGAGGCAGGTTCTGAAAGGGCCCAAGTGAGGAAAGAACAATTTTCTGATACCTGTGCAAAGACCCAACACCACCTCTCTCCCTCCCCACCAGTCTCTCTCCCCATAGAATGGTAGCCATGTGGAAGGCAGACGGGTTTGCTGGGTTGCTTGCCTACAGGCCTACCTAAGTCTGGGAAGGGAAAGGGAACCATTTGGGTATTATAGTGGTACATTCTGCCTGTGACCATTTCAGGTATTTATTACCAATCCCAGTCTCTGGTGAGTAGCCTCTTCTCACCACAAGCCACTCTGCTTCTCCCAATTTCTGCAGGGGTGGGTGAATCATGCATTTCAGCAGTTGCTCAAACACAGTGCCATGCCTTTTGGCAGTGGAGAGGCAATTGGCTTGCGGTGATGATTCAAAAAATTCAGGGAGGAAAATATAGTTGAGGTCTGATTCGGTTTACCTGCCCCTTTCAATGCTCTTTGCTGGACACAGGGGCCAGACTTTCTGTCAAGGCCAGGCCTCTGGAGGACTGGCTCGTTGCCATTGACAGAAGGGCTATGGCTACACTATAGAGCTTACAGCGGCACAGCTGTACCAATGCAGCTGCAGCGCTGCTATTGTGGATGCTCTAAGCCAATGAGAGAGAGCTCTCCCATCGACTTAATTACACCAACCCCCCCCCCCCCCCCCCCGAGCGGCGGTGTCAAGGTACCTTCCCCACTCTGAACTTTAGGGTACAGATGTGGGGACCTGCATGAAAACTTCTAAGCTTAACTACAAGCTTAGATTTTGATTTTTGCTGCCACCACTCCCAAGTGCTAACTCCCTTCCCTGGGTAGCCTTGCGAGACTCCTCCACCAATTTCCTGGTGAACACCGATCCAAACGCTTGGATCTTAACACAAGGAGAATTTAACCATCCCCCCTCCTTTTCCCCACCAGTTCCTTGGATCTTAAAACAAGGAAAAATCAATCAGGTTCTTACAAGAAGGCTTTTAGTTAAAGAAAAGGTAAAAATCATCTCTGTAAAATCAGGATGGAAAGTAACTTTACAGGGTAATCAGATTCAAAGAGCCCAGAGGAACCCCCTCTAGCCTTAAGTTTAAAGTTACAGCAAACAGAGATAAACACTCTAGCAAAAGGTACATTTACAAGTTGAGAAAACAAAGATAAACCTAACACGCCTTGCCTAGCTGTTACTTACAAGTTTGAACTATGAAAGACTTGTTCAGAAAGATTTGGAGAGCATGGATTGATGTCTGGTCCCTCTTAGTCCCAAGAGCGAACAACCCCCAAAAACAAAGAGCACAAACAAAAGCCTTCCCCCCCACCAACATTTGAAAGTATCTTGTCCCCTTATTGGTCCTTTGGGTCAGGTGTCAGCCAGGTTATCTGAGTTTCTTAACCCTTTACAGGTAAAAGGATTTTGAAGTCTCTGGCCAGGAGGGATTTTATAGTATTGTACACAGGAGGGCTGCTACCCTTCCCTTTATAATTATGACAGGCGGTAACTAAGCCAATGAAAGAAGCTCTCCCACCGACTTAGCACTGTCTACACAGGTGCTTAGGTCTGCGTAACTCAAATCAGTTGGGGAGGGTGACTTATTCACATCCCTGAGTGATGCAAGTTATAGCGCCGCAAGTGGTAATGTGGACATAGCCAAGGAGTCAGGCGCAGCTTGGGTTCCCTTCAGGCAAGGGAGGTTTGTGCTCTAAGGCAGGAGCAGGCAATGATGAACTGTTTCATGGAGAGGGAGTACATCAAGAGGGAATGGGACCATGCACTAATGCAATCACTGGTACAACTGGTGGGAGAACACTTTTGGGTCCTGACCACCACTGTGGCTGCTGCTGCTCCTCTCCAGGGACAGGCAACACCTTTTTCTCTTCCTCTTCCTCCTCCTGGGATCCAGGCTCCTGCTGAGGCACTGAATCCCCCCACTACCCTTGCTGAGGAGCAGCATCAGGGACAGGCAGCACACCCTCCTCCACCGGCACCTGAAATCCCCATCACGTGGAACCCTCCATAGGAGGGGAATGATAAGCCCAAGTCAGTTTCTATAACCCAGCCTGTGTTTGGGGACCAAACTCCACAAAGGCTCCATCCCAGTTTGTCTCCCCGCACAATATTATGCAGCCATTCCCCCTTGTCACAGCAATAGGGTGGTTAAGGGCCAGGGTACATCTCCACAGACAGTAATGTATCAGGGGGTAGCCATGTTAGTCTGTATCCACAAAAATGAGGAGTCCGGTGACACCTTAAAGACAGATTTTTTTGGGTATAAGCTTTTGTGGTTAAAACCCACTTCTTCAGATGCATGGAGTGAAATTTACAGATACAAGCATAAATATACTGGCACACAAAGTCAAGGGAGTTACTTTACAAGTGGAGTACCAGTGTTGACAAGGCCAATTCAGTCAGGGTGGATGTGGTCCACTCCCAATAGCTGATGAGGAGGTGTCTATACCAAGAGAGGGGAAACTGCTTTTGTAGTGAGCCAGCCACTCTCAGTCCCTTCTCAAGCCCAAATTAATGGTGTTAAGTTTGCACATGAATTGTAGCTCTGCAGTTTCTCTTTGAAGTCTGTTTTTTAGTTGAAGGATGGCTACTTTTAAATCTGTTATTTAAACCTTCACGTCAGCAGCACTACTAGGGGTACCTGCATGGCCCCACAGCATGCCAACATTTTCATGGCTGACTTAGAACAACGCTTCCTCACTTCTCGTCCCCTAGCGCCCCTCCTCTACTTGTGCTACATTGATGACATCTTCATCATATGGACCTACGGGAAGGAGGCCCTTGGAGAATTCCACCTGGATTTCAACAAATTTCCACCCCACCATCAACCTCAGCCTGGACCAGTCCACACAAGAGATCCACTTCCTGGACACTACAATGCAAGTAAGTGATGGTCACATAACCACCACCCTATACGGGAAACCTACTGACCACTATACTTACCTACATGCCTACAGCTTCCATCCAGGACACATCACATGATCCATTGTCTACAGCCAAGCCCTAAGATACAACAGCATTTGCTCCAATCCCTCAGACAGAGGGAAAAACCTATAAGATCTTTATCAAGCATTCTTAAAACTACAATACCCACCTGGGGAAGTGAGGAAACAGTTTGACAGAGCGAGATGGGTACCCAGAAGTCGCCTACTACAGGACAGGGCCAACAAGGAAAATAACAGAACACCACTGGCCATCACGTATAGCCCCCAGCTAAAACCTCTCCAGCACATCATCAACGATCTACAAACTATCCTGGAAAATTATCCATCACTCTCACAGACCTTGGGAGGCAGGCCAGTCCTCGCTTACAGATAGCCCTGCAACCAGAAGCAAATATTCACCAGCAACACACCACCATACCACAGAAACACTAATCCAGGAACCAATCCCTGTAACAAACCCCGTTGCCCACTCTGTTCCCATATCTACTCTAGCGACACCATCAGAGGGCCCAACCACATCAGCCACACCATCAGGGGTTCATTCACCTGCACACCTATTAATATGATATATGCCATCATGTGCCAGCAATGCCCCTCTGCCATGTACATTGGCCAAACCAGACAGTCTCTACATAAAATAAATGGACATAAATCAGACATCAGTAATGGTAATATACAAAACCCAGAAGGAGAACTCTTCAATCTCCCTGGACAGTCAATAACAGATTTAGAAGTAGCCATCCTTCAACAAAAAAATTAAAAAACAGACTTCAAAGAGAAACTGCAGAGCTATAATTCATTTGCAAACTTAACACCATTAATTTGGGCTTAAATAAGGACTGAGAGTGGCTGGCTCACAAAAGCAATTTTACCTCTCTTGGTATAGACACCTCTTCATCAATTATTGGGAATGGACCACATCCACCTTAACTGAATTGGCCTTGTCAACACTGGTTCTCCACTTGTAAGGTAACTCCCTTGTCTTCATGTGCCAGTATCTGTAATTTTCACTCCATGCATCTGAAGAAGTGGGGGGGTTTTACTCACGAAACCCTATGCCCAAATAAATCTGTTAGTCTTGAAAGGTGCCACCGGACAGACAGTAATGTTTGCCCACTTCTCAAGGAATTTGATCAGGTGTTTTGATCATTTGTTCCCATCACAAACCGTCACAAGCTCTATGTTTGATACACGTCTGTAAATAAAAAGTTACTGTTCACTTCACTTGGATGTGCACCTTGCTTTCCAAGCATGAGTAACATGATAATTCCCATACATTGGGGATGGGGCAGCAGGACTGATTTCTGTAAATGTGTGGTGCTACAGAAATGCAATGAATTCAATCCTACCCACCCCCAACCATAAATTTCCTTCTGTAAAAACAAAAAACAAGAACACCACACACAAAGACAGGGTTCATGACAATGAACTGAACTGTAAGATACCTGTTGCTGTCCAAAGCACCAGAATGAAAATCAGAAGAGATCTTAGCTGAAGCATCTTTATGGCTTTGTTAACGACTTAACTGACAATACAGACAAAAGAAACAGAAGTAAATTAACACCGAAGATAGCTGCTTTTACAACTCCTCCACCCACACCAAACAGTCACCATTTGCAACCTTGGGAGTAATTCATGCATAGCTCCTGACAAATGCTGTGAGCAACAGTGTCAGAAAACACGGGGAAGAAGAAATGTGCAAAATCCCTCCCAAAACGTTACAGAACCATTTTTAAATTAATGGACGTTAACAATGCTCAATTGTTCGCCATAAAGCACGCTAAAACAGAGTTATTAACATATAACCAACACAATGCTCAATGATGGCATTACATTGCATATACACTCTCCGCAGCACAAAACCATGACCAAAGGTGTTAACCTTGAAAGCCCTCACCCAACAGTCAGTTAATACATTAGCATCAGCTGCTAGATCGAGACCCACAGAAAGATGTTACAACACAAGTACATGACAATGCTCTATTGAGCTTTTCCAGCAGCACCACACAGTGTCACAATACCGTCCTTCGGAACAGTCCCAAGTCACCTTGTGGCTCCACACTGATCCACAATGTGCAAGCAAATGGCATCATGAGTTTACCTCGCCCATCGAGAACCAGGAGCAGCGTGGGATCTGGCTGGCTTTATCAACTTTGAAAACCAGATCTGTCCTGTGCCCACTTGCTCTAGAAGTATTCCCCTTTAGCCTCAGAAATGTTGTACAAGGCACGGCACGCCACCATAATGCAAATCACATTGGCTACACTGGCATCCAGCCAGACCGTAGGCATTGCCAACAAGCTTTCAGATGCCCAAAGACTCACTCCACCAGCATTCTGCAGCTATAGTTGAGGTGGCAATGTCAGGGTATGGGCTTCATGACCCACTCCTAATGTGGCGATGTGGGGTCCCACAAAATAAATATGGGGACAGAAACACCATGCAAACCTACACTGTTTTGCAGGGGAAAGTCTCTTCCTCCATGATGTGGTACAATCCTGACCTCCTGAGCAACCTGGCATTAGGACCCTTCCCGTGTATGCAGTGTTGGTGTTCATGAACCAATCCCTGTGGGCCACACTAAGCCTTGGAAAATGAGTGACCAGTAACCATGAATTCACTGGCCCCTTTCGGTGGAAAAAAAAATTTCTGGAATATGGGTTCTGTCAACGGCCCCAGCATAGTTCAGAAAATTCATTTTCTGAAATCCCACTATAGTTTCAGGGACTTTGGATATGGCAACCACCTGTGGGCAGGTAAGAGTATTGATAGCATGGCAAACCTGTATAACCATCACCGCAACAGTTGACTTCCCAACCCTGAACTAGTTTTCATCTGACTGATAGTTGTCAGGTATGGCCAACTTCCAAAGAGCAATAGCCACCCACATCTGCACAGGTATGGGTTTCCAAAAACGAATGCTCTGAAGCTCAAGGGTTGGTGCAAGCTGCTTGCACAACTCCTTGAAGATGTGGTTCCTCATTTGGAAGTTCTGCAGCTGCTGGCTATTGTTCCAGATTTCCAAAACGATGTGGTCCCGCCACACAGTGCTGGTTCTCCAGGATCAGAAGCAGCAGTCCAACCACGTGCGTATCATTGCACGGCATTCAATACATTTGTTCCACTGGACTCCACTGGATTTTTATTTGCCCTCTCAGTCAGCTATCTTAGGTGTCTCAAATTTTTCTGGACTCATTCCATCCAGTACATGATCTTTTGTCTTGAAAGCAGGAGCGGAATCACATCATCATGGACTTGCTCCACGTCTTCAACACAGTCTGGCAGAAGGGAGAGACGACTGGGAGCTGCCATCGCTAAATGTGTAAAGGCAGTGTACAGCAATGGCTCTCAACCTTTCCAGACTACTGTAACCCTTTCAGGAGCCTGATTTGTCTTGCATACCCACAAGTTCCACCTCACTTAAAAACTACTTGCTTACAAAATCAGACATAAAAAAACAAAAGTGGCACAGCACACTATTACTGAAAAATTGCTTACTTTCTAATTTTTACCGTATAATTATAAAATAAATCAATTGGAATATAAATATTGTACTCACATTCCAGTGTACAGTATATATAGAGCAGTATATACAAGTCATTGTCTGTATGAAATTTTCGTTTGTACTGACTTAGCTAGAGCTTTTTATGTAGCCTGTTGTAAAACTAGGTCAATATCTAGATGAGTTGATGTATCCCCTGGAAGACCTCTGTGTACCCACAGGGGTATGTGTACCACTGGTTGAGAACCACTGGTGTACAGTACCAGCAATGTACATCAAGTTAGTTCCCAGTGTCACCTGTGACACACACTGGGATACTGTCCCTGAAATGGTAGCACTACCTTTGTGTACTGAAAAAGGGCAGCGTGGACATGTATATATACCTATGCACAGTGTATACCCATTCCCAGCACAGCATATGTGGACACTCAGTGCAGGTACAGGGTACATGTGCTATCAGTACACAGACAAGTACCCTAGGGAAGCACCCAAATGTACAGAACCAATACACTAAGTAAATTTGTCTCCAGCTTTAGCACTACTTTGTGTGTTTAGCATGCTAGATTTCCACTATTGTTACAGAAGAATTATTCCAGATTCCCAAGATATTTCATCATGCAAGTTAATATCCAAGACCCCTCCCCCCCTCACCCCAAAAAGCCAAGAGATGTAAATTAATAAAAAATGAGAATGTCAACCCACAAAGCCCACAAAATTAAAACATACCCTTTTGGCAGTATTGACAAGCGCTCAATAGCTTGGCCTTTATTATAGGTTGGCCCAGAAACTTAAAATTAAATATTCAAATGAAGTTTAACAGATATTACAAACAGTGGCCTACTGCAGGTAGTGGGAGCATAGATTGCCAGATTTTGAAAACGTAAAATTCAGAATCTTTTTGAAAGGTGCTGTTCGACCGGGCAACCAGATTTCCTAAAGAAGTTTGGGCACATCTCCCCTTGGGAACAAATAGAAACCAAGCCTAAAATGGGGCCACTTGGACTCAAGGAATAGTAATTTTATTTTTAATATCTAAAATGTGTGTATTCCTTATGTAATGCATTTTTAAATACATCTTCTCATTAAACGTTGAGTTTTAAATCTCTAATCCTCCTCTTTTCCTGCACATCTGCATTTCTTATTTTCTGACCAGCATTAAGCTTCCACTTTTCTCATCCATCTGGCTTACTTCCTCCTGAGTCAGAACTTTGCGAAAGCACAGCAAGTATGGAAGTACTACTCTTCTAGGAAAAATTGCATGGGAGGGCTTCTCGGCTAGCAGAAACCACCAAGGAGATGGATACTGGGGAAACATTTGCAAATCTGTTGGTGAAGTCAGATAATACTGTGCTAAGAGGAGAACTACTCTGAGGAACATGCAAGTAATTTTGCTGCTCTCTGGTTTTTAACGAAGGTGTGGGGCGATGCATCCCAATTCATTTCATTTTGACCATTATAGACTAAGCTGTGATATGGATTGATAAACTAGGAAAAGTTAGAAGAAACTTTTCTAACGTTCTGTTCCTAAGAAACTGGATTGCTATGGACATGTTTTAGATATGGTCACGAACACCCACGAACTATTCAGCAATCAACACACTTAAATCACAGTCCACACACAGCTGATGAATAACTTGTTTTAACATTGTCTTCGCTTTCTCAAGTTCTTCTTGGAATTGGGAAAGTATAGGGGAAGCACACTGCTGATGAACAGATCACATTTTATGTATGACTTAGAAAAGAATCCAGTAGTGGTAAAAACATATTTTAATTGGTAAAATAAGTAGGCATGACACAGAATACACACAAGTAGCAGAAAAGTGGATTAAATAATGCCATTTTTCATAGCCAAGCAGCAAAATGAGAAGCCCTGATCCTGCAAACTTCTCCTAATGAAAATAATCCACACTCACAAGTAATCCCATTGACTGCACTAAAAAGATAAACTTCGGTTGACACTCAAGTCAATGGAACTACTTTGAGAGTAAGGATTATTCAAAATTGTAATTATAGTTACAGGGTCAGGACCATTACCAGTGATTCTACACAATAGTTTAACACAGCAAATGAAGACTACTATAACCTATCCCATTTAAACTAATGGGGAATTTTCAGGAGGCAAAAATGTAATTACCCCCGCTTGAAATGTAGCCGTGGCACTGAGTTTAATACACCTACTATTTGAAAACTTTGGATTTTAAGGCACAGAATGTCAGAAATTCCATCTTATGTCTCATCTGAAAGATGGATATCAAGCCTCCAAAATACACTATGTCAACAGCTAGTATTTAATTTCTCTTACAATATTGAGAATCCAGAGACTTGGCTAACAAATTTAGCTGGGATACCAGCATCACCTAAAAATACTATGGTTGTACGTGCCTTTCTAGTACTGGCAGGCAAAATGAGCCTCACAAGTTATATCTATTGCTCCTAAAACACCCATCTCCAGCGGTGTCAAGCACTTTTTTCGTCATATGAAAACAGGGTTTAGTCACGCTACATTTGAAATGACAAACGTGTTTTGACCTCTAAGAATCAACATGGTACAAGATCAAACAGACACAAAGTATGTTTGGTATACCAGTGTATGATATTACCAGGAATTTTTTCCAGCTCAGTAATTCTGGAACTGAGAACATCTGAGAAAGACTAGCTATGCTTGTGTAACATGCTTGTAATGTGCGTGTTGCATCTCTCTCTCTCTAATAGAAAGGCTATGTAGAAGATAAATCGCCTACTATTGCTGCCAGCTAATAGAATTATTCCTTTAACTCAAGACGCCTGTGCTATGGTGCTGACCGTCTTGGGTTTAAAAACCCAGCTGATGAAACAAGGTGGAAGCCATTATGTTGGGCATACTTTTTATTTTTTTAAAGGAGCATTATACTAACAACAACAGTGAAAGATTTTCCCCAACTTTTAGCTTCCATGCTGGGGATGAGGTTGATTCTATACCCAGCTATAACTGCATCAGGCTTGATTGCTGTACCACGCTGATGAGTCACTAGATGAAACATCCACAGATGCCGAAATGGACTGAACATAGCTAATCGAGCAGTCTGAAAGCAAGTTGGAAAGCAACTAGTCTGACTTCATTACAATCTATCTTAGCTAAAAAAAAGTTTCCCCATGCAATAAACCATGGGTTTTTATAAAAACAAAAAAAAGTGTATTTCACTTTTTCCTGAAAACGAATGGGCCTTTAGGCAGCTAAAAATAAAACTCCACCCTCTGTTTCCAATTGCATTAGCTAGCATTTGGGAGAGACTACTCATGTAAGATACACATCAAATTTATAAAACACATTATTTTCCTAACAGCAATATACTTGAGAAGGGCTTCAATTCCTCCCACAAACACTGGTGTCCATAGGCATTGTCTTTAACAAATAATTTTGTGGCTGTGGGTACAGCTAAATTTTAATTTTAAAAACCTAACAGTGTGTGTGGTCGAAGAGACTATTTTTAACTTGATGGTCAACCACTACGAAATTACATATGCTGAGATGTCACTTTTGATACATGGATAAACCCTATTTCAGAAAAGATTTTTTTTTCCATTGTGATTTAAAGGTTCCTATAAATGGAGAATATGCTCTGGCAAATGCAAAGACTCAGCAATATGCGAAAGTTTCATGATGACACTGCATTCCTTGGGGAGAACTTTCTAGTTTCTATAGAAATCTCTTTGCAGAACAGGGCAACAAATCAAATTAGGTATAACCATAAAACTGAGCCTTTCCATTTTTAATGAACCTTAATATCTGGATATGTTGTCAGGACTCAAAACACAATCTATCATATGTGTGAAGATCAGATATACCTAATTATATAGCAGATTCCTGCCCCATCAGCATGTTTCATAGATTATAAAGCCAGAAGGGATCATTAATATATAGTCTGACTTAATGTATAAGACAAACCACAGGACTTCTCTGAATTAATTCCTAACTGAACTAGAGCATATCTTTTAGAAAAACATACAATCTTAAATTTTAAAATTGCCAGTGATGGAGAATCCACCACAATCCTTGATAAGTTTCTCCAGTGATTAATGTTCAAGTCTCTCAAACTTATTCCAGTTGTCCAACACCCCTCTGAGATCTCCACTTTGCTCATCTGCTTCAGGACTCTATGATCACATGCACATTTAACCAAGCTCTAACAAAAGATTATTATTTTTTATTTATATCACAGTAGTATCCAGAAGGCGCATAGTGCTAGGAGTTGTACAAAACACACATTTGTGGCCCAGATCCCACAATCAACTGCTTCCTTATGCAGCTCATGGCAGGGTCAGGTCCTGTATTGATGAAATTGCGCTCCCACTAAAGTCAATGTACGTTTTGCCATTAACTTCAGTGGAGCCATGATTTCACCCATTACTGTTAAAAAGGTTAGTTTGCATACTAGATTGGTTTCCTTTCGCACCATAAGAATAAGAGATAATATTTCCAACAAGTTTGTTATTTAAAGTTAAAGAGCTATTTAGCTCTTGGGCAGCAAATAGATTACTGGTAATCATTTTTGTTCAAAGTGGAATGCAGTTTTACTCAGAATATCTTTTTTGAACCAATTCTCCAGTGTACAACCATTAGATTACTATACATTTTATTTCAAACAGCACACTTCTTGCACCACTTTTGCAATAATATTTTTTAAATGTTTATAGGCACACAATGTTACAGTTTTATGCCAACTGTACACAAATGGAAGCTACTTCCTGGTTGCTAAATATATTAAATACTTTCAGAATTATTACAATTACAACTTAACATGCTATGGAAAGGGCCTTATTTACAGAGAATGGGTGCTCAAATCACTTATCTCTTTGGAAAAATCTGACTATACTTTACAGTTGAAGAGACATCATTTGGGGCCAAATGGAGACATCGGCTATCCCCTCTGTCTGTTGAGATATACAACAGAGTACTTGATCAGCTACTTGCAAGTATGCTGCGCAATAGGTATTTTCCCTTTCTTTTTAATACATATTTTAATAACTATCAAGCCATTCAGCCAGTGAATTAGTCCAACCATCCGAAGATGATATATACAGATACAAAAATATAACCATGTAAGTCCAACGACTACAGTCCTTCAACTGCAATATTCCAGCCTATTATGAGGCTTACCTAACTGGGGCTCAAAGTTAGGTTTAAATGTCAAATAAAAGTTTTGTTCACATCTGTTTACTGGCTTATTATTAGCTAACCAAGATAATGTAAATATTATGTTGCTCTCTTATACATTAGACAGTCAACTTAAAAGAGGTTGAGGGTCTATACTAATATTTAATTTGGATCCCTTGAGATCTTACTAGACATTAAATTTTAGTCACCTGTGAACCTTTCACATGAGAATAGGTATGAAATTTTAGTTTGCCTACCTGCAGTTATCTGTAGATACTGGTAGCATGTTTGTTGACAAGTTGCCATTGCTGGAAAAATCTGACCTGAGAACACTGCATAAGGTGTAGACATCTAATGCTAAATAAATGTTAGTTTCCACCACTGTCATCCGGTTATTGACTTGTTCCCTTGTGGCTGCAAGTTAAAGCAACTTCCAGTCATAAAGAGTTATTTGCCTCTTCACCACCATGAATCATACCACAAATACTGATGAAAATGTATTTTCCTTGGAAAACAGTCTGTCTAGACTACTCAGATTGGATGTACAATACATATGTGGGCCTGTCATTTAAACTGATTAAAATACATAAAGTGCTTAACATTCTATTTCTGTAAATGAAATTAATGGATAGCAACTGATTACTCTTCTTCATTGACTACACTGCACTTGCTCCAATGCAGAATGTTAAACAATTTTTACCATCTCCAAAATATAAAGAATGTTGAGCTTAACAGATTTCTCTCCTGCCTCCAAAGGAAAATGATTTTTTAATTTTAAGTTTTTCCGTCTAGATAATATGTAAGCTATAATACTCATAGAATACATGTACAGTGTCAGGACAATGATCCTGCAACTGGAAAAGCAATGGCTGGGCAGAATATCACATTTTTATTATAACAATTCATTCTAACCTTACCAAAAATGAGACTTTGCCTTTAGGTTTTTTTTAAATCATATTAGTTTTAAAATACTGTATTAAATAAGAGAATTTGAAAAAGCTGGAAGCAATCAATTGAAGATAAATATACTTAAAATTTGCTGGAAAGAGACAAATAGTTCACATTGGGTCAATCTAATGTCAATCAATTAACCTGCAAGATCTCATAATGCTAGGTTTAAAAACAACAAAAAACAACTGTTTACCAGTATAAGGTTCAGCTCTCCAGCAGGCACACAATTTTGTACAGCATTAGCAAAAGACATTAAACATAGTAACAGAAGTGTGTTTGGGATTTTCAAAGCTAACAAAGTTATTGCATACTGAATCTCTGGTGTTTTAAAAAAAATCACATTTTTCTCTTTTTGAAAAATGCTTCCAATGTTCTCTATCATAGACCGTTCTCTTATGTCACCATAAGTAGTGGAAATACATTCCTGGGAATACTCTCTTCTAAAGTGAAGCACGTGCGTAAGTGTTTGCAAGCCTGGGGCCTATATTTATAGACTTTCTATTCATATTAGAATATTTAAAAGCTTTTTCTTTATTCAACCTAAAATTTAAGTCTACACCCAGTCAAGAGCATCTCTTTAAAAAATTGTTGCATGAAATCAGCAGACCTCAAAGCCTCAACCTGGATTTAAATCATTCCAAGAAATCAAGAAAATAATTAAGAGGATTGACCAACCACTGTGTGTTATTCATGGTATGAAATCATGACATAATACTACACAATACAGAGTATGGATCAAAAAACTAGATTAACATGTAGCATGCCAGCCAGGAAGAACAGTAGTTTCCCATCCTTTATTTTTGGTGGCATATTGCAAGTAAGTATTAACTAATTTAAGCCTAATTCCAAATAATCTAAAGTTTATTTTTCTATTTAAGCTGTTAATTGTCGGTTTTCAGTCGTTCTCCGACAAAATGGATTAGATTTATTCTGTCTGGGATTACTTCTGTCGACAGTCAGTACTTATTTATTTGCCTTTGCACACGTGGATTGTTTTAGCACCCAACACAATGAGGCCAATCCAATTTTGGCCTTTCAGCACAACCACAATATAAATGTTTACTAATGATATTTTATATTCCAAGACTGTTATATTAGTATTGATTTGATACATGCAAATATGTGCAGAAAAATAACTGACTACCAAAAAAGAGTTTGCTTTTTTAATTCTCTATTCCCAAGCGTAAAAACAAATAATTGGTTTCACATATTTATACAGCCACACACCTTCCTTAAATCACAGCCCTGTTAACTGTTAACTATTTAGGACATAATTCTGAGATAAATTGAAGGCATTCAACCACTCATAAGATCAAACTCTTAATTGGAGCCACAGCCAGAGAACAGATTCAGTAATAAACGTTTCAGTGACTCCAAACAATGGATAAGCGGCACACCCAGTTTGTTTAAATGATGCATGTCAGAGTTACCTGCAAATCCATTCACAAAAGTTTGAAGTCTGGATTGGTGTTTTCTGGCACCGGCTCTCCACTGTGTAGCTCCCACCCTTGGAATTTTTCCTTCCCCCTCCAGCCAGCATCTCCTGGAGAATCTCAGAATATACACACATGTTCTGAGATCCAGAAGGAAGTAAGAGGAAGACCAGTTGAAAGTCGCAGGGTAAAAGTAATAGGGCAAGAAAACAGGAATGACATCATGAAGGGAGTCTACTATAGACCACCAAATCAGGAAGAGGAAGTAAATGAGGCATTTCCAGAAGAAACAACAGAAATATCCAACACACAAGACCTGGTAGTAATGGGGGACTTGAATTACCCAGATGTCTGTCAGAAAAGTAATACAGCAAGACACAAAATAGCCTGAGAGCATAATGTAGTAAAATCCCATTCTTTGGGGAAGTTAGTGATAGAAAGATAAGGGAGATGTAATTTGATTAATAAAAATCTAAAGAATCATAATTTAAATGGTGTCACCCTCTGCAGCATAGCAGGGGGGGACTTGTTGCCCTCCCAGCTACAGGTCCTACCCTTGGGTAGACATTTTGATAATACAATGTCATCAGAAATGAGTCAAGTTAGCTTTTAAATGATACCCCTTTCTCCCACAAACACACGGTACCAAACTTGACAAAACTTAAAACAATTATGTAGATATATGGTCAAGAATTTTTTTTTTAAATTCAACATTTTTAAAATTACACTTTAACAGGGATGCATTGCTTATATTAAAAAAAGACATTGATCTTTGGTTATCCTAGGAAAGTTAATTTTGACATGTCGGACAGAAAACATTTATTCATCAAAGTCATCATCAGTATTGTCTCTGTCTAGGATACCACTGCTAGACATAGTCACGCTGACCCATGCAGCAGTCTTACATCTTCACAGAGGGTAGATTGCTGTCCATACATTTGCAGGGTGGTAAGCATCTGATCTTTGCACACAAACATTTAATTATCTGAAGAATCGATTCAGGAGTGCATGGTATTCAGGCATAGCTGGTGTGATCACTCCATCTGCCAAGACCCATTCATGCCCAACAGGGGAAGTTTTGGACGCAGTCTGTGGGGTTCCATGCGGAGCAGATAAAGCACACGACCACTGTGGTTGCAGGCTGAATCCGAATCCTGTTTATTACAAGCTTTCTTTTATAGTTTTTCTTAACATTACATAACACAATTAGGCAATAATCACACATCTACGGATTGGACAAGAAGGAGAATCATGTGTTTATCACATGTATAGCCCCACACCGATTGGTTCAACCGTTCCTTACATAAGGCCATGATTTGTTTACCTCATCTTATATAATCCTAGACCACCAGGGGGCCTTACATAAGGCCATGATCATCTTATATAATCCTAGACCACCAGGGGGTCTTACATAAGGCCATGATCATCTTATATAATCCTAGACCACCAGGGGGCCTTACATAAGGCCATGATTTGTTTACCTGGCAAGTGTCCCATCGTGACCCTTACCTCCTCATGGAACTTTTCATTAGGTTGGTGTAGGGATGATACATCCCCACACCTCCCCCCTTTTTCTTAAATAAGGAAATGCCCACGAAAACCATTGGGGTGTAAATAAGGATAGCCAATAAGACATGTTCTAAAGGGATCCGATGGGGTGGCCATGGACAAGCAAAAAGGGCTTCTTGGCCAGTCTGGTTTGCCCAGGTGACCCAAACATTTTGTTGTGGGTTAACAAAAGGTACAGAGTTTGGACATACAAAGACCCCTGCTCCTATAATAAGGAGTCCGAACAAACAGAAGTACAGCATTATTAGGTGTTTAGGCTGTGACAAACAACAAGTGCAGGTCCGGTGTCGCGGGGTTGTCGTTTGGCTTCTGCATGGCGGCGTTCAGTGGCCGGTGCATGGACACGTTATTTCGTCCAGTGCACCCAATTGCGCAGCCCCACAAACCACAACGAGGACAGGGGGTAGCTACATCATTCGCCGGAGGGATCTTATCCGGTGGCCTATTCCGCAACTGCTTACCCTGCCCCGGGAACTCCGCCCGGAACTCTGGGGTACAAAAAGCCGGGCTGGTTCAGGGCTCGCAATGTGTGGGACTGCGGGGGATGGCTTTCACCGGCCAAATGGGACAACTGATTCAGCCTGTAGCTGAAGGCCCTGTTTTCCACCGGCAACACATAAGGCGGCTCCTCTTTTGGCCGATAGAGGTCATTAATGGCCGACTGGACCTTGGCTTCTGCCGCAAGCGTCTTTATTAGTTTCTTAGATTTGCACCATATTTGGCTCAATGACACGGACTTTTTGTTGCCATGAGAGACCGACTTCCAGAGGTCAGAGCCTAGACTTTCCCAGACTGCCTTATTAAAGACAGTATCAGGAGTAACAAAAAACCTGCGTCTTTGCCCCCATTTCAACAAACGGGACAACGCGTCAGAGGGAAGCTTCTCTCCCCGCTTTTTAGCGATGCATAATAAAAAATCATGCACCGTCTCCTCCTCTGCAGACAAAGCAGAGCCCATTTTAATAAAAGCAGCCGCTCACCTGTGAGCTCACGAACGTCTCTCTCGGACGACCAGGAGCCGGTATCCTCCGGTACCTCCTACCGCGGCTGCCACCTCCGCCTTTTCTCACCGAACGCTTCAGTCGGCTGTGAGCTCACGAACGTCTCTCTCGGACGACCAGGAGCCGGTATCCTCCGGTACCTCCTGCTGCAGCTGCCACCTCTGCCTTTTCTTACCGAACGCTTCAGTCGGCTGTGAGCTCACGAACGTCTCTCTCGGACGACCAGGAGCCGGTATCCTCCGGTACCTCCTGCCGCGGCTGCCACCTCCGCCTTTTCTCAAACCATGTTCAGTTTTTGGTCGTGCTCCAGTTGACACTGAGCTTGGCAAACCATCTAAATCTTGGTAGCCTGCCCTCTTATTCCCACAGATTCCCTTTCTCTGATGATCTCTGTGAAGAAGGCCTGTCTCCACCTTAACAGGGCACGGCTGTTTGCGCTTTTTGGTAGAAGGAGTGCTGGAAGGAGAAGAGCCAGCACTGAGAGCCTCTTCAATATCTAAATTCAATTGTTCCAGTTTCTTCATGAGAGATGACATAGAGTCTGACCACTCAGATCCTTTTTCTGGTTGGATCTGCTTTCTCTTTGCTCAGCTTTTGAGACAACACCTGTTGGGTCTACTGTCTGAGAACATTGATCCCTGCTCCATTGGCGGCTGTGTCTAGTATGATCTCTGCTAGCTCACTCTGGGCAAAGTCCTGGCTGCCTTGATGTCCAAGCCGAATCACGTCGGGGTCACCATTTGTGGGGTTCCATGCGGAGCAGATAAAGCACACGACCACTGTGGTTGCAGGCTGAATCCGAATCCTGTTTATTACAAGCTTTCTTTTATAGTTTTTCTTAACATTACATAACACAATTAGGCAATAATCACACATCTACGGATTGGACAAGAAGGAGAATCATGTGTTTATCACATGTATAGCCCCACACCGATTGGTTCAACCGTTCCTTACATAAGGCCATGATTTGTTTACCTCATCTTATATAATCCTAGACCACCAGGGGGCCTTACATAAGGCCATGATCATCTTATATAATCCTAGACCACCAGGGGGTCTTACATAAGGCCATGATCATCTTATATAATCCTAGACCACCAGGGGGCCTTACATAAGGCCATGATTTGTTTACCTGGCAAGTGTCCCATCGTGACCCTTACCTCCTCATGGAACTTTTCATTAGGTTGGTGTAGGGATGATACATCCCCACAGCAGTCAATCATCGTAGAGCCATTTCATTGCTTTATAATTTGCCCACTTGATAGCAGCTCTTGTCGGGAGCAATTTTTCTCCGCCTGTCAGCTTCTTGGAAAATATCATCACTGTAACACTGAAAGTGTAATAAATATTGATCTTTATTCAACATACGATGCCTCCAGTACATTTATGACCCCACTGACCCCATCGGTGACCACCTCAGCTCTTTCAAGCACTTTCAGAGTGTCTTCCCATGCTGAAATCAAATGCCTTCCAATTTAGGTAATTTGGTCTTTCCAATATCAGAGGGGTAGCCGTGTTAGTCTGGATCTGTAAAAGCAGCAAAGAGTCCTGTGGCACCTTATAGACTAACAGACATATTGGAGCATGAGCTTTCGTGGGTGAATACCCACTTCTTCGGATGCATGTAGTGGAAACTACATGCATATGTTTCCACTACATGCATCCGACGAAGTGGGTATTCACCCACAAAAGCTCATGCTCCAATATGTCTGTTAGTCTATAAGGTGCCACAGGACTCTTTGTTGGTCTTTCCAGCCAACCTTCCAGCAGTGTCACATCCTGAAAGAGTGAGGAAACTTGGCAGTGCAGCAGCTTTTAATGGTCTGAGTAATAAGAACACATCTGAGGGATATACAGAGATTCTGTTCCCCAGCAGCAGGCACAAAACCAGAATCTTGGTGAACTCCTAGGTAGCATCTCACATACAGCACTAGAATATCTGTGTCTTGTGCAAAAATCTGGAGTTTAGTAGCACCTCTCTGTGTGGCACTGATGGCATGCAAGAGAAGTTTAGTGTCAGCCTCCTTGGGGGAACCACAAAGAAACTCCACTGAACAGTGAGAGGCAGCAGCTTCATAATGCCATGCAACAATGAAATTCTTCAAGCACTGTTGCTGCAAGGTATGTGATTACCTCATCTTTCATGAGAGTATGAGACAGCAGCTTCTTCATTGTAACACTGGAGACGTTCATGGAGTCAGTGATTTTGTCCTGGACAGGTGCAATACCATGGAGTCTTCACTCTGGTAATATTTTTAACCGATTCCTGTACATAAATGTCAAACACAAGGTGGACTTTGTCATAGGTCCAGTGTTTTCTCCATAGCCTCAAATGAAGTGTTTGGCCAAATATCAGCCAGTGTTAACAGCTTCTGGTTTGTCAAGAGCTTCTACCTCAGCCATACCAACTATGATTGCTGTGGGAATCAAGTCAGCAGGTGCCAGATTAGGAAGATCATGCAAGACGCTTGTTAGTTTGTTTTATGCCTGGAACATATGCATTGTTCCGTCACATTCAAGGTACCACGGAGAAAAAACTGTTACTCACCTTCTCGTAACTGTTGTTCTTCGAGATGTGTTGTTCATGTCCATTCCAATCAGGTGTGTGCACGTGCATGATGTCCGGAAGATTTTTCCCTTAGCAGCATCCATCAGGTCGGCCTGGTCACCCCCTGGAGTCGCACCCTCACAGCACCTAATATATAGCCCTGCAGACCCGCCACCCCTTCAGTTTCTTCTTGCCAGCTACTCCGGCAGGGGGGTAAGAGGATGGGTATTGGAATGGACATGAACACCACATCTCAAAGAACAGTTACGAGAAGGTGAGTAACCATTTTTTCTTCTTCAAGTGCTTGTTCATGTCGATTCCAGTCAGGGTGACTCCAAAGCAAAATTAGAAGGTGAGGTCAGAGCTGTCCACTGACAGGAGTACTGCTCTACCAAAGGCCACATCATCTCTGGCCTGCCTAGTAATCGCATAGTGTGCAGCGGAAGTGTGTATTGATGACCATTTCACTGCCCTGCAGATTCCTGGGTGGGGACTGGAGCCAGGAAAGCTGTTGATGAAGCTTGTGCCGTTATCGAGGGCGCTGGGATCCCTGCTAAATTGTGGCACTCGATAATGCAGGCCACAATCCATGATGAAATGCGCTGTCTCGAAACAGGCTGGCCCTTCATCCTGTCCACTACTGCGACAAAGAGCTGTACCGACTTCCTGAACGGTTTCGTCCTCTCGATGTAAAAGGCCAGTGCTCTGCGGCTGTCGAGAGTGTGAAGCCTCTGCTCCCTGCTACTCGCAAGAGGCTTGGGGGTAGAAAACTGGGAGGAAAATGTCCTCGTTGACGTGGAACTGCGATACAACCTTCGGGAGGAAGGCCGAATGGGGCCTGAGCTGAACCTTGTCCTTAAAAACCACAGTGTAGGACAGCTCGGCCGTTAGAGCCCTGAGCTCAGATGCCCTCCGGGCTGAAGTTATCACCACCAGGAACGCAACCTTGTAGGAAAGGGAGAGCTGGGAGCATGTTGCTAGAGGCTCAAAGGGATGCCCCATGAACCTAGAGAGGACCAAGATAAGATCCCAAGCAGGAACCGGTTGGCGGACGTGCGGGTACAGCCTGTCGAGGCCCTTCAGGAAGTGACTGACCAGGGGGTTAGCGAAAACTGAGCAGCCCTGTACCCCCGGATTGAAAGCCGAGATGGCAGCCAGGTGTACTCTTATAGAAGACAAGGAGAGCCCTTCCTGCTTTAGGTGGAAAAGATAATCCAAAATCTGGGGCAGTGAGGCTAGCGCCGGGGGAAAGTCGCGCTCAACTAATCAGACTGAAAATCTCTTCCACTTGGCCAGGAACGTGGCCTTAATGGAGGCTTTCCTATTGCCCAAGAGAATCTGTCATATTTGTTCTGAACAGGAGAGCTCAAACGGATTCGGCTATGGAGCCTCCAGACTGTGAGATGTAGTGACTGTAGGTTCGGGTGCTGGAGTCCGGGAAGAGCGGGAGGGTAATTGGGGCTCCCACTGACAAGTCTAAGAGAGACATGTACCAATGCTGGCAGGGCCAGCCTGGGTGCTATGAGAATGACCCAAGTCCAGTCTCTGCGGATCTTGAGCAGGACCTTGTGGACGAGCGGTATGGGTGGGAAGTCGTATAGAAGTTCCTCCCCCAATGGAGGAGGAACGCGTCTGCTGTGGAGCCCAGACTGTGATTCTGGAAGGAGCAGAACTGTTGACACTTCCTGTTGCGTCGTGTGGTGAAGAGGTTGATCAGGGGACAGCCCCACCTCTGGAAGAGCGAAGATGCGACGTCTGGGTAAAGGGACCACTCATGGCTGTAAAAAGACTTGCTGAGGCGGTCTGCCAGCTCATTCTGGACCCCTGGAAGGTACGACACCTGTAGATCAACTAAGTGTTCTATACAAAAGTCCCATAACCTGAGGGCTTCCTAGCACAGAGGAGAGGAGCATGCACCCCCGTTTGTTGATATAGAACATCGTGGTCATATTGTCCGTCATGACCGATACACATTGACCTGCTAAATACGGGCGGAATGACTGACATGCTAGGTATACCGCCCTGAGCTCCCTGACATTGATATGAAGACAGAGATCTGTCTGTGACCAGAGGCCCTGAGTCCTGTGGTCCCCCAGATGAGCTCCCCACCCCAAATCTGATGCATCCGTCACTAAGGCTAGGGATGGTTGTGGGGCAGCAAAGGAGACTCCTGAGCACACCTGCTGAGTGTCCATCCACCACAGGAGAAGTCGAGACTAGGACGAGGCAGGGTCACAATCCTGTCAAAGCTGTCCCTGGCAGGTCTGTATACTGACACAAGCAACTGAAGCAGCCGAAGCCTGAGTCGGGCGTGCCGAATCATGTACGTACAGGCTGCCATGTGGCTGAGAAGTTTGAGACAATTTCTCACGGTGGTGGTGGGGAACCGCCTGAGTCCCTGGATCATGGCGCCGAGGGCCTGGAATCTCACCTGCAGGAGGAATGCTCTGGCTTGGGTTGAGTCCAGAACCGCCCCTATGAACTCTATCCTCTGGACTAGGGACAGAGTCGATTTCACCTCATTCACGAGTAGGCCCAGATTCTCGAAGGTGGTTCTGATGAATGCCACCTGAGCCCTGGATCGGTCTTTGATCAGCCAGTCATCGCGGTATGGGAACACCTGTACCTGATGTCTCTGCAGAAAGGTGCTGCTGACAGGCCAAAAGGGCAGTAAATTGGTAATGGGAACCATTGACCACAATCTTGAGGAACTTTCTGTGGTTGTGCACAATTGCTATGTGAAAATATGCGTCCTTCAAGTCGAGGGCGGCATACCAGTCTGCTGGATCCAGTGAAGGGATAATGGAGGTCAGGGAAACCATGCGGAACCTGAGTTTCTTCATGAACGCATCGACCACCAGCGAGTCCGAAGGTGGATGGGAGTAGAGATGCTCAAAGCCTCTGGAGGGGACGAAATACCACTGCTCATTACGTTTGGCAGTGGGTGGCAGGGATGCCGGCATCTGCCACAGAGTCTTAGTGGTGTCCACCACTGTCTTTATGAGGGGTAACGCTACCCGCGAAAGCCCCGAGGGTGCTAGGATGTCCACCATAGGATCCATGTCCTCTACCACCTCCTCAGCCTTAATGCCCAGACCTAGGGCAGCCCTGCAGAGCAACTGCTGTAGGACTCTTATCCTCTAACGCAGGAGCTATGGTCGTCCCTGCCAACACTTTGTCTGCTGACAATGAGGAGGAAGTGTGTGCTGGTAGTGGAAGCTCCCTACCATCTGCCCCGGAGGGGTCACGTGACTCCCAGGGCAGAGTTGGAAGAGGTGGTGCCGATGATGGTGCAGGGCTCGTAGGCATCGTAACAAAGGTTGGCATTGGCATCAGTCTCACCAGAGAGAGCTGCGTCGGCATGCTCACAGGAGCCGCTGGGGTCGGGGGGCCTGGTGCCGACATAGGTACTGGGGCCATAGGTGCCTGCATCAAGGTCGATGTTGACAACAGTGCAGGGGTGGGAGACGGGTGCGTCGACGTCGTGAAGGCCGGTGCCAAAGTCAGAGCCGAGCACGGTGCCGGAGTCGATGACGGAGCCGGAGGCAAAAGCGTCGGGACCGTAGGTGCCGAGGGCAGATGCACAGCGGAAGGCGGAGTGAAAGTGGCAGAGGCCACTGAAGATGTCGCTGAGCGTGGGCCTTGGGTTCCTCCCTGGCCCTGGTGATAACCCCTTGGAGTCCAGAAGGGACACTGAGGCAGATTCTGCCACAGCGGAGGCCACGCCTGATGCTCCCTTCTGTCTCTGCCCGACCTCACTCTACGGCTTCTGCTCCTACTCAAGCGATAGGAGTCGGGCTCTGACTCCAAGGTCTCAGACACTGAAGACCACGGAGGAGCCGATCCTCGATGCCTCGAACGTCGAGAGCTCAGGGAGCGGGAAGGCTCTCTGTTGTAGCGTGTAGGCACCGATGGACAAAGCGAAGGGGAGTGCCTCGACATCATAGCCGGCTTTCCCTTAGAGTGCCCCAGAGGACAGGGCTCCGTTGGCACTGGGGGTTCCTCTCTGGCAGGCGAGAACGGTGCCATCAGGTGGAGAAGGTCTCGAGCGGCCTGGTACGCTTCCGGTGTGGACGGGAGCTGGAGCTACTGCGTAGGTGCCTGTGATCGAGATGGAGCCGGACTCGACTGCCTCACCTGAATAGGAGTCAACACAGCTCCATAAGGAGACGCCAAGGAGTGGCCCGCATGGGGTTGCATGTCTTGAGGCTTAGCCTAAGGAGAACAGTTGTCCAGCTTTTTCTTCTTTTGAGGCACCAGTGAGTGGGAGTGGTGCCTACTATCAGATGGGCCCTGTGAAGAGCCTTGGTGGTGCCAAGCGTCTCTGGAGGAGTCCTTCCTCTGCGCCGAATTTGCCACCGCCACCATAGGTGTCGGGTCTCTCGAGCCTGGATCGGAGTGGAGGCGTAAGGCTGCCTCCATGAGGATCACCTTCCGCCGCTGTTCCCTTTAAGTGTTCTCAGGCGGAACTTGCGACAGATCTTACAACGATCTTTTTGATGGGCCTCCCCCAGGCACCGAAGCCACGACAAGTGCGGGTCACTCTTCGGCATGCGCTTGGTGCAATCCATGCAGTTCTTAAAGCCTGGGGACTGTGGCATGCCACGGTGCCGGGGCCAGAGTGGGGGGGGGAACCCCAACTACTATACTATATTATACTAAACTAAACTATTAACTGGAACACTACTAGGAACTAACTATATACATGGAATAGAAGAGAAAACTTGCTCAGCAAGAGCCAAGGGAAGTTCCAGCGACTGGCACTGGTGGTAAGAAGGAACTGAAGGGGTGGCGGGTCAGCAGGGCTATATATTAGGTGCCATGAGGGTGCAACTCCAGGGGGCGCCCAGGATGACCCGACGGACGCTGCTAAGGGAAAAATCTTCTGGCCATCGTGCACGTGCGCGCACACACACCTGATTGGAATCGACATGAACAAGCACTTGAAGAACTCAAACTTTCCCAAAAGACTCTCATATATCAGCATCACATTTAGATTTGACCACCACCAGGAGACGAGCAAACAATGAACTGTCTGCAATTGGCTCTGTAATAATCTCTGCCACCTTCATTCTGACTTTCTTCTCTGCACTTGAGCACAGCTTCAGTCTGTTCTTCTTTATTGGAGCCCATAGATTGATCGAGCGTTGGATAATTCTTCAGGTTTTGAAGGCTTCATGCAAGTCGTGACCCAAAGTATCCATTCAATTGACATGTTTATCTATATCATCCCTGAAGACTGCTTTCATCATGATATTAAGGAGCTCCAGTCCATCATATGCAAAAGGGTTGCCAGTGCGAGTAAGCTCATTCTGTACCTTTAAAATCGCCCCTTCTGGGCATTTAACCCCACCCAATGAGTCTAGATAGAAAACGGTTATTCACCTCTTGTAACTGTTGTTCTTCAAGATGTGTTGCTCATATCAATTCCAATGAGGTGTGAGTGCGCCACGTGCACGGTCATCAGAAAGTTTTTCCCCTAGCAGCACCTGTCGGGTCGGCTGTGGAGCCCCCTGGAGTGGCGCCTTCATGGCGCTCAATATATGACCCTGCTGACTTGGCGCCTCCTCAGTTCCTTCTTACCGCCAGTGATGGTTTTTGGAACTTGTTCTGCAAGTTCTACCACATTTCCCTAGCTTTATTGTTTTCTATACGTATTACTTAGTTTTAGTTGCTAGTTAATATTAGTAGTTAGCATGTGGGCTGGGGGGTTTACCCTCTGTCCCAACCACTTTTCCTTGGGAGGGCTTACATGCCCAAGTCCCAGGGGTTCAAGCCCTGCAAGTCCTGCAGCAAGCCCATGCCAACAGGTAACCCCACAACGCTTGTCTAAAGTGTTTGGGGGAAGCTCACCAAGCTGAACGGTGCAGAATTTGTAAGGGCTTTCGCCCCAGAACCAAAAAGGAGCAAGACTTCCGCCTCAAGCAGCTCCTTATCGAAGCGGCACTTAGACATCAGCCTCCTCCAGTGCAGCAAGACCCGGCGCCGAGTTCATCGGTGCATAGCCCCGGCAACAGTGGTGGAAGTGGCACTGTGGAAGGACTCTGGCAGAGACCCGCAGCACCGCCGGTCCCAAAACCGGCAGGATCGACCCAGCACCACTCCCACTCCCTGGCGCAGAAGTGGCACCGTAAGCAAGAGAGGAGCAGCTCTCCATCCCAGAGGTCCACTCCTCTGGAGCCAGCCAATGGGGCGCGTCCTCGTGAGGTGCACCCAGCGCCAAAGTCTGCAGAGACGACACCGTCGACTTCGGCCCTGCAAGTGGGACCGTCGAGTCCAGTGCCATTGGACTCCCTGGCCCAGGTCATCGAGGAGGTGGAACTGCCATCCACTGTGGACATCTTTGAGGCTGCAAGGGTTCTAATCGCCATGACAGTGCCGAGATCACCCACCCTTCGTGCCAAGCCTCCGGTACCACATCGAGTGGCACTGTCTCGAGGCAAACTGGCAATGCTTCAGCCCTTGGCACCGCTGACAGAATCGCAGCGCCGGTCGCGCCAGTGTTCCCACTCATGACGCCGATCCACACGTTGATCCCCGTCGCGCAGCAGGTCCCACTCCCAGCACCAGTCCCGGTGCCACTAAGCAACCCCGCAGAGCTCCAGATTGATTATATTAATGAGCTCCAGTCCATCATATGCAAAAGAGTTGCCAATATGAGTAAGCTCATTCTGTACCTTTAAAATTGCCCCATCTGGGCATTTAACCCCACCCAATGAGTCTAGATAGCACAGTTATTTCTGGGGAATTCATCCCAACTATGCTTAATGTTTCGTTCAAAATTCGATGGAGTTGTGAGGTTGCAAGAAAAACTGGAAAGAACATTTGGATGATGTGTTATGCCCACTAAACTCAATGATTTGATTTTCATTGCTCTGTTTTCATGTTCTAGAGCTTCATGTGAACCAGATGTACAGAAAGGAACTGAAGATCTTTTAAGAATCCAATTTCCTTTTTGAAATTCATCCCTTGTGTAATCAATACCACTTATCCATTTCTTGTTTGCCAATGATGGCAAATCAACCTGAATTATTCCTTCCAATCTGTGACGGTCAAACAATTAATTAGGTATCACGTTCTGTGCATTAACTGATAACACAGTACTGTCAGCCAAGGACCACAATTTAACTTTGTGAGGGCTGCATGTTTGACATCCCTGTGATAAAGTACAATTAAAAAAAAGATTTTTAAATATTTTCTTGAATATATATCTACATAATTGTTCTAGGTTTGTCATGTTTTGTACCAATGTGTTCATGGAAGAAAGGATTTTCAAATGATATCCAATTCGACCCATTTCCAACAACATTGTATTATCAAAATTTCCACTGAATGGAGAACCTGGAGCTGGGAGCCGAGGAGCAGTAAGTCCCCCTCTTCTCCCGCCACCATGCTACCATTTTCATAATGTCATAAAATGACTGTAATGATAAATAATAAATAGTGTGTAATAAGCAAGTCATAAAAACAAATTTTATATTTCCAAGATCACTCCTTTTATAATTTATGCTCAGGTAAGGGAGAAAATCCCTGGAAATATTCATTTTTAGGAGGGGATTCGAGAGACTTTTTAGTGAAAGGGGTTCGCGGGTTGTTAAAGTTTGGGAACCACTGTTATAGGATAACAAGGTTATAAGGAGAAGCCAGCATGGATTTTTCAAGAACACATCATGCCAAAGAAACCTACTTTCTTTTTTTGACAGGATCACTGGCCTAGTGGATTGAAGGGGGGGGAAGCAGTAGATGTGATATACTGTACCTTGATTTTAGTAAAGCTTCTAACATAGTCCCAAATGACAGTCTCATTAGCAAAATAGGGAAGTGTGGTCCAGATGAAATTACTATCAGGGGGGGTGCACAACTGATTGAAAGACCATACTCAAAGAGTAGTTATCAACAGTTTGCTGTCAACTGTGAGAATGTATCAAGTGGAGTTCTGCAGCGGTCAGTCCTGGGCCCAGTACTATTCAATATAATTCAGCAATGACTTGGAAAGTGGAGTGGAGAGTATGCTTCTAAAATTTACAGATGACAAGCTGGGAAGGTTTGCAAATACTCTGGAAGACAGGATGAGAATTCAAAAACAACCTTGAGAAATTGGAGAATTAATTTGAAATCAACAAAAAGTTCAATAAAGACAAATGCAAATTAAAATCAAATGCACAACAGCTACATAATGAGGAATAACTGGCTAGGTAGTAGTACTCTTGAAAAGGATCTGGGGGTTATAGTGGATCATAAATTAAATGAGAGTCAATGATATGATATAGTTGCAAAAAAGCCAAGAATGGGAGTAAATTAAAGCATACTACAGAACTGGCTAATATTCTGGGGTGTATTACCAGGACTGTCGTAGATAAGACACAGGAGGTAACAGTCCTTTACCTGGCACTAGTAAGACCTCAGCTGGAGTACTGCATCCAATTCTCAGTGCCACACTTTAGGAAAGATGTGGCTAAATTGGAGAGATTCCAAAGTAGTGCAACAAAGATGAAAAAAGGTTTAGAAAACCTGACTTTATGAGGAAAGATTTTAAAAATGGGCACATTTAGTTTTGAGGAAAGACAACTGAGGGGGCACCTGATAATAGTCTTTAAATATGTTAAGGCCTGTTATAAAGAGGACAGTGATCAACTGTTCTCCCTGTCCACTGAAGGTAGGACAAAAAGTAAAAGGCTTAATCTGCAACAAGGGAGATTTAGGTTAGATATTAGGAAAAGCTTTCTAACTATAAGGGTAGTTAAGCTCTGGAATAGGTTTCCAAAGGAGGTTGAGGAGTCCCCATTATTGGGAGATTTTTACACACAGGTTGGACAAAAAAACTGTCAGAGATGGTCTATGTTTACTTGGTCCAGCCTCAGTACAGGAGGCTGGATTGATGACTGCTCAAGGTCTCTTCCAGACCTATATTTATATGATTCTATAATTATTAGGGCTGTCAATCACAGTTACCGCCTGAGATTAACTGAAAACAAAATTAACTCTAATTTTTTTTTTTTTTTAACACCGTTAATCACATACCTCTGGGCAGGGAGGGAGGCATCGGCCGCAGAGGGAACTGACAGTGTCCGGTCACGCGCAGTAACACACTCTGCCTCCCGAGGTCAGGAAGAAAGGAGAGGAGAGAAGTGGCTCCCATCCCGGAGAGGTAGGGACCTGAATCTGCCGTGCCCCATTCCCCCGAGCCTCTCGCTCCGGGGGATACACCTCAGAGAACAGGGTCCTGGTGAGCTGAGCCTCCCTGCACCAGCCTCTCCTCCCCGCCACATGCCAAGACTCTGAGGTAATATCCAACTTCCCTCCCAAACAAGGGCTCGCTCGTCTGAAGGGAGCCCACCTAGCTCAGTAAAAGGAGGTGAGCCTGGCAAGCCCAGTACCAGAAACCACCCTTCCAGAAGCAGCACCAAGACACCTCCCACACCCTCCTCCTACACAAGTCATTGCTTGCTCCCCCATCCTTTGTCCTCCCCTAATATTGCATGCAGATTTCTAAAATGAAACTCTCTTCCTCTTCGGACAGGAGGTGAGCCCGGTGAGCTCAGAAACTCAACCCAACAGGAGTAGCATCAAGACTTCATCCTTTTTCTGCACAACAGACACCCCTCCCATCTCCAGAATACTAACTTCCAGAGATAAAAAAATCTTACCCCTTCAATAAGCTAAGACTCCTCTAAAGGAGACACCTACAACATAGTACACATAATAAAGGCTAACCTAGCAGCAAGAAATAAAAAAAAGCCTCCTGCACAACTCATTTCCCTACTGAATGCTAAAATCTTGAGGTAAAATCTTTCCATATCTACAGCAAGGACTGAGGGGACTTGCAGGCTCCAAAGTTTTACATTGTTTTATTCTTAGTGCAATTTTGTAAAAAAATAATTCTACATTTGTAAGTTCAACTTTCATGATAAAGAGACTGCACTACAGTACTTGTATGAGGTGAACTGAAATACTATTTCTTTTATCCTTTTCACAGTGCAAAAATTTGTAATCAAAGTAATAAAATGAGCACTGTACTCTTTGTATTCTGTGTTGTAACACAGGGCGACACAGGATGTAGCCCACAAGAGCTTATGCTCAAGTAATTAACAAATTTATTTATCTCTAAGGTGCCACAAGTACTCCTGTTCTTTTTGCAGATACAGACTAACGCGGCTGCTACTCTGAAACCTGTGTTGTAACCATAATCAATATATTTGAAAATGTAGAAAACGTCTAAAAATATTTAAATAAATGGTATTCTATTAATAGTGCAATTATTTTTTTTAATCTCACAATTAATTGTTTTAATTGCTTGACAGCCCTAATAATTATCTGAACTCTGAAGCTGTCGGGCTTTGATAAACATCCACCAATATGAAGGCTTATCCAAAGCTATGGAGACATCCACACGCCTTCATCCTCACATACCATCTATACCCCCAAAACAACAGCCCTTTACTGAACCTGCACTTTTCTTGGAAGGAGGCTCAGTGACCAGCTCCTGCTCTCAGATATGCGTGGGAGTGTACAGTAGGCCATTTTCTTCTTTCCACTCAACATCTTAGTGGAAGGTGGGCCTGCTCTCCCTCTTCTGCCACCTTTAGGAAACTCCTCCCAATTTATTCCCTCGTGATGACTCATTTCTCTCTACCGAGCTCGGTCCTGCCACCCCTCAAAGTCCTGCCACCTACCCACACACAGACATGGGGGCATATCCTTTACTCCTGCCTCCAAGTCATCTGCTGGATATTTGTCCAGCATGGAGGGTTCTAAGCAGGCACAAATTGCAGTATAGCAGGCTCCAGTGTCTCCCTCACCACACCTCCCGACTCAGAGGGTGCATCGAGGCAAGAAAGAAATGTGGGCGGAGCATGCTGTGTTCCTACAATGCCCATTAAGGACCACAGTCCACTGGCAGAAATTATAGCAGCCTTCGGACTACTGCTCTCCTCCAGGAAGTCTGGCAGAGAAGCAGGCCACTGGGAGGAAGAGCAATTCTTTTCTCCTTCCCCTGCAATACAGCAGGTAGCCAGCAAGAGGAGCTGCTCCTCAGGTTGCAGGGGCATCGGTTTAGAAGTAAAAAGACGACAGCTGGCACTACCTCCTCCAGACAGTGACAGGGCTGATTCAACAGTTTAGGTTTTAAAACATCGCAGAGCAAGGCTCAGGGAACACATTTTCAATCCCTAATCAAGTTCAAATTTTCTTAACACAATTGCCCTTGAGGCCACAGGTTGGATATCACTTCTGTTTTCATAAGATCTAGTTCATGCCACTTATATTCAGACAAACCTGCCTCATCATGACTCTTATTGACATATTTGTGCTAGTGGAGTAAAGGGGAAGTGAAAAGGAAGGAAAGGGCTTATAGCACACTGTGTTTAAGGATCCACAGACATACAGGCATTTCAAGCCTCAACCAGACTAACCAGAAGCCATTCTAATTAAACAGACATCAGCAAACTCCCATTTCCCTTGTGCTCCAAATGGATATCAGTCCACATTATAAAACCACCATGCATGTGTCACAAATCAACAAGATCTTGGCAGTTCATGCTAGAAAGTCTCCAAATTGTTCTGTTTTCCATGATCTTGCAAACAGATACACGGGTTGCCTAAAAGCAGCAACACTGACTAGCAGAGGGGAACCCTCATAGTACATCCCACCAATCTATTTATTGCTGCAACCATAGAGTATAAATTCAATTTATTTTTTTCCCCTCCCCAGATTGCAGGATGAAGATTTACATCAATTCAGCTCAAAGACTCACTGCCTTCTGGTGCAGAGATCAAAAATAATTCTCTTAAGTATCACAGAAACTGATAAAAAGAACAGGAGTACTTGTGGCACCTTAGAGACTAACAAATTTATTAGAGCATGGGCTGTAGTCCACGAAAGCTTATGCTCTAATAAATTTGTTAGTCTCTAAGGTGCCACAAGTACTCCTGTTCTTTTTGCGGATACAGACTAACACAGCTGCTACTGTGAAACAGAAACTGATGTAATTTCTGAGATTAAAATATTCCAAGATGTACAGTAAATTGCTAATTTGTCATCCGGTATGACACCACCACACCAGGTTTTAAAGGTACTGTTCCAAAGTCTGCTCCCTGCTACCCCCAGGCAAATCCACTGAAGTCAATGGGGGTGTGACGGTGCTGCCCGTGGGAGCCAGCTGAAGTCACTCAATCAGGGATAAACCCCAAACGCTGATAGTTATTCCAATACTTAAATTTACCAAGCCAGCACAAAACAGCTTCTATAGTACCTCACTGGTTACTTAGAAGTCCAAACACTGCAGATCCCTTAAAGCACCCAGCCTCAGGCCTCCGTCCAGACACACCTGTCAGATATGATTATGATTACCGAAAATCTTATCTCATCATATAAAAGAAAAGGTTCTTCCAATCCCAAAGGATCAATTATAAGATCTTACCCAAAATACACACTATAGTCAATTCTTATTAACTAAGCTAAAATTTATTAAAAAAGAAAAAAAAAAGAGTGTGTTGGTTAAAAGATCAATATACATACAGACTTGAATTCAATTCTTGAGGTCCAGATACATAGCAGAGGTGATCTTGTTGCCAAAAGTCCTTTTAGATATAGTCCATAGATTATAGTCCAATGTCCATATTCAGGGTGGCTCCAGTCAATGACTAGGGATCTCAATCCTTGTGGCTTAAGGTTTCCCCCTCTTGATACCCAAAGCAGATCTGAGATGCAGAAGGATTGTGTTCCAAGGTTTTTATACATTTCCAGCAGCCTTTTGGCCTGAGAAAACAATAGGCTCAACTTTCCTTCTTCTAAACATCATGGCAATTAGCACAGGATAATTTATCCATTAAACAGTTCAGATACAGGTTACCACAACCTTCAAAGAGACATATAGACAATAATTCTATTTCACTCAAGTATCATCATAAATGTTAATATTCCTTTTTTGGTCTTTGAATTAAAGTTATAGCAATAGAAAATACTTGTTTGCTTACATCACAAGACCTGAGCTAGGGTTACCATACGTCCGGTTTTTCCCGGACATGTCCGGCTTTTCGGCACTCAAACCCCCGTCCGAGGGGAATTGCCAAAAAGCCGAACATGTCCGGGAAAATGCCAGCCAGGCACTTCCCCTCCCGCGGCGGCTCTGCTCCTCCCCTGACTCTTCGGCTCTGTTTAAGAGCCGAGCTGCCCGAGCGCTATGGGCTTCAGGCAGCCCCCTTGCCTCCGGACCCCAGCCGCCGGCCGGGCACTTCCCCTCCTGGGCTCCAGCGGCGCAGAGTCCAGAGGCAAGGGGGCTGCCCGAAGCCCAAGCGCTACTGGCTTCACGGTTTGCCGGGCAGCCTCCAGACCCTGCACCCCCGGCTGGGCGCTTCCCCTCCCGGGCTCCAGCTGCGCTGGGGAAGCGTCGGCCGGGGGCGCAGGGTCTGGGGGCTGCCCGACAAACCGTGAAGCCAGTAGCTCTCGGGCAGCCCTTTTCGCGTGGCTGGGAGTGGGAGGGAGGAGGGGGCGGAGTTAGGGAGAGAAGGGGCGGAGTTGGGCGGGGCTGAGGGTGGGGAAATGGGCGGGGCCAGGACCCCGTGGAGGGTCCTCTTTTTTTATTTGTTAAGTATGGTAACCCTACCTGAGCAAACATCTACCCTTGAGATCTCTAACAATGCAGACTTGCATTTCAAAGCTCTATTCATTTACATATCTTCCTAACCAGTCCTTAAGGTTCACCCATGGGTCAGGTCAATCTGTGAGTTAATTAACTCTTTCTGGCCCTGTCACCTTCCAATCAAATATTATATTACACTCATAACGTCACAGGAGGTCACACAGGTGTACCTATCTGGGCAATATTTGGCCTAATGTTCATGAACGAATAATTAGAATGAAGAATGAGTGGAGTTTTACCGTCTGTCATCCAGACTTATACAACACAACCGAAAAATACAGAATCTCCCACTTGTGCACAACCACAGATAACTTCTCATTCAAACAGCAACACATCGTCGGAATTAAAATGCACAGGAATCCTCTCACTCCACACATCCCTAATCTCCCCTTCTCTTCCATTCTCTAATGCAGGAGGTCTCAACCTTTCTTTTCCCAACCCCCAAAACTGCTATAAAATTTCCACAGCCCACCTGTACCACAACTGTTTTTCTGCATATAAAAGCCAGAGACAGCATTAGGGGGTAGCAAACAGGGCAACTGCACAGGGCCCCATGCCACAGGGGGGCCTTGTGAAGCCCGGATGGAGGGGCTTCAGCCCCATGTGGTGAGACTGCAGCTTTCTGCCCTGGGGCCCAGCAAGTCTAATGCCAGCCCTGTGTGGCAGACCCCCTGAAACCTGCTTGCGGCCCCCAGACCCCTGGTTGAGAACCACTGCTCTAGTGCATATGAGCTTCTTACCCTCTAATATTTACTCTGATCCAGCTGTTGTGAAATGAGAAAAATAAGAAAAAGTCAGGCTTGAATAAAGTTACCATATTCGCTCCGTGGAGCAGACAGCCAATCCATGTGTGTTAACAGAGATGCATCAGACTGAAAACAATAATCTTGGCATCTTGTCAACATGACAGTCACTGCTATACATTACATAAAGCTTAATCTACTATACTAACATTGCAGGTCATGAGTATGTCAAAATCTTTTTTCCAGGCAAGGAAAGAGCAGTGAAGTATGGTTATCTGTGCCTGCACACGCCATCACATATAATTAGAGCAGTGGTTTTCAACCTTTTTTCATTTGTGGACCCCTAAAAAATTTCAAATGGAGGTGCAGACCCCTGTGGAAATCTTAGACAGTCTGCGGACCACCCCAGGAGTCCACGGACCACCGCTTTGGATGGAGCAGCAACATTCAATTCGCAGAAGCTCAGAGTTTAGTTAAATCCATACATTGTCATGTGCTGGTGGCATCGGTCCAGTTCTTTTGTGAAAACCGAAGTGGGCATCAGAACTGTCCCCTCACTCCTGCTTTGCAATCTCGGAAGAGAGGCCAAGGTTTAAAGGCCTCCTCCAAAACCCACTGACATCAATAGGAGTCTTCCACTGATGTTAGTGGGCTTTGGATCAGGTTGTGAACGAACACGAAAACTAACCTCATCCCTAGAGATGGTCCTTCAAGGTCAGGATTCAGACACTTAATTGCAGTGAAACTTGCACTGCTGCAGTCCTTGCTGTAGATGTTCTGTGTATAAACAAAAGATTTCAGTCTCCAGAAATCTTTGCCACCATTTTCCTACAGACGGTGCAGCTGCTCTAGCGCTAGCAACAGTGGAAGCAGTGGTGTAATCAAGGCTGGAGTATTTTTGCTGTGGTTACGAAAACCTGCTAAATGATCATGGGCCAACAAAATGCCCGAGTCTTGTCTGCAGCTTACACCATTGTTAGCTCAGTTGCACTTTTGCTGGAAAACAGGTACAAGGTTTTCTACTGCAGGTGCACCCAGAAACTGCTAATCTGGCACCTCTGAAAGGCACTAAAATTCACTTTCAATTTATATTTCAATACACCAGCACAAAAATGTATATAACGGTTCTAAGAACTAATCATTAATAGGGTGATCAGACATCCCATTTTTAAAGGGACAGTCCCATATTTAAGCCCTCCTGCAGGTGTCCCAACTTTTTCTTAAAAATGGGCAAAAACGGATCCCTGCTCGCCAGCCGCCCACCCACCAGCGGTGAGTGGGGGCTCCAGTGGCCGACAATGGGGGTGGGTGGTGCAAGGCTGGTGGCAGGGCGAAGATGCAGTGCACAGGGCCAGCCGCTCCCCCTGCTGGTCCGTCAGCGCAGCCCCTGGTGCATGCCGGGTCTCAGTCAGCAGGGCCCCATCCCGTTTGTCTGGCATTGGCTGCGAGCTGCAGTGGTTGCTGAGAGCGGGCAGGTGCCAGCTGGTTACATGTCACCTCTGCTTCCCACCCATCAGCCCTTTATGAAATTAATGGAGATATCCCGTCTCCTAGAACTGGAAGGGACCTTGAAAGGTCATCAAGTCCAGCCCCCTGCCTTCACTAGCAGGACCAAGTACTGATTTTGCCCCAGATCCCCAAGTGGCCCCCTCAAGGATTGAACTCAGAACCCTGGGTTTAGCAGGCCAATGCTCAAACCACTGAGCTATCCCTCCCCCCCATGTCCTTCCCCTCTCACTGTCCTCTCCCTGCTTTGCCTCCCCCCCACCCCGAACCCTGCTGCCCCTCCATATCCCCCCGGCGGGACATGTCCTGCTCCCAGCACTGTGTGGAGAACCAGCCCCTGGTCAGAGCGCTGAGCTCACCAGCAGCCTGGCTGTCAGGCGCCTTCCTTCCCCCAGTGCCTCTGGCTGGGACAGCGTGTGCCCCAGGAAAGCCCAAGACCCTCCAGCCCAAGGCACTGGCCAGGAAGAGTTCCAAAGCCCCACACAGCACTGGCATGAGGAAGCCTCTCCACCCCTCAGCTAAACTCTGGAGTGGTGGGGGAGAAGCAATTTCCAACCTGTTCACGCCCCAAACCTGAAGGCTCCTCAGCAACCCACCAGGTAGCACCCTATTCACCCACGCTCCAGCCCTGGGTTCTGCCTCCAGGGAGCACAGGGCTGCTCCGTCCCCTAGACACCCTACCCTGCTGAGCCGCCTCTCTGGCCGGGTTTGCTGAAGCCCCTGCAGTCAGATTCCCTGGGCCCTAGTGCACAATGCATCCTTAGGGCTTAATCCCTTCCTGCCCGTGCTGTAGCCCGAGGACAGGAAGCAGCTGGGTTATGTTGGTGGCCAGCAGCAGCCTTGAGGTGTTAGTTGCCTTTCGACACTGTGAGGGCAGGAAGGGACAAGCTGCTTCCAGCCACACGGGAGCGGTGGGAGGGGCTGGAAGCAGCTCCAGGCCCTTCCCTCCCACACAGCGCCGAAAGGCTGTTGCTGGCCACATTCTGGTGTGAACCCTGGCAGAAATCTGGGGAAGGGGGGCGGCATGTGACCCTGCATGACCCCACCACCACGTGTCACCTCGGTGCCAGGTACCGGGAGAGGTGGGTCCGGAGCGACGGGCAGGGAGGGTCAGTCCATCAGTCACCTCCGCCCATGTGAGAGGTGTACGGGAGTGTGTGTGTCACCCCTCCCCATGTGTGTGTGGGGGGGGGGGTAGGGATGTGTGCCACCCCTCCCCGGTGAACCCTAAAGTCTTAAAGATAAGAAGGTAAATAAAAAGAATCCAGCTACGAAGTATTTCTTTTTAACAGGGGCTCAGTCAACTTGATGTTAATTTGAATGTTTGTACAATTGATTGCTGTTGAACTTGCTTGAATACGAGTAATTTTACCAGGTGTCCCATATTCAGCATAGGGAAACATGGTCACCCTATCTATCAAGCAAGAAAAGTTAAATATAATGCACTGAATCATAATACCATAATTAGGGGGAGGAAATGCTTTAAAGAAAAAGGGATTTTTTAAGTAGTACAACTGTGGAAATATGTAACTAAAATGCCAATACAAGTTTACTTTGACCAGATAATTTAATCAACTGATCTTTAAAGGATACCCACTGCAAATGCTACGAAGACCAAGAAAATCCCAGTATTATTTTTACAGATTGGAAAAGCATGAAGGCCAAAGACAATACCAATAGCTCAAGTAAAAAACTCATGATGTTTACATAAAATTTTGATGAGTATAATATATTCATCACACTCCCACAATTATTCCCTGAAAATAATACTATAAATATTATTTTGACAATGTAATTATAGTTTTTGCTTTAACAGTGGTAGCAAAGTACTGGCACCAATCCCCTGTCCAAAAAGTCTAGATACACAAAGCAAAAATCACACGTGAAAGTAGGCAATCCTTAAGATTAAGGCTGTCCCTTTATTATGCGACTAAAAAGTCTGTTAAAAAACATCTGGTTTACTTAGGTTGTAAGTAACTTAACTGTGCTACCAATAGGCAAAAGGAAACCCCAAATACAAATAAAACGGAAAGCAGTTTAAAATATTCTCTTTACGCTTGTGGAAATCATCCAACTGCCCTTTTAGGATTATTCATTAGGAATGTAATCCCCTGAGCTGTGGGGGAGGGGGTTATTGACTGACCCACTTCCTCACCCCTGAATAAAAAACTAATATAGACACACATTTAAAGCTGATTCACTCAGTTGCTAACAATTCATGAGATTTGACACTGCAAGACAAGTGGAATGGTAAACATTTTATAACACACCCATCATCTCTCTCTCCAGGCAATGGAAATCAGGATATAACTTATGACTCAAGCAATAAATTTGCAATTTAACAGCTTAAAGGATTTGCTCACAATAAAAACAAAAAAAACAAAAACAAAAAAACCCAGTACGTCGCTTCTCCACGACCCTTCACAGAGATTAATAATAAAATAAAATAATAATATATAGGAGAAATTTCTGTGGGAAGGGTCAAACTATCAACCTGAGGAGGGCAATTTTGCTTAAGTTCTCAAATAAATAAAATTCAGTAGTCACTGAATTTGAGAGGCTCCAGGAAGTATAATTTACAATTGCATAATCCTTTACTATACTCGCACTGCAATCAAATACTTAAAACCAAATATTCATGTGGGGAGATGCGTGCTCTTTATATAGAGAGGGCAAAACCCAGATCTCAGTTTAAGGCAATAAAAACTAAATGATTTCTTAAACACATTGGGCTAGTGCTAGTTCCTCACTATGCTATTCTGTTCTCTCTATAAATTTTTGGACAGTTTTTAGCAATACTTTAAAATATATATTTCCATGCACACAAAGCTAGAATTAATCTCTCTCTTTAGAAATAGGAATTGGGGGGGAATGAAAGAAGATATCAGGAAAGCAGAAGAGAGATTGAGAGTATTACTATGTCAATGAAATCAGAATACAAACATTTTTGAAGAGCGGAAAAAGAACTTGGATGATATTGAACAGAAACACACAATATGACTAAATGACCAGCTTCTTCTTCAATTTTTACTTCATGTGTTGAAGACTACTTCAACTCAGATTTACATAGCCCACTCTAAATTCCTCTTCCCAGCCAAGTAAAATACATTGTACAACTAACCATTCCAAACGACCAGCAAGGGGGGAAAGAACAAGGTTTTTGTTTTTGTTTTTTTAAATGGGCACGTGAAGTTAAGCCCCTAAATCCATATTTAAGTAGCCTGTAAGTAATTAAGTAAGTAGCCTGATTTTTAGACGTGTGGCACACCCAGCAACTCCTATTGGGTGACTGCAATCTTTCATGTATTCTGCAAAATTTTAGGCCTTAAAATCATTTGCGGTGATGGAAACATGGAGTGGATCTGTTTACAAACATGTCTGTTACTTTCAAGAGTCAAAGAGAAAGCTGACAAATCCCGTATAGTACTAATAGTTTCAGTACGGGCTTGCCAGTTCTGGTATTCATCCAATCCTCAAATTCATGCATCAGTTTTTTCCAGATCTCAGAGACAGATCCTCAATCCAGATTTCAGATTCTGGAAGCTTGCAATACAATGCCTTGATGAACTCTCATGTCCCTTGCCCAAACAGTCTGCTGAATTTTGCTGGAAAACCATAAAACTGGTTATGGGGGAGGAAGCATATGCTACAAAGAGAAAAAAGATTTTCTACTTGGGCTTCTAACAAGGATCTTTACTATGTCTGGTATCTTCATTCACTAACATACTGAACCATTTCAGAGCTGTTAAAGAGATTGGGCCTGCCTCAAGTTCAATTAAGTTCTCTGTCACTGGCAAATTTTTAAATCAAGATAGTTTTTCTAAAAGATATGCCCTAAGAATAATTTTGAGGAAGTTCTATGGCCTGTGTTATTTAGGAGGTCAGACAAGATGATCACAATGGTTCCTTCTGGCACTGGAATCCATGAAAGTTCATCTTGTTGGTGTCACTAGGCATCACCCTAGGTAACTCGAGGTGGTGGAAGACCATGAGAGTCGATGAAGCCCCCCCGCTCTAGGCCAAAGTGAACCAAAGCCCCTGCATGTTAAACTTTACTAACCTCACAGGCCAGCAGCTGGGAAGCGGTAGTAATAAGGCCTGAAAGGCAAGCTAACAGATCAAAGGGAAAAGGACAAGATAACAGTTCAAAGAAGAGTTACTAATGAGCTAGACTTATAGCCGCCAAGATGACTTAACTGCTTAAATGTAATTGCTACTGCTTAATGTAACTATTGCAGAGGGCAGAAGGGGGAGAGGGAAGGAAGGAAGAAAAAGAATAAAAAGGGAAAAACTGCTTGTCTCAGTGCGCTTGCTTTGAGACATGCTGGTCTCCTAGTGCCTATTCAGAGCTCTTGAATAAACTTTGTCTGCTTCTCCACCCTGGTGTGTTCATTGGCGCGAAGCACACCGGGCAACGAACCCCGCTGTTGCCCCCTTGGGCCCTCTGTGCCGGCAACAGTTTTGGCGTCCCTGGGTGGGCTCGAGGCTGAAATTTAGCCTTGCCCGGACCCCTCTCAGAGGTCGACGGATTGCAGTGGCGACCGACGCCCAGCGCGCACTGGTGACTTCATCGGGGGCCTTGGCAAAGATGCAGTTTGATCGACCCCAGAGGGCACAATGGTGCAACGCGCTTGGATAGTGGAGAAGCAGTTGCGGGCGACCGTGAGGAACCAGTCCCTTGGATAAGGTAGGAACAGTCCAGTGGTGTGGACTTTTGCCTGTTAGGACCTGGGGACACCCAGTGTCACCCTAGGCCATGGGGCAGGGACAGAGTACGACAGGCAGGGCACGGTGTACGCCCTTTGAATGCATTCTAGCAAATTGGAAAGTATTTGACGCAAATCTAATAACTAAAAGTAGATTAAAAAGGTTCTGTACAGTAGACTGGCCTCAACATCAGCTAGAGGACCAGGAAAGGTGGCCACCGGAAGGATCACTAAGGCCTGGTCCCCACTAACCCCCCACTTCGGACTAAGGTACGCAAATTCAGCTACGTCAATAACGTAGCTGAATTCGAAGTACCTTAGTCCGAACTTACCGCGGGTCCAGATGCGGCAGGGAGGCTCCCCCGTCGATGCCGCGTACTCCTCTCACCGAGCTGGAGTACCGGCGTCGACGGCGAGCACTTCCAGGATCGATTTATCGCGTCTAAACCAGACGCGATAAATCGATCCCAGAACATCGATTGCCTACCGCCGGACCCTCCGGTAAGTGTAGACGTACTCTTAATTATAACAAGATCCTTCAATTACTCCTGTTTTGTCAGCAAACGAGTAAATGGAACGAACATATGCATGCGCAATTGTTTATGGCTTTATGAAATAGAACAGATATTTTGCAAAAGTGTAATTTGACTCCGACAGGTTCAGTAGTAGCTACTGTTAGTCCCCAGAACCCCTCCACAGCTGTAATGGCAGGTCCGGTGTCCCCTTCGGCTATCACACCCCCACCATATAAAGAAAGGGTGTCTCGGGTTCCAGAAATCACCCCTTCGGTGGGATTTTATCCGTTGATCACAGAGACCGTGGTGTCCAGACATGGCTAGGATAGGAATCAGGCCACTACTATGCAGGTTTACACCCATGTGCCTTTTAACCCAGTCGACCTAGCAGCCTTTAAGGCACAGGCAGGGGAATTCTCCACGAACCCAAGCAAGTTCATCTCAATTTTAGAAGGGTGTCTGGCCAGCCACAAGCCTGACTTGGGATGACTAATGTCCTCATGAGGACCCTGCTGTTGAGGAGGAGGAAGAGGAGAAAAAGCCAAAAACTAAAAAGGTTAAAAAAAACTGTCTGGGATTGGGAGTTTATGAATCAAGCCAATTTGGCAGAGACCATGTAAGGAGGTCAAAGAAGATGAAGTAACCCTTACCTTACCCCCCGAGAATGCCTGGATAATGACCCTTGCAATTGAGCCCTCAGCCATGCAAGCCCCAGAGTGGAGCCAGTGGAAGGACAAAAGGAGGGTTAAAAAGCAGCTTTGCTGGACAGTGTTGGCCAGGGATTTAAAAATTCCCCCACCCTTTTTGGCCAGGCCCTGGCCAGAGATTTGGAGGAGTGGGGCAATGAGGACAAGGTCCTCCTCCTGCAATATGTAGATGACTTGTTAATTGCCGCTGTGGGTCTAACCCCTTGCCTTAAAACCTCCTGAACTTTGTTGGACTCTGAGGATATCGAGTAGCACGGAGTAAGGCTCAAATTGCCCTCCCAGAAGTACAATACTTCGGGTTTCACTTAAGGCAAGGGGAGCGTCAGCTTTCAAACGAAAGGAAGGAAGCTATCTGCCAAGTTCCTATCCCAAGCAATCGTAAACGGCTTAGGGCGTTTCTGGGTATGGCAGGCTTCTGCAGAATATGGATCCCAGAGTTTGGACTGTGGGCTAAACCCTTGTATGAATGCATTAAGGGAGTGGATCATGACCCCTTTCACTGGTCCTCAGAAGCCGACAAGGTATTTAAGGTTTTAAAAAGGAAAGCTATTGGACACCAGAGGTTGTACCGAGTGGAATCCTCAAAAGTGGGTGTGCTCGTCCTGGTTTGTTGCCCCAAAGCTCTGTATAGAAGTTATTTTACTGGAAGGGTATATAATGGCAATGTGTATGTGTTCATTGTTGGGAAAAGGTGTATGAGTGAAGAGTGGAAGTTTCCTTTGTAGGTTAAAAGAAGCCAAAAAGGGGAGAAAGAAAAAGAACAGAACGAGTTAACTGGAAAATATAGCTAGCAAGCTCAGTCCAAAGATAAGATGCTGGCCCCATCCAAGGACATTGTTCACAGCTAACACTTGGCTGACAACCAAGAAAAGGGGGGCCTGAATGTGCCCAAGCAACTATGAGATCTGCAAAACACTGCCAGGCATTAATGAAATGTGTTAGGTTTCTTTTCTCACAGATAAAAGAAGTGCTAACCAAAGACTCTAGCATCCCTGCCATTCATTGAAACAAGGAAACTGAGTCTACGTAAAGTCCATCAACGAAAGACTGCTTTGGCTCCACACTGGAAAGGCCCTTTCTAAGTCCTGTTAACCACCAACACCGCTGTGAAGTGCCAAGGACTGCCTACCTGGACCCATGCTTCTCACTGTAAAAAGACCCCTCCACCTCGGGAGAACTCTCCGACTGATGATAAGCCTATTTCTCCTTCTAGCTCTGCTGTGCCTTCTGGACATAGTAGACTTTTAACAAACAAAACAAAAAAAACCCCCATCTCAACAACCTCTTTGAATTTTCTAACTTAACTTGCCCTGTGTTGGACTTAAATATTTTGCTTCCATGGAGTCAACTTTTGAACCTCTTGGAGCATGGTTTTCAAAGATTATGGTGGCAAGACCAGGGGAAAAAACTTTTCTTCGGACACGTCCTTGGGCCCTTACTCCTTATGGGCCCTTACTCAAGATGTTCAATCTGTGAGACAGCACGTCTGCAGCCATGACCTTACTCTACAGTTACCAGTTTGGGCACCAAGAGCACATGCACTGCAGAAAGAGAGACTCATCCATACAATCTACTCAGACAACTCCAGTGATTAAAGCCTTAGTTAACTCAATGAAAAATCCCTGACAGAGTTTCATTATCTCAACTCAATTTAATTTGCAGTTCTCTCCTTCAATGGGAGCTGCCGTCTTAGCATTTGCTACTTTAAACTACTTCAACTGTGACATCTATCAGCCTTAAATCCAACCAGGTGAAGTGCTATGATCATTAAAGCAACAAACTAAGCCAAACACAAACACTGTAGCACAACTGTGCATCAACACCTTGTGCTCATCTAGCTTTTAAATTCCCTGAGTTTGTCTTCTTAGTGTTTAGCCTCCCCAGAGCAGGGACCCTGCCTTACTCCAAGTTCTGCACAGCAAACTGTTAGGACTCTGTTACACACTTCAGTAAATGTAGGAGAAGAGGAACGGGGGTATAGTCTAACTGCAACTAACAGCATGAACTTAAAGGGGAAAGTTTGCAACATTTAATTAGGAATCTGTGGAAAGGTCTCTAAAGGAAACTCACGAAAGTCACTTCAATAGCTATACATTTTTAAAAACTAGACTGAACAAGATGCTAAGAAATTCTTAGAGGGACAGATAGATAATGAGTGGGGTTGGGTAGCCCAATAGGTCTTTACCATCTCCAATAGCTGTGTGTATGAATTTGCCAGATATTTTTATTTTAAGAACTGTTGCAAACAAGATGCCGTGGGTCTTTGGAGAATGAGTTTTCTGACAAACAGACTCGAGATCATCCGAGCTTTTCTAGACTATCCAGGCTATCTTCATAATCTGTGTGATTATGCACAGCTAAGAACTAAGAGCATGACTAGACAGACACTATTTTCTCCATTGGTTCTATCTGCTCGTTGTGAGGGGTAGATTAAAATGCAGAAGAATATCGCTATGCTGTTTCTACTCAAGAAAAGAAACTGGAAAACAGTATTCCTTAAAGGTCCAGGATATTTGGCAACTCACAGGGAAAATTGGTGATACATCAGAAAAAGACAATGCTTTCATCTAAATTATGCCTGTGGAATCTCACCAAGGCCCCTACGTAAATAGTACCACACATTTAAAAAAAGGAAAAATGTTAATATTCACATAGCTGAGAAGATGCAAAGCAAGTCTGGATTTAATCTAACCGGGTTTAACAACACACAGCACTTAACACGGCATTTCCTCTTTTTGCTGCTTTATTCATTAATACATCATTAAAACAAACTTTCCTCCCTACTCCCTCCCTGCCCCCAAACCAACCACATTGGTACAGTATTTGCCAAGGATACTATATATATATTACTTCAGTGTTTTTTATCCATTACAAATTATAGTACATTCTGAACTTTCCTACTAATATTGCCATACCACACTGAACGACTTAAAATAGATACCACTGGAAGAAATTGGAGCGAAAACATACATCTTAAGGCTGATTATTTAAAACAGACTTTTTCGGTTCCTAAAATTCATTTAAGTTACATGATACAGTTTGAGGCGTGTTTTCATAGTGGAATCAACTCAAGAGAAAAGCATTAATTATAATCGAATTCTTCATCCTGCAAGGTCTGAGGGTTTATCTACACAAACACTTCGTTTGCAGCAAGCGGAGGTGTAAATCTAGAGTGCATTAGCCTACCACACAGTCATAATCCTGGCGGACCCTACTGGCACACTAAACGTTCCCTAGTGTGCTTTAATTTACTCCAATTCTAAAGTAAGTTATATCAAAGTGCACTAGGGAACTTTTAGTCCTAGTCAGTAGGCTCCACACAAGACAGTAGATTCATATCTCAGTTTGCCACAAACTGCGTGTTTGCGTAGACAAGCCCTTAGATTCTGTGCTTACATTTTATCAAGATTCTGAAGGAGATAGGGTCAGATTTTCAAAAGGCATTTAGGCACCTTAAAGATGCAGAGAGGCACCTGGGTAGGATTTTCAGTTGCAAAAATTTATTTTAATGGATTTAGGTGCCTAATCTGCTAACCTTTGAACATCCCACTAGGCACCTATCTGCATCTTTAGGCCCTTAAATACCTTTGTAAATCTGGCCCCAGGATATCATTGCAGTTATGAAATATGACAAGACAGCCCAGAGGGGAGAAACATATCTGATAATTGGTAAATGCGGTAATAAAAATGATGGAGAAAACATAAATATAGTAGTATGGTAAACTGATTTAGGTTTAGTTTTAATCCAACTAAAAGCTTCACCCAGTCTAACAGCCCTTCTCTTCACAAGCATTAAGTAGAACCATAAATGCTGTCTTTTGTAAACACATTCTACTTCTGTGTTATTCCTCAATTTTCACTTAGCCAGCCACCTGGAAAACTCCATTGTTCTAAGGGTTAGAGACACTTTTTCTCATCTCTCTCATTAATTTTCATGGACAAATCCTTTCATGGGCTAATTCAAGTACAGTACTTAACTTCTGACCACATTTTTACATACACACATGCACAGCAAGAGAGCACAGTTTTCAGATTAGTTATAGTGTTATATATTAGTTATATAGTATTTAGCAGTCTCTCTCTCTCTCAGGGTTAGTTTTCCAATTTTATTTAAAATTTAAACTCCTCATTCTGCAAACCCATATGCTGATATGTGTATTAAGGTTAATAAACCATAAAGTAGATTATTACTCTAAATTTCAAGGGCTTAATAATATGGTTTTACAAATTTAAGTATTTCAGCCTCATTTTTCCACCAAGTCAGTTTTCTGGATGATGACGTCTCACTGCTGTTTCTTGTGATCCAAACAGCAGCAGAGTAGCACATGAACATCACAGCACATACCTGGAAGTAACAAGCATCATGCCACACAAGAGTGAGAGTCCTCCCAGCGTTCACAAAGCTTTTTGCAATGAGTGCAGTAACACTCACAGCCACTGCAGAAGTTGGCAAAAAAAAAAAAGACTCCCTCCTTTCATGACCCTATTAAGGGGTAGGAAAGGATGGTCCTCTCTGCTTCTCTATGCACACTGTTCTCCCTGTTCCTCTGAAGGAGTTAAAGGTGGCAAGTGCTTCCCCAAGGGTCAACCCTTTGTTCCTATCGTTCTCTACTACCTTGGATAGGGTCTATGGGCCTCTGTCCTGCCCTATAAGGTTTCGGCTCCCACTGTTTCATGTCCCACTCCTCCTTCCCCCAGTTCTGCTCTTCGCTCCATGGCCTGTGAAGTGGTCGGGTGTGGAACGGAGTGTTCCCTCTGGTCCTAATCCTCTCTCCCTGCTCCATGAAATGGTTGGAGGTTCATCTCCCACGTTCTCCCAACTCCTCCCTTCCACATTCTGTGGAGGGTTCTCCCCTCCCTGGCTCCTCCTCTACTTGACACAAGAATGGGGGCTCTGGTACTGCTCCCTCCACACAGAATCCCTGCAAGTCTCACTAATCTTTCCCTAGCCCAACAAGGGATAGAACAGTGGTGGAAGTGGGCAAGGAATCAACAACAGGGAACTGAAATAATTTGTCTTGACCTTACATTATAACAGTCCTGTGGGAAAGGTCTCCTGGGGTCCACTGCTCCTTTCCAACCTGATGCAGGTGTTTGAAGAGAAGCCACTGGTGGCACCAATTCCACTCCCTCCACAAGAGGAGAGAGGAACAGCAATCACAGGAGGCAATAAAACTACCCATCCCTCCAAAGGGAAGAAGGAGACAATGAAGCAGACTGGGAACCAAATGTTTTCTCTCCCAGCCTTCCTCACCACCATGAATGGCAGAGTTGGTGGCCCTACTCATATATACACAGAAAAGCAGGAGAAGACAAGTTATTGAAGTTTACTTAATGTGAATTGAGCAGGGGAGGAGGGGTGTAAAAGTGGTGGTGGTGGTGTGCAAGTGCAGCTGACATGAAGCAGTGCGGATCATTGGGCCAACAGAGTTTCTTCTCTCTGAACAGCATACTTCTCTATATGTCCAGTTTAAGGGAAGAATGGGTCTTGAATCGATTGTTCAGCTATTGGCACATACTGTCCTGACTGGCCAGAGAGAGTGGTACAACTATGTAAAGAGAGGCCACAGCCATATAATTTATCTGAATCCAAGAAACAAATTCTTTCTAGAATGTCAGAGAAAGAAAAATGAATATATACTCATTTCTGCATGACAGCAAATCAAGCGAAAGACAATAAGACAGCAAAAGATATTTAGAGTGGAGGCATCATAGGCATTTTTCATTTTTGCCAGTTTAAATATCCTGATAATTTTACTGAAGTTTCCATATATCTTCCCCTTTACAATCTCCAGGGAACAATGGAGGACAAATATTATGGGCCTAGTAAAACAGTGTATATGTGAAGGGTTTAGGGCTGGTATTTTCCAGGTGACACCAAGGAGTTAAGACACCAAATTCCCATTGAAAAGTCAGATTTCGGTGCCTTACTCCTTCAGGTGACTTTTAAAGCACCAGCTATATTATATTGTATATACGCATGAGACACAAACTATTCTTAGTCCACCAATTTAAAAAAAAAATACAAATTAGGAAAGAAGGTTAGCATGCCAAGTACCAAATGAAGAACTATTTAGCTTATTTATAGAAAAACGTCAAAAGTTGATTTCAGGACATAATGCTACAATTTATAAAATTGCCACCAAGCAATAAAATATAATAATTTACAAAATAGTGTAGGTTACACATTACCCAAAATGCATACTCTCTTACCAGCCAATAACGATTCCTGTTCAACTTCTAATTCATGAAGCAACTGGATCAATTGGACAGACACTTCAATCAGACCCAGATTCCTATTATATGGTTAAAAGAAAGAGGGAGTTTAATTTTAAACCTCCTAAGGGAAAAGAAAAAAAAAAACTGTATGGAGTTACATCACAAAACATCACAGATTGATCCTAATCTCACTGAAGCCTCTCAACCTGACTTCAGTGGATGCAGAATCAAGCACCACAGACAAAGTCATATTGGGGAGGACATGGGTCTCTGACACTTGTAAACAAAACGTTAACTTTTCATTTCAGACTGTTAGCATAACCACACTTTCAGTTCTGAGCTAAAAGTTTGCAGTTTCATGTCCCTCACAAGGATTTGGGTTTTTATACCCACCCAATGCATGCTGGGTAGATGTCAGTGCAGCAGGTGCATATTTGGAATGGAGTGGGGCTCAGTATTGTTAGAGATGCTGTCTTTCAGATCAGTCTGTTCTGTTAATCCCTGGAACCTCTCCAGGTGGATATTAGAGATTTGTATTACTTTCCAAACACATTAAGGGATAACCCCAGTTCGATGGCTGACACTTCCTCATTCAATAAGTTCTAAGGATATCACAGGCTGTGTGTGAACTGGTTTCAATGCACAATAGCTACTTCATTTGTCTATAGTCACTGCACTACCACTAAAACAATAGGGAGTTGTTATTTGTATTACCTAGGATTACTATTTGTAGCACCTCGGATCCCTAATAATTATGGAGCAGGACACCATTGGGCTAGATGCAGTTCAAAGAAAAGACACCGTATAAATTCACATTTTATCTTTAAAGAATGAATTGCTTGCACTATCATTTTTGTTGTAATTTACCTTTAAATATTGAATATGTACAATTAATGTTTTTGTATAGTCATATGCTATATTCTATCTTTTCTCATTCTACTCATAGGTCCCAACCCAAAGGTCATTCCTGAACGAGACTGACCAGCCCACTGTGTCCTCAACTCCCCCCTTAAAAACAAACCCGGCTACACTATACACCATTGGCTAAAAGGAAAGCAATAAAAGCTCATCTGACGGTGTACCCCTTCCCTTCTGAACCACCAGGGACAACTACCTTAGCAGTCCACCACTTGTACACCTCAATGCTCTGAATAGTACTATAAAGCATTACCATCGGAACAGCTTACTTAGCATAATGTGTCATATAAAATGATGCTTACTGAAACCAGATTCAGTCTTTTCCCTCTTTGAGCTTCAAAAATCCAAATTTGTTAAAATTTAGTTGGGCATTTCTATAATTAAATGGAAATATTTTCATAAAGCAAAACTTCAGATAGTTTAAGTAGTTATGAAATATGCCATCAATGCCCCAGTATATTATGCACTACCATTAATTATCAGGGTTTTAAAATACCAGACAAAAAATGGCTCAAATCAAATTAAGAACCAAGGGGTTAATTCATTAGGAAATATTCAAAACCATGGAATAAGGGCAAGGAAAATTCCAGGTGGTCGTGGATCCTAACTCTAGTTCAGAGGGAGGAATGGAAGACCACCAGCTCAGAGCTTGCCAGAAAAGACAATTAGAGTCAAAGTATTCAAACAGTTCCATAATCAAAAGTTATCCTGGAGGCAGAGAACTTGTGCCAGTAAGCTCTCCACCTCCCATGGAGCACACCACTCTCTCCAGTGAGCAGTGCAAACAGGAATATTTAAGAATCTGTAAATTTAGCTCCAAGCTGAATATTGTTTTTTAAATGTTGTCATTTCTGCATACGTTTTCAGTGACAACTTGGGCCCCTTTTAACTAGGCTTTAAAGCAAAGAGGAGTCCACATGTATGAAACATGAGTTTCTTTGCAGTGAGCCAAGTGAACAAAATGACTTAGGAAGAATGAAGTGACAGCCTCCAGATACTTTCATCCAAGGCTCTTATTTGTTTCAAACCCTTAGAATTCCTTCCTGAAAATCCTTAGTTAAGTATTAGCCTGATTTTAAATACCATCAAAAAGGTTTAAATTTCTAAATTCCACTGATCATTTTCCCTCCATCCACAATTCCTGAACATTTAATCCTGAACAAACTGTGCCTTTATGGCAATTTAAAAAATCACTATGGGCCACACTGTGGCCCATCCCAAGTGTCTCCCAGGATATTTAAGGAGCAAAAGGCTACGCACACTGCCTGTGTACATGGGGATTGTGGCAAAGCCAAAATAGACCTCTACGAATAATCCCTACTATACATGTGTAAAGGCACCTTTTGCAGCCAAGCTACAGCAAGTTTGGCTATTAGAATTCAGTGTCTTGTCAAAATGCATCAACTCGCATTAATTGGCTGCTGAGGCTATCATCAGTCTGGCACAGAGATGCAACCATTGGAGGCAACATCTTTTTTCTTACTCACTGAATAACAGACTCAATAATTAACTCCTACACGGACACTAAACATAACTTCATAGCTAGTCAATGGTCCTCTTAGGTGTACACATCATAGGAGACACCATCAGCCCTGGCAACATTTTGAGTAGAACTGAACAAATAATGGATTTTTTTGGTTCAAGGGAGGAAGAGCCAACAAAAAATATCCAGTTCAATTTGAACCAAACCCATTTTTTAATTTTTGTTGTCAAATCAAGGACTCAACAAAATTTCATTTGGAATCAACCCCATTTTTTCAGATTGACTTGAAATGATTGAGTTTTTCACCCTGTTTTGTGAAGGATGAAAAAGAGGTAGCTTTTCCCAATCTCGGTTGAGGTATGCTGACAAGAAGAAACTTGCACGGTCATTGCTATTCTTGTTCCAGGGATACAGGGAATACTTCATTTCTAAGTGGTGCTAACTGACATCTTCAACATGTACTGAAATTCATTGTAAAAACATTTTTTTAAAACACAACTTTGAGTTTGGACTCCCAAACTGCATTTCTATAACTCATAGTAAATTTACAGAAAATATATACTACCACTTTCCTCGCTTTTAAAATATGTCATCACACAACTGTGTGCTTCTTATGTTTACACCGCTACCTCAATATAACGCAACCCAATATAACACGAATTGGGATACAATGCGGTAAAGCAGTGCTCCGGGGGGGGGGGCTGCATACTCAGGTGGATCAAAGCAAGTTCAATATAACGTGGTTTCACCTATAACGCGGTAAGATTTTTTGGCTCCCAAGGACAGCGTTATATCAAGGTAGAGGTGTACTTTACTCCTGGGGGAATTCTGCACCAAAAAATTTAAAATCTACATACAATATTTTAAAATTCTGCATATTTTGTCAAAATAACACCATATAATCACACCAGTTTCAATTATTTTGGTAATTCGTTTCAAAATACCTGTCAGCAAGTATGTATGTAACAATACAAACAACAAAAAAGATTCAGGAAATGTTTTTTTGACAATCAGATTCCTTACTAGGCATATTAATACAGAACTTTGAGTAATAATTAATTTAAACTACAATACAGAACTATATTTCCCGCACCCCTCAGAAGCAATGCAAAGGCTTGGGACAGTCGGGGTAACAGAGGAGCTGAGGAAGAGGAAAGTAATTGCTGGGACGAAGCCTGGCTGTAAACTTGGAGGGTTGTTGGGTATGGGTGGGAAAAGTATGGAACAGGGGTTTTTTGGGGGGGGTGAGGGAGGGATTTTTAGGGAGCTTCCCCCATTCAGACCCTGCCTGACCCCTAGCCTCTCCCATTCAGTCAGGCACATCTGCCCCTGTCCCCATGTGTCCCTGCACGCCTTGTCCATGTGTCCCTCCATCCCAGACACCCACTCCCTCCCATCCCCATATGTCCCGACACCCTTCCCCCGTCCCCCTGTAGCCCTACACCCCCTTAGCCAGCCCCCTCCCCCATCTCCATGTGTCCTTGCACTCCCTCCCCTCTGTCCCCATGTGTCTCTGTGCCCCACTCAGTCATCCCTTCCCCCACGTAGCCCTGCACCCGCTTCCCGTGTTCATGTGTCCCTGTATCCCCTCATCCAGTCCCTTCCCCTAATCTCCATGTGCCCCTCCCCTCTGTCCCAGTGTCTCTGTGCCCCCCTCTCAGCCATCCACCTTACCTCATGTAGCCCTGCACCCCCTCCCTGTGCCGGTATCCTTACACTCCCTCAGCCAGCCCCCTCCCCTCATCTTCATGTGTCCCTGCACCCCGTCCCCATGTGTCTCTATGCCCCCATTCAGCCACCCCCACGTGGCCCTACACCCCCTTTCCTGTCTCCATGTCACCCTGCATCTCCCTCCCCCATGTGGCCCTGCACCTCCAATCCCATTCAGCCCCCACCCCATTCGGGCTCATAAGGGCTAGTGGAGGAGGACAATCTATGACCCTCCAGCATCCCCATGCTATCTGTCTCCCGACCTGGCCCGACAGGCACTGTGAAGAAGGCACTGCAGGCTCTCTCTCTTCTCTATCGTAGCTGGGGCTAGCCAGGAGCAGCTGCTCTGTTCTAGCACCACAGCGCCCCCTGGTGGGCAAAAGGCAGAACTGCAGCAACTTTCCAGCAGAAGCTATTTTCTGCACACCAAAAAATAAATATATATATATATGCAGCACATGAATTCTGCGCATGCGCAATGGCGCACAATTCCTCCAGGACTAATAGTTCATCTGTGCAACTATATTCATTTATCCAGGCCCCTAGCAAATAGACTGTAATTATGGAAATTGTGTGTTAAATGGTATGTTTTTTGTAAAACTTATAAATCTTCATTTTTAAATACACTAAAACTTTTTAAATTACTTTAAATAAATATCAAAGATTTAACTCTAAGAATCTGGAAAATATTTACAAACATGACTAATAATTTCACCTAAATTTTTATGTTTCAGAATTTTAGATGTATTTGTGCTTAATGGTTGTGGTGGGAAATAAGGCAACAACCCTTTAAACATTTTGTTGAGTGAAAAGAAGACTACAGTAGTTTGAGAATGTCTGAATAGTTTGCTGTCATAGGATGCAACCACAAAATATTATATAACCCTCATTTTGGATTCTAAGTAAACACTACAGCCTGAAACATTTAAAATGAGGAAGCAGCAATATAGAACATATTTAAACAATCATTTATTGCTATTACCAGGAAATTCCATTCACAGCCTTTTTCAGTTATGCAAGTCTTTAAAAAAAAAAATCATCAAATGCAACATCCTCATCTGAACACTATCACAGTATTTATGGAGTTCTGTTATTTAACTTCATCTATTCTGCCCCAATATAGGACAATTGCCATCTCGTATAGAATACTATATCTCAGCAATTCAGTAAAGTCAGATTTGACAAGTCCCAGAAAGAGTAATTTTTGAGATTTTGAACACTAGTTTCACATAATCCAGCAACCTTGATATAGCTATTTTCTGGCTAGCTTTTACGGTTTAACTAGCTAAATTTTTAACAGCATTTTGAAAATGAGAAGTACTGTAAGAGCAAAGTATTACTGGCTCTTTAACATTTATTTTTACTGTTTTTTGCAAATCCAGAGTGGATGACTGACAATCTAAGAAATTAAAACTAAATTCTGTTTGAAATACACCCATGCAACCGGAAATAAATGGAGATGAGACTACATAATTGAGGGCAGAATCCAGATCTTCACATCCATTAATATTACACTAACAGTCCACATTTGTGGAAGTGTACAATTTATTCCAGATAGCACACACAAATATTGAATGCATTTTGTCATACGCAAGATGTAAACCTACATGTATTAAAAAAAACATTAAATCATCCTTCATTTCAAAAGTCAGCTATAGTTGCTGACTTCTAAGAATATATTCCCTATCATATCATTTACAAAACCAATCCACTTAGAAGCTAAAAAATTAAAGTTATCATAAATATTATACTGATCACATAATCAACTTCCATTATTCAGACGATAAAGAAATGAATATTTTCATCACAATCCAGCAACCTTAACTCTGACATATGAATTTTTATAATTATTTTAATCTAAATATTTTCTTAAAGAATTCTGTTAAGTGGGAAATATCAGTTAATATACTTACAAGTCAAATAAGAACACAACAGGGTAAAATAAAAGAAAGCACCAAAACAATTTAAACTCTCTAAAATTTGTGTATGTTAATAAGGATCATAACTATACCTTAGAACATCTTGATTCTTGGCACACCGAACACAGGCATTCCGTAGACATCTGAAACATTCTGCTATAAGCAGCAGACATGTGTCTAGAGTTATCAGTTCCATGGAATCCTTGCAGGCCAATTCCATTTCACATGAGGCTTTAGTCAAGATTTTCAGGAGACTCTGGAACATACTTTCTTCTGCCATTTCTCTGAAATAAAGTATAACTGCAGTGAGTAAAGGAGGGTTATAAATAGGGTGGGGAAATATTGGTTAGACAAGAAAATCTCTCATGAAGCTTATTATTCAAGTCATGTTCATTTAAAATCTAACACTGAAGAGTTGACATAATACTGTAATATATTTCTGCAATAAGAAAACTTAACCGTCATGACACACCAAAGCTTTGAGTAGAGGGGACTCACTATTAAGCGTTAGAAAAATCCAAAAGGCCCATACTAATTTTTTAAGTTATATAAAGTGAACTCTCTATTCCTGTAAAACCCTGCCCTCCCCAGAAATCAAGGGCCTTATTTTAAGATATGCCAAGCATGTACTTAGCAGAGTTAAAATAATTCTGCATTCCAGTTCATCATGAGGACTTAAAAAAAAAAAAAACCACAACAACCTTGTGCATCGTGGAAAATATAAATTTTAGTCAGCACAGTGTAGAAGCCTTCATAAGTCTTAAGTGACACACACCTCTCACTATCCTTTCAACATAACAAACAGCAATCATTACTGAGTACAGGTCATCTACTGATTTAGTTTTCATGGAACTCTAAGTAACAACTCTCAGACCAAAAGCAGTCTAAGTCATCCTAACCACATACACTATTACTATATACACAAAAGATGCATAAGATCATTTAGGAACATAGGAATTAGGAATCAACATACTGACTCAGACCAACTGTGTCCAGCACCAGATGTTTTAGAGCAGTGGCTTTCAACCTTTTTTCATTTGTGCACCCCTAAAAATTTTCAAATGGAGGTGCAGACCTCTTTGGAAGTCTTAGACATAGTCTGCAGACCTCCAGGGGTCTGCTGACCACAGGTTGAAAACCACTGCTTTAGAGGAAGGAACAATAAAATAACCTGCCCAGAAAGAAGTTTCTCTAGTCCCAGAAAGTTAGTGGAAAGTTTATATCCTGAAACATGAAGATCTAGATCCCTGGTAATCCATTAAATGTTTAAAAGTGTTTAAATCTTACTAAGCCATTGGTGTACATACCCTGTAACAGTGAATTCCACCAGTTATTATCCTTTTTTGTAAATATTCACTTTCTTTTACCAGTTTTAATTTATTGCCTTTCAACATCAATGGATGATCCCTGGCCCTGATATCTTCTGTGGTAACTTTAAGTGTGCATTCCCTGGTTTCTTCCTCCCAAATGTGAATTCAAGGGTTTGAACTCTCACGTTCAAGAAGGGCACAAGGAAAAGAGAGCACCATTGTGTGGTTGCAACCTTAACTCCACGTTTTCAAAAGCTTTCCATTAACTCCAATGGGCTTTGAATCAGGCCTATACTGATGAAACCAAGTTCTATAAGGAGCTAATACTGTACTTTCACGTGAAGAGCAAAGGGAAAGCATAATCTCAAAAAGAGTAGTGGTTAAGACACTGGAATGGAGCTCAGGGATCTGGGCTCAATTCCCAACCTCTTCCACAGACCTCCTATGTGAGTGAATGCAAGTCAATCTCTCTACCTCAATTCCTCAACTCTAAAATGGGAATATTTTTTCTCCCCGCCTTTTGTCTTTATTTAAGTTTGTAAACTCTCCAATGCAAGATCTATTGTACTCTGTGCATGTGCAATGCACAGCACAACAGAGCTCCTATCTCAGTTGGGGCCTCTATGCATTACTGTAATGATTATTATGGAGCAAGGGACTTCACACGATGAGGAGAGCAATGGAAGGAAGAGGCAACTAGTTCAAGATTGACTACACCAACCTGCACTCCTGGGAATGCAAAGGGAGAAAAAGTTACCTTTGTCTAGCTTACCAAGTAACTGCTAGAACAGGCAAAAAACTATGCAATTCTTGAGAATATCTTGCCATGATGTGGGGTCTAAAAAAAAAGTTAGAATTGTAGTTATATGAGTGGAGGTTTCCTCCTATGTACAGGCCATTCCACTCTCAGAGTTAAAGCAGATGAAGAGAATTGATGCTAAAATGTTATGCTGGAGCTTACACGCACATTTCTCACAAAAGCAGCAAGCATAAATCTCCAGGTCGTCTGTCACACACAGATGTGTGAAAAGCTTTCAGAATATAGCTGCTGGCATATTTATTTTTTCAAAAATTATGTTTAGAAAGGGGATGAACGTGACAGATTAAAGCCAGTCAGTAATTCATATTTGATACAGTATGAATTCTGGTGAAACTGCTACACAAGAAAGTGCAGCATGGTGTCACTTTAAGAACAGAGAGTTTAACTCAATCCAACACCGCCAGCCAGATGCAGCTGACATGGAAAACCAGAATCCAGCCACTTTGACCCTTACATGGATTTAAGGTGCACACAAAATCAAAGGAGCATTTAAATGCTACATCTTGAGAGAGACAGTAGCAAAATACCTTCTGAGCTAAATACTGGGCCAAAAGGAGATAAAAATGGGGAAGAAATGTTAATCAACACAGGCGACAATAATCATGGTACATAAAGAGATTATGTTTCATTAATGTAATGCTTGACCATTTTTGGTGTAAGTATGACAGAATTCATTATCCATCAAATATCCAGCCATACAGGATAATGAATTCTGTCATACTTACACCAAAAATTGTCATGTCCCCATAAACCAAACCATCAATAAAAAAGTCACTCAATCAGTGTTAATAAGTTAAAGTACAGATAGCTGCAAAATAAAATATTTTATTTTACAATACAGTCAGTGCTATACATCTAGATGAATAACCTGTTCACAATCACTTTCTTTTGCGATCTTATATTTTGGTTGCCAGTTACATCTGAAAACTCAATTAACAAAAGTAACAACAAACAAAGTAGTAACTAAGGGATATAAAACTGTGCACAATTTGCCCCTCAGTCATGAGAAAAGATAGGAAGGAAAGTGTTTCACTTGATCCATAAAAAGTTATTTTGTTTGGTTTTAAAATATGAAAAAAACATACATTTGACTAAGGCCTCCCACTGACAAGGACATGTGTTGCAACTACTGCCATTTACACACACAAAAATCCAGGAGATTATGCGATTTGGAAACTGATGTTCCACAGAATCTATAAATAAATACATCCACACAGACATAGGAACGTTTTTCCAAACACTGAAGAGACAGTGTCTGGTAAAGGAGCACCCAACTGTATTCAATCCCACATGTGACAGAGTCACATTTGCTCTGTTGAGTCAAGATGCCATACAGAGCCATTAACAGGGCAAGTGTTTAAGAGCAGTACACCAATTAAGTTACGCAAAAAATAAAAAACTTTCAGAGTCTGTTAGCAATTCCCTTTATTTTTACCTATGCCATGAGTTGAAATACCATGGAATACAATGTTTGGTAAATTTTCCTGAAGCTAATTTGAGCCACCCCTTTCTAGTATACAATGGTCAATTATTTTAAATTGGTAAAAGACAAGCAAAAGTTCTAAGTACAGATTTTTGGTTTTGTTTTTGTTGTTTTTTTAAAGTGTATTCTAGCTGGTTGTATTGTAAAAAACAGTTACAAAAGGCTTTTCAATACAAATATAAAGACTTATTCTGTTTAGCAAACTGCAGCTGCGCAGCATAGGAATTGTTCAGAAAGTTATTTTAACTGTTCACTGGATCATGAAATTCAAGCTATTGCGATAGCCTATATTATAAACAGAAATAAGAAGTTTTGATTAAAAGGATAATCTAAAAAATAAGAATTTTGTTCAGAAAAAGGTAGCACATCATGATTTTTTAGAATATATTCTAGTAAAATATGAAGATCTGATTATTCTGCCAGTTTCCAACCATTTTAAATGCCAATATTTATCGGTTTTTCTATCTTGCTCCTCACTGTAGACTCTGAGCACCTGCCACACATTAATGGATTTATCTTCCCACTATTAACAAAATATGGAAGTTCATTCCATGTATGTGACAGTGAAGCACAAAGAGATAAATTAGTTTTATGGGTGCTTGCCAGTTCCAGAAGAAGAAAAAAAATACCATAAACGATGTGCCCAAGGTCACACAACAAGTCTGCAACAGATCCAAGTACAGAACCCAGATGTGGTTCCCAGTATAGGGCTTTACAATAATACCATCATTCCTCTCAAAGCAGTGCTCTTTCCACAGATTAAAAAGTATTTATGTAAAAATATTGCTAACCAAAGATACAAATAACTATGTGCGTAATCATTTTAAACAGAATGGGATGGTTGGGCAGGCTTAAATCAATTGTAAGAAGTCTGTTAAGAATAGTTTCTGCTACTACACTTGCCCCTAAGCCCCCCAGTCAACGTTTGTGGGTTTACAATTTATTTATTTTTTGGCGAGTGGGTAAACTAAAGTTTTTCCTCTTTCCTGTTGCCATGTGAAAGGCCCACAAACATACAGGTAAAACAGTGACATTGACTATACTCAAAATGCTGTGGAAAGTACAAAGTTAATGTGAAGAAAAATATTTTCCTGTAATCTGTTATTAAATATTTGTATTACCATAGCACCTAGGAGCCCTAGTTATGGATCAGGATCTCATTGTGTGAGGTGCTGTACAAACAGAACAAAGAAATGGTCCCTGCCCCAAAGAGCTTAATTTTTGATGCTATTTGTAATATTAGTAAGTAAAAACTTCAGGCAGAAGTGTGATTTAAATTGCCATGTTCCTTTAAGCATCACCAAAACTTCATGCATTTCTGGTAAACCTATTACTTCAATAAATAAGAAAGTCACATTAAATTTTCTATATAGACGATCCTGCTCTCCCCGTCTTAGGTTCGCCCCCTTTTACATGGAAGAATTTCTGTATTAAATTAACTTGTTCTTTTGCCTTTGTTATTGTGAGATGATGTCTACACCGTGCTCTGAAATGTCTAGTTCGGGCTCATTCTGCTTTGCTCCAGTAAGTGTATCCATAGTCAAGAACACTCCACTGATAAAGGGCTATTCACTGAGTGTGACCACGTTAGCACCTCTTGGGAGGTGGATTACCTACGCCGACGGGAAAACCCATCCTGAAGTACTACAGTGGCGCAGCTGCACTGCTGTAGCATTTGAAGTGTATACATATCCTTAGATGCACAGCTTGGCTAAGTTTTCTGTCTGAAACATATTTCTAGAGAAAAATGCAGATTTGCTGACAATGATACATTTTGTGAATTTGAGTTAGTTTTGCCAAATTGTTCATTTAGTGAAAAAAACAAAGAACATGCAAAAAAAAACCCAAAACATTTTGTTTTGACATTTTCTAAATGTTTTGATTTTTTTAGTTCAATGACTTTTTCTAAATCTCCTTCAATTTTATCTTAAAAATTCAAAACCGTTTAAAAATGCTCAAAAAATCAAAATGAAACGCTTTGTTTGACCCAAAATGATTGTTTCACAGTTTTTCAGAACCACCATCAAACCAAACAATCTGTTATTTGTCCAGCTCTACCTTAGATAAGTTCCCAAACAGCAGTATTTAAACACATGCACACACACAGGCAAATGAGACAAACAAACTGTGAAAGTTGCCCATGGTCACACAAAGCAGCAGGGAATCAACCTTGCATCTTAAGCCCTGTTTCAGTGTCCTACGCATAAGACCAGATAAAAAACTAAGGAAGGATTTAACTAGCAACATTAGGTTTTGAAAAGGTTTAAAAAAAAAAAAAATTGTAGCATGTTCACACTTTGAACTGAGGACACAATTCCCAGCTCACTAGTTCTGATCACACTAGCACACTAAAAATAGAGTGTAGCCACTGTGCCGTGAATGGGCAGGACTAGCTAACCTAACTATTTTTAGTTTGCTAGCTCACATCAAGCTAGCGTGCGTATGTTTCCTCCACTTTGGAAGTACACCCCCAGCTCAAAACATAGCCATACCCTAGGTTAGGGGAAATGGAATTTGAACATATAAGCTCAAGAAAATGAATTTAAAAAAAAAAAACATGTAGATATGTTAGATTTTTAACACAAACATACGAATAACCTACATTTTTTTATCTTCAACATATGAGTTACAGGATTAGGGGGGACACTAGTTTGTAACTGGATCCACATGGGTCAACCCTTGCACCCAAACAGAGCCACTGAAGCCAATGCAGCTCTACATCACTGCAAGGACCTGCTCATATGGATCCCATTACATGAAAACTAAAATAAAAATAATCACAATTCTGTCTGAATTTTCTTTAACTACATGCCTTGTGTAACATTTAAGATAATAATAAAATGAAGAGATGTCTTTTTTCCATTTGTTTACTTTCAACAGGGCTTTGTTTAATTTCTACAAAAGTTGTCAATTTCACTTTCTAATCTTTCTTTGCACAGGCACACCATCATTCTGGATTGTAACAAGTATGCTCTTGCCACCCACTCAAAGGCCTTGTCTACATTTGGATTTTAGCTACTAATGTTGCTGCACTGAGGCAAACCACTAGCACAGACACAATTTGCACTGCTGCAGTTTACCCCAGTTTCACACCTGTGCTGCTCTAGTGTAAGCTGTGTCTACAGTAGTGGTCTGCATCAGTGGCTAAAACCCCACCTAGACATGGCCTAATAGTAATGAAGGTAGCCCTTGGAGAGAAAGATGTGGTTGCTACTGTCTCCCTGAACCAGAGACCATGCAGGGAACAGAGACAAGTGGAGACAGAGAAGCGTATTCTCCCTCACTCCCAGGATCCATGCACAGAGCAGAGAGTACAGGTGGGGGAAGCTATATTTCCCTTACCTATCAGACCCCAAACCATGTGTGATGGCTCGCAGGCCACACGTCTGTTTCATTAGCAAGGGACCTAGCAGAAGAAGAGAAGCCCATCTTCATTTCACAGATCATTCCAAGTGACCAGGAAACACATTACTGCTGTAGAGCATTAGAGAAGATAGGGTTGCAAGAGCACCTGCAAGGGGGCACCAGTATATGTCTGGTCCTGTTTTCCTCAGACCCACTCAGTGACCCACCCAGACCCTGGCAGGTAAGCAAAGCACAATGAAGATAGGTTTCAGAGTAGCAGCCGTGTTAGTCTGTATCCGCAAAAAGAAGAACAGGAGTACTTGTGGCACCTTAGAGACTAAAATTTATTAGAGCATAAACTTTCGTGGACTACAGCCCACTTCTTCGGATGCATCCGAAGAAATGGGCTGTAGTCCACGAAAGCTTATGCTCTAATAAATTTGTTAGTCTCTAAGGTGCCACAAGTACTCCTGTTCTTCTTTTCACAATGAAGATAAGAGTTTAAGAACTACAACAACAGCTGTTGTGAGCTTTATAGCCTAACATGCAGACTTGGTTTTTAAGTTACATGATTTCAAAGCACCCCCTTCAATGGGGAGCAAGCCCTGAAAGCAGACATCACTGCACAGGTGACAGGATTATCTCTAGTCTGTGGCTACCTGGAGAGGGTGGGGGGATTTAAACTAATCTTGAAAACCAGGCACAGACCCCTCTGCCTTCGGTTACAGTCTCACCAGTACTCCCGGTCCCCCCACACACACACACAGACAGCTCAGACACTGCACTGGCCCAACATCTGCCCCAGCTCCCCACATCCAGAGCAGCACACACATACACCAGGTACACCCTAGTACACATACACACACAACCAGTACAGGTACACACACACCCCATAGCCCCCCCGTACAGGTACACACACACCAGGTCAGCCCCATATCACCGGTACACGTGCACACACACCCCATACGCCCCCCAGTACATGTAAACCCCCGAACACCCCCCGTACAGGTACACAAACACACCCCATTACAGCCCCATACCACCCGGTAAACGAAACGTCCACACACATCCTTAAACCCCCACTACACGCGCACACACACGACCCACACACATACACCCCCATGACACCCGCACACACTCCACCTCGCCGCGCTGACCCCCTGCCCCTCACCCCGGCCCGACGCACACCCCCAGCCCCACGTGGCCCGCGCGGGGCCCCTCCTCCCCGCTACCTGGGCCGCGCCTCCCGGAACAGGCCCGTCAGCCGCCGCACGGTCTCCAGGCAGCCGGGGGCCGAGGAGGCCTCCGAGAGCCGCTCCGCTCGGGCGGCGAGTCCCAGCTGCTCGGCCAGAGCGGGCAGCGCCGCCTCGGACCCGGCCGCCGCCATCGTGCGCCTCGTCCCCGCTCCGCCCCCTGCCCCCGAGCGGCGCGGGGGTAGAGACTGCCCGGGCCCGGCCCCTGCCGCTCCGCCACACGTGGGAGGGCCCGGCGTGCGTGTGCGCGGGTGAGGCACGGACATGCGGGAGCGTCTGCACACTGACATGTATGTCCCACGTGCGTAGCGTGTACCCATGGGCGTGTGTGTGCAGATGTGTGTGATATCTGAGGACGTGCTAAATATGTGTACATCCATGCGTGTGGATATGCATGTGTGCGTGCATGCACGTGTACAGCTGTGCGCTGATAGGGGTAAGATCCTGGGGTTAAATTCAGCCGGAGCCATCCAGAGTGGAGCTCCAGTAAAGATTTTCAAACCCGCAGGAACCCGTCCCTGACTCGCCCCGAGGCTCTGGGAAATAGTGAGAATTTAAGGCCTGGTGATATCTGTATATTCATGCGTGTAGCTGTGTGTATGAGTGTGCACATGTGTGAGTGCATGTGTGCAGCTACGTGTGATACCATTGCTGTTGAGATAAGTGTACATAAGGGCAGTCCGTAAATTACATAATGCATTACTGGAGGGCTGGGTCCTTAATTTTGCATGACAGAATGTTTGTTTCAGTGTTATGAAGTGTTACAAAGGAGTGGGTAGGTCTTGAAAATCACAGAAAGGTGTTGCATAATTTGTGGACAGTCCCCACATGTATGTGAGAGACATATAGTAATTTTAAATATTTATTAGAAGTAAACAAAAACCCAAACTCAGGGAATGTGCAATTAAGTTTCCATCACCAAATAAAACAGAGGGATGTTTGTTGCTTCAAGCAAAGTCCAACTACCATGCAGTCTACCTTAAAGGTAGGCTTGGAAGGATTCAGTTAGTAATCGGTAAACATTGATTTCACCATACACAGAAACTGACAACAATATTTCCATCAATAATAATTGAAATTTACAGGTAAACTAAGTAAAATGCTGCTTGAGAGCTTATTAGAGTTTGACTTAAGGATATTTACTTTGTATTTTTTAACGTGTGATGTTGACAGTTTGTGTTCTAATGACTATAACACTTTAACCTTTTGACTCTCAATGCCTACTGTCATTAAATATTTTTGGATCCCCCATTGTCTGACCATCCCATATGTTCCCACAGCTATGAACATTTAAATTGATTAAAAATAGAAAAAATTGCTTAAAATAAACATTGATATTAGCCATTGAAATTATAAAAAAAATAAAATTAAATTCTGCCAAGCCTAATTAAAGGATTTTGATTAGTGGTGTGTAGCTGTTGTTACCTCTCTCCTATTCAATTGTATGTGTAAATCTTGAACATTTATGTCTTCTACAATCAGTGGGAAGCTGAGTATGTCATGGGAGTTACAGATTCTCTGATGTTCTGTCTTTTTTTTTTTTCCTTGAGCACTGTGACTTTTCCTTTTTTCATTTCCTCCCTCACCAACTTTGAAGACATGCTACTGGCGGTGGGAGGAGTGTGAATACCAGGGCCTAACCCTTCTAGCAGCAGTGGAAGTGAAGGTTCCCCATCCAGAGGTAAAACATACTCTGGCTTCATGCTAGGTTTTTTTGCCTCAGATTTCTTACCATTGCCGCCCCACTTCAGCTCAGCAAGTAGCAGCAATGTTGGAAGCTCTGGCCTCTCCACCAGCTGTTCTGCTGGCTGCTCATCAGCCACTTGTTGACCAGCTGACTGTCAGTTGCCTTCTGCTGCCACCTGCCTCTCTTCTGTGACCTCAGCACATAAGTGTCTTAGTAATTTTCAGCTCTTTGCAGGTAGGGCAGAAACAGAGTCCTACCACAACTGATTTCAGCTCTGATTGGGCAGCTAACATAACACAGAGGCTCCTAATGAAACTTATTTATTTTTAATTATTTGAACAATGGGGAGAAACAGATTAAACCAGACTAGGGCAAATCTTCAACAAGAGTATACAGCCTCCTAGATAGGATACCTATCCCCTATTTTATTTTCACAGGGTTCCGACATTTGAGCCCCTGACTTAACGGGGTTCTTTCAACTGAGGGTGCCCCCCTCATTTGGGACAGGTTAAGCATGGTCCTGCTTTCCAGTATTCCTACAATACAGGGAGTCCTCGAACATATGACACCCAACTTTCATTGGACACCACTTACGACGCTTTTCAATTGACAACCCATTTGGCCCCTACAACACTTGTTTTGCCCTTACGATGTTCTATTTGCATAAAGTTTGCTTGAAATCACTTCCTGGTTGTGTTATACTGGTATGGAGCTGGATGGGATCGCTTCTGATTGGCCTTGAGGCAGCAGAGTAGCTTGTTGCCGGGTAGGGTTGCTGCTTGTTTTTGATTGGCTCCCAGCCCTGGGCTCAGCCAATCAGAATGCTTGAACAGTGATTGGCTGAGGCTCAGCATGTGTGCCATTCTCCCTGGCTTTCTGAGCCTGTGTTGCCAGCATTCGGAGCAGCATATGTGAGTTTATATGTTTATTTGAATGCTGTTTACAAAATACAGTGTACAGTAAATACATTTGATGTTACAACATCAGTCAGATATTCATTTAGTACAAAAATCTGGGTGGTGAAAATAGTGTACCAAGCGTTGGTTCAGGAACCAATTCCCCCTTCATACCATTGATTCCTATGGGAAAAGTGGTTTCAGCTTACAGTGTTTCGACTTACAACGCAATTCTGAGGACCAAATTGTGTCGTAAGTCCGAGAACTCCCTGTAATTACAACATTGGTAACCATATATCGCTACCCCAGCATTCAGTACTAAGGTGATTTGTACCCAACACCAGCTAAAGTTCATCACTTTGACACCACTGTATCTGCTGAATATATAAGCAGAGCAGGAGCAAACTGTTATGTACATAAACACACCCAAAGTCTCTCCCCCTCCCAGCTAGCTGTCAGGGAAGCATTCATTCAGACCCTGCTTACAAACATATTCCTTTAGAAACAAATTCAATTGTCATCCCTCCTGAGTTAGACTAGAGGTAAACTTCTCTTCCTCCTGCATTAATATCCATCAGTGACTCTCTTGTTTTTCATGATTGTCAATCACCAGGGTTGAAGCCAGCCTGGACATGTTACCTGGGCATGTATCAACAAGTAGTGCTTGAAGGTTACACATATACAATAAGATTTGTACAAATATCAAGTGGAAATTAGTTAGATAAATAAGACCTATCAGTTGATATTGATTAAATTAAATAACCAGACAATATGGCCTAACTTTTCACAAACCCCCATGATTTTTTACAACAGTTCCTGTGGCAAACTGACAAACCTACACATCGAAGTACATTTCAAAGGCTGTCTTTATCTCTGAAAGAGCTAGAAACTTTTGTTTGTTTCTTTGAATTGGAATGGAATCTCAAAACAGGTGGAACAGTTGCCATGAATCAGATCCCAGGTCCATCTAATTGAGTACCCTGTGTCTGACAGTAGCCAACACCAGCTGCTTCAGAGGAAGGTGCACAAATCATTGCAATACACAGTTTTGGAATAACTTGCACACAGACAGAGGTACTTTCTTCATAACCTTCATTAGTTTAGAGATTGGCTTATACTAACTTGATATTCTTGTTATGCATGTAACTGTCCAATTCTTTTTTGAATCTTGCTATACTCTTAGGCTCAATGATACCTTGTAGCAGTGAGTTTTACAGGCTAATTGTGTGATCCTTTTATCAGTTGTAAATTTGCTGCCTTGTAATTTCATTGAATACCCCTTGTTCTTGCTTTATGAAAGAGGGTAACCAGAAGTTCCCGATGTATCTTTTCTATGATATTCATTATTTTGCATATTTATCATTTGCTCCCTTAACACCTGTTTTTGGACACACACCCCCTCTATTATTGGGACATCCTTTCTGAGGTAGGGTGACAGTATTCCAGGTGAGGGTGTACCATTGACTGGAGCTTGTAATATAACTTCTGCGAGAGATATGGTAAACAAATGTACTGAGTTCACCTCCACTAAAAACAGCATTCGGACATGAATTTGGGTAAAATAATCACCTTCACTAGTTATCTTTGATGATTTATGTATAAAATCAGTTTTGAAGTTTTTACAAGTTCATATTGAGCTATGAGTAGATTAAAAAAATTATTTTCAAAAGAGAAAAACCAACATTTCATAATCGTCATTATTTTATATTTATTTGTATCATGATGGCACCTAACCACCCCAATCAGCAGTTAGGGCTGCATAGTGCTAGGCAGTTTACACACAATAAAAATCCAGTCCCTGCCCCAGAGCTTGCAATCTAAGCAATGTGAGTTTTCAAAGTCTTATAGTGTAACTCAAATATGGCTTGTCTAATACATTTACAAAACTTCACCAAAAAGAAAAAAACTATTCCCTGACTATAGTGGAATCGCTTTTTTGACAAGTTTTATGCAGGGCTCCCAGAAATAGGTTTTGCATTTTTCTTAGAAGGCCCTGAGGTTTCAGGTCAGGCATTGAGAAATTGTGTCACACTCTGGAGGTTGACAGTTCCACTGTTCTAGCAAAGTGTAGCTGTTGTGGGAGGTCATAACCATGCAGGGTGAGAGAGTTCATCATCATTTGGGACCCAGCTCTCCAATGTCCCTCATTTTATGGGCTCAGACTCACAGAAGAGACCATCATGATCATCTAAACTGACCTCCTGCACATTGCGGGCCGCAGAATCTCACCCTCCCACTCCTGTAATAGACCCATAAACTCTGGCTGAATTACTGAAGCCCTCAAATCTTGATTTAAAGACTTCAGGGTATGTCTACACTACGAAATTAGGTCAATTTAGTAGAAGTTGATTTTTTAGAAATCGATTTGATAGAGTCGATTGTGTGTGTCCCCACTAAGCGCATTAAGTCAGTGGTGTGCATCCACAGTACCGAGGCTAGCATCAACTTTCGGAGTCTTGCATTGTGGTAGCTATCCCACAGTTCCCGCAGTCCCACCACCCTTTGGAATTCTGGGTTGAGCTCCCAATGCCTGATGGGGCAAAAACATTGTCGCGGGTGGTTCTGGGTACATGTCGGCAGGCCCCCCTCCCTCCTTCCCTCCCTCCATGAAAGCAACGTCAAAAAATCGTTTCTCGCCTTTTTTCCTGGGTTACCCATGCAGACGACATACCACAGCAAGCATGGAGCCCGCTCAGCTCACTGTCACCATATGTCTCCTGGGTGCTGCTGGCAGACGCAGTACTGCAGTGCTACACAGCAGCATCCCCTTGCCTTGCGGACAACAGACGGTGCAATACGACTGTTAACCGTCGTCGTCATCCCGTGGGTGCTCCTGGCCAGCCTCGGTGAGGTCGGTCGGGGGCGCCTGGACAAAAATTGGAATGACTCCAGGTCATTCTCTTCTTTAAATTTCATCTAATGGAGATTCAGTCCTGCCTAGAATATCACGCCAGCTGGAGGCTTCTGCCTCAGGCTGCTCTCCCAGTCGGCAGCACCGTGTGGTCGCACCTACCCCAGCCTACCCCTGGCTCATGAAGCCTGGACAGTAGTAAGGAGCAGTTCAACTATAGGCTGAGCAAGTGCATAATGGTAGTAGAATGTGCCTTTGGACATTTAAAAGCTCGCTGGCACAGTTTACTGACTCGGTTAGGCCTCAGCGAAACTAATATTCCCATTGTTATTACTGCTTGCTGTGTGCTCCACAATATCTGTGAGAGTAAGGGGGAGACAATTATGGCGGGATGGGAGGTTGAGACAAATCGCCTGGCCACTGATTACGCACAGCCGGACACCAGGGCGGTTAGAAGAGCACAGCAGGGCGCGCTGTGCATCAGAAAAGCTTTGAAAACCAGTTTCATGACTGGCCAGGCTACCGTGTGACAGTTCTGTTTGTTTCTCCTTGATGAAAACCCGCCCCCTTGGTTCACTCTACTTCCCTGTAAGCCAACCGCCCTCCCCTCCCCCCTTTGATCTCTGCTTGCAGAGGTAATAAAGTCATTGTTGTTTCAAATTCATGCATTCTTTATTAATTCGTCACACAAATGGGGGGATAACTGCCAAGGTAGCCCGGGAGGGGTGGGGGAGGAGGGAAGCACAAGAGTGGGGTAGTTGTAGGGGCAACCCCTAGAATGGCATGCAGCTCATCATAGAAGCGGCATGTCTGGGGCTCTGACCCGGAGCGGCCGTTTGCCTCTCTGGTTCTTTGATAGGCTTGCCTGAGCTCCTTAAGTTTCACATGGCACTGCTGCGGGTCCCTGTTATAACCTCTGTCCTTCATGCCCTTGGAGATTTTTTCAAATATTCCAGCATTTCATCTTTTGGAATGGAGTTCGGATAGCACGGATTCATCTCCCCATACAGCAATCAGATGCAGTACCTCCCGTTCACTCCATGCTGGTGCTCTTTTGCGATTCTGGGACTCCAGGTCACCTGTGCTGATGAGCTCTCCATGGTCACCTGTGCTGATCTGCTCGCCTCACTGGCCAAAAAGGAAATGAAATTCAAATGTTCGTGGGGCTTTTCCTGTCTACCTGGCCAGGGCATCTGAGTTGAGAGTGCTGTCCAGAGCGGTCACAATGGAGCACTGTAGGATAGCTCCCGGAGGCCAATACCGTCGAATTGCGTCCACACTACCCCAAATTCAACCCAGCAGGGTCAATTTCAGCGCTAACCCCCTCGTCGGGGAGGAGTACAGAAATCGATTTTAAGAGCCCTTTAAGTCGACAAAAATGGCTTTGTCGTGTGGATGGGTGCAGGGTTAAATCGATCTAATGCTGCTAAATTCGACCTAAACTTGTAGTGTAGACCAGGGCTCAGGTACAGAGAATCCACCATTTACTCTAGTTCAAACTAAATAAATGAATAAATAATGTTACATGACCAATGCCCATGCTGCAGAGGGAAGGTGAAAAAAAGCCCATGTCTCTGTCAGTCTGACCCAGGGGAAAGTTCCTTTCCAACCACAAATATGGTGATCAGTTAGACTCTGAGCATGTCAGCAAGACCCAACAGCCAGATACCTGGGAAAGAATCCTCTGTATTAACTCAGAGCCCTCCCCATCTAGTGTCCCATCTCTGGCCATTGGAGATATTTGCTAATAGTAGTCGTGGATGTGCCACATGCCATTGTAGGCAACCTCAGCATACCATGCCTGCCATACCAACCTCAGCATACCATCCCCACCATAAACTCAGTCTTAAAACCAGTTAGGTTTTTTTGGCCCCACTGCTCCCCTTGGAAGGTTGTTCCAGAACTTCACTTCTCAGATGATTAGAAACCTTCATCTAATTTCAAGCCTAAACTTGTTGATGGTCAGTTTATATCCATTTGTTTTGTGTCAACATTGGCACTTAATCTAAATAACTCCTCTCCCTCCCTGGTATCTGATGTATTTATAGTGAGCAATTATATCTCCCCTCAGCTTCATTTGGTTAGGTTAAACAAGCCAAGCTCTTTGAGTCTCTATTTTGAGTGACATTATTCATTTTCTTTTCAATGTTACCTATATGTCACATACACCATTTGGTGTTGCCTCTCTGTTATTGTTGTAAATTATTTACATTAGATATAATCATAAAACAGAGGTTATAGAAAGAAGTCTTCAGTTTCACATTCAGGTGAAGACAATTACAATAATCAGGCCTACAGGTTATAAGCACTAATGTTATTGTGGCTAAATCCACATCTGACAGGAGAGGACACCATCTTCTCACCAAGCATAGATTGGAAAAAAGGCATTTTTCATGGTTGTGGCAATGTGGGTATTCAGAAGCACTGAAGAGTTCAGGTGAACATAGACATTGTAGTCTGCCTAACCTATTAGTAACTCTTGGAGACAGGATACTGACCCAATGAGCGACAAGGATATTTGGCTTTAGCCCTTGCCCCAGGTCATGTGACTGGGGCCAGGAAATTAAGGTTTTGTTTTTTATTCCACTCATGTGTCACACTCTTGTTACACAGTGACAGAAGCAAACAATCTTTCACCAAAAGGAAGCAAATGAAGCCCCCTGTGTCCTTCTGACTGGAAGGGAACCTGGCAGAGAACTGGAAGAGGTGATTGAAGCAATACCAAATTGTCATGGAAGCAAATGATATTGCAAAGAAATCAGAGGATGAAATTCTCTGTGCTGCTATATGTATCAGGTTCAGAGCGGTTGTAGTTTACTCCACCTCATTTGCTACACACCTTTTAACTTCCACAGTGAATGAAGCAGTTCCTAACTTTTGACTGCTTGACATTCCAACCTTAACAATGTTCTTTAACCAATTTTTTGTATGGAATTTATTAATTATGTTGGGCCATTACACAAACTTATAGACGGACACAGTCCCTTGCCGCAAAGAGCTTATCTAAAAAGACAAAAAAAGGAGGCCGTAAAAATGTGTAAATTAAAGCAGGCCTAAACTTACACATTGGGAAGCTGGAAGACGTAAATTTAGACATCAGCAGAGTGAATGTAAGTAGGTTTAAAGGATTTGGAATGTAAGAGAGTCGAAGCAATAGGAAGTGAGTTATCTCCTTTCATGTTTCAGAGTAGCAGCCGTGTTAGTCTGTATCCACAAAAAGAACAGGAGTACTTGTGGCACCTTAGAGACTAACAAATTTATTGGAGCATAAGCTTTCGTGGACTACAGCCCACTTCTTCGGATGCATCCGAAGAAGTGGGCTGTAGTCCACGAAAGCTTATGCTCTAATAAATTTGTCCATCTCCTTTCATGACACCTCTGAACTTGGCTCTATAGCATTCTGATTTTTAAAATGACACATATCAGCTAGGAGATGCCAGTGGAAGATTAATCATTTCTATGACTGTGTGTAATTTGCCCTTTTAGCTTGGCAATAGCCATCTTGCAGGACAGAGCAAAGTGGTGGTGGCTTACCACTTGCCCCCCACACCCTAACTCCCACTTCACATTGTTCTCCCTGCAGGTTACATTCCACACATTTCACAGCTACTGCCTCTCCCCCCACCCAAACTGAAAATATCTATTGGGCTGCTTGAACTTGAATCCTAACTGACTTCCTCTTGGAGTCTAACAGCCTAACCCTGCTCTCCTTCTCTCCTCTTTTCCCCATCCCTCTTCCACATAAGAATGCCCCCTCATCCGTATCAATCATATTTTATTGGCTATTTAGGTGTTGCTAAAGTGTAAACAAAACAGAAGCCTCAGTTCGCTCTCAGAGATTGATTCTAGCAAACATTTGGCCAGGATGGGACTTCATTATATTTAGAGATTTATCCCCATACATGGAGAATCCGGTCAGCAAAGGGCTTCACAGTATATATGGGAGAAGCAACAGAGGGTCCTGTGGCACCTTTAAGACTAACAGAAGTATTGGGAGCATAAGCTTTCGTGGGTAAGAACCTCACTTCTTCAGATGCAAGCCCCATATATAGGGCCTGATCCTGCCTCAAATGAAGTCAGTGGAAAAACTCCCATTGATATCTATGGTGCTGGATCAGCTCCACACTCAGGATCTGCCTGGGAATAGAACTTCATGGTGTGTTCGGGGTTTAATCCCCAGAACGTAGACTGGCTGCCACAGCAATTCTTTTCTCTACAACACAGGACATACACCTCACTGCATACGTGTATACATGTCCCAATAAATAGCCTCTTTTTGTTTTTGTTTTTGCTTTCTCTGTACTATCTGTACATGAGTTGGGGAGCAGGGGAGGGTTGTGTGGCATGTCAAGAGATGGAGAGGCTGCTAGAAAGTAGTGGAATGCTGTGGGGCTGTTTTCCTATGTGCGAGTAGTAGAGAAAAAGAGGGAGAGGAGGGGTCGCTGTTGTGCAGTGTGTGGGCAGAGTGGCGGCTGCTGTGTGTGACAGAGAGAGTTTGGGTATGGTGTGTTTGTATGGCGGGAGACAGGCTGGCTGTTGGGATGTACTGGCTGTTGGGATGTACGTGGGACAGAGAAAGGGTGAGAGCTAGGATTCAAATTCAGGCAGCAGGAGAAATTTTTCAGCCTAGCAGGAGCTGTGAGAAGTATGGAATGTAACCTGCTGGGGGTGTGGACACAATAGTGAGAAGGGAGCAGAGGGGAGCAGATAGGTATAGGAACAAACCACTTTGCTCTCTGTCCTGAAAAATGGCAGCTGCCATATGCTAAGTGTGTCTGTTTGGTTTTTTTTATGTTAAGTCCAATACCAAGCTAATGCCATTATTTTTTTTAAATACAAGTTCACATGATTCTAAATTAAAAAGAAATATAAGTGCTGTTTCCCTTCCCTTGTAGGTTGATGCTGGTGTAGTTTAAGGATGTACATGTGCCTATATTAATGTTATGTCACATTTGTGTACAACGTCAGAAGTGTGCATGGCACTTTACAAAGGGAGGAAGAATGTCACCCCTCCCCCAAAGAGCTAACAGTTTAAAATGCCCATAAGAGGAGATCAGTGTTCAGGAGATAACAGTGAGTAATGGGGATGGAAATAGGAGTGCACCAGGGGCAGCAGGGGAGCCCCCACACCTGACCCTGGTCTCCAGCAGAAGCACCGGGCATGGCAGGAGAAGCCCTAGCACCAGGACCCCTGCTGCGGCCTCAGGGCTGGCTACCTGCTGCGGCCTCAGGGCTGGGGGACCTCCCGCCTCCCACAACGGGCCGCAGTCATCCCCCCCCCCCCCCCCCCGCATCTGCCCTCCCCATTGTTTTTAGTAAAAGTCACAGACAGGTCATGGGCTTCCATGAATTTTTGTTTATTGCCCGTGACCTGTCTGTGATTTTTACTAAAAATAACTGTGCCAAAATCTTAACCTTATTCATGGTTACACAGAGAGGGAGAAACTCCATCCTTCCTTAGATTTCCAAGACTGGGATTTTCTTTTCCATTTCAATACTTTTCCATTAACTTTAATGGTCCACCATTCTCTTTTCCTAGGTTGTACAATACTAGGTTCTTGGACTTAGTTACTGTCAATTTAGGCTTAAATAGAGACTGGGAATGGCTGAGCCATTACACACATTGAATCTATTTCCCCCATGTTAAGTATCCTCACAGCTTCTTGTCAAACTGTCTTAAATGGGCTATCTTGATTATCACTACAAAAGTATTTTTTTTCCTGCTGACAACAGTTTATCTTAATTAATTAGCCTCTTAGAGTTGGTTGGGCAATTCCCACCTTTTCATGTTCTCTGTATGTATATAGATCTTCTCACTATATGTTCCATTCTATGCATCCGATGAAGTGGGCTGTAGCCCATGAAAGCGTATGCTCAAATAAATGTGTTAGTCTCTAAGGTGCCACAAGTACTCCTGTTCTTTTTGTGGATACAGACTAACATGAGTGCTATTCTGAAAAAAGTTTTGTGTAAACAACTAACCTGGGAAGTGCCCCTCCCTGTCTAATTGCTTCCCCACAGGACTGAGAGGTGACACTGGAGTTGCATTCTGGTTACAATTATAGTGTATTACACATATATAAAAGAAGGAATAAATTGCATGAGTGACAATGTTAGGGATCATTGGATCCAACATATATGTACACAAATCCATATGCTCCCTTTGTGATGCTTCCCAATATCAGATAGATCATTCTGGTTTGAGAATTTACTTCAGTTCCTAAATCTGCAGATCTGTTTGGCTATTGCAACAATAGCTAGAAATATTTTAGATATTGAACTTGCCCTGGAAAGAAATATTTTTTGGAGAAAAATGCCCTAGGAAAGAAAACTAGAGGAAAAGCATTTGAGCATTTTAGGAGGACAAATCTTGGGCCAGAATCTAATAACCTTATTCAAGTAGTAACATACTTCTTAAACAGTCCCACTCACCGACAAAGCCACTACCTGTTCAAGGAAAGAGATCAAAATCTGTCCCGTGATGAATGGGTGAACACTGGAATTACCCAGAGGAAAATCTTGCATGACGTAGCACCACTCCCATCTAGCAGCATCAGTGGAAATTATCAATGCCAAAAAATTTACTAAATTTTAGTAACTAAAAAGAGAAAAGAGGGATAAAAGATCAGAGAACAAGAGAGAGCAGTGCAGTGACTCAGAACATCTTCTATTTGCAGTTATTCTACTGACTGTAGGTGAAAAATTAGAACAGAGCTTTGAAATGGACTAATAATTTCTGCTTTATTCACCAGTAACCACCTCACACAAGATCTGTCTACAGACTGACATCTAGTGGAGATAAAACAATATTCTGCAGAACTGAATAAAAAAAATTCTGAATTTTACAGTTTTACAAAGTAAATAATTATACACAGTTCATTCATTAATTTCAATTTACATAGCTTAAAAAGAAGCTTATTGTAGGACCTTTGTCATAAATTAAAAACAGAATCACATAAAAATGGTAAAATCAGCATTATTTCCATTTATCCTACGCCAAAATTAAACTAACACCCAAACAATAACATATCGGGATTAATTTTTGAAACATTTCTGAAAATTAGTCCAATATTGCTTTAAGAAATGTTACTGAAAATACCATTACCAGTTATCAACACAAAATAACATGAAATTATACCTAAAAATATTTACTAAAGTATTCAACAGATTAAGAGCTAGGAACTAATGCGTTCAATCCCAACTCTCCTAAATCATTTACATTATTTGTGTATCAGTTTCCCATCTGCACACACCACTTAATGCTTACTCACAGAGATGCAAAGAGAATTAATTTGTTAATTTTGGTCTAGCATTATGAAAAACAAAATCTATATAAGTGTAAAGTCATTATTTTATTAGCACTAGTAGGTGTTTGATTCTTACAAGAAGCATATTAAAGAAGGAACACATACTAGAATTAGAGTAAAAATAACTTCCTCAGAAGACATTGAGAATTCAGTCACACTGGGCTTCACAGTGTATTTGGGATTTAATCCCCATATACAGGGCTTTTCATTTACTAAACAAGGAAGCCACCAAGAAACTGCTATCAACCACAGAGACCCGAACAAAGGAAAGATACTTTTTCAACTGATATGTAAAGGCATGCCACAAAGTTCAGCTAATTATACCTCTGAAGGGAAGCTTTGAATCTATTCATATTTGGTATTATTTTTCACAGTATCACATTACCAGAGTGAAGATTTTTAATAAGCTTAGTTGTACAGATGTATTGTTTAAAAAAAAATCAGCCATTTGACTTTACTAAACAATCAAATACAGAGATTAAATCAGACAGGCTCATTTTGCATAGAATGGCTATAAGGCTTGGCCTCTGCTGAATTCATAACTTTAATTTAAACTAAATCTCTGTGAACCTTCACCTTTTATTAAAAAGTAGCTATTACTTGTGAGAAAGTTTTGCTGGTACCCAGATAATTCTATTATTTGCATCAACTTCTTGCAGCTCCTCTGCATGCTGAACAGAACAACTTAACTGATGATTTGCTTCCTTTAGTATAGAACTACTGATAAACTTTTTCTGTCTCCTTTCTATACAGCATGGGAATCACAGGGGATTTAGCTGCAATTTTCCCAGCTTACGGCTGGATGAAAGAAAGGCCTGAAGCTGAAGGGGCTATATACACAAGTACTCCAAACTGTAGGGAGGCCCAGACTCTCATCTGAATAAAATAAAAGCTCTGTTCCAACATGTGTACTATCTATATCGCTAACATATCATTCATTTACTAGTACTAGAATATGGTTTTTTACTAGACACATTACACCACATACTGATCTGTGTACTTGCACACAATCATACAATGTATTGTAAACCTCGAAGGTACCAGATACTTTCCTGTAAATATTCTACAAACAGTAACAAATGGCATATTAAAATCTCTGTTAGGGATGGTTGGGGCTACTTTTTTTATTCAACTGAGGCTGTTGATATTCACTGAATACAAATACAAATACTGATTTCCACCCTGGAGAGGGTGGAGAGGGGAGTGAGGTAATGGGAAGAGAGTGTTGGCTAAATGATGACTTGAAGGCAGGAACAGGAAGGGGGAATCAGGCACCACGGGATGTGGCAAGAGGTGCTGGATCATAATAAAAAATGGCTGGTGCCATGTGGAAGCAGACGTTTAAAGTATCTGGACCAGATCCTATGCCCTTTGAAGTCAATGGAAACAAGATCGAGCCCTTTGTATTTTGTTTTTGACTCATTCATCTAAATATTGGTAAAATGGATGGATTTGTATAAATGTGAATAAAAGGTTTGTCATGTCCCTGACACCACATAATATTATAATATACATGGTGATACAAATTACACATTGGTAAATGAGTATTAGTGATCATACATTAGTAGAAGTTCCAAGATAAGGGGGAGAAGGATGAGGTTGTAGCAGGAAAAACAAGACACAGGAGAGTGTAAGATAAAGTAGGTCCCCTCAGTCTTTGGGCCTGATTGTCTATCGTCCTTCCATTTTATGCCTGTATAATTCAAGCTCTTTATTTTACACACCTTGGTGGGTTGTTTTTCCTGCTTCATCCATATCCATCCACCCCTCAATGTACAACGTACCAAATTATCCTCTCACTCATTTACTGAGTTGTAATTTATACCTCTATCTGCATAGCTTGTGAATATAGGCCCTAGTTTCTGGAGTATTGTCATATTTTTCATTGGTATATAGAAGTCATATGACATGTCAAAATTGAATCATAGAGGCCTAGTGTTTTTTAATAGAAGACAAAGGTTTGTACAATCATGTTGTTAAACAGGGAATTTGGGAATGGTGTATGCCTTCATTCCTGAAGAAAGGAGTGCCTAGTAAAGAGGAATCTATTATAAATCACATTTTTAGTGAGAATGGCAAAGCTGCATAAAACTCTTGCCTTAGGGAATCTGTCTAATTTGTCAGCTAAAATTCAGTCTCCTGATAGAAAACTAGTCTATTCATGCTTCATGGAGACTAATTACCCACAGAAAGAATCTGTTCAGGGAACTGTCAACAATGACTTAGTGTGGCATAATCATCATATGGGATTTCAAAGCTTCCAAAATCAGTGGAGTTCCCCCCGCTCATTGTGCCATGCCTTAGACATGCATCAGTTCCTTATCTCTCTCTCTCACACACACACATCACTTCGCAACCTGGTGGGTGGTGTCTCCTAAGGAGAATGAAGTTAGGGTGACCAGATGTCCCGATTTTATAGGGACAGTCCCAATTTTGGGGTGTTTTTCTTATATAGGCTCCTATTACCCCCCCCCCCCACCCTCTGTCCCGGTTTTTCACATTTGCTGTCTGGTCACCCTAAATGAAGTACCATCTTCATGGGTTATTCCCAATAAACTGAAAAATAGGAAGAGAACTTGCTTTGTCTCTTAGGCTTGGTCCACATTGGGGCGGGGATCAATCTAGGAAACGCAACTTCAGCTACGAGAATAGCGTAGCTGAAGTCGACGTTTCCTAGATCGAACTAAGTTTACTTACTGCAGGTCCACGCGGCGCAGGCAAGCTCCCCCGTCGACAGCGCTTCCTCCTCTCAGCGAGCAGGAGTTCCACAGTCGACAGGGGAGCACTTCTGGGATCGATTTATCGCGTCCAGATGAGACGCGATAAATCGATCCCAGAAGATCGATCTCTACCCGCCGAATCAGGCGGGTAGTGTGGACCTCGCCTTAGAAAGGATTTTCCATTTCTGTGTTATAAATGGAAATAGTGTGCTACTAGTGACAATATAGAAGTGCAATGAATATGAAAGTCAACCACTATATCTACAGTGATAACTTGCATAAGATTTTTTGAATGTATAAGGGTAATCATTTCCATACAGTGTACACCAGTGTAAAGCGGAAGAAAATCTAAGTGGAGTTACGCCAGATTTTGCACCTTATACGTCAGAAAAGAATGTGTCTCTATGGATTTTAGGGGTAATAAAAGCCACTCTGAAAATTTTCTAACTACAGATCATAATTTATTTCCCAAAAGAAAAAAGGAAGTTATATATAATGGAATGGAATTCATCTGCTATTAGTGGAACAAATTCTAAACACCTGCGTTTCCTACTGATATCAGTGGAAGTCTGAGGTGCTTAGCACCCCTTAGGATCTAGCTCAGTCCTTAGGTCCTTACTCAGGGGAGTGTTCCTTGAGTAATGGCTGGATCCCAAGATGAGCAGATTCCCTACAATTATCATTTTAGTCAATGAGTACAGCAGTGCTCAATACATGTCAGGATCAAGTCGTCATCCTGCACGGTGCTCAGCCCATAGAAGTAGATTCTTAGAACTTTACAGGATCGGACCTTCAGGAAGGTCTTCAGCATTGTGTCCATTTTGTTTAAAAGGAAACTAGTCCCCTTGCTGAATAAGGCTTAAAACAGATAAAAACGTTGGGTCAGGAAAGGGTGTATATCAGCTTTTGTTTTACAACAGTGGGTTAAAAACAAAATCTTAGTTAAGATGCTATTCATTACCAGAAATCATTGTTGCAAGTAAACAAGCTTTGAATATACTGCTGCTGACTAATTCAGACTCTGATTCAACAAAGTACTTAAACGCATGGTTAATTGTAAAAATGTGAATAGTCCTACGAAGTCCCTACAATGGGACTACTCACATGCTTAAAAGTAGGCATGTGTTTAAGTACCTTGATGAATCAAGGCCCCACTGCTTTATTTGATTCATAAATGCCATCAATAACTAGTAATTTTTCAAGGAGTGCAATAGAGAAAAAAGGAGCATAACTGTCCAAAAGAAGGCACTGTTAAGTGTTTACTTTTAAATAAAAGCACACTTTTGAAATATTAAATAAAGAGGGATTACAATATCCAAGTCACTCCAGCCTATCTCAAAAACAGTGATACCAATTAATGATTTACTCTAGGTTTATACATCTATTTGCTTTGGTATTCATAAAAAATGCACTGTTACCTTAGTGACCTGAACATCACACATAATTTAGTCTATCCTTGATCTAAAGTACACCCTCTTAAGGAAATGCACATAGTTTCTCATGAGAACACTTTCCCCTTTTTCATTGTTTGTAAAGGAGGAAATAATGAATTGGTTTGTCCTGAATGGGCCATTTTTGATCCTTTCTTTTCTCCCCATTACTAATGATATCTGAGATTTAAACACCTATCAACATCTAACTCAACCACCCGATTCACAGCACTCTACTAACAATACCCTCAGTCTTAACAGAGAAACACCAATTTTACTCATTTTATCAGTCTTGAAATATCATCCACCCCTTTCCAACAAATTCATTAAGCTACAAAAGGCTAGTTTCTTCCCCCAGCCGCCTTTTAAACATGTAGAGCCTGATTCTCCATTGCCTTGCGTGTTGTGTGCTCATTTACACAAGTGCAAAAATCATATACTCTGATATGCTAGCTTTTTACATTGACTTTGCACTCACATGGCTGGATTCATAGTAGCCCTGTGGCCCCCTTTGTGCTGGTGTATATGGCATAAGGGGCTTGCAAAGCAGCTGCATGGCCACTTTTCCAGCTTCTCCTAGGGAATACCGTGGCAGAAGACGACGTCTATGGGAACTGTGGACCCAGCCCTGTGCCCCTCCCCACAGAGCAAAAGATTCTTGTGCAGAGGATAGCTGAGAAGCAAGTCAGAGTTGGGAGGGAAGGGGCTCAGATAATCTTAAATCCTGACAGGTCTGCACCATTGCAAAGTCCCAGAGCAACCATTGCAGCAGGAGCACAAATTAGGGCTGCCCTCGTCTGTGCTGGTGATTGAGGTGGCCCCTGGCGGTTCCTGAGCAGGGAGAAGCACAAACCACTTCTCTTCCTTCCCTGTCTGGCATAGTGCCAGCATGGGGATGAACACCAGGAATGAGCACAGGTATGAATGACAGTACAAGGTGGAAGGCATTGGAGAGTCAGGCCCTTAGTGAATTTAATGTTCCTGAGAAATGATGGATGGATAGCCCTAGAAACGATCCACTGAGCAGGTCAGGCATGAGCAATGCAGACTTCTCCACACTACCCTGCCAATATCAAAAACAGCAAGGAGACTTGTCAAAGGATGTGGTTTACATGGCAAATAAAAGTTGATTCCAGATGTTGATTTTTTGAATTAGAGATTTATACAAATGTGCAAGAAGAAAACAAATAAACAAACACAGACTTAAAGCCTCAAAATAGTCACAAAAATCATTACTCAGTATCACATACTTATACCACAATCTTTGCTGAGCACCTATTGACCTCTTGCTCCCAAAGAACTGAATTTAGGATGATCTGGTTCTTCATCTCTTAGCCCATGTTTCTCAAAACCACACCTTTTCAAACAGTCACCTCACTGTGTCATTTTACCTCCAGTAATATCGCTAAACAACAGCATTTCATTTGTTCTGTTGCAGGCAGGGGGTCTCACCAAAAGGAAAATATTTTTACAGAACTACTGAGAGAGAGTCAGTAAATGAAGCTGTGACAGAATGACAATTTCCTGCAATAGCTTGAATTAATGTTTTTGAATTAAGCTAGACTTGACTGAATTAGGTTAATACCTTTGGAGGTCCAGGGTATTAAAAATGCAACTGTTTAGGTGTTATTGTGGAATTTGTATGGTTTTCTGTGGGAACCGTGAATAGGAGAACAGCAGCAGGTGATTAGGCACATTCATTTAGGCTGTAACATCTCCAGAGAAACCTCCCCCTGGAAAAGTGTGCATAAACTAGTTCAAAGAGACGAAGCAAGAGGTTTTTGATAAATAGCCTGGTTTTAAACTGGCCTTCTTCCTGATCCAGCAAATGGACAGGAACCCTGTGTTCATGGAGGGCCCCAATCCTTAGGATACTATTGGAAGGATTGAGCGTACAGACGCCCCATGTGACTGTGTGCTTGTTCTGAGATGAAGCTGTGATGCACTTGTAGCCACAAGGAATCCTCTTGTGTGGAGGTTTGAAGGGCTGCTCCTGTCAAAATCCATATTGGAGTTGGGGTTAATTCTGGTAAGCTTATTAGTATGAATGTAGGTCTTTTTATTGTTTTGAATATGTTTTCTCTGTAAATGTTTTTTAGCTTAAAAATAAAGTGGGTTGCATAGGAAGTGCTGTGTGTTACCTTAGAACTGTAGGAATTACACCTGTTAACCATCTCTGAAGAGAAAGTAAGCAAGTGTCTTTGGGCAAACTGTACTGCAATATACACAGTGAAGGCAGCGAACTGTGCAGCTTGGAAATACCCTGGTCGGAAGGGAGAGAGACATGGGTCTCCACCCAGAAGAGGCAATAGCTGGGGAGCTGGAAGCCTGAGAGTGCGTGCCATTGCTGGACCACTAAGGGGAAAATAACAGTGCAGTTGCCCTGAACTGTAACAGTAGGGAACCCAAGCTGCTAGACTGAATATATAAATTATCTAATTGATGTTATTTGTTCTTTGATATAAAAATGTGCTGTTAATTATCTATGGTTTTTTTAAAACAAACAAAACAGTATAAATTTGAGTCACGCAACCCAGACAAAAAAAAAGACTAACCCAGCCATTAAATAAAAATAGCCTGTGTATATGGATGAGTTTTGCATCACCGCCAGAACGTTAACAGACTCTGCCAGACCTATCGAGGGTGTTAATTCCAGTCTGTCTATCTATTGGTGCATTTTTAATGAAACCATCATTGTGATATCTGGACGTCAAGTATAGTTAGGTAGGCACCCTTTACTAGAAGGGCCTCTGAACTTTAATTGGGAGTGTTCCAGTTGGGAAGATCCTGTGTACTGCAATCTAGCCTTGGAGACCACAACCTCCATGATGCCTTGGGGGAAGAGAGAGACTTTCTCTTCCAGGGAGTGAGTGAGTGAGAGGTGCGGTTGTGGGCTCCATTTTGGGAGAGGAGCTGAGCTTGCTTGTGTGGAGTTCTGTCCATGGCAGGAGCTGCTGCTAGGAAGCCAGAAGCTGCTTCTGACAATCTGCTGGGGCTTTAATTGAGCAGGGAGCCTCAGCGGTGGTTGGTGGCTTCACTGGAGCCAGGGCAGAGGCTCTGAAAGCAGTGTGAGTAGTCACCACCCTTGTTTGGAAAAGTACTTGCAAGGGAAGGGGCACAGCAAAGAGACTTTAAGGGATTGTCCATGGGCGGCAGGTATCAAAGACCAGGGCAGGCTAAGCCTCCCCAGACCCAGGCTATGGCCCCGCCCAGGTTCTGGCATGAGGCCCTGCCCTCACTCCCCCTCTACCCTGAAGCCGGCAGAGGCTCAGCTCCAGACAGTGGCCAGGGGCAGCACTGGGGCTGGCCCAGCACAGCTGGGGTGGGCGGGCTGGGGCTCCTCGAGCTGCGGGAGGTGGGGGGGGTGTCTCAGGGCTCCTCCGGTTGTGGGGTGGGGCACCTCTGGGCTCGGGCAGGGGGGCTTACCTCCCCAAAGTAGGGGTTCACCCACTATCCATGGAGTTGTCTGAGTCTGAGAAGAGGCAGAGTGGTCTTCTCATTGAACCAGGACCCAAGGTTGCTGACATTTGGTTAAGACAATTCCAATCTTCAGAGGAGTTGTGCAGCTTGTTGCCTTGGCTGGACTGATTCAGTGGACCCACAGGGTGCTGTCTCCAGTTTCGAGATCTTCAAGTGCACCCCCACAAGTGTTTAGAACTCTGAAATCCAGAGCAGTGTGCACTCCAGGGTGGCGTAAATGGTGGCAGTGTAAATGCAAATTAAATTAGCTTCATTTATTACTGTAAACTATATTTGTTAATTTATGTATTGAACTGCTCCCTGCTGATTTTAAATGAGTGGTGATATTTAATCTCAGTCTGTTGTCATATTTTCTTAAATTGTTAAGTAAAGGTGTGTTAACTTTAATCTAAATGTATAGTGTTTATAACTGGTATTTTTAAGTTAGACCTATTGCACAGATTAGTTTAGATTTATTCCTGGAGGTTCCCAAGGCATGCCATCGAGTGTGTACAGGGCCTATCCATGTGGAGGCACCACCAATTTTAATTTCCTTTTCAAGTAAAAGGACTGAAGCTGAGTGGGGGACTGAGGATTCCTACCTCTCCAACATCACCACAGAGATACTCAGGATCTCCTTTACCATCAACAGCATCAGGCGCCCAGGGACACAAGGGAGTGTTGCCCGCTCCCAAGTAACCCAGGGAGGAAAGAAGAGGTTACAATTACATACAAGCATAATTTGTTTATAAAAGATACATGGGCTCCCTCATTCTGCGATAACTCTCACTAACATTACGTACAAATGTAAAACAAAAATAAAAATGTCACGAACATAGTATACCACCATTTTTTCTCTCTCCCTGCCAGTTTATAAATCTGTCAGTCTTAAAGCTGGTCACAATTTTCCAGATTTCAATTTTTGGCCAAAACTTTTTCCTCAAAATTTTGATTTTTGATGAAAAATGGGATGAAAACTTGGGCAAAAAACATTCTGTTTTTCAACTAGCTATAGAGCTTGTTGACATATTCCAATTTTAAAGATCGTGATGAAATTTTTTATCAAAATGTTAATGAGAAGAAGTGATTAAATGTTCATGAAAAATGTTCAGATTTTTTGACTAGCTTCCTCTTAACTAATGATGAAGTGCCTGTCTGATTGGTAAGTCACTCAGTCTGGGAACAGAACACAGCTCGAATATGGAATTGTGACTATCAAAGAGTCAAAGGAAGAGTCTCAGGGAACAATATGAGCAATCTATAGATTGAAATTTGTTTAATCACAAAATATAAGAGATGTTAAATTGACTAAATAAATTGTTCTTTGCAAATTGTTCACTCGGCCCTAAACGTAATCACTGCAGTACAAATCAAGAAGGCATTCTGTGGCAGCTGCCTCGTCTAAGAGACATGGTGACGGATGAAAAAACCCACACTGACCACTGAAGCCATATGGAGATCCAGAAGCAATCTGGGGTTCAGAAGCATCCCTACATTGCAAACCTGGAAAAGGATAGGATCACGCTTCCAACACTGGAAGCAGATATCACTCCCAAATATTGTCTGATTGCTTCCTGAAAGAAATGAGAACATTAATTGTATTAGACTGAGTTTTAGTTAGTTTGTCCTATCTTGGCTGGTCATTGGAAAACACAGAAAGTGGGCCATCAGATTTGATGAAAAAAATCTATTTTCTCATGACACCACAGCCCACTATTTCATTGGAGAATTAAGCCATTTATCAATATAACAAGTACAGCACTTGCAGCGGCAATGCTACCATCCATAATGTTGCAACAATAGGGGTTGGAAGATAGTTCCACCTTCATGGCCATTCCGTCATTGGCTTCTCCACTATCAACTAAAGTACTAATTAATATGGTGACTTTTGTGCTGTGGACATCTGCCCACTAGGAACTGGACTGACACCACCAACTAATTTCAGACAGGCTACCAAACATCCACCAATTATTATTATTTATTATTATTAATTCATATTAAGGTTATGCCTAGAGTCTGCAGCTCCATTGTGTTATACACTGTACAAATATATAAGAAAGAGATGGTACCTACCTTGAAGAGTTTACAAACAGATTAACATCACGACCAACTTGCACAAAATTTGAACTAAGGACCTTTAGTTTGTTATTACTAAATCCCTAAGCCATTTAGTCCTACCTCCTTCCTTTCCCAGCACCATTTAAGATTAGTTTTACTACAACATGCAGGGAGCAATACCTACTGCTCTTTTGCTAACCATGATTGTACACATAATCCCTTCATGGCATCATGGAAATTTGGTGCAAGTTATTACTTAGCCAAGTACATGTGGTCACCATTGCAAAGGATTCAGCTCATTTAGGAATAGAATGTAGTCTTACTACTAACCCTGTGGAAAGGGAGGCTATAGCAGAACTACTTTAGGAGCAGTCTGTGATGAATAGGGGAATCTGTCTATACAGTTTGTGATTCTGGTTCATATTGTGAAGTTGTTCTTAGGAAACATTGCTGTATCATGGGATGCCTCTATGTCCATGTGTTTCCATCAGATCAGGGACAATGGAGGGATGTTAACCGTAACAACTGTACTTTGACCAAACAATGAATATGTTAAGGATTCCTTAATAAGGAAGTCATCCAATGCTTCTTCAACTTCCTTCAAGGGGATTTGAGGAAGTGGACAGAGCCGAAAAATCACCAGAAGGTGGACATAGGAACTAGCTGTCAGTGATGGGACATTTAAACTAGAAGACACATAGAGGCACACAGAATGGTTTGGGCAGGAGAGAAGAAGAGCACTGATCAACCATAGTTAGAGAAGGTTAGGTGGGATAGAAAGTCTCCATGATTGAGAAGACTAGCCATGTGCAGCAGAAGGCTTTCAGATGGCCCCAGAGGACTATGACCCAGCCCAAAGAGTGCTTGGAGTTACTGAGAAAACTGAGGCAGAGAAATATGTGAAGGGATTATTTTTAATATGTAACTTTAGGTGCCCTCGTGGCCAAGGTGGAGTCTGCTCTGCAGGCAGCTCTGGCCAAGAGAGGGCACGCGCAGGAATGCAGCAGGAGAAATCCCTTTCACCCCAGGGGCACCTGTTCCAAACCCCCCAGAGTGAACACACACACCCACAGGAAAAGTACAGTGGATATAACAAAGGGAGATATTTATTTACAGAGGGATGAGAGGAGAAAATAACAAGGGGAAATATAGAGGGAGCAGTAGAACAGGGCTGCATCCAAACCAAGGCCCCACAGGCCCAGTGGTAGCACAGTCTGGAAGGGCAGACACTGAGCAGTGTGTCTGCACACAGAGTTCAGGAGTCCTGAGCAAAGTTCCAGTCCGGTGGTGAGTCTTGGGTGCTCCTGGTTGTCTTCGGCACCAGTGAACTCTCCCCCAACAAACCCCTCTGGTGCCCTCTTCTGCCGCTCTCTGCAAAGCCACACAGAGCAACCACCTCCCCACTTAACTAGCTACAGCCTCCCTTCTTGTCCCCAATGCAGAGTCCCAAGCCCCAGGACTCACAGCCCCATGCAGCTCTGGGCACCCGTGATACTGGGTCCAGCTCTGGCCTGTCCGTCTTGGGTGATTCCTCCCTGGCACAGGTCTTCTCCTGGCTCCTGTCCTGAGCTGTCCCCAATCGGCCCTGTCCTTCTCAGGCTTCAGGCAGGTTCTCTCTCCTTCACTTTTCCAGGCCTCCGGCTGCCTCTCTCTCTCCCTGGAGCTCCAGCGCCGCCCCCTGGAGTTTCCCTCCTTTTTTCTTGCTCTCCTCCTTCCCCCTAGGAAAAAGATTTAAAGGGGCCATGATCTCTAAACCCCAAAAGGGTTACAAATAGATCTGTGTATTTCTCATGTGATTAATTAAAGAACAATAGTTGTTTAGAATCCTGTGTGTTTGTCTGTGTGTAGTGTGTTTTACACCTACCACGTGCTGGTGAAGAGTTAACCTGTGAACTCAAGATACCCACATGGTTGCAAGTCTAGGAAAGGGTATGCTTAAGTTATGGAAAGTCTGAGGGAATCAGTACTGGGGCTGGGCAGATGGACTGCTAGGGTTCAGCTTGCAGGACGGGGTGCCAGATAAAGGATCTGTACCCCGTGAGTGTCCACATAGAATCATAGAACTGGAAGGGACCTCAAGAGGTCATCTAGTCCAGTCCCCTGCACTCAAGGCAGGACTAAGTATTATCTAGACCATCCCTGACAGGTGTTTTACCAACCTGCTCTTAAAAATCCCCAACGTTGGAGATTCCACAACCTCCCTAGACAATTTATTCCAGTGCTTAACCCTTCTGAGAGTTAGGAAGTTTTTCCTAATGTCCAACCTAAACCGCCCTTGCTGTAATTCAGGCCCGTTGCTTCTTGTCCTATCCTCAGAGGTTAAGAAGAACAATTTTTCTCCCTCCTCCTTGTAACAAACTTTTATGTACTTGAAAACTGTTATCATGTCCCCTCTCAGTCTTCTCTTCTCCAGACTAAACAAACCCAATTTTTTCAGTCTTCCTTCATAGGTCATGTTTTCTAGACCTTTAATCATTTTTGTTGCTCTTCTCTGGACTGGACTTTCTCCAATTTGTCCACATCTTTCCTGAAATGTGGTACCCAGAACTGGACACAATACTCCAGTTGAGGCCTAATCAGCGCAGAGTAGAGTGGAAGAATTACTTCTTGTGTCTTGCTTACAATACTCCTGCTAATACATCCCAGAATGATTTTTGCTTTTTTTGCAACAGCATTATTACACTGTTGACTCATATTTAGCTTGTGATCCACTATGACCCCCAGATCCCTTTTCACAGTACTCCTTCCTAGGCTGTCATTTCCCATTTTGTACGTGTGCAACTGATTGTTCCTTCCTAAGTGGAGAACTTTGCATTTGTCCTTATTGAAGATCATCCTATTTACTTCAGACCATTTCTCCAGTTTGTCCAGATCATTTTGAATTTTAATCCTATCCTCCAGAGCACTGGCAACTCCTCCCAGCTTGGTATAGTCTGCAAACGTTACAAGTGTACTCTCTATGCCATTATCTAAATTATTGATGAAGATATTAAACAGAACTGGACCCAGAACCGATCCCTGCGGGACCCCACTCGTTATATCCTTCCAGCATGACTGTGAACCACTGATAACTATTCTCTGGGAATGATTTTCCAACCAGTTATGCACCCACCTTATAGTAGCTCCATCGAGGTTGTATCAAAAGCCTTACTAAAGTCAAGATATACCTCATCGACTGCTTCCTCACTATCTACAAAGCTTGTAACCCTGTCAAAGAAAGCTATCAGGTTGGTTTGACATGATTTGTTCTTGACAAATCCATGCTGACTGTTATTTATCACCTCATTATCTTCTAGGTGTTTGCAAATTGATTGCTTAATTATTTGCTCCATTATCTTTCCTGGTACAGAAGTTAAGCTGACTGGTCTGTAATTCCCCGGGTTGTCCTTATTTCCCTTTTTATAGATGGGCACTATATTTCAGGGCTTTGGAGCTGTGCTCCGGCTCCGCTCCAGCTCCAGGCAAAAACCTGCAGCTCCACTGCTCTGGAGCTGCTCTGCACTCCAGCTCCGGGCTTCGCTCCAAAGCCCTGCTATATTTGCCCTTTTCCAGTCTTCTGGAATGTCCTCTATCTTCCATGACTTTTCAAAGATAATTGCTAATGGCTCTGATATCTCCTCAGTTAGCTCCTTGAGTATTCTAGGATGCATTTCATCATGCCCTGGTGATTTGAAGACATCTAACTTGTCTAAGTAATTTTTGACTTGTTCTTTCCCTATTTTAGATTCTGATCCTACCTCATTTTCACTGGCAGTCACTATGTTAGACGTCCAGTTGCCACCAACCTTCTTGGTGAAAACCGAAACAAAGAAGTCATTAAGCACCTCTACCATTTCCACATTTTCTGTTTTTGTGTTCCCCCCATCATTGAGTAACAGGCCTACTCTGTCCTTAGTCTTCCTCTTGCTTCTAATGTATTTGTAGAATATTTTCTTGTTTCCTTTTATGTCCCTAGCCAGTTTGATCTCGTTTTGTGCCTTGGCTTTTCAAATTTTGTCCCTACATACTTTTGTTATTTGTTTATATTCATCCTTTGTAACTTGACCAAGTTTCCACTTTTTGTAGGACTCTTTTTTGTGTTTCAGATCATTGAAGATCTCCCGCTTAAACCACGGGGCTCTCTTGCCATACTTCCTATCTTTCCTATGCAGTGGGATAGTTTGCTCTTGTGCCCTTAATAATGTCTCTCTGAAAAACTGCCAACTGTCTTCAATTGTTTTTCCCCTTAGACTTGCTTCCCATGGGATCTTACCTACCAACTCCCTGAGTTTGCTAAAGTCTGCCTTCTTGAAATCCATTATCTTTATTGTGCTATTCTCCCTCCTACCATTCCTTAAAATCACAAACTCTACTATTTCATAATCACTTTCACGCAAGTTGCCTTCCACTTTCAAATTCTCAACCAGTTCCTCCCTATTTGTCAAAATCAAATCTAGAACAACCTTCCCCTGGAAGCTTTCTCCACCTTCTGAAATAAAAAAAAATTTCTCCAATATATTCCAAGAACTTGTTGGATATCTGTGCCCTGCTGTGTTATTTTCCCAACAAATGTCTGGGTAGTTGAAGCCTCAAAGCCACATAGAGGCCTCAAAACAGCAGCAGTGCCTGGATTCTGTTCAAACACCTGAGGTTTAAAGCATATGGGGAGTCAGAGATTGGATCTCCTCAGAGCAGTCTGGTGGGTGCACAAAGAGAGGTGTTTGGATAGATCTGCGGCACAGTCCAGGAATGGAATTGTGACTCAAAGTTACAATTCTCTCCCAGATTCACCTTTGCTGAAGTTATCTGCTACTGGCCCATACCACTAGCAGATTATTTTCCTTCTGCATGAGATCAGTTGTGCTGGCTGATGTGCTGGCCAAAACTCTACTTGTTCCCCACCACTGCTAACCCAATCTCCACCCACCTCTGCAGGGACAAGGACCGCTGGTAGCCCATGCAAGGGAGTAAGGGAAGGGCCTTACACCCCCTTATTCTCTTGCATGGGTGTGAAAGGAGAGAGACAATCTTGCCTTTAGGTAGCTGAACTAGGTACTGAAGATGGTAGAGGCCAAATAAATTCCAGATTGTAGCTGGCTGTGAACCAAACTTTATAGCTGGCAATGGCCACCAATTTAAATGCTAAGAAGTGACACATAGAAAGGAAGAGATGGCTGAAAGTTGAAAACTGGAAACTTAAAATACCATTTTTACTTCGTGTTATCATTTTAGGGAGAGGGGTTGATTTTCTGATCGTACTGTGCATTTTCCAAGGTCATCTTAGCTACGGTGCACATGCTTGTGGTTCTCCATCATGAATTCCATATCAGGCCTTGAGCCAATAAAAATAGAAAATCTCTGTATTTGATATATATATATATATAGTCAAAAAAAAATGTTCCAGTTCACTCCAAACTTGTGTTTTTCTGATAAGTACCACAGTTCTACTGAGCTGTGCCCTTAATAGGTAATATATTATGAAATCACAACTATTTTCCTTAGCTATGTTAAGGTATTGATCACGCTATCTAAATCTATCCAAAACTCATACGCCAAAGTTTTCAAAGTGGGTACTTTAACTCTTTATGGCTGGGAATTAAATTGCCCAACCCCCACTGAATTTCAGTGGGTGTTGGGCACCTTATTCCTACAGAACAATTTGAAGATTCCAGGTTTAATGCCATACTTAAGCACCTAAATAAGTGGCCTGATTTATAATGGGGTTTGTTTTTCTTCAGAAGAACGTTTACAAAAAATAAATTTTTTGCAAATAATCCTATTTTTGTGTGAAGGGTCAAACAAGAAGTTTTTGTGTAGCTATCTGGAAATCTCTTTGATTTCCCTACTCATTCAAATCAGGAAGCAGAAGCAATTCCACACTATGAATAACAAACACTCCAAGCAAATAATTTGCAGACAACTGAAAGGCTAAAATGTTTTTATTATTAACCTTATTCACGTAAGGCTCAATGCTGAATAATGGGGGGGGGGGAATGTAGAAATCTAAGGTTTTTGTTCACAACTTGCTACCAACAAATAAAAAACAACTACTAAATGCAAAATCCATTAACAAAATTATTCACCACAAAGAACTTGCCTAGCTTATACCTCACAGTGCTTTTCTCTGAGAACAGGGGTGCTGGTCTGGTTTCTTGGCCAAATTCCAATTAAGGTAATTATATTCTGCTTACCTGAGTTCTCCCTTCAGCTTACCGTGATATGCTATATGTCTTACTATCCTAAACTGTTTTCTAGCATAGTGTCAAAAGCTTGCTACCTTCCATTCCATGTTGCCTGGCTTTGGGTTTTGTTAAAAAAAATAAAAATGAAACGTACACATAGAGTACTAGGCATCATATTTCTCAGACCATTAACACTGAAACATGGGAAGAAGTCATATCGTTGCTGAAGCCCAACATTTCCATGATTTTTTATACAATTTAAAAAAAAAATCTTTTAATACTCCAAGGCCAGATGTTTCTGCCCTGCCAAACCTGTCAGGCTAGAAAGTGCCCAAACTGTGCTCAGCCTCAAAATGCTGCTGCCTGCTATTATTATTATATAGGAAACAAATGTCATCTTGGCAGCCTTCTAGTGCCTCTTAAAGTTATGAACCTCGCATCTTAATAATTGCTCTGTGGGTTTGGGGATTATCTGCACTTGACTTAAAGTTCTCGAGCAAACTGAAAAGCTCTTTAAAAGTCTGAAGACTGTTCCTGCAGCTCCACCTTTTGGGAGCTGGGGATCAGCCAGGATAACTGAGGCTGGTTACTTCTGTTCTAGGGAAGGACTTAACCTTGTTGTGCTTGTGGCTGACAGATTAATCACCTGAAAAATGTAAAACCTCTAAAATACTTCATTCTTTAAAGACCTGTCAACACCTTACATAAAGTCGTAACTTCACTCTCTTTTGAGACAATTCTTTTTATATGTACTAGAAACTAATTTGTATCATTAGGGACACATACACAGAGAACCTTTACTAACAAGGTTGTATGCAATGTTGTAGCCGTGTCAGTACTGGGATATTGCAGAGATTAGGTAGGTGAGGTAATATCTTTTATTGGACCAACTTCTGTTGGTGAGAGAGATAAGCTTTCGAGCTACAGAGAGCTCTTCTTCAGGTCTGGGACAGGTACTTAGGAGTGTCACAGCTAAATACAAGATGGAACAGATAGTTTAGCATAAGTAGTTAGCACATGTTCTAAGGGATCATTCTAACAATCTTGTATTTAGCTGTGATACTCAAAGTACTTTACCCAGACGGAAGAAGAGCACTGTGTAGCTAGGAAACTTGTCTCTCTCACCAACAGAAGTGGGTCCAATAAAAGATATTATCTCACCCACCTTGTCTCTTTACTAACAAGGGTTCATCAAGTCTTTCTGCTTAATCCTCACCTGAAATCATAGAGACAAATTTCAGCCCAGGAGGAAGAGGGTGTGATTTCATCCACTTGGATCTTTGGAATACAGTGGCATCCACTTACGCCAGAGTTGGCCTATAATCCTTAAACTGCATGATCATAAATGTTTGTTGCATAAGGGCCTCATCCTGCAAGATGCTGAGAGCCCTGTAGTTAATGTTTAACTTGATTGACTTTAATGGGAGTTCAAAGCATCAGCACCTTACAGGATCAGGTGTTAAACAATCATGATGTCACAAAGAGAGGCATATATGTGGGGTAGAAGCAAGGGATATGTACAAACCAAAACCTGGATCTGAACACTTCCTGAATGTTGGAAAAATCTGCATCAGGATTACAGCTCAGGTCCATCTCTAATACAAGCAGCAGAAACATGTTGTCATTAAAGAAAGGCCTGACCCCAAACCTATTGAAGGCAATTGAAAGATACACACTGCCTTCAGTGGGATTTGGATCAAGACCATAATGAAGTTTAAAATGAAAAGATAGAATGGAGGCCAAGCATGACCTCTGGAAAAACAGAATTTCAGAAGAATAAATCTTTCTTACTTGATTGTTCCATAATAAAGATTAAGTTAAAAAAGTAACCACAAAACAAACACAATATAAATGCCCCCACCACCTTTTTTACCATTAACCTGGGATTAAACTGCCTTCGTGTGTAATGAACATTTATTTTCCTTTCTTCACTTTTAATGTTCTTAAACTACCCCCCAGACTTGTCAGTTCCATTTCAGACTGGTAAATATTCTATACACACAGAAGCAATTTTATATATATATATAATCATAGTCATGATTGTTAAATTGGTTTCCAGCCCTACAGACTGTGTCCCTCCAGAATCTCAATTAAACGCTTGACAAACCACATGGCTACTCTAATCCCGCTTTAAAGATCGCTGTTAGTAAGGATGGCAGACAGCCTTACTTTTCCATTGGAAGACTCAGAGACCTAGTTTTACTTGGTCTCTGTTTAAAAATACTCTGTTTTCCCCCTTGGCTCCACAGTTCATGTTTCACTTGTAATATTCTGCCTCAGTTCTCTAGACCATGCAACAATCTCTTCTTTGTTTAGCTACTACCTCATTTCTCTCTATTAGCCTTTAATCCCTGTCAGGGTTTCACCTTTGCAACGATGAGGTCACAGCTCACGTTGATTGGGAAAGGAAATCCTGATGATTGTTGCTGACAGAAAGCTGATAATGCTGTTTTTGGCAGCAATAAATTCTCAGTCTCCGAATGAAGACTAATCTTGGAGCTAGGAATCAGCTCTTTCAGTCGTTGTTTTGGCCTCATTCACAAATATTTTCCCATGCTCAAGCTCCCTGACCTTTGGAGTATTCAATACTCCTAAGTTATTGTGTGGAACTCTTTATTTAAGGATACAAATAAGTAGCAATCCATTTGTGAGGGACAGGTAAAAATATGAAATAAAATCATCCATATTATCTCTATCTTGAGTGTAGGACTCTGAGCTACTCATTTCTTTCTGCATCTGGTGTGACAGTAAGGACTAAATTTAGGCCTGCGGTTGAGCTATTCTGTTTGTTTGGTCAGCATTCTCGTGTGTCAAATAATTGTCATTCTGACAACAGGACCTGTGATTTTTATTTGCACTTTTATAGTGCATAGGCATGTTGCACAGAAGAAGCTGAGGTAGGCAGGAGGTTATTTTTTTAAATTTCAAATTAATGTTACCACTGTAGATCCTTATCTTACAAATTCACCATTTTGAATGTATGCTATTATGGTTCACCTACAATGCCCATAAACAAAAAAATATCCATTTAAGTTGTCTCAACAGTTTCAACATCATTCATTGCATACAATCTTAATCAGCATATACCAGCTGTTCTTTTTCTTGTCATGTACAAAGGACAGGAGAATTCACAAAATGAGTGAGTAGCAATGATCTCATAGGAAATCTATATCCATGGAGAAGAAGATGCAAGATTCCACAAGAACATTAAAAGCAAAGTTCTGTAACATTTTCTCTTTCCCTCCGCACCATCCCTCCAGTATATCTCGTCTTTTCAAAAAACACTTCCTCACTTCCTGCTGGCCTATAATCTATATAATGAAGCTTCACTATCAAATGAACTCTCTCTAGGGCAGGTATACCTTGGACCACCCCTAAGAGGAATTCCACATAATGTAGGGTTGGTGACTGTATGCTTAGTGTGAGTACCTCAACTCTCCATCACCATCCCAATATGGCTTTTATTTTTGACTGGCCCCTTACCACTACAGTGGGCCAAATCCAAACCTTTTATTAGAATATCCCTGGACTCTGATATGAATGCAGATCCAAACATTACAGCGTGGGTAGCTTTCTACTATAAAATGGGTGTATTTTACTCCCTTTCCTGCTACTAATAGCAAAGCTTCAAGCTAGCACGAACAGCTGGTATCATTTTAGTCATGCAATTCTTATATAATCTACTTTTATTTTCTCTCTCTTCTACTGCATACTTGGCCTTCCAAAAATAGTGTAAATTAAATTCTTTGACTGTGTTGTGTTTCCAGAATACACTCTCTCACCATGTCTTTTGGAGAGAGAGTATCCTGGAATACATTCATGAAGGGGCAGAATTGTTCTGTCCTCAATAGCTAGACATGCCCAAGTGTGTTTCTATCACAATCCTAAAGTCTAGGGACACCTCATTTACAGTCTGTGCTTGTATGTCACATATTCTTGTTCTTGTGTCACTTTTGTTCCCCCATAAGGTTGATCTTTTCAACTGTGTGCACCCAAGAAGAGTAATGGAAACCCTGCTGTTTGAGTCATTTAACCTTTAGGATTCTGGCTAATTGTGAGGTAATTTAACCTTCAGAATTGGCTCTTTTTGTTTGGAAGACTAGAAAGGCTACGAGGGCAGGGAATGGGGGCTGAATTGAGACTCCTGGGTGTGGTCAATTCCACCATATTCCTCTGGTCTGCCTAGGAGTCTTACCATACTTCCTGCAGGGTCCTGCTCGATGTTTGAAAGCCATTTGGAAATGGGAGAATGGCTCAGGAACTCAACAGCAGATGACGAGCCCAGCAGCTAGTACAACATAGACACTAGGGTGGTGTGCTGAGAGGCCAGCTGCTGAGGGTGATAGAGCAGATAGGGAGCAAGCTCCTTGCCTGCTTGGGGTGGAAGTTATTTCTGGGGGATTGGGAGTATGAGGGAGATACTTTTGGGGATAGTGAAGTGTGAGGGAGAGGAAAAGTAGAAGGCAGGGAGGTTGTTGTACTGGGGAAGAGTGGAGGGAAGAGATTGGAGTCTAGTTAACTCAACTTCCATTGCCCACTTTAGAATTAAGGATTAATGTCCTTCATCACTAGAAAATACATTGAGGGAACATGTTCTAGCAATAGTTGGGACTAGATGATCTTGCACTCATTTCCATCTTTAATTTCTGTGCACTTAGATACTGAGATAATGAGCATGACAAAAAACAAAAACTAAACAACCAGATAGACCCACATGAATCCATACAACAAAGACTACAGGATTAAACTCCCCCCACGCCCCCTCAAGAGTTCCATATTTATCTTTATTCTCAATTACAGATCTCCATATTTTGTACTGTTCACTGCAAATATTGGGCCAGTTTCTGCCTACTCCATACAACTCCATTTGACAAAATTTAGACCTCAACTACAATCCACACAACTCACATACCTTTCACATACACACAAATGCTCCTCAAAAGAGCGTTATGTGTAGTTAGTTAATAGAAAAGAAGACAGGAGATGGTGCTCAAGAATATGCCTCATTGTTCCTGGGTTTTGTAGGACCAGTAAAACTCCTCAATGTTGTGCACTGCAGATGGCTTCCCATCTGCGGTTCTTTACATGCAGCTCTTAACAAACATACCAACTACCATATTACACTGACTTTCATGCAGGCCTTTTATTTCAAAGATGTATTATTTTATTAAATCACATTCTTGGTGTTTTAATTAAGAGACAAACATAGCACGGAATCTAAAAAAAAAAAAATCTATATTTCCCTTGTGCACCAAGAAAGTAATGCTTGTATTGCTTTATCAGAATACTCTGTGCTATTGCTGAAACATACACCTAACCCCGTTCAAATTGGCATTCTGAATTTTGTCAGATGGGTACAAGCAGCAGTTCAACAACTAGAAAATCCTTTAAGGAAGCAAAATTTGAATGCTGAATACCACCAGGATTCAAGCCAGTTTAATCTGGTTGCAGAATGTAATTGAATCATTAAAGTCACCACAAGGTGTATTTTTTTCCACTGAATGTATTACTCCCATTTCAAAATATAATTGCTTAACCTAAAATAACCACAGTGTTATTTTCGTAAATCTATTTTGCAGAAGCTAGATAGTATACCTTTAAATCTTTCTTAAGTAATATAATTGAAGGCAGGATCTGGAAGACAGTATAACAGGGTTAATGCCATACCACAACTACTTAATAGCTCTTGGTATTGAGTATGGCCTTGGGTACTGGAAGTTTTACTTAAGAAATATGCTTTTCTAGGGAAAAAACACTTTCTGCAGTATCTTTTAACCCTATCGAATGCGTGCATATTTTTTCAATACTTAATTTTTATTTCTATACTGTCTTATTGGCCAAATGTAATGTAACAAATTACTTCAAGATTCTCTAGGTAATCTGATTGCTTACTTCAATTTAGCTGCTATCACCTTACCAATCTGTGAATCATAAATATGCTGTAAATTTACCTATAATGAGTGAGCAGATACTAATATTTATCACCACCTTAATTCCTGGTCTACTGAAACTTCCAGGAAGGTTGGAAGGAGGGAACTACCTTAGCTTCCCAGTCACCCAGACCCATGTTCCCCAACTACACACCTTAAAGCCTCTAGAGAAGTGGCTCTCCAGCACCAGACCTTGCAATGCCTCCAGGAGCATGGCACAGCTGGAAAAATCTATGAAGCTGACAAACACAAATAAGAGTGAATAATAGTAGGCCCTATATAACCATAATTATTGCCAGACCCTCAACCAGTTAATTATATTAGTTGCAAGACTATACATCATATATATAGTACACACAAAAATTACATTAAAAGAACATTAATAAGGGTACAACGTCAAGCACTCAAAAGTTAGGAAATACGAGAATTATTTCACTACCCCCATTTGTCCATATGCATTCTGATAGTCTTTAATTACATCACCACATACTATGGTTTCCATAGAACCTCGATGGAATTTCCATCAATTTCCACAATGTGGCATCATATTGACACTCACATGGTTTTTCAGCAAAGTTGAAACCTAAGGCTCCACCTCCACAGACCATTGTCACTTCAGCTAATCTAGTAAATAAAAGCGGTAGTAGGTTGTTATCCTCAGTGTGGAGCAGCACTAGCAGTGGATGGGACACTTTGCCAGTGGGTTTCACAGATATTTGCAGAGAACAGAGGAATGGCGAGACTCAGGTATCTTGGGTTCCATTCCAGACTCTGGAGGGGATGGTGCTCTAGTAGGTACAGACTCTTCTATCCATTCTGCCACAAGCATGACCTCTTCTACCCCATTCCCCCTCATCTTATCCCTGTCCCAGTCCTGTCTTGTTCCCACCACTTAGCTTCTCATCCTAATCTCATTCTACTCACCTAGCCAGCCGCAATCTCTGCTCCTCAGGCTTCTCATTCTAGTCCCGCTCACCTTGCCCAGCCAGTCCCTGTTCCCCCATCCTGAACCACAGCTTCTCATCAAATCTCTGCCCATCTTGTTCTTCCTGTCCCATTGGTTCTGAGTTCCTGTCTGCTTGCCCAGCCAATCCCAGTTCTTCAACCAATCTCAGTCTGCCCCACATCTACTGGCTCCCAGTCCTCCCCAACCCTATTTCCCTCCTGGGGTCCCAGTCCCAAACTCCTGGCCCAGCCTTCCTAGTCTTCACCCCCACCCCAAATCCCATTTCCAGCTTCCATTTCCCTGCTAGCCTTGAGTTCCAGAAATTTCCTCCACACTCCTTGTCTCAATCTGTTCCCCAGCCTAACCCACTCCCTCCTGAAGCTCTGGCTCTTGTCCCCTCTGCTTTCAAATCAGGCAGCTTCCTCTTCCACATTGCCTGGCTTCAGGAGTGGGGCACTGAGAGCGCAGGAGACTCCTGCTCTCATTTCAGGTGACCAGACCCAGATCTTGCATGACATGCAGCAACTCAGAGATGCAACTGCAGGGAAAGTCCTGCTCAGCAGTCCCAGGCTGGAGTATGCCCAGTGCAGATGGACTCTTCAAGGAAATAGCTGCCAAGATCTAAGACGTCTCTACTGAGTGTCTGCAAACTGCGATTTTTCAAAGGCTTATTACTTGGCCAAATTTGGGATGATTTTCATGGAGACAGCAGTAGGCACATCTGACATAATGGCCCCCCCCCTGCCAAATTTCAGATCTCTCCTCCAAAGCAGGGGATGCTAGAGCTGTTCAAAGAAAAGGTCACCAGACTTTAATATGGGGAAAACAACATATTTTCCTAATCATTGTTCTCGGAAACAGCTGAGCTGTTTTGTGTGATGTTTTTGTCTGGAGGAAGAAAAAAAAACCAGCCTAAGGCAGACAGCCAGCGTGTAAAATTTCAACCCAAATGGTTAAAGTTTGGCAAAGTTATAAGCAACTGAAAAGTGTCTCATAATGAGAAGAGTCAGGCAACTTTAATAAAGGCTCAGGGCAGGCCCTGCTCATAATACATGAAAAAGGAATCAAGAAAGTGATATTTGCTGTCAATAACCAAGCATTTAGTATATTAGCAACACATGTTATTCCTGATCTGTGCATTGTTCTCCACATTTACAAGGGATAACTTAAAACACTCCAAAATACATCTAGGGACAATTAGGATGCTACTTAATTTAGCTGTAACTTTGTTGCAGAAACATATATCTCACCACAAAACCCAAATATATGTTTGCAGATTCCTAGGTGATTAGACCACCATCGACATACATCAGTATTCTAAAGCTTTTGGGACCAGATTTTTTAAAGTAGAGCAGTGCCTCAGGGTAGCAGGATTCTCTTGTTGCTACCATTCCCTAGAGGGAGCTTATTGGCTAATTCCTGTTGACTCATTGGCATAGGTGTGACTCAGTCTCCATCCTGAGCATATAAAGAAGATGGGAGTAGCCGTGTAGCACAGGTATGGCTTGTAACAGTCACATCTTGAGGAAGAGAATTGCAGAAGTAGACAAGCCTGGAGAGAGGGCTTAGGCTGGAATTCATGTAGTTTTATTTAGGAACTACTTTTTTGTTAATAAAAAAAAAATCTCCAGGAAAGATAACTTTTTGACTGCACAAGATGTAACTTTTGTTTACCACAGACTCCACCAGCTTATAATGCCCATGGTCAACCCAGAATAACGTTAGGGCATTTGGACATACAGATTCATCATAATATGAGTCACTAAATGTCCAAATTCCCCTTTGCACACACAATTTTCTGATTTTGCAAAACAGTTTGTAATAACGGCTCATGCAAATGTAGGCATGCAGACATGCACTGCATCATATGTCAACCTAGGGTTTCCACTAGGGCTAGTCAGAAAAATTCAGTCTATACTACATGTAGACAAGCCCTTACAGTAAACATCCTTCAGGAAAAAATATTAAGGATATTTAAAAATAAACCACTGAAGTGTATGTTTAAGCATTCTTTATCAGGGTATACTGATTCCAAGGTCATAATGTATGTTATTAACTGTCTGTTACTAATTATCTGTGTTCTTCTAGGCCCCTCATCACCATAAAATCTAAGTGTGTCACACATAATAATGAATTTTATCTTCACAACACCCCTGTGAGATAGAGAAGTATTATTATTGTTATTCTCATTTTACAGCTGGGTAACTGAGGTACTGAAAGATTTAAGTGACTTGCTCAAGGTCATACAGGAAGTCAGTAGCAGACATTGGAGTGAATCTAGATCTCCTGAGGTCCTTCTCTTTTATTCAGACTGTTTAATACAAATAGCAATACAGTTATAGCTCATGTTGGCAGAACACTATAGGCAATGTTAACCTTTGTCAGAACACACAACTCATCTTTCACCAGCTACAATTAAGCCAGAAGCCCCCAAATCAAACTACAGGGTACCTCTTATCTTTCCTTCTTTCCCACAGAGGGTTGCTTTTCTTTCTGTCACTGATCTCTCTACAGTAGGATAGGATATTTCCACCCACTAGTTTTTAACAAACTAACTTAATTGTGGATAACGATAGAATATTACTAATAATGAGGCAGCAGTGTGAATAACTTGATGCCAAAGATAATATAAAATGGTGATGACAGTTCATTGGTGCCAGAAGTTAGCCCATATGTCTCATTTGAAAAGTAATATAGCGATCAGCTTAAGGTGAAGAGATTGTGAGTTATTCTATTAATAGACTTTATTCTACTGTTTAACAAGTGATTATTTGCTCTACTGTGTAGGTGGTTTACACTTGATTCAAATTATGACTGACCTCATATCCTTCAGTTAAGGGTCTGTCAGTATTTCCACTCTAGAATCAAATTAGAGGGGTGGGTAACATAGCCAATTTGCTTTAAACTGAGCTTTTGTACATAGGTTGTATTTTAAAATTTTAATTTAAAAGTGGACAGAGGAATAAACAACATTAAAATGTTTTCTGAGCTGTCAAATAAGTTTTATTTTCATGTTCTATCTATGAAAGAATGTGCTTTTGGAAAATATATTTCTTCATTTACCTCAGTATGTACTTCGAAACTTTTCAGCCAGTCAAATTACCAAAACGCCTAGATTTTCAAAAGGTATTTAGGCATCTAACTCCAACTGATGCCTAAACTGCTTAGGTACTTTTGAAAATCCCACTGCATGCCTAAAGACATCTGAACATACGGCCCTCAGTGTTTTAAGAACCTAGGTTCCTTTTTCAAAATTGACTTTTGTATTTGGGACCCTAAGTCCCAGTGAATTGCAGTTGGATTTGAGAGTAAAAACATTTAAAGCACCAAAGTGAGTTAGGAGCTTAAGTCCTATTTTCAAAAGAAATTTAGGCTAAGGTTTTTAAAGATATTTACTGTTGCTCAGCTCAGCATTGCAATGCCTAACTGACTTAACAAGTCTAAGTGTCATTGAAAGTCAGTCGGATATAATATCCTAAGGGGCCTTCACTTCTTTTGAAAATGGGACTTAGATACTTTTGAAAATTTTACCCTTGGTTCCTAAATGCCTATGGGCCAGATTTATAAAAGTATTTAGATGAATAAAGATGCAGATAGGTGCTTGTGAGAGTTAGGTGCCATCTGCTTTTGAAAATCCCACTATTTGCATCTTTAGGTGCCTAAATACCTTCAAGAATCTAGCACTAAGTCACTTTTGAAAATGGGATTTAGGTACTTTTGAAAATTTTACGCACAGCCTATTATTCTGGAAGCTATAAAGCCCAGCAAAAATATGTATTCTTTCAACAATTTTTTTGATATTTAAGAAATAAACAAATGTAATCCATTACAAAGAGACATGTATCTCTACCAGTCTAAAAGCATCACAGAAAAAACAAAAAAAACAAACAAAAAAAAAAAACCCCAAAGAAGAGAAATAGTCAATCAGCATTTAAACTACAATTCTCCTCTGGTTGAAAAACACAGACTTTAATGAACTCTGAGAATTGGCAGGTAAGGTCCCATAGGAAGAAAATGTAAGAGATAAAGGAATTCAGGAGCACTGGCAGTTTCTCAAGGAGACAATATTAAAAAGGCACAACTGCAAACTATTCCATTGCTAAGGAAAGCTAGGAAGAATAAAAAGAGGCAAATATGGCTCCATTAGGAGCTTTTTTAGTTACCAGAAAAAATCAAAAAGGAATTCTACAAGAAGTGGAAAATGGAGGAATTGCTAAGGAGGAGTACAAAAGAATAGTACAAACATTCAGGGACAAAATCAGAAAGGTTAAGGCACAAAATGAGTTACACCTAGCAAAGAACATAAAAGATAATAAGAATAGTTTTTTTTTAAAAAAATGTTAGGATCTAAAGAAAGATGAAGGAAAGTGTAGGTCCTCTACTTAGCAGGGAAGGAGAACTAGTAATGGACAACATCAAGAAGACTGAGGTGTTTAATGCTGTTTTGCTTCAGTCTTCATTAAAATGGTTAATGGTGACAAGATACTCAACACAATTAATATTAACAAAAAGAGTTAAAGAATATTTAGATACATTAGATGTATTCAAGGAACTAGCTGAAGCAATCTCAGAACCATTAGCAATTATCTTCAATAACTCCTTGAGGGTGGGTGAGGTCCTAGAGGACTGAAGAAGTGCAAACATAGTTTTAAGTTATCTTTAAAAAGGGGAACCAATAGACCCAGGAATTATAGACGAGACATCCTAACTCTGATACCTGGAAAGATACTGGAACAAATTATTAAACAATCAGTTTGTCAGCACCTAGAGGATAATAGGGTTCTAAAGGATAGCCAGCATGGATTCATCAAAAACAAATCATGCCAAACTAGCCTAATTTACTGCGTTGACAGGGTTACTGGCCTCATGGATAGAAGAGAAGCAATAGACATGATATGTCTTGATTTTAATTAGGCTTTTGACACAATCCCCCATGACATTCTCATAAGCAAACTAGGGAAATATAATCTAAATGAACTTACTACAAGGTGGGTGCACAACTGGTTGAAAGAGTAGTTAACAAGGGTTTGCTGTCAAACTGTGAGGGCGTATCAAGCAAAGTTGTGTAGGGGTCAGTCCTGGATCCAGTACTATTGAATACTTTCATCAATGACTTGGATAGTGGACAGTATGCTTATAAAATTTGTAAATGCTATGAAGCTAGGAGGTGTTGCAAGCACTTTGGAGGACAAAAATAGAAATCAAAAAGACCTTGAGAAATTGGAGAATTGGTCTGAATTCAACAAGATGAAATTCAATAAAGACAAACAAAAAGTACTTTATTTAGGAAGGAAAAAATCAAATGCACAACTATAAAATGAGAGCACTCCCGTTAATATAAAACCACCTCCGCGAGAGGCGGTAGCTATGCTGGCAGGAGAACACACATAGTGCTGTCCAAACTGGCACTTAGGTAGGTGTAACTTATGTCACTTAGGGGGAGGCTTATTCACACCCATAAGTGACATAATTTATCTCAACATAAGTGATAGTGTGCACACTCCCTTACTGTGCCTGATGATAGACAATGAATTTAGGCAATATAAGTAGAAGGCAAGGAGGAAGTAAACAGACAGCGCGTTTACATTTGTGAAAACAGGATCTCAGCCAAGCTTGGCTAAGGACATGCTGCTAAGGACATTTGGGGTGAGATAAATTTCTTCAGACAGAAGGTTAGCCTGTTAAGTTTAGTCTCCAGAAATAATGTTATGATTTTGTTTTATGCATAACCCTTTTATTTCCATTAGCTTTAGTTACTTTCTCTTGGATCTCAAATCTTTGATAAACTTACAATTGTTTTCACTATAAATATATCTCAGGGGTATTATACAAGCAGCTGATCCTGAGTTGGATCATTCAAGCTGGTGTGTACACTGTTCCATTGGGGACTCTGACCGGATGATCAGAGAAATTAAAAACTACCTTACAATAGGAGGCTTAAGGAGATTGGCTTGTTTAGCCTAACAAAATGAAGGCTAGGGTGTTATATGACTGCTCTCTATAAATACATCAGAGAGATAAATACCAGGGAGGGAAAGGAGATATTTAAATTAAGGGACAATGCTGGCACAAGAATAAATGGATACAAACTAGCCCTCAATGAGTTTAGACTTGAAATTAGATGAATGTTTCTAATCATCTGAGAAGTGAAGTTCTGGAACAGCCTTTCAAATGGGAGTTGTGGGGACAAAAACCCTAACAGGTTTCAAGACTGAGCTTGACAGGTTCATGGAGGGATGGTATGATGAGGTTGCCTACAATGGCATGTGACCCATCCACGATTGTTATTAGCAAATATCCCCAACGGCCAGAGACAGGACACTAGATGGGGAGGGCTCTGCGTTACTACAGAGGATTCTTTCCCAGGTGTCTGGCTGATGGATCTTGCAGACATGCTCAGGGTCCAACTGATCACCATATTTGGGGTTTGGAAGGAACTTTCCCCCAGGTCAGACTGGTAGAGACATGGGGTATTTTTCACCTCCCTCTGCAGCATGGGGCATGGGTCACTTGCTGGTTTGAACTATTGCAAATAGTGGATTATCTGTAACTTGAAGTCTTTATATCAAGATTTGAGGACTTCAGTAACTCAGCCAGAGATTATGGGTCTATTACAGGAGTGGGTGGGTGAGGTTCTGTGGCCTGCGATGTGCTGGAGGTCAGACTAGATGATTATGATGGTCCTTTCTGGCCTTAAAGTCTATGAGTCTGCATCAAAAGTCCCAGGTACTCAAGCTAATTCAGTTTAATAATCTTGTTTAAAGGTTGCCGATTCAAACTCATGATGGCCCTTTCATTGGAACCAGCAGGCAGCGAAGTTCACAGACAGAACTGAACTCCTAAATTACCAGTTTTTCCCAGATAAGATATCAACAGTCTACTTATTTTTGAACTTTCTGTCTATCCAAGTTAATAGCCCTTTAGTAATTACTTTCACTCTATGCATCCGAAGAAGTGAGGTTTTTACTCACGAAAGCTTATGCCCAAATAAATCTGTTAGTCTTTAAGGTGCCACCAGACTCCTTGTTGTTTTTGTAGATACAGACTAACACGGCTACCCCCCTGATACTTAGTAATTACTGTTATTCCTTGTACTCCTTTAAGAAAAAAAGAACAGCAGACTAATGGAAAACGCTTAATAGAAGGTGGAGGCGTTCCCATTCCTACTTCAGCAAATAAATCAATCTCAAACACAGTTTTAATGTCAGGAGTGGGAGGAATATATAATTATGGGTCAAACTTTCTAACCTCTTGTTAACAACCTAAGGCCCTGGCCTAGCAAAAAGTATCATGCCAGTAGATCCCTGCACCCACACAGAGCTCATTAAATTTAATGCAGGCACAAGGATTCACTTGCACAGTCCTCTTTGCAGGATTGGGGTCTAATAAATTACTCCTGAAATCCCTCTTTAAAGATCCTTCTCCTGATAACAGACATGCAAGTCATCACAAGCTTCTTTAATACACTACATTCTGTCCCCTGTGGATAAGTTGTTATCTGACTTAAATTCAAGTAACTATCAAATGCTCGGCTCTCATCTGGAAGGCCACATTGATGTTATCTGGCATCACTTAATCCATTTAGATTTAAATTCACTTTGCTGAAATTACTGGAATCAGATGAAAAGGCAGAGGCAATTATATAAACTGACATCTTCCCAGCACATTATCAAGGTCCTTCTGCCTCTTCCTAGTTTGGCACAACTCCTCTGCTTGATCATTTTCTGGACTTTCTCATTTCTTCCCTCAGTGATGTACTAACTTACTGAAAATCTGCACTCTAATTTTATTTCTTTTTCCACAGTCACCTTCCCCCAGCAACAGCATCTGCTCTTGCATGTTCTTTCTCTGGAATGCGGTGAGCTGACAGGTAACAATTCCCTTACCAGTATCCACTTTCATATTTTCAGTGTCCTCTCTGTCAGGCAAAATGAATCTTGTTCCCTCTCTCTTTAAAATATAAGTCACTGCTTTCTAGCTTGTCACGATCTGTATATGACGACCTTCCGTATGGACCTGTTCCTTCTCCTGTTGAGGTCAACAGCAAAACTCCCTATTAGCAAAACAGAAGGTCATCTTCAGATTGCTAGCCATTCCATTCCGTTTATATCCCAGGTCCTTTGGCCAGTCTCTTTCCTCAGCTGCAATACCAACTAGATTCCCTAAACTGTGTTCTGAAGCACCTATCTCAAAAAAAAAAAAAAAAAAAAAAATCACTGGATTGACCAATGGAAGAAAGGAATGTGGGAATATTAATATATGGGTTTCTTTCCACCAGAACAAGCTATGGTGGAATTTGGAGCTAATGTCTGTTTTGAAAGACATTTTATGAACTTTCCTGTGTATTTATAGGCCAGCTTGAATTCTACTGAGATAAATAGCAGCCCAGGTTTATGGTTGTAGTAAATCCACCAGTGAACTGTTCAAGTTTGATAACTAACTGGATGACTCCCAGTGTCATTATCTTTAGGGAAAATAATTCCTTTTTCCCCTTTGCAGTTGATAACATTATGAATGCAGAGTTAACTGAAACCCATCAAAATTCCAGATTGGAGGGTTTTCTTATGAAAAGAGGTGTTATAATTGTTCATCACAAAAGTTAATGCTGCCAACAAATATGTCACACTTGTTATGTGGGATAGTAGTATTTTCTTTGGCCCTGTAGTTTCTAACATCATTCAGATACACACATTACTTTGTGTTTTGAGATAAGCACTCTCATAACTGCAAATTCTAGAAGTCATGGAGAATATTGTTTTCCATCTGAATTTCAGGAATTTCTTGTGAGCTGGGTGCATTATTCCCTCCAAGTATGCATTCCTCAAATCTGCTTTTTTCTCCCATCGGGATTTCAAACTGTGACTCTCCAATGTTTTGTGGGCAGTTTCTAGAGTTTTAAATTTAAAACTCACTGAGAACAACCAGAACTTTTAAAAATATATTTTTGTGGCAAACAAATTAATAAAAATAAATACTTTATCCAAAGATTTCAAAGGGATTTATAAACATATATTAACTAAGCCTCATCACTCCTGTGTGGATTATTTTAATGCACCTCTCCAAATCATCTCTGGGGGCATGAATATATGAGTAAAAGATGGTGTGGAAAGGTTAAATGATTTGCTCACGGTCATCACACCTGGCCTGACCCTGCACCACTACAGTTAATGGGAGTTTTTTCATTAACTTCAATAGACTTAGGATCCATTGCGTCAATGACAGAAGTTGGAATAAAACATAAAAAGTGTCCTGACTCCCAACTCCTTCTGTTACAACTTCAATCACATTCCCCCTATACATGCCAGTTCTCCTTAGTTTCCTAGAGCCATTTGCAAAGCCTCTAATTTTAAATTCTGCACAATCTTCTTTCCAGTTCAGCTGAAGATTTTTCTGTTGAAATAATTCTATTGATTCTCTTGTCTTGCAAAGGGTCTTCAAGAGAAATATTATTTTAGTTGCTGTGAGACACAATTTAATACCATGAATGGAGGTTGTATTAGTTTCTTCCAAGGCCCTTGTTATTTACTCCTTCACATAACACAAGAACCAGGTGTCGCCCAATGAAATTAATAGGCAACAGGTTTAAAACAAACAAAAGGAAGTACTTCTTCACACAACACACAGTCAACCTCTGAAACTCATTGCCAGGGGATGTTGTGAAGGCTAAATGAATAACTGGGTTCAAAAAAGAACTAGATAAGTTCACAGAGGACAGGTCCATCAATGGCTATTAGCCAAGATGGTCAGGGATGGAACCTCATGCTCTTAGTAATCCTAGTGACTGTCAGAAGCTGAGTGAATGCATGACAGGGGATGGATCACTCGATGATAGCCTATTCTGGTCATTCCCACAGCAGCACCTGGCATTGGCCACTGTTGGAAGGCAGGATACTGGAGTAGATGGAGAATGAAAGTCTCAAAAGACTGACTGCTATCTCATCAGGGACCCCTCTGATACCTTCACAGCAGAAACTGAAACTACCTTTATGAAACCCCTCCTACACCATGGCATTGTAAAGGTAGTTTCAGTTTCTGCTGTGAAGGTATCAGAGGGGGCCCTGATGAGATAGCAGTCAGTTTTTTGAGACTTTCATTCTCCCTTATCTCTCCACACAGAAGAAACAATGTAAATGCAACTTCTCGACTAAGTAGTGAATACAAAACAATCAGTAAAAAGCAGTCTCTGGATCCAACAGTCAATTGGCCCCTTTTAAAATCCTTCTGCTGCCTAGGGACGACTATCTCCAGCCTAGACTTGGATCTCATTCTTAACTCCTCTCTATAATCCTGTTTTAGAAAATTGTTTGACTGAAAATCTGGGAAATCTTGTGGCTTTGTTACTCCTTTGCCAATACCCTTCAATTAGAAAAATCTTTCAGCCACCAACGCCTATCAGCTAATGTTGCTTGGCCAGGCATCAAAACAGAAAGTCAAACATTTGTGGCAAATGAATTCAATCTAACCTTTGCCTAGGAAAAGTTCAGGAAATCCCAAGTACCATCAGGCTGCCCTACTGTTAGTCACTCCGGAATGCTTGCTAAGGGACCCATTTTGTTGCACCAAAGTTCCAGCCCCATTTGTATAGCTTTATTATATCAATTTATATCTGATCAGACACCAGAAATTGTGTAAGCACTTCAATTTATAGGGGACAAAAGGTTCCGCTTTAGCCTGGCAGATACAGAGATTACAGCATGGAATACTATTTCCATGTACCACATGAGCCACATCTGAAAGTGTTCAATGGGGAAGAGAGGAATCAGAGGTCAGGTGCAAGGGGAAGCAAGCCAAGAGAAGAGGAAAAAAATCAGAGAACTATTGAAAGCGGATGAGCTGGAAGAAACCCTGAGATCATAAAGCAGCAAGTGAAGGAGCCCATGTATATAATTAGAGGCAAAATGAGGTTCCATATTTACTACTTGAGAAAATGAAGTTTGGTCCAACAGGTGTAGTAAGACATAGGACCAGTCTTTCCACTGACTTCAGTGGGCTTAGGATCAGGCCTCTAATGCAGGAGAGCTAGAACATAAAAGATTAACTAGTTAATGCATATACCCATGAATAAGAACTCGTTGTGAAGATGTAACAGTCTTTCCGAGTGTTGGAGGAAGAAGCCAAGCTGCTTAAGAAGTATTTTATCAACCACTGATTATCTGCATGTAACTAATTACACAATAAATACTGTAAAGAAGGACAAACGAGCGTATGCTCAGTATGTACCAACCTATTACAATTTTTCCACTTTGGAAGAAAAAAACCATTCCTTTCTAATTTCTAAATACTATACAGCTGGCCACAGCTGAAGCACCATCTAGTACTTTTTGGTTAGCCTGACTTAAACACATATTTGTAATTTTCAAAACCTAACCTGTAGTTACGGAGTTAGGTTGGTATCCATTACACTGGGGCTTTTTTATCATTATTACAACTTCTGCCCAAAATGTTGGCAGTAACAGAACAATTCAGCAGCCTATAATTTAACTTACTTCTCATCCAAGACAAGGGTGGTCCTATAAGTCTGAGGTCACTGATGGGGCAGGTTGGGAGAAACTTGCATTCTAGTTGCCTGCATGAAGTCTGACCAATGGAATATGGAAAAAGCTTCCCTTTTAATAGCTCTGCCACTCTCCACCACAAATACAAGGAGACCCTCAGTGACTCTAGCTCATAGAGAAAGCAAATAGGCATGGGCAGCAGGTATCATAGGCCAGGGGAGGCCCTGCCCTCACTTTCCATCTTCCCTGAAGCTGGCAGGGGCTCAGCTCCAGCCAGCGGCCTGGAGCTTGGGCCAGCTGGCAGCCCAGCAGTCGGGCTGGTGGCCAGGGGCTGGGGTGGCCAGGGGCAGTTAGGAGGCAGGCAGGTCAGCATCTTGGGGCAGGCAGGCTGGGGCTCCTCCAGCCACAGAGGGGGGGGGCCTCGGGGCTCCGGCCATGGGGTCTTGGGCAGAAGGGGCCGGGCCGGGAGGGCTAGCCTTCCTGAAGTGGGGGTTCACGCGCCGCCCATGCAAATAGGTTTCAAGTACTGTAAAGCAGACAACAACAGAATGGAGTAGGTACCAACATGGGAAGAGGTATGCAAAGCCTACTTTGTGATAATCTTTAAGACAATATTACTTATTGCTGGTTGGTATCAGAACTAATGTGACTAATTTCCCCCCCCTATGGATATTTTAATTTAAATCAGTTGTGAGAGTCCATTTTATTAGAATAACTCCAGACTAGAGCTGGGCAATATTTTTCAGCAAAAAATAATGCATTGTTGGGGGACGGGGGACACATTGAAACTCTTTGTGAATTCAGGTTGAATTGGCAAATAGTTTTTCCTGAAAAAAATTGAAATGTCAAAATATTTTGACTTTTCATTTCAAAACAATATTTCATTTCAAAGTTTAACTAATTTGTGTGAGGGGGGAAAAGGGTGAAAAACAAAAAGAAATAAAAACAGAACATTTATTTAGGGTTGAACAAAATGTTCAGTTAGATTCAAAACAAATGTGGGTTTTTTTGTTTGTTTATTTGTTGTTGTTGTTTTTTTGGTTTGTCATCTCCATGACAACAACAAAAAAATTCAGTTTGAATCAAACTTTTTTCCCCCAGTTTGGCCCTTAACTGAGAAATCCATTATTTGTTCAGCTTCACGTGGAACCTCTAAAGCATGAACCTCTACTGCTGGAGCCAAAACACCCAGCTGTATTAATTAAAGCTATAGATAACACATTAACTGTTTGTGCAGGGGCCAGCACTGAGATAGTGTGGCTTACACATAACAGTTTTTTGCATCTCTGATTTATGCTCTTACCTTCTTAGAAGCTCCATATCAGAAGAGACTTGTGCTTCACATTGGCAAAATAGCTACCAAAAATGGATTCCATTTTAAGCAGTTAGTCTAAATGTGGTGCACTGAGCTTTAAAAAATACCTTTTAGGAGATCATCTTGCACTAACATGGAGGTGGTGCAGATTAGGTGTGGAACACATTTTGGCGTATGAAAACATCCAGCAGCTCTGTCTTTCCACACTGGCAGCCAAGATCGCTTTTATTTCTGCAGTTACCCAAGATCTACCTTCTGGATTTGCTGAGAGTATTTAGCTCTAATTGCTTAGTTACAAAAAAGAATTGCACAAAGAGGTCAGATTAAGCGGGTGATAGGGAAAGAGGAGAAAATGAAAGGCGGAAGAAAGGGGAGAATTCAAGGAAAAAGGGAGCAATGGTGCGGGAGTCGGGGGGGGGAGATAAGGAGAAAGCAAAAAGAAGCAGGTTTCGGCAGGAATGAAAAAATCTTTCATCTGGTGACTAATAGCAATTTCTAATAACTAATAGTAATTTCCACACAGCCTCACACCTTCTGTGTTCACCACAGGCATCAGGAAACAGTCTCTCAGAAATTAGAAGTGATTGTGGGAGCAACTCTGGAATTTCTCACATTTATAGATCAGAGAGATCAATCCGCTTCAAGACAACATTGGTAATTTGAGGGAAAGGCATCATCCACAGACACATATGAAGCAGTTGGAACTCTGCTCATAATGAACACAAATTAATGAACATAAATTGAAACAGAAGAGCAAATGAGGATGTTGGAATGTATTCAGGTAGGTTTGAAATCTCTTTCACATTGACTGGGACTGCGAGATATAAATCAAATTTGGGTCCCTCTCTCGTTCACTCTGCAAGAACATCATTTGTTAGCTGACCAAATGTAGCTTAGGCGTTTCTATCAAAACTGCACATGGTTCAAAATCAGGAGCGCCACCAGCTTTTCTGCCGCCCTAGGCAGCAGAAGGTCCCGCCCCGAAATGCCACCCTCCCACAGTGGCGGTGGAAGGTCCCGCCACCGAAATACCACCATGGTCGCCACCCCCCAAATTGTAGTGCCCTAGGCGACCGCCTAGGTCGCCTAATGGGTTGCGCCGGCCCTGTTCAAAATCAGCTAGGAGGGAAAGGCAAGTCCTATTTCCAAGGGAAACTGACTCCAAGGTTTTGGAATGAGTATGTACAGGAAACCTCATATGATATCTTTTAAAAGGCATGCTGAACAACCCAAAGGTAGAAAAATAAAGAATTTGTTCCCCTCATACAGAATTACCTGTTCTACAAATCAAATCTACAAATCCGTTTAATCTGAGGATCAGCTCCAACAATAGTTTAAACAGCAACTTTAAACCAGACCAGCAGCTGACCTATCAAAACTTGAAAGTAGCCACAGAATACAAGTACCTTGAAACAATGCCAGAAGTAGCCCACACTGGGACAGGTTTCATTGATTGTAGTGGTGGTATTGAGGGAGGCTTGAACCAAGCCTCATGGGCCGAATTTCTATTTATGTTTCAAGGGCCCAATCCTTCAATTGATAGCACATGCTACGACTCCAGAGATAGTCTTCCATTGCAGTATTTCTTCTGGTTTTCCACAGAAGAAATGCAGAGTATTAATTGCTGGTGCTTCCTTCTAAAAAAATCTTAGAGTTATATTGGTTTATAGATCTGATATTTGGAAACAATATATTGATTGTTTCGTGGAAAACAATTCAATGTTTTCTTCTCTCTTATCGAATGTAAACTACATGTGAATGAAGTTACCATGCCACACCTTGTTTCATGTTACCTATAACATACATTTCTCTGGTGCTTTTCCCCCTCCATTACAGTGTAATTTCTTAGCCCCCCAATGGCAGCTGCGAAAGGATTAAGACCATTAGCTTACGTCTTTTTTTTCCCTTCTTCTTTTTGCTTCTGTAAACTGAATATCATTGAGACTATTGGTTTGGATATCATTTGTTAATTAAGTGTACAAAGGCAGAGAGATGAAATCAGTCATTACTGCACAAAACATAATAGTTTTCTTTTCAAAATTTGTCCTTTCTCCTATTAAGTAACAAGTCCTATTAAAATTGATAATTTAGAGGTATTAGCTGCTAATTATATCAAATTAGCTACAGTATATGGTATACTGACACAGGAATAAGCTAATACTAATACTTTGCATTTATATAGCACTTTTTACCCACAGATCTCAATGCATATCAGTATTACATTAATTCTATATCTTTTTTACTTGAGTGAATTCAAGAATAACAGCAGTGAAAAATTCCCTGCCTCACCCATGCCAATATGTTTCACACCTAACTTGGAGTAACCACTTGCACTAGAGAATCCAAGGATTGAATGGACATGGAGACTAAACTACTCTTTCAGCTGAAGAGATGTTTATTCCAGGTTAGGCTCATTGGTTCAACTGCCATCAAATGTGCCAGTTATGCACTGAAACCACCTATCCATTTTTTTTAAAGTACACACATCATCTAGGAATAGTATTACCTGGGAACATCATATTTATGTTTGTGATGCAATACCAGGGAACCAAAGCCTAAGCCAAATAAACACCAAAAGCTTTCCTCCAGACACATCTGTTAACAGCTAGATTCAAATTACAGCTGTTATATTGCAACTCCACTGAAAGTGCTGAACATACATTAACATTAAACTGTACCTCACATGTCCCTTATCTGTTTCCTCATTGCTATGATTCCATGGTTAACTTCTACAATGGACAGAACTGGTGGAAGACAGGCTTGAGACACTGTAACAGGATGACTTGTCTTTGGGCTGGAGAGCCTGGGCCTAAGACAGCCTTGACTGAGGCCCATCTGAGAGGAATCAGGTGATTCAAATATAAAAGGTAGCTTGTGTGTGTTTGAGCGTATGTATGTGAGCTGGGGGGAACACCAGTGACTACAGCTGTGTCTGTAGATTCTGCAGGGAGCAAGAAAGCTCCTGCAGAGCCCTAAGCCAACAGTGGAAAAGCTGAAGAACCAGGAGAGGGTGGGAGAAAATGCCCCAGGTAGAGAAGCCTGGGAGAAACCCTGTAAAAGCTGGGGAGATCTATAAAACCCAGCTGGGATGAAGACTATGTGAGTTTTTGTTGTCTGTTATTTTGGATTAATTAAGGGAGAGACCCAGAACTAAGGTTGAGGCCTAGGGGCCAAGTATATACCAGAGGACTAAATAAATGGGACATCCTCTGGGGATTGTTTGAACCACCTTTGAATTGTAAGTTCTTAAAGGGCCCTGAAGGGGGGGAAGGGAGGCAGGTGCTATAGAGTGACTGCTGGCTACAAGGGGGTGCTAAGTAAGCAGCTAATGTGATACACCCTGGTTCAGGACATGACTCTCTAGGCCAGTGGTTCTCAAACTAGGGCCGCCACTTGTGCAGGGAAAGCCTCTGGTGGGCCGGGCCAGTTTGTTTACCTGTGGCGTCCGCAGGTTCGGCCAATCGCAGCTCCCAGTGGCTGCGGTTCGCCACTCCAGGCTGTGGGAGACGGCAGCCAGTACATCCCTCGGCCCGCGCCGCTTCCTGCAGTTCCCATTGGCCTGGAGCGGCGAACTGCAGCCACGGGGAGCTGCGATCGGCCGAACCCGGGGACGTGGCAGGTAAACGAACCGGCCCGGCCCGCTAGGGGCTTTCTCTGAACAAGCGGCGGCCCTAGTTTGAGAACCACTGCTCTAGGCCAGGGGCGGGCAAACTTTTTGGCCTGAGGGCCGCAGCGGGTTTCAGGAAATTGTATGGAGGGCCAGTTAGGGGAGGCTGTGCCTTCCCAAACATCCAGGCATGGCCTGGACCCCGCCCCCCATCCGACCCCGCCCCCCCCTGCTTCTTGCCCCTGACGGCCCCCTGGACTCCTGCCCCATCCAACCCCACTTGTTCCCTGATGGGGGGCCCCCCCCAGAACCCTGTCCCATCCAGCCACCCCCGCTCTCTGTCCCCTGACCACCCCCCTGCCCCTAACTGCCCCCCGTTGCCCCCATCCAACCCCGCCTCCTTCCTGACTGCCCCCCCGTGACCCCTGCCCCATCCAACTGCCCCCAGAACCCCTGCCCTCTGACTGCCCCGACCCCTATCTACACCCCCGGCCCCTGATCACCACCCCGAACTCCCCTGCCCTCTATCTAACCCTCCTTCCCCGCTCCTTGCTCCCTTACCATGCTGCCTGGAGCACCGGTGGCTGGTGGCACGGCAGCACCAGGACAGGCAGCCATGCCGCCCAGCTGGAGCCAGCCACACATCGCGCACCCTACCCCAAGCACCATTTTGACCTAGAAAAGGGACACAAATACTACAGTGATGAGTGGCAGTACAAACCCTTAAATAGCTAGCTAGCTAGTAACAAAACAAACAAAAATTAGGTTTGAAAAAACTTTCAAAATTTTAAAGTTGTTTTTACTATTTCAATTGACCCATTTTTTCCATATTTTTAAAGGGAAACTATTTTGAAAATGGTTATCAATCAATATTTTTAATTTGCCACAAAAATGGTTTTCAGTCAGCAAAATTTTCAATGACTATTTTAATACTTTCAAAAATTGTGATTTAAAATAAAAACTTTACATGAACACCAAAATATTTCAACAATGTTGACATTTTTTGTGTGAAAAACTTTGTTTTAGGGCTTGTCTACATGGTGCTTTAGTCCACACCAGATGAGTGCAAATTTAGTCCACGCTAGTGTGTCATGCACTAACTGGCTCATATGGCCCCTGCTGGTGCTCACCAAAAGTTCCCTAGTACATGTTAATGTAGTACTGTCTGAAACGGGACTACATTAATACACACTAAGGAACTTTTGGTGCATGCCAGCAGAGTCTGTGTGGGCAAGTTAGTGCTCAGCATGCTAGTGCAGACTAAATTTTTCACTGCTCTGGTGTGGACTAAAGCATCGTGTAGACAAGTCCTGAAGAAAAGACCAGTTTTCAACCAAAACAGCTTTGTGTTTGAAAAAATTGGATCGGTGGTAGTGGTGAGGTAGGTAATTAATAGAGCTATGCAGGAATCAGAATGTCCATTTCAAAATTTGTGTTTTGTTCTAAATCAGAATGCAGTGTTAAATTTTGAAATCTTCCATGACTTTTTATTTATTTATTTATTTATTTTGTGTCAATCCAAAGCATTTTCTTTCAATAAAACGGAACCTTTTATTCAATTTTCACTTTTAATGTTTTATTATAATTTATAATAGAATATAAAATTAAATAAATTTCAAAAAGTCATTCCAAAGTGAAAAAGCAAACACATTCTGTTTTGCTAAGGTCCACACAGAATGTTTCATCCTTATTAAAATGCAGCTTTTCTATTTTTTAAACAATATTACATGAAAATTCAAATGGAATGTATCAATTTAGACAAACCAGCATTCTATCAGAACATTTTTGACCAGCTCTAGTTATTAAGTATTATCCCCATTTTATGGATAAGGTAAAGAAAATTAAATATTTTTCCTCAGGATCACATAGTGTGTTCGTGATAGATCTAGGAATGGATGTTATGACTCTGAATGAGAACTCAGTGCTCATTCTCCCTAAAGTGTTCTAATGCTCAGTAGTTAGCAAGTGCCCCAGCCAAGACATCACAGCTTGAAGGGGAGCAGGCTCTGATAAACTGGGGTTATACTCAGGCCCAGCTCCCTCTGTGTCTATTATGTAGCCAGAAGCACATACTAAAGGGTGTGCATGCTGATCCTTTTTTTAGGCAGCTGTAAACAGGCACCCCAAAGCACACTCCCAGCAAGCTACTCTGAGTCATCATGCCCTTTGTTGGAAAAGAGAGCTGCTGAACCCACTATATTGCTGGCTCCACTCTCCCCGCTGCATGCCTGAGACTTGGAAAGACAAGGTTTTGCCCACATTTTTTTTTACAGGGAAGAGAAATAATAATTAAGTTATTGGAGACAAAGACATAAAATATGGATCTGATTTTCTATATAACATAGATACTTTAACTACACTATGAAATAGAGAAAAGTCAGGGATCAGAGCCACAATCAAAGCCATCTGTAGAAAAACTAAATCCAAGCTCCTGAAATGTCAAGAGGGAAGTGTTCAAGTCTTCACAGTGAGGCCAGTGTTTTCAAGAGCCCAGGCTTCCTTTTTGTCAGTCCAATTTGCACCCCCATTTTTGCATAAACCAAATTTGCACATGCATCTTTTGCACCCACAGTGAACTGTAGACACACACATTAGTACAGAAACACCTGAAGCAAGACCACATTTATTTACAAGCCCAATATATTCTAGGCACTTATTGGAATAATGGCCCAAATGAGCCTTTTCAGATGCACTGTCCCTTGGGCATCTTCTTATGTGTGTATTATATATGTCTACTAATTTAAGGAATCAAATGCTAAATCCACCAGTCATAGACATGTGGGTTTGTGCTATTCTTTAGATTTAGATACCAATGAATTGTCTACAATCATTAATATTCATGTTTTTTCATGACATGAAATATGAGTAATAATCTACATTTAATAGCTAAACCAACTATAAATCATTACAAATGGTTAATATAAATTATCTGGAAATAGTCTCTATTGCAATTGTTTCATACTGTCATGTATGTGAGAACCCAAATGAATAGAAGTTGCTTATATAAAATGTACGAGGCAATGTATCATTCTGTGACGTGCAGCCTGTCTCGCTAGGCAGTGGAAGGCGTGGCTCTATGACCCCCGGGTGGGATGTTCCATTGAAAAAGCCAGCCTCGTGATATGCCTGTGAGTTCCCTGTATTTCATGAAATGCAAACCTAAGAGAAAGATTCCATAACGGTCAGGTTCATAGTACTGATTCATTACATGTGTTTAGTGACTAAAATAGTCATGAACTGGGTAGGAGAAAGGGATGCTAATGTATTTCATGGGCCAAATTCAGGCTCAGTGTGATTTTTGTGGTGAAGGCAGGAACACATTAATTTTACAGACATTCACAGTAATGTACATATGGTGATGACTTACCATGTTAAAGCATTACAGCAAATTAACTATTGTTTCCAAGAGTTACCATATACAATTAGTTATTAAAACTGTCATTTTAAAACTGTGGAATACCACAGAGTATTTCTCTGCAAATCATGAAATAACTTTTGTCATCATGGCATAGACATATCCAACTATCATATATGGAATGTACTGTTGTGAACACTATTAGGAAATTAGTTTGTGTTTCTTTGAGATATTTTCTTTGGCTCTGTAGCTCTTTAATAGCTCTACTAAGATTACACACGCTATGCAATTTCCCCATCTCTGTCTGCTAATAAATTATAAATCCCCTCAGGAAGTTTTGGGGGTTTGTTTGTTTTTTTTAATGGGAGAATTTTTTTTAAAAAAGGCAAGTTATCTACAAACTGATGAAGATTTTCCCTAGTTGTTTTTCATTCATTATCATCCACCAAACACTTTGTTCAAAGTACAGACCTTGGGCCTGATTCTTGGTGTTCTCCAGCCACTCTGCATTTCTCCAGTGATGCAGACAGCCCCTAATCAGAGCTTAAATGGCCCTGAGCTGATTCCCGATGCAGAGGAATACCCTGGTAGCAGCTCCTACAGCACAGTGAGAATAACTAGGCTCTACCTACGTCCCAGTGATTAATGTCTGCCAGCACTGCCTCAAGGGGCAGTGGACAGTCTGTGACAGGCAGAACAACTGAAAGATCTCTCTCATACTGGGGACCAGGCTAGCATTTGCCATCCCTATAATTAGGGAGTCAAGCCTTTACCCACTTAAAACTTATCTCTACAAGCCTTTTGCTGAATACAACTGTGCCCCTTTAGAGAGCCTGGGTCTATGTGTTACTTGCTCTTGAGCATTATGACTATTCATTATTTACTATGTGACTTATCTCCTAAATCATGTGCTATTGATTCTGTTCCCTGAGTGGATGACAATTTTTAAAAAAACAGAATAAACAGAATAATAATGGTAGTGCATACTCTTGTCAGAAAAACTTCCCCATTTGCACATGAATAAAAGTGCCTGTGCTGACATCCATGCAATCAGAAATGTCTGAGAAGAAAAATGAACCAAAGGTTTCAAGAACATTTTGAACCAAATTGCAGTGGATTTTGTGGACAAATTCATGAATATATTTTCCCACTGGGCTAGCTCTGATTATTGTCATTCACAGATAAATACTACAAATTATTTTATCTGACTTTATGCAATTTGCAATGGTTGTAAATTTGAATGTCACAGGCTTGGATTAGATTAATAGCTATCCTTTTCTATCATCAGTAAATTTTCTGATTTACTCTGCTGGCATACTATAAATTAAGGAATGTCATGGTGACTATGGCACTGAGCAATCACTATCTTCATTAGATGTGAAACATAAAATCACTACTGGATAAGTACTATCATATGACTTCCAGGCTATTCAAAAAGCTGGTTACAATTTTCAGATTATTTGGATACACTGTAAGAAAATAGTTTTCCAGGAAATAGTAGTAATGTGTTTTGCCATCCTCATTTTCAATATTTTATCAAAAAAGTGGGCTGGATAGGAGAGATAAGAGTAAAGGAGAAGGTTGTAGATGAGTTTGTTCATTACTTTGAGCCTAAAATTTATATTTTACTGTACCAAAGGTCTTTCTGATGCAACTAACTAGAGAGGAAATGAGCAATCACAAACTACAATCTAGAAAATCGATGGAACCAGTTTTCCTGATTTTTGATACTGATGCTATTTATTTTTCCTGCATTGGCAAGGAGGAGAATTGGATGAGTTAATGGATCTTTGTCATCTCCATTTTCTCAGACACTATTAATTCAATATAATAAAGTGGGTTTTTTTGTTTTGTTTTTGTTTTTGTTTTTTGTTAAAAGAACAATTTAAAATGGCTAATAATCCCTGAAAACAAGGATTCCAAAAATCTCCTTCAGTTTTTTGAATAGTGAAAGGCACCTGCTCTGAATCCACTTGCTACACTAACATCTTTCTATCTAAATATGGGAAGTATTTAAGGAGACAGTGAGGCATGCCCAAGTAGCCTTTGAGAACACTGGACATGTTTTAGATTATCACTGTTTCATGATGGCATCCTGAAAGCCAAATTATGTACAGTAATCCAGTGTTCAGTAATTAAGGTGTAATTTAATACAACCAATCAAATATTCTTTAGTCAAAACTTATATGTGAGAATGTTTTCGTTATAAATTCCCAGTTTGTGCCTGAGGTAGACTGGACTCGTATCGACTTCAATGGGGTTTGGATAAACTATATGCTAGTTAAAAGGCAAGTGTTTCTGTCTAATAATGGGTGGGTGCACTGGCAGGGTTGTGTGTGTGTGTTTGTGTGTTTCTCAGATAAGCAGGAAAAAGAAGATACATGGGTATTTTCCCACTAAAACTTTTTTCTTCAGGATTCTCAATTACAGACCAAAACAAACATGGAGCTGTTTATTTTCACTTTTGTAATAAAAAGATACATTATTTTCATTACTTGGATGCCCAGAACATACATTCAACATTAATTTATTTAAGAAAGTTTCATTATATTATTGCATATGCTTTGGTCTGGTGCTCAGAAAAGTCTATAGCTTAACATACTAGTTTCTTTACAAAGTTTAAAAAATATATATTGTACTGTGCTTTACTTTCTGGAGGTGTTTATCTAGAATTCCAATGTATTGGTGAGTATATTTTGGTTTGGAGTGTAGGCAATATGCTGTAATTCTTGTAATATATTAATTCCAATTAGAGGTTTTAGTTAAGTTGGATCCAACATGCTTCGTTTTATAGTCAAATAAGAGGTACAAAACATGAGTGTTTTATCTGATAGGTGCAAAGACTTGTTCCTCTTGCTATCTTTACTTCCTTTTACAATTCCTCTTGTAATTGTGGCCAAACAGCTTTTTTAAATCTTTAGGCAAAGATTTTCAAAAGTGGCAATTTATTTTGGGTGCCCATCTTGAATTAATATAAAGGGGCCTGCTTTTCAGAGGGTGGATATTTTGGCATTTTTGAAAATCAGGCCTTTTCAGATATTTCAAATTGGGCACCCAAACGTTTGAGGCAAAATGACTCATTACTTTTTGGACTTTCCTCCAATGGTACCATATATTCATCACAATGGTCTATGGCTAGTCCTTTCTCCCATGTCCTTTATAGCGCTGGCAATCAGGTAAAGGAGCAATAGTTAAGATTTGCCTGAATATTTAGAGAAAAATTTAAATTCACTAAGCAGATGAGCACTTTTCTACCATACTTATTTATAAACACAAATCAGGTTCATTTATTTTGCTCCATCCTACATCTAGTCAACATAGCTTGGTACTTGTCTTAATTAAACTATAATCCAAATGTTAAAAAACAAAACAAAAACAAAACACTATTGGGTTTTACAAACCGGCATATAACATAATAGTTTGTGGTAAGGATTTAGTCTGCAGTGGCTTGCTTGTTTCAGATTTTAAAGCTCTACTAAAACCAATATTCAGACACAAAGATGTGCACGTTGACAATGTTACGATGAGAGACAATCCCGTTCACCACATAGTTCATCTCCAGTTTCAGAATGGCATGGAAAGGTCCAACAATGGGCTTCACCTGACGAACTACACCTGTGGCAAAAAACAAAAATAAGCAATGAAGATTAATACAGTGAAATCAAATGGTTTCTGATTAGCTGTAGATTATATAGGGTTTGTCAATACTTTTGATTAACAATTACATTTACAGAATGTTGGTCTGGTTTGCAAATGTACAAAAAAGGGCTATATCTGCAATGATTATTCCCCTTTCATATTTTGACCAGCTCCTATTTTCAGTACATTTACTAAAACACTGATAATGGAAAAAACACTGAATACTCCGCAGTTACCAATATTTTCTTCCACATTTTGCCCAATCTATGCAAACTATTTTTCTAAAAATAGAACATAAGACATTGATTTGTTTAAGTAAAGCAAGATGCAGATTAAGCTGGAGAATGTAAAAAGAGATGGATACATATAACAGAACACCAAGAATGAACTTTCCACTCTATTTCGGACAGGAGAGATTACAAGAAACACTAATTAGTACCTGATAATAAGCACTTCTCACATACACATCAATCACCACCAATTTGTGTATTATGGTGGGCCAAATTATTATAAACAATCCCATTGAAAGCAGTAGGATGATAGCTGGAGGGAGGTAAGTATGCAAGGTGAGTAAAGAATGTGGCTATCAGAATCTATCCCAGTGGTATTTGAAACGTGTTGTTTAATTTTAAAAACTAATCTGTATTGTTACTGCTGATCACATTTTAAATACATCACTTTCACATTACCTCATCTGCACTGGGACATATGATGAACAAATACAATGATAGTGGAGCAATTAGTTATACTTTTTAAGACTTAATCTTGCAATTTGTTCTGCATGGACAGATGCCTGCAGCCAAACAGAATAGCTGTAGGAAGGCCCTGATCCTGCACCATTAAAGTCATTGGGAGCTTTTCCCTAAATCATTATTACATAGGGTTTGCTTCCATGAACTATCTTATTCTCCATATTAAACACATCATGCAGCTACTGTATTATTAGTATGTGGAAGTTTAAAGTGGTCAAAGACATATAAATCCAAAGCTAACTGATAGACATCAGGAATTTGGTATAGAATCCCCATTTCAAATACTTGATTCTGACAGCTGATGTGCTACAGTGGCATTTGATTTGGTAGGAAATATATAGTTTGAGTGGATTATTTTAGATGTATTCCTTCTAGATCTTAAGAGTTATGTTTCAAAGCATATAGCACAACGTCTTTATGGAATTCCAAAAGAATTCTTATAGCAGTTCCCTAAGAACACATTGGCTTAAGATCTGATGGTGGAGATAAACGTTTGCTTATGTAGGCTGTCAGCACCTTTTTTCTAGTGCAGTGATGACATTACAGCCCTGTCCTGTTTAAATACTGACTAATATCTTCAGCATGTAGTAAAATAGCAAACTTTTCACCACATTCATTTTGCTTGCCATATTTAATGAATACACTTCTTTTAAAGCATCCTTTCCCCCTACAATTTATTTTTTTTAGTTTTCTTGGCCAGCATCCTGCACCTTGTAAAATTGACTTGTGGTGGCAAGGGCTGTGTAGAAAGAAAAAAAAAAACTCTCTGGAATTCCCCTTCCTGTATGGGGGGAAGTGTTTTAATAATATTGTATGACATTATTGTGGAACTCATCTTCCATCTCCATTATGTGAATTTGCACTATGGAATCCAATCAATAACATATAATATTTAACCCACTTAATTTCTTTCTTGTTCTTTAGTAACGTTCAAATGATAAGGGCCGGTGTTCCTATTTAGTAATCCTTTAATATTTTTAGTCTCACCTTTTTTCAGCCCCTCCACCCCCCTTTCCATTCATGTCCCTCCAGCAGATCCACTGCCGGGCACCTCCAATTCCAGGCAATTCTGGGGGCGGGGGGCTTCCACCAGCTCCCCACCTTTTCATCCAGGTCCCTCCAGCAGTTCCTTTGCTGGAACCACGCCCGACCACGCCCCTTCATAGGAGGGGTTAGGGTGGACTATAATGATGGGGGGTTGGCTCCCCACTGTACCAATCAGAGGAGTCTCCAACTGCCCCCGGCTTGCTCAATTACCAACCACCTCTCCTTAATTCCTTTTCCAAGCCATTTATCCGTTTTTTGGTGTGTGTGTGTGCCTTAATTTATGTAGTACCTGCACTGAACATCCGCTATACACTTAAATAAAGAGTTGCAACATATGGCCTACTGCCAGTCATCAACAGAGCCCACCTGAACCTGCTGCGAGGAAGGCTAACCCCCCCCCCCCCCCCCCCGCCCACCACCACCACTGCACCTGGCCAATATGGTGGTAAGGGAAAAATTCCTTCCCAGCCCCCCTTAGTGGGGTGGCTAACATAATGCCCACAGCAGATATAACTAATCACCCGGCATATTTGTGACCTAAATAGGGAGGCAGGGTGGGCGCTGCCCAGCCTGTTCCCAGGCTGACCTTTTTAAACCCCTCATTCCTAGATGGTGAGTCATACACCACACTGACTGCTTTTCCAGCAGTTTTACGTCCTCCCTCCTCCTCCAAGCCAGAAAGCATTGCCCTCTTCTCCCGGCCAGCCAGACAACTCCCCCCGCCCTTCCCCCTGCTTAAAGTGCAGGGTGGTGATTGTAGCCAAATGCCATTACATTTCACCTTTATTGTCTCTTCTGATTCATTCAAATAAGTGCTTACTAAAAGACAGATGGAATTTAAGTTTGCTTTCAGAAGCAGCTGATAGAGGGAAAAAACAAAGGCACAGTGTACAATTTGACAGCCCCTGTATAGTTATTTTGCTGCTGCTTTAAAATCAAGACTAATCATGGGCCAATGAGTAAATACTGCTCATACGAAATAGTTATGTACAGAAAATTGAAGTGTGATGTTTTTGTTAAGACTGGCTATGGTAAAAATATGTGGAATGTGGCATATCCTATATTCTTTCAATGTTTCTTTGTTTTTATCTATTTAGATTTGCATACAAAATAAAAAGGGAGTGCCCCTGCAATACATTGCAAAACAGAAATAAAATTAAAAAGCCAGCAGAACACAAAACTCCTCTCCTCCAGCAAATATATAGGAGGACCTGCTTGGACAGGCTTCCTTACAGGTAGTATAGGTGAAGCTGAACCCTCTCTAAGTCTGATTTCTGGATAAGCTTCCCTCCTGTCCTACATTTGGGTTTTATGATGTGTGAAAGAAATTAACTTTAAAATGATCCATTGGACAAATACATGCAGCAGGAACACCTAGTGTACAATAATCACGAACCTTTGTTAATCAAGCGTTTCCATTTCTCCCTTTTGATAACAAGCAATACAGAGAACAATTGATCCTTTTCCTCTGACAAGCACAGATGAAAGCCATACACCAGAGCTGCCGAAAAGCTTGTAATATGGCCTTATAGGCCAAAGGCTATTCAGTTACCCAGATTCCAGTAAATCTGCTATAGTTGTCCTGGAAGCTGTTTTGAGAAATCATTGCAGATTAAGTGTCATAATTTGTCATCGGTTTTTAAGAAGGGTCTAAAACTCCAAGGCCTTGCACTTTCTGCAGTCATTTATGTGCGCAAAGTGCTACCCCATCAGAATTCTCTCCTTGCCTTCACAATGATTGCGGTGCGGTACACCCACTTTGCACAGGGGCAGGTGACTACACAAGGGGCAAAGTGCTTGAGAATCAGGCCCAGGATATTTAATACACACATTTGGTTATTAGTATCAATCACAGTTTCAAAAGCTTTCATCAGGAAGCCCATCCTAAAATGCCACATGCAGTACTTATGACTGCTTTTAAATGAAGCAGATTTATCAGTCACTGCAGCCTTTGCACAAACATGTTGTTTCACTATGCATTTTGGCAGACCAAAGGTACAGTTCAGCTTTGTGGTCTGGCTCCTTTCAGCGTTTTTAGTTGAATATTAATATTAAGTACAAAAACATACTTTACAGCAACAGGAAGGTTACAATTTTGAACATACACAAGAGTCAAGAATTGCAGGAATAAAGCAGCCAGTTTCTGATCTCACTTACACCAGTAATAGAGTAGCTCTGGTGATTGCAATGGATGATCTACAGCCCCCTCCCTCGTCCCTGAAATACAGAAGTATGCTATGTAAATCCGAGTTAAACAGCTGGCGCAATTTACTCGAGTGCAAGGCAATTTACATAGCTCTGAGCATTACCATTCTCATCCTTGTAAGGTTGCACCCCTCGGGTTGCCAATCCTCCAGGATTGTCCTGGAGTCCCCAGGAATTAAACATTAATCTCTAATTAAAGATTATGTCATGTGATGAAGCCTCCAAGAATATGTCCAACCAAAATTGGCCATCCTAGCACCCACATGCGGAATTGAGGCACACACATTCAAATACTACAGTCACTGCTGATTTTCCTCAGTTGTCTCTTGTGCATATCTCTGATATTTCTAAGGAAACAGCTGCACCCTGATGATTCCCATTAGTATACGACTCCGCATGAGGCTGTGAATTATGAGAATGCTATGGGAGCTAGCTGCAAGTGATGCTCCATTTGCCTCTGATGTTAGGGTCACAAAGCACACGTGAATGGTGACTCCACCTGCAGCTGATTCAGGACAAGTTGTTCACTGTGTGATTTTTGTATATAGTTGCTCTGTACTTTGTCTTGAGCTGACATTCCATTTTACTTCCCTTGAAGTAGTCTATTGATCTGAAGTAACCACTGTTTGCATTGCTGAGTTGGCAAGGGGGGACCTTCAACCTGTCAGACCTGTACATTGATTTATCTTGTTAAATATGAACAGCGGAGATATCCGAGGCGCATTCCAAGATGAGCAGCTTAAACACTGGGTGAAATCGTGGCCTCATTCAGTCAATGGGAGTTTTACCATTGATTTCAACGGGGCCAGGATTTCATCCTCCACATGTAAGTTGGCCTTTGTAACATTCCTATACCCATACCCTAGTCTTCACCATTAGTGCTGTGCTATCACTGCATGTACAATATGTGGACATAATTACCAATCAAAATAAAGGTTTCTCTCTGAGCAAGAGATAGCGAGTAACCATGCTATGCCCAAATTTTTCTTAGGATGCCCAATATATGAAAACACCATAATGTTGCAATCGCCTCATGAAACTTAAAGGACTCTCTCTCTGCTTGCTAGTAGGTACACATGTGCTACATTACTACATGGCAGGCTGGAAACAATGAGAGCCATCCATAATGCCTGTGAAGACGTTTGCTTTATTATCTTACTCATAGACCTTGAGGCCAGATGGGACCATTGTGATCATCTAGTCTGATCTCCCGAACATTGCGGGCCACAGAACCTCACCCACCCACCCTGTACTAGACCCAGTTACTCAGCAGAGGTGATGAAGTCTTCAGACCATGATTTTAAGACTTCAAGTTACAGAGAATACACCATTTATTCTAGTTCAAACCAGCAAGTGACCCATGCTCATGCTGCAGCGGAAGGTGAAAAATCCCCAAGGTCTCTGCTAGTCTGGCCTGGGGGGAAATTCCTTCCTGACCCCAAATATGGTGATCAATTAGACCCTGAGCATGTGGGCAAGACTCCCAGACACCTGGGAAAGAATTCTCTGAAGTAACTCAGAGCCTTCCCCATCAAGTGTCCCATCTCCGGCCATCGGAGGTATTTGCTACTAGCAGCTGCAGATGTACTCAAATGTTGCACGTTCAATATGACAGCGCCTACATCAGAAATCAAGGCAATACTAAAAGGTGGGTCATAAACAGGCTCCAGGTTGCACACCTGTTGTGTCTTTTTGCTTTTTAAACAGCAAAGATACTATGCATATGAAGAAACCAGATAGGCACATTTGGGTCCCAAATAACCATGTGTACTAAATGTAGGCAAGGGTTTCTCACCACTTTTGGTGTCTTTTCAAACTATGAACTTGATGCAGGAATTACTAGGTGAAATATTATGCTGGCCTGTGTTATGCAGTAGGTCAGAGTAGATGACCATTATGGTTCTTTCTCGTCTTAGATTCTATAAAAATCTATTAATCTTTATTAGGGCTGTTGATTAAAAGCAGTTAACTCACGCGATTAACTACAAAAAAGTAATCGTGATTAAAAAAATTAATCACAATTAATCGCAGTTTTAATCTCACTGTTAAACAATAGAATACCAACTGAAATGTATTAAATATTTTTGGATGTTTTCCTACATTTTCAAATATATTGATTTCAATTACAACACAGTATACAAAGCAGAAAATGCTCACTTTATATTATTTTTTATTACAAATATTTGCACTGTAAAAATGGCAAACAAAAGAAATAGTATTTTTCAGTTCACCTTATACAAGTAATGTTGGGCAATCTCTTTATCGTGAAAGTGCAACTTACAAATATAGATTATTTTTTGTTACACAACTGCACTAAAAAACAAAATAATGTAAAACTTTAGCTCCTACAAGTCCACTCAGTCCTACTTCTTGTTCAGCCAATCACTAAGACAAACAAGTTTGTTTATATTTATGGGAGATAATGGTGCCCACTTCTTGTTCACAGTGCCACCAGGAAGTGAAAACAGACATTCTCACTTTTGTAGCTGGCATTGCAAGGGCTTTATGTGCCAGATATGCTAAACATTCGTATGCCCCTTCATGCTTCGGCCACCACTCCAGAGGACATGCTTCCGTGCTGATGATACTTGTTAAAAAAATGAATTAATTAAATTTGTGACTAAACTCCTTGGGGGAAAATTTTATGTGTACTACTCTGTTTACCCGCATTCTGCCATATATTTCATGTTATAGCAGTTTCAGATAATGACTCAGCCCCTGTTGTTCGTTTTAAGAACACTTTTGCTGCAGATCTGACAAAACACAAAGAAGGTACCAATGTGAGATTTCTAAAGATAGCTACAGCACTCGACCCAAAGTTTAAGAATCTGAAGTACCTTCCAACATCTGAGAGGGACGAGGTGTGGAGCATGCTTTCAAAACTCTTAAGAGCAACACTCAGATGCAGAAACTACAGAACCCGAACCATCAAAAAAGAAAATCAACCTTCTGCTGGTGGCATCTGACTGACTCAGATGATGAAAATGAACATGTGTCGGTCCACATTGCTTTAGAGAGTTATCAAGCAGAATCCGTTATCAGCAAGGACGCATGTCCTCTCAAATGGTGGTTGAACCATGAAGGGACATATGAATCTTTAGTGCATCTGGCACATAAATATCTTGCAATGCCGGCTACAACAGTACCATGCGAATGCCAGTTCTCACTTTCAGGTGATATTGTAAACAAGAAGCAGGCACCATTATCTCCTGTAAATGTAAACCAAGTTGTTTGTCTGAGCGATTGTCTGAATGAGAAGTAGGACTGAGTGGACTTGTAGGCTCTAAACTTTTACATTGTTTTATTTTTGAATGCAGTTATTTTTTGTACATAATTCTACATTTGTAAGTTCAGTTTTCATGATAAAGAGATTGTACCACTGTATTTATATAAGGTGAATTGAAAAATACTATTTCTTTTGTTTTTTACAGTGCAAATATTTGTAATAAAAATAAATATAAAGTGAGCACTGTACACTTCGTATTTTGTGTTGTAAGTGAAATCAATATATTTGAAAATGTATAAAATATCCAAAACTATCCTATTATTGTTTAAGAGTGCAATTAATCGTGTGATTGATCACAATTAATTTTTTTAACAGTGCAGAGCTTGAGCTAGTTTTCAAACCCAAATTTTTCCTTTGACTTTATAGGTAACTCAAAAATAACCCAACAGAGACCTCAGCCTAAGGTTCTGTCCTAAGTCTGTCTGTCCCTACGGGTTCCCACTAGGACTTCTGTCCTAGCTCTCTAATTCCCTCTCCCCACAGAGACATTCCCATTCTCTTGGTGGTTAAACATTCCCTGGTTAGAGCTAACTAGACCCAACTGCCACCATGACTCAGCAGCTGTTACCTTGACTCTTAATGCAGGGTTTTAGCAGCTGAGGCTTGGCTAACTTAAACAAATAGCCTTTATATGACATTATAACAGAATCTTATAGTCTACACGTTTCAAAAGCACCTTTTACATATTACATCATAATTACATTACTACATACAAGGAATGAAGTGGGCTCCCTCCCACCTCTTTCTCTGCAGGCTCCTGTTGCTCCCCAGCCCTGTGCAGAGGTATGGGTAATGAAGAAGAGCAATTCCCTCATCCTTTTAGATTCCAGCCCCACCTCAGTAGTGCAGAGGGTTCCTAGGAAAAGAAGATGCCCTCTTGGCCCCAAAATGAGAAATAACAGAAGGTCTCTTGTTCTATCACTGGTTAGAGTTGCCAGGCATCCGGTTTTCGACCAGAACACCCAATCAAAAAGGAACCCTGGTGACTCTGCTCAGTATCGTTGACCAGGCCATTAAAAGTCCAATTGGCTGCCCACAGTAGAGCAGGCAGGATGCCTGCCTGGCTCCCGGAAGTGGCCGGCATCTCCCTCTGGCTCCTAGGTGCAGGGGCAGCCATGGGGGCTCTGCGTGCTGCCCCCACCCCGAGTGGCGGCTCCGCAGCTCCCATTGGCCTGGAATTATGACCAATGGGAGCTGCAGGGTCCTGTGGATGAGGAGCCACCTGGCCATCCCTGTGCCTAGGAGCCAGAGGGAGATGTCGCTGCTTCCGGGAGCCGCCGGAGGTAAGTGCCGCCCGAAGCCTGCACTCCAGCCCCCTGCCCCAGCCTTGAGCCCCCTCCTGTGTATTTCAAGGCAGACTGCCTGGTGGGCTGCCCCAGAGCCAAGGACCCTAGGGGAATAAGTCTCAGAGCCCAGGTCATCTGACACAGGCTTGCACTGCAGGGCTATAAAGTTGCAGTGTGGATGTTTTGGCCCCTCTCTGCTCATGAGGTCTCAGAACCCAGACTCCAGCCCAAACCTGAAGGTCTACACTGCAATTTTATAGCCCCAGAGTCCAAGCCCCATGAGCCTGGGTCAGCTGACCAGGGCCAGCCATTGCTGTGTGGCAGGTATTTTGTCACCGTGTAGACATACTCTGTGGGACCTGAATTTCAGGTATCCCATCTGGCAGGCTGCCCCTGAGCATGGGAGGCTAGGGGTATATCTACACAGCAGCTGAGAGCCAGCCTCCCAACCCGGGTAGACAGGCTTGCACTAGCAGGGCTCAAGCTAGTGCACTAAAAATAGCAGTGTGGAACTTGTGGCTTGGACTTTCAAGCCCACCTGGCCCCCTAGGCTTGAGATTCTGAGCTCCAGCCTGAGCCACAATGTCCAGCTGCCCAGCCCCCAGGGTACGTCTACGCTGCAGTGGGGAGCTTGGCACCTACCGGACACCGTAATTATCACCTTGAAAAGCATCGAGCTTTAAAAGCAATAATTGGATTTTTTTAACAATTTCAAAACCATTTCTTTTCTCCTAAATGCAATATCAGAAACAGCTGACTGATTTGTGCTGAAACTTTACCAAAAAATAAAAATTCATCCTAAAACAGAAACAAGCATGGGAAATTTCAGCCTGAATGGTTTGAGTTTGGCAAAATCATGAGCAACTGAAAACAGGGGTTTGTAATGAAAAGTGTTGGGCAACTTTAACTATAGGCACCACTGTCAGCTTTGCCTATAATTCTATATTTTTGACAACTTTTATTTTTAAGTATATTTACTTAATGTACTCTCCCTTTCTCCTCCACATCTATTTCTGTATACTTTTATATACACAGTGGCCAAAATTTTCAAAATTAGAGGTAACATTTTCAGAAGGGCCTGAGTGATTTAAGAGTCTACGTTTCATAGATTTTCAATTAGATTTGGGCTTCTAAGTACCTAAGTCACTTTTTAAAATGGGACTTAGGCACTTTTGAAAATTATATCCTGCATGCCTTAAGTTGGCTCCTTATTTATGCTTCTAAATAAGTTGTCTGATTTGGGTGCTCCTTACTTTTGAAAATTAGGGCACTTTTAAATGCACCAAAATAAGGATTTTAGAGTCTAACTTTAGGTACCCAGTTTTGAAAATCTTGGCCAGTACTTCAAAAGTGTGCCTAACAATTACAGATATTTATGGCACAGTTATATTCCTGTGAACAAATTCTACATTAACATACAATCCATGTTAATATATCCACCTATGTACCTAATCCTCTAAACCTGTTACACCCAATGAAATATTCAAAATATACCATCAAACAAGAATGAAGGCCTAATTCACAATGCTGTAAGGGTATTATACTATAAAGTAAATGGAAATCTATTTCAGTGTTTTGAATTTTGATTAGTGAGTTGTCGGAGTCATTTAACCATATTTATGTTTGTCACGTGTGGCAGCTCAAGGATGAATGCTATTAATGCAGAGGTGGGCAAACTACGGCCCGTGGGCCACATCTGGCCCACAGGACCCTCCTGCCCAGCCCCTGAGCTCCTGCCCCAGGAGGCTAACCCCCGTCCCGTCCCCGGCTGTTCCCTCTCCCCCGCAGGGCCGGCTCTAGGCACCAGCAAAACAAGCTGGTGCTTGGGGCGGCACATTTTTAGGGGCGGCATGGCCGGCGCCAGAATGCCGCCCCTAAAAATGTGCCCCGGCCGCCCTAGCTCACCTCCGCTGCTGCTGCCACGGCGCGCGAAACAGCTGATTCGTGCACCGCTGCTCCCCCTCCCTCCCAGACTTGAGAGCCTGGGAGGGAGGGGGACAAGCAGCGCCAGCGCCGCACCCACTCGGAGTCTCCCCCTCCCTCCTAGGCTTGAGAGCCTGGTGGGAGGAGGTAGGGCTGGGGATTTGGGGAAGGGGCGGAGTTGAGGTGGGGCCGGGGGTGGGGTAATTAAATAAGGGGGAGGCAGTCAGGGGACATGGAGAGGTGGATGGGGCAGGGGTCCAATTCTTGCTGTCTCTTGCTCAAAGAGAAACCTTTATTTTGATGGTCCCGGGGGGGCCATCAGGGGATAGGGGGGGAGTCGGACAGGGGGCGGGGGCCGGGCCATGCCTGGCTGTTTGGGGAGGCACAGCCTCCCCTAACCGGCCTTCCATACAATTTTGGAAACCCGATGTGGCCCTCAGGCCAAAATGTTTGCCCGCCCCTGTTTTAATGCATGGTTTGATGCCTGCAGTGGTGGTTACCAAGAAATAATTTGTTTTCTAAAGAAAAATAATTGATTAATAAACCAGATTCTATCAGAAATTCCAGAAAAAAGACACGACAGGAGCCTTTATCATTATTGTCACAAATAATTCAAGAGCAATGTAGCTAAATTCCATTAAAATGGTGAGGAAAAATGAAAAGGATCATTTAGCCTTTGAATGATGGAAAAACCTTAAGTAATAAGAACATAAGAATGGCCGTACTGGGTCAGACCAAAGATCCATCCAGCCCAGTATCCTGTCTACCGACAGTGGTCAATGCCAGGTGCTCCAGGGGGAGTGAACCTAACAGGCAATGATCAAGTGATCTCTCTCCTGCCATCCATCACCACCCTCTGACAAACAGAGGCTAGGGACACCATTCCTTACCCATCCTGGCTAGTAGCCATTAATGGACTTAACCTCCATGAATTTATCCAGTTCTCTTTTAAACCTTGTTATAGTCCTAGCCTTCACAACCTCCTCAAGCAAGAAGTTCCACAAGTTGACTATGTGCTGTGTGAAGAAGAACTTCCTTTTATTTATTTTAAACCTGCTGCCCATTAATTTCATTTGGTGGTCCCTAGTTCTTATATTATGGGAACAAGTAAATAACTTTTCCTTATTCACTTTCTCCACATCACTCATGATTTTATATACCTCTATCCATATCCCCCCTTAGGCCTGGTCCACACTAACCCCCCCACTTCAGACTAAGGTACGCAAATTCAGCTACGTTAATAACGTAGCTGAATTTGAAGTACCTTAGTCCGAACTTACCACGGGTCCAGACGCAGCAGGCAGGTTCCCCCATCGATGCCGCGTACTCCTCTCGCCGAGCTGGAGTACCGGTGTCGACAGCGAGCATTTCCAGGATCGATTTATCGCGTCTAGACAAGACGCGATAAATCGATCCCAGAAGATCGATTGCCTGCCGCCGAACCAGGAAGTAAGTGTAGACCTACCCTCTTATATACCTCTAGCATATCCCCCCTTAGTCTCCACTTTTCCAAGCTGAAAAGTCCTAGCCTCTTTAATCTCTCCTCATATGGGACCCTTTCCAAACCCCTACTCATTTTAGTTGCCCTTCTCTGAACCTTTTCTAATGCCAGTATATCTTTTTTGAGAGGAGATCACATCTGTATGCAGTATTCAAGATGTGAGAGTACCATGGATTTATATAAGGGCAATAAGATATTCTCTGTCTTATTCTCTAACTCCTTTTCAGTGATTCCTAACATCCTGTTTGCTTTTTTGACTGCCACTGCACACTGCGTGGACGTCTTCAGAGAATTATCCACGATAACTCCAAGATCTTTTTCCTGATTAGTTGTAGCTAAATTAGCCCCTATCATATTGTATGTATAGTTGGGTTATTTTTCTCAATGTGCATTACTTTACATTTATCCACATTAAATTTCATTTGCCATTTTGTTGCCCAGTCTCTTAGTTTTGTGAGATTTTTGAAGTTCTTCACAGTCTGTTTTGGTCTTAACTATCTTGAGCAGTTTAGTGTCATCTGCAAACTTTGCCACCTCACTTTTTACCCCTTTCTGCAGATCATTTATGAATAAGTTGAATAGGATTGGTCCTAAGACTGACCCTTGGGGAACACCACTAGTTACCCCTCTCCATTCTGAAAATTTACCATTTATTCCTACCCTTTGTTCCCTTTCTTTTAACTAGTACTCAATCCATGAAAGGATCTTCCTTCTTATCCCATGACAACTTAATTTATATAAGAGTCTTTGGTGAGGGACCTTGTCAAAGGCTTTCTGGAAATCTAAATCCACTGGATTCCCCTTGTCCACATGTTTGTTGTCCCCTTCAAAGAACTCTAATAGATTAGTAAGACATGATTAGACTTACCAGTCTGTAATTGCCGGGATCACCTCTAGAGCCCTTTTTAAATATTGGCGTCACATTAGCTATCTTCCAGTCATTGGGTACAGAAGCCGATTTAAAGGACAGGTTACAAACCATAGTTAGTAGTTCCGTAATTTCACATTTGAGTTCTTTCAGAACTCTTGGGTGAATGCCATCTGGTCCCGGTGACTTGTTACTGTTAAGTTTATCAATTAATTGCAAAACCTCCTCTAGTGACGCCTCAATCTGTGACAATTCCTCAGATTTGTCACCTACAAAAACCGGCTCAGGTCTGGGAATCTCCCTAACATCCTCAGCCATGAAGACTGAAGCAAAGAATTCATTTAGTTTCTCCGCAATGACTTTATTGTCTTTAAGTGCTCCTTTTGTATCTTGATCAGTAGCTCTTTGGAGACAGCAGACATAAGTATCTGGGAATTGCCTGTATTCTGACAGCTAGATTGTGCCTGTAGGCACAGTTGTGAGCAAGGAGTAGATTTGGGAAACAGAGACTTCCTTCTGAGGCACAATTCCCTCCCTGATTTCTCCTTACTCTGGGGCACTAGCTGCCTCAAGGAAGCCTTTCTGGGTGTGGTATGGATGGGGCCATAATACCACACCCCTACGTGATAAGTTTACTATGGATGTAGGAACTCTGCATCTTGCTGTTGACCGAATACACTGAGATGTGCCATCCCACAGCATCTCTGTAAGCATCATAATACTTCAGAAATTGTTACGTAGTTGATGCACTCTCATTCCCATCCCATCATGGTTCACGTCCCTAAGCACCATTAATTAATCCTAAGTAATGATGGTGACAAACAATTCATAGATTCTAGGACTGGAAGGGACCTCGAGAGGTCATCGAGTCCAGTCCCCTGCCTGCATGGCAGGACCAAATACTGTTTTTATTAAAGCACTCACAATCATTACTGTGACATAATGAAACTTTACACACACACACACACACACACACACACACACACTTTTGGGCAGAAACAATGTGAAAAATTTTAGCCAAGAATGTGCATGTGTGAACAGGGAGCTTAACTATTTAGCAACTTTAACTGTAGTGTTTGTTGCTAAATGAATGTTGTATACTTCCTGAAATACTGAATCAGATAAGAGAGAACTTTTTATTATATTACATCAACATGGCCTCTTTCAGTCAAACTATACATATCTGAATACATAGTTCACTCTCCATTATAAGCAATTAGGCAGTAACTAGTTTCAGCCCATAACTAGAAATATGTATGTAGGTTTTGTGGTGTGAGAGAGCCCAGCAATCAAGGGTAAACTGCAGTCCATCATCCTTAGCTTGATCCAGAGAAGCATCTATTTGGGGCTGTTCTTTCTCCTCAAACTCCCACTTACTGGAGTGATCCCATCAATTCTCTGCTTTTCTGAGATAACCACCATTGCAATTTATTTCCCTGGTCCTAAACATCTTGATCTGATATTTGTATAGTTTGATTAAAGTTCTATTTATAAAGAGTTTATAAATGATTAATCAATTGTAATAGATTGCTAAAGAGTCAAACTGGACAATAGGTTGCTTCTATTGATAACAACTTCCACTGACGTCTCTATAACTATGTATAACACATACTACTCCTGTCTGTGACATGCTTATGACTTCTAGTAATCATTTATTAACCCTTTATAAATCATTTATAAATTAAACGTAGGGTGACCAGACAGCAAATGTGAAAAATCGGGACAGGGGGTGGGGGTAATAGGAGCCTATATAAGAAAAAGACCCAAAAATCAGGACTGTCCCTATAAAATTGGGACATCTGGTCACCCTAATGAAACTTTATGTAAAGTCTGACCAGATAAACAATTATGTCTAAGCTCTTCAGATTGCAATAGAACAAGTCGATGAAGTTTTCAAAATGGGTTTTACATTCTGATAAATTTAGGATTAATGAGTCTTAGTTGCAAGGAATTCACTTCCTTGATTCATAAGGAAACTACATTAGAAATGCCATGCTCAGGGATATTCTCAATTAAAAATGAATCTTACTTTACTAAATGACCATGTTTGATGGTTCAAAAATTTGGGATGCAATTTATTATAAATGCAATACTTCAATTGTTCATCAAAAATTAATTTTATTTACACTTGTGAGCTCTAGAAAGCTTTTGATTGAATAGAAGGACCTGTACTTTTTAACTATAAACAGGCTTCATGGAACTTATAAGTTTTTGGCCGGAAACAAATGATAAATATTTTCAAAGTTATTATCTGTCATGTTAGATCATATAGATTAGGTATTGGGAAAGAGTTAAAAGCAACCTTGGCTTCTAGTGAGGTTTGGCTTGTTTATGAATACTGTGATCTTTATTAAGGGTACCCAATAAATTCAGAAAGATGTGCTCTTATCTTGGTTTTGGCAAACTCAAAGTGGTTTTAGATCTTGGGTTTGCTTTGGGGCCAAAACTTTGCAAAGGGTTTCCAAACTGACAACATAGTGAGATTACGCATACATAAACTGCACTAACTGAACTTGCACTATCCTTAGAGAAACAAACTATTTTCCACCATTTTCATCTTTCATTTTTTCAGTCCTAAGCTTTTGAGAATTTTATCTGGGTTAAGTCGTTTTAGTTTTTCAGCGGTCACAAAAAGATGGGGAAAATGTCAAGGCTGAATGTTAAAATAAGCAAGCCTAAATGATATACACCAGATATCCCTGTGTGTAGGCAAAACAATCCCTTGTTTAACTCACAATGTCTGTTTATTTATATCTATCATTTTTTATTAGTCCCAGTCACGATAGTCCTTAATGTGTGTGCAATTACCAGTTTTGTGTATGCCATTTGGGTCCACATTTATTAACATTTGGACCCTCCCAGTCCCATTGCCACATAATCCAGCTTCTGCCAAGCTCCAATACAATAGCATATCCATGTCACCAAGGCAATTAATTATTGTAACCTTAAGCATTTCTTGGCTGTGAGCCACATTATGGCACACAGCAGGACATGACTGTGTGATTCAATTTACCAAGAAAGAGAAAGCACCTAATCCTGAGGATTTGGTGTGAAAGCCCTTACACAGCTAGTCAGTCATTACCTGGGGATGACTGCTGTGTTGTTATTGTTAGCAGAATTTCTGAAGAATGAAGTTTTCTGAGTGATAATGCATGCTAATCCCCGACCAAATTCACAGACTAAGACTAAAGGAAGGGGTCAGTACACCACATTTAACCCCTTTAAATATAATGATTTCTTTTAAAGTGAGCCATGGCATCCATGCATCATGCTGGGAAAGATTTATGATTTGGCTTGAGTCTATTATTTTCTGTGTGCAGCTCTCATGAGGTGCAGAAATTGCTGCAGGAATCAGATCATAAGAGCAGATGTACAAACTCAGTTGTAGCAGCACAATCATTAATAATACAAATTCTTTGTAGTTTGAGATCCTGAGCTGAAAAGCACCCTAAAGTGCTTTTGCAAACAGGACCAAAGTGCCTCACAATGCTGAATTCACACAGTGAGTCAGTAGCAACTGATATCACTTACGCAGGTGTAATTCGATTGATTTATACAGGTGTAAATAAGAGCAGAATCAACATTCTGCTGGTGTATGTTTTTCTAATGTGTGAGGCTCCAGATATGGCCACGCTTCCTCATATACATAATTTGGAGCACCACACCTCAGTACATTGTTTAAAAGTTAATAGAGCATATCATACTGTTTGTCTGCATATATAATTTGATCCAGTGACCGACAGCAGTGGAAGTTCCTATGTTCAGTGTCAGTTCCCTGAGTCATTCAGTTTTCCCCAAGTAGGCAGGCTTTTGAATTCCCATTGCAATTCACAGATCTTCAACAGTAAGATTGATTTGTTTGTCGGTTTTATGAAAACTTTAACAGAGGATGACATGTGTTAATGTTTTTGTGGTGTGTTACATCTTCTACATGAGGGATGGAGAGGGAGATAGATCAATGAAGAATGTTTCATTAACTAGCTACTGTACAATGCACTGGGTGAAACTTGGCATCAGACAGATTATTTTGCTTGAGCAGGAAAATAATTCTTGCTAGAAAAGTGCACTCACCATTTTTCTTATATACAATGAAAATTCAGCTCCTACTAGACTTTCTTGCTCGTTTCCAGAAGAGCCCTCCAACTTCACACATTTTGGGGGTGCAGGAGAAATGCTTTGACTAGTGAGTAGGGTAGTCATCAATCATCAGAAAGGGCAGGTTCAGATAATGAATCTAGCATCCAGCCTACAAAATGGCTTCTAGGTAACCTCTTCTCAACGGTGCAGCTATTGATAAGACAGTCTGGCATACAAAAATGAGATTCTTTGCTGATGGGTTGCTCCTGTGAAGGAAGGAAGCCTGGATGGAAATAGGCAAAACTAGGAGAACAGAGAAATACTAGCTGAAAGGGTGAAAACTGGTCTGTATCTTCTTTCATATAGGGCTAAATAAGCCCTTCTAAAAATCTGTTGAATTACATCATTGCTTTATATGCTGGTTATAGATGGCTTGACTGCTGAAGTTTTGTATTGCAAGACATCATTCATTGTCACGCTAGTGACACTATAGTCATGATGGAGATTTATTATTATTCATTAATTGTTTCTAATTGTGTCCAGAGAGAGAGAATGCCAAATTAATCTCCCAGTATACCTGGCCCAACTCTCCTTGATTTCAATGAGAGATGAACCTGCTTATACCTGGGCTCAATTTGGCCAAAGAAAAGGAGCTAAAGGAAGATGATTATTGTTTGTATTACAAGGGTATTACAAGATGCCTGAATCAAGACTGGGGTCTCACTATGCTACACAACACATATCTTATGGGACTGTCCCTGCCCCAAAGAGCTTACAAACCAAAGAGTCGAGAGAGAGGAACAGTGGGAGGGAAATAGAAATGCAGAGAGTGAAGTTATTTGCCCAAGGGCACAGAGCAGGTCAGTGGCAGAGTTCAAAACAGATCCCAGGTCTCCTTTGCATTCGGTGCTCCACTCACTAGTCCACTCCAGTGACAGAATTTAATTCAATTTTATACCACACACAGATTTGTGGGGCAGATATGAAAAGTTATAGCCACAAGTCTGGCAAGTGATAGAACTACAAGTGTATTAAGAAAGAACTTCTCAACAAATCACACAAAAAACAATATATTTTATGCCACTTATTCTGTTTAGTTTTGGTCTTTTTTCTAAAGCCTCTATCCCAACGAAGTATATTTTACAATGGTGATAACATGGGAGTAATCATTACACTGGTATGTGCAGAATTTAATTATATCCATAAGGGCTGTACAATGTCACTCTTTCTATTATGGTTCAAAAGACACAGCATGAAATATAGTAGCTTGCAAAAGAGCCAAGATATGGATAGTGCTGTAAATCAGGAGTAACTCCACTGAGGTCAATGGAGTGACATTGGTGTAACAGTGGTGTAAGAGGAGAATCAGAACTTTTGTTTGTGAAACACAGGAGCTCATGTTATAGGTATCATGACATTCTCTATTCCTGGACTAATCAAGCATTAACATACCACAAAGTATATAGTTACATTGGATGCCCATTCTCCTCTTAATCCTAGATCTATTGGTGACACCAGAGACCAATATTTTAACACATTTTTCAAGTTGGATCTATTATATATTAATTTCTTGAGGACCCTTCTGGCCCTACATTTCTATGATTCTGTAATTGTACAACTTGAAAAAATTAATGCCTTTATAATAGGCCTATGTTTAGTGCCACAGGCACAATCACAACCGATCAGCTTTCTACTGTCAGAATGCTTACTGAAATTGGTATATTCAAATACCAAGCCAACCTCTCTTAAAAATCTCTACTACTATACATGAGCAAATAACCAACTGAAATTCTGTAAGTGAATTGATTTCGGGAAAGCAGAGCTGTCAGGTGATTAAAAAAATGAATCTGTTAATAATAGAATACCATTTATTTAAATATTTCTGGAAGTTTTCTACATTTTCAGATATATTGATTTCAATTACAACACAGAATACAAAGTGTACAGTGTTCACTTTATAGTTATTTTTATTACAAATATTTGCAGTGTAAAAAACAAAAGAAATAGTATTTTTCAATTCACCTAATACAAGTACTGTAGTGCAATCTCTTTATCATGAAAGTTGAACTTGTAAATATAGAATTATGTACAAAAAAACTTCATTCAAAAATAAAACAATGTAATATTTTGGTGCCTGCAAGTCCACTCAGTCCTACTTCGTGTTCAGTCAATTGCTCAGACAAGTTTGCTTACATTTGCAGGAGATAATGCTGCCCACTTCTTGTTTATAATGTCACCTGAAAGTGAGAACAGGCGTTCTCATGGAAGTATTGTAGCTGGCGTTGCAAGATATTTACGTGCCAAATGCGCTAAAGATTCATATGTCCCTTCGTGCTTCAACCACCATTCCAGGGGACATGCGTCCATGCTGATGACGGGTTCTGCTCGATAGCAATCCAAAGCAGTGCAGACCAATGCATGTTCATTTTCATTATCTGAATCAGATGCCACCAGCAGATGGTTGATTTTCTTTTTCGGTGATTCAGGTTCTCTGTTTCCACATCAGAGTGTTGCTCTTTAAAACAGAGCAGGGAACATATAATTCTCCCTCAAGGAGTTCAATCACAAATTTAATTAACGCATTATTTTTTTAACAAGCGTCATCAGCATGGAATCATGTTCTCTGGAATGGTGGCTGAAGAATGAAGGGGCATACGAATGTTTAGCATATTTGGCATGTAAATACCTTGCAATGCTGGCTACAAAAGTGCCATGCAAATGCCTGTTCTCACTTTCAGGTGACATTATAAATAAGAAGCGGGCAGCATTATGTCCCGTAAATGTAAACAAACTTGTCTGTCTTAGCGATTGGTTGAACAAGCAGTAGGACTGAGTGGACTTGTAGACTCTGAAGTTTTACATTGTTTTATTTTTGAGTGCAGTTATGTAATAAAAATAAATCTACATTTGTAAGTTGCACTTTCATGACAAAGAGATTGCACTGCAGTACTTGTATGAGGTGAACTGAAAAATACTATTTTATCATTTTTACAGTGCAAATATTTGTAATAAAAATAATATACACTTTGATTTAAATTACAACACAGAATACAATATATATGAAAATGTAGAAAAACATCCAAAATATTTAATAAATTTCAATTGGTATTCTATTGTTTAACAGCAGGATTAAAACTGCGATTTATCATGATTAATTTTTTTAATCAAGTAATTTTTTTGAGTTAATCGTGTGAGTTAACAGCAATTAATCGACTGGAAAGCTTTTGCTAACAGCAGTAACATTTTTATTTTACATGCAAGAATATACTTGGTTTTGCATCAAATCTTACAGTAAAAATATCAAACAGCATTATTCTTAGCTACATTATACTTTAAAAAACCTTCCTGAAATTTACCAGCCTTTCTGACTACAGGTGGTATTATATATAGCTAAGAAAATGAATGCATAGCTGAGGAAAGAGCTTTATAGTACCTGATAAGACCTCAGGCATTAATAGGACATTAACGCATTCTTCATCTTTCACTGACAGCTGGTTAAAGAGGTATGCAGCAAAAAGTCTGTAAAAGGCTTAAAGAAACCACAAACAAGGTGGGTCTATACTTTCCCCTCCCCACTCTCCCTTGTTAAGAAGTGATTTAGAATGGTTAACACTCTCTTCAGGATGCAGTGCAAAACTGTGCTCAGTGTTAGGAATCCCACAGCATTTTTTGTAAGAGGAAAAATACCATGCTTGGCATTCATTCCAAATATGAATAGGGGTAATAATAGCGGAAGCAACTATCTGCACGATAATGTCTTTCTGCTACTAGCCTGGAAGTCTATGCATATCCAGGAACCTATCCGTCCAATCTGGCTTCCTTCCTTTCCACTCCATTGAAACCATTCTCAGCAGAGTCTGGATAACTTTCTCCTCACCAATTTTCAGGGCCTGTGCTTCAAACCCCTTTGGCCTCTCTACTGCTTTTGATACTAGGGATTGCTGATTCCTGCTTGACATCATCTCCTTCTTTGGCTTTTTCACCATTGTCCGCTCATCACTCTTCCCCTACCTCTCTGGTTGTTCCTTCAGTGTCTCCTTAGGTAGATTCACCTCCTCCCCTCTTTCATTCCTTGAGACATTCCTTGAGAGAGGTCCCTCAGGGCACTTTTCTCTCTATTCTCCTTTTCTGCCTCTCTCTACATCCTGCCCTCAGGCACTGTCATTCATTCATACAGCTTAAGCTCTACACACTGACAACTCACAAACCTACCCCCTGACTGGTCTCCTTCCGCTCAGTCCTGCACCTTAGTAAATCTCGCTGACATCTTCTTCTGGGTGTTTTACTGTCAACTTAAATTCATAATGGCTAAAACTGAACACCTGATCATTCCTCCCAAACCCTATTCATTCCCCAATTCTCTGCCATCACCATCCCCCGCATAACTCTGGCTTTAACCTAGGGATCAATATCGACTCCTCCCTGTCTCTATACAAAAACCAGTGGGCAGCAACATCGTCCTAAAAAATTGTTTGAGATCCATCCTTTTCGCTCTATTTATACAAGAAGTACTCACATGCAGGTCATCATCATCTCACATCTTGATTATTGTAACATTCTCTTCATAAACTAATTGGCTATAAGGCCCAAGAGGACCTCATGATCATCTAGTCTGACCTCCTACATATTGCAGACCACAGAACCTGGCCCACCCACTCATGCAATAGACCTATAAACTCTGACTGAGTTACTGAAGTCCTCAAATCTTGATTTAAAGACTTCAAGTTACAGAGAATCCACCATTTAGTCTAATTTAAATTTGCAAGTGACCCATGCCCCATGCAGCAGAGGAAGGAGAAAACCCCTTATGACTTGGGAGAAAATGCCTTCCTGACCCCAAATATGGCAATCAGTTAGGCCATGAGCATGTGGGCAAGACCCACCAGCCAGATACCTGGGAAAGAATCCTCTGTAGTAACTCAGAGCTCTCCCCATCTAATGTCCCATCACCGGCTGGTAGGGATACTTGCTGCTAGCAGTTACAGATCAGCTACATGCCAATGATGCCATTGTAGGCAGTCCCATCATACCATCCCCTCCATCAAGCTCCGTCTTGAAGCCAGTTATGTTTTTTTGCCCCCATTGCTCTCCCTGGAAGGCTGTTCCAGAACGTCACACCTCTGATAGCTAGAAACCTTCATCTAATTTCAAGTCTAAACTTGCTGATAGCCAGTTTATATCCATTTGTTCTTGTGTCCAAACTGGTGCTTAACTTAAATAACTCCTCTCTCTCCCTGGTATTTATCCCTCTGATGCATTTATAGAGAGCAGTTGTATCTCCCCTCAGCCTTCTTTTGGTTAGGCTAAACAAGTCAAGCTCTTTGAGTCTTCTCTCATAAGGTAGGTTTTCCATTCCTCAGATCATCCTGGAGTCCTTCTCTGCATCTGTCCCAGTCTGAGTTCATCTTTCGTAAACTTGGGAGACCAGAATTGTAGTATTCCAGATGAGGTCTCACCAGTCTCTTGTATAATGGTACTAACACTTCCCTGTCTCTACTGGAAATATCTTGCCTGATCCACTCCAGGGCTGCATTTGCCTTTTTTACAGCCACATCACATTGGTGGCTCATAGTCATCCTGTGATCAACAAATACACCCAGGTCTTTCTCCTCCTCTGTCACTTCCAACTGACAAGCCCCTATCTTATAGCAAAACTTCTTGTTGTTACTCCCTAAGTGCATGACCTTGCAATTTGCACTATTAAATTTCATCCCATTTCTATTACTCCAGTTTACAAGGTCATCCAGATCTTCTTGTATGATATTCCGGTCCTCCTCCAAATTGGCAATACCTCCCAGCTTTGTGTCATCTGCCAATTTTATTAGCATGCTCCTACTTTTTGTGCCAAGGCTATTAATGAAAATGTTAAATAAGGTTGGTCCCAAGATGGATCCCTGGGGAACTCCACTGAAACTTCCCTCCAGCCTGACAGCTCACCTTTCAGCATGACCCATTGTCCTCTCCCCTTTAACCAGTTCCTTATCCACCTTTCAATTCTCATATTAATTCCCATTTTCTCCAATTTAACTAATTAATAATTTCCCATGCAGATCTCTATCAAATGCCTTACTGAAATCCAGGTAGATTAGATCTACTGCATTTCCTTTGTCTAAAAAATCAGTTATCTTCTCAAAGAAGATCAGGTTGGTCTGGCACCTTTTGTAAAGCCATGTTGTATTTTATCCCAATTACCATTTACCTCTATGTCCTTAGCTACTTTCTCTTTCAAAATTTGTTCCAAGACCTTGCATACAATTGAGGTCAAACTAATGGTTTTGTAGTTTCCTAGATCTAGGGTGATCAGATGTCCCGATTTTATAGGGACAGTACCGATTTTTGAGTCCTTTTCTTATATAGGCTTCTATTACCCCCCCCCCAAACCCCCTGTCCTGATTTTTTACACTTGCTGTCTGAACACCTTACCTGGATTACGTTTTTTCCCCTTTCTTAATATTTCTCCAGGCATAGGGTTTAATTCCTGAGTTTGCAGATTCATTAAAAATTCTTGTTATTGGGCTTACAATTTCATGTGCTTGTTCCTTTAATATTCTTAGATGGGGATTATCTGAGCCCCTCCCCCCCCCCCAAATTTAGTCCCATTAAGCTGTTTGAGTTTGACTTCCACGTCGGATGTGGTAATTTCTACTTCCATATCCTCATTACCATTGGCCATCCTGCCACTGTCCCTAAACTGCTCGTTAGCCTTATTAAAAACGGAGGCAAAGTATTTGTTTAGGTATTGGGTCATGCCTAGATTATCTTTAATCTCTACCCCATCCTCAGTGCTTAGTGGTCCCACTTCTTCTTTCTGTGACAAAGCTCTGTCCTTGTCTCTGTGAGTCCTGCGTTTTCTGATGGATTTTGCTAGCCTCAGAGGCTCACTGTGACCCTCCACTTAACCCTTCTCTCTCTAGAGACAAGGGTCACAGTCTACTGAGCCATTTTCATCATAAGCCAGCGAGGGAGGTGAGGAGAAGCTATCCTCCCTTGCACAGTCTCTGTTGTCTCACAGTCTCAGTGATTAATCAGGGGGCAAAGAGGAGGAGCCCTGGCCCGCCCTCTACTCTGGGCTCCAGCCCAGGGACCCTAATAGTATCAGCTATGGTATCTGACCTTTTAGGAACAGGACATGTACAATTCCCTGGGCTACTTCCCCACAGCAGCCCCTACTTCCTCAAGCTCCACTTCACCCTTACTTCAGGGCCTCCTTCCTTGTGCCTGATATGGTGTGTACAGCTCAGTCTCTCCAACGGCATAACTGCCTCCCACAGCTCCTGACATGCATGCCCACCTGACTAACTGGGAGGCTTTTAACTAGTTTCAGCCAGCCCCTGATTGGCTTCAGGTGTCCCAATCAACCTAGCATCCTCCCTGCCTTCTGGAAAGCTCTTAATTGGCCCCAGGTGTCTTAATTGACCTGGAGCAGCTGCCCTTTACTTATCCAGGGATTTGTTTAACCTGGGGCTAATATATCTATCTCCCACTACTTTTCTATAGCCTTCTGGCCTTGCCCCGTCACATATCTCCCCCACCCCTCTGCTCAACACCATAGAGTTGGGCAACTTGGGATGCCAGGCAGTGTGCTCATGACAGACCATCAGCATTGCTATGGTGGCATCCAGCCCTGTGCCGTATGTGGAACTGGAACAGTTGGAGGGATAAGAACCACCGGGTGACCCTTGCGTTCTTTTCCTTATTCCGCTGCATCCACTGGAGGAGTGCATGGTCCGTCACAAGAGTAAATCTCCGGCCTAAGAGGTAACAACGCAGTGTCTCCATGGCCCATTTGACAGCAAGGCATTCTACTCTACTACTACGTATTTCTGTTCTCTTGGGAGAAGCTTTCTGCTTAGGTAGAGGATCGGGTGTTCCTCTTCTCCCACCATTTGCGACAGAACCGCCCCCAACCCCACCTTGGAAGCGTCTGTTTGTAAAATAAATTTCTTGTTAAAGTCTGGGGCTATGAGTACGGGGTCATTACAGAGGACCGTCCGAAGATCTGTGAACGCCCCCTCTGCTGCATCAGTCCACTTCACCATGTCTGGACCTCGGGCCTTCACCAGGTCTGTTAGGGGACTTGCCCTAGTGGCGAAGTGGGGAATAAAACGTTGGTAGTAGCCTACCACGCCTAGCAACGCGCGGACCTCTTCTTTCGGGTCGGCTGGGGCCAGTTTTGAATCACCTCTAGTTTATTCATTTGGGGCTTCACTATGCCCCTTCCTACAATATATCCCAGGTACCTAGCCTCTGCTAGCCCTATGGCGCATTTAGCGGGATTAGCGGTGAGGCCAGCCCGCCTTAAGGTGCGCAGTACTGCCTCAACTTTCTTTAAGTGGGTTCCCCAGTCTGGCATATGGATGATGACACCATCTCGATCGTGCCAAGCTTTTAGAAGATTGATGTGGTAAATTTGCTCTGGTTTCCGGCGGTCTGGCTACCACACCTTATCGTTCTCCTCTCCCACGGCTTCAATTACTTTGTAGGGTCCCTGCCACTGGGCCAACAGTTTACTTTCTGCTGTGGGCACCACTACCATCACCCGATCCCCTGGTTGGAACCGTCGAAGCTTTGCTTGGTGGTTATAATGGGTTAGTTGGGTCTCCTGTGCTCTCTCCAAGTGTTCCCATACAATGGGCGTAACTCAGGCTATCTGATCTCTCATCTGCAGTACGTGCTCGACTATGTTCCTTCCGGGATTTGGCTCCTCTTCCCAGGCTTCTCTGCCTATATCCAATATGTCCCAGGGGTGGCGCCCATATAGTAGTTCAAACAGAGAGAAACCCATGGAGGCTTGCAGAACCTCCCGGACGGTGAACATGAGGTAAGGCAATAGGGTATCCCAATCTTTCCCATCCTGGCTTACCACTTTCCTGATCATGGCCTTGAGGGTCCTATTGAAACTTTCCACAAGGCCATCTGTTTGCGGGTGGTATACAGAGGTCCGTAGGGCTTGTACGTGGAGCAATGAACAGAGATCTTTCATCAACTTGGACACGAAAGGTGTCCCTTGATCAGTTAATATCTCCTTGGGTGGCCCAACCCGGGCAAAGATCTGTACTAGCTCCTTAGCTATTGTTTTGGAAGCCATGTTGCGTAGGGGAACAGCTTCCGGGTACCGGGTTGCATAATCCAGTACAACAAGCACATGTTGGTGGCCCCGAGCTGTCTTCTCTAGGGGCCCTACTAGGTCCCTGGCTATCTGTTTGAAAGGAACCCCTATTATCGGAAGAGGTATCAAAGGAGCCCGCAAGTGCGGGCAAGGGCTATGTAACTGACACTCTGGACAAGAGGTGCAATATCACCTGACATCTTCATGTACTCCTGGCCAGAAGAACCTCCGCAGGATCCGTGCCTGGGTTTTCTCTACCGCTAGGTGTCCTCCAAACAGGTGACTGTGGGCGAGACTCAATATGGCTTTTTGATGTTTTCGTGGCACCAGAAATCTCAGCTAACATCCAAATCCAAATCAGACCCTGGGGGTCTGTAGCATACCCCAAGCACCATCCCAAGGGAACGTCTGGTAGCTTTCTTCTTCTGACTTATGTGACACCCACATCAACCTCCATCCTGTTCATGCAAAACATTGCCACCAGGATAGTCTTCCTGGCCTGTCAACCTGATCAAGTCCCCCTCCCTCCCCATCTTCTCCATGGCACCAAGTTCAGGTTTTGTCTCACTGCACTACATAAATCTTCTCTTCCCTATTTATCTGACTTTGTATCTTATTATATCACCCTCCCCACCAATAACCATCTCCCTGCTTTCTTCCACATCCTCCCTGAACTGGTCCATGAAGCTATTACCTTCTCCTCCTTTAAATCCTTCCTGTAGATCCACTTCTTCTGCAAATCCTACAACAAACTGAAACTTGCCAACTAAGACTTCTGCTTTTTCATGCAGTATATTTCTCTCAGAAAAATTAAATTCTTTGCACCATCACGATCACTAGCCTCTGCTGAATTACTACATAATTTTACAGATGTTGTCTCTATCCTTCCCCTCATATATGCATGCAAACCATTCCCTCCCCTTGTTGTGTCATATCTGAAATTGGTTTGTAAACTCCTTGGAGTTAGGGGTCATGTCTTTTTCTGCATCTTGGAAGGTTCCTAGCACCCTTTTGGGAGCTATTAAAATAAACAAATCTAATAATACAATAGTTGTAAGAGCAGCAGAGTTGCTGCTAGCAGCACCAGTCTGTGTTCCTGATTTCACCCGCACAAACTAGTGGCCTGAATCCCTACCCCTCCATGTAAGATCAGTTGGCTTTTTCCCTCTGAGCTACAGGCAGGTTGCTTTTCATCATTTTTTTTCTAGAACTAGAGTTATGATCATCTCTAATTTCCACTTGAGACCTATGAAAAATGTTTGAAGGAAGCACAGATAGACCAGACACCACAAGAGGTATTTTAGTTCACTGTTGTTTTTAAGTAGGATTTTGCAAAATGAACAGGGCCGCCCAGAAGATTCAGGGGGCCTGGGGTCTTCAGCGGCGGGGGAGCCCCGCCGCCAAATTGCCGTCTAAGACCTGGCACTTCAGCAGCAGGTCCCGGGGCGGAAGGACCCCCCGCTGCGGGTCTTCAGGGCACTTCGGCGGTAGGTCCCGGGGCGGAAGGAACCCCACCGCGGGTCTTCGGGGCATTTCGGCGGCGGGTCCCAGAGCGGAAGGACCCCCTGCCGCCGAATTGCCGCCAAAGACCTGGAGCGGAAGAAGCTCCGGGGGCCCGGGCCCTGCAAGAGTTTTCTGGCGCCCCTGGAGCGAGTGAAGGACCCCGCTCCAGGGGCCTTGAAAAACTCCGTGGGGGCCCCTGCAGGGCCCAGGGCCTAGGGCAAATTGCCCCACTTGCCCCCCCTTCTGGGCGGCCCTGAAAATGAAGCCCTGTTCTTGCTCCCGCTGTTCAGGCCCTGATTCGCCATTCAGCAATGCAAACCTAATCTATCCAGAAAATTAAATAAATGATGATACTTTGCACTCCTGTAGCACTGTCTGCCTTAATCTCAAAGTGCTTTTACATACAGGAATTCATTGAGCCTCAGCACCTCTGCAAGGTACTGTAGATAGATATTATTATCCCCATATTGCACAGGGGGACTTGAGGTACAGAGAAGTTAAATGTCAATCAGGAAGTCTCCTTTATAGCTGGGTATATAAATTAGATCAACTCATTCTTAGATTTGTGTACAGGACCATCCTTCTCCTATACATTACAAAACATATATCTGGCTTATTTAGTTAAGTGCCATTTGCTTTATGTCCTATTGCTCAAAACTGGACGGTTTCCCTCAGGCAAGTGCCATGACCAGTCATAATTCTATACATGGCATTATTTTTTCAGACAAGAACAAATGTGGGGAAAGAAAACTATGGTAGCTACAGAGTATCAGGGGGTAGCCGTGTGAGTCTATATCCACAAAAACAACAAGGAGTCCAGTGGCACCTTAAAGACTAACAGATTTATTTGGGCATAAGCTTTCGTGGGTAAAAAAACCACTTCTTCAGATGCATGGAGTGAAAATTACAGATACAGGCATTATATACTGATACATGAAGAGAAGGGAGTTACTTTACAAGTGGAGAACCGGTGATGACAAGGCCAATTCAATCAGGGTGGATGTGGTCCACTCCCAATAACTGATGAGGAGGTGTCAATACCAAGAGAGGGAAAATTGCTTTTGTAGTGAGCCAACCACTCCCAGTCTCTAGCTACAGAGTAATCTTGATAATGTTTGTATATTTTTTTAAAGAATCAAACCAATGCCTGATATCTGTAATCTTATAAGCCTCTCTTAGCATTCAGCTGCACATTTCTGTCTGATAAAGAATGAAACAAAAACCTAGTGACTGTTTGTTTTATCTGCAGTAGTATAAACTTAGACATTGCTGATACTGTATTGTCACATTTCTGAAATACAGCAGTGCCACCTACAGACCAGGCTAAATATAGTGCCCCATAAAAACATTTTACTCCACATCAACATTTCAATATGTAAAAAATACATCAAGGATTTTACTCACAATCCAGAAGCAGAATCCTTTTCACAAACATAAAAGCACATACATAAATCTGGGCTCCAACCAGAGTATAAAATATACATGCTAAACACAAATAATTGTGGGGAAATATTCTTTTGTTTTCATATATACATGCTAAGACAAAGCAAAGCAAATCTCATGCTTCAAATCCCACGCTTCAGGGCGTAACCTGATCCTGTGCATTTCTTTGTGTCCTATGTACAAGTCCTTTCTAAACCTAATGATTCTATGGACCCCTCGAATATAGGCCAGAAAGTTGCAACACATGCAGTTATTTACTTACATGTGCCTAACTGACAGACCCTCGAAAGACAGCAGCACAATCTGCCAGCAAGGAATCCCTGCCTACTTATATGTTTTACAATTATGAAGTTGGAAAAAACAATAAATTTGACCTGCCAATCAATGTTGAAACAGTTACAGCTTCAGTGAAGTACCCGGTAGTTACAATGTAAATGCATTATTATTCACCATAAATTGTTACCATGCTATTTAAACTGTAGAATCAATAAGGAAAGAGGAGAAAAGAAAGCAGCAGCAGCAACTGGAGAAATTTTACCATTAAAATCTTCTATGGTATACTTCTAACTGCTTCAGTTATAATGGGGGAAGGACAATTTTAAAGATGAAAATTTATATTTGTAATTAGATCCATTTCTCAATTGATTTATATTTAAAATTTCCCCCAAATTTATACTGAGGCCAAATCAAAGTCTATAAAATCAGATCAGATGAAGCATATGTGACCAGACAGGGTGAATATTAAACTGATATAGACTTGAAAGTCAAGTTAGAAAGCTACCCTGAGTTATACTCCTTTGCCCCTTTCGACCTACATCTTCTGATATTACTGACAGGAAAAGGAACACATACTGTACACAGAAAATACTGTACTCACCCACTGTCATGCCATCCATGTAACGCTTGATGATATCAAAGGAATCCCTTAGATTTCCTTCTGTTATGTCAAATATGATATCTGCCTGGTTGGTTAGGAGCACAGGTGTTATGGCACGAAGGAAAATAATCTCTGTGAACAAAAGCATCACAAAATGTGTTAAAGGGTTTGAAGTCAATTTAATGTGGCTAAGCTCAATACTCAGTCTACAAAATTAATTGTGTTGAGCAATAGATAATGTGCCATTTTATTTCAAAACTGGTAACACTATTCTTTTTGAATTTGCACACTTAAAAATAGGCAAGGTACCTTTTTTTGGGTGGAAGCTGGAGGAGTGTTTAAGGAGATCCTTATTTCTCCCTAGCTTACTATCCCAAGCCACCACAGTCAAAAGCCCTGCAGTCAAAGTCATGAGTCCTTTTAGAGTCTGACAAGACAGCACTGACAACCACGAACTGTTCCCTCCACTAGGGACTGAGTATAGTGCAATGCCTCCAGGACCCCTAAACTGATGGCGTGTGCTGAGAAGAAATGGAGATCAGCCCCTGAACTCTGATTCCTTTTGGTGGCAAGACAGCAGTCTTAAGTATGGCCTATGAAGTTATGGTGGCTGCAGCAGTCCCATGAGGACCACTGTGCTAGCCAAGGATGAGGCAGGTTGTGTAGTCTGCCCCACCCCCTCTCACTCCTGACACATTCCCTCCTGTCTCCTGAATGGAACGGTTGGGGAGTGGGTAGCACAGAATTTCTGTGAGGGTGAACCCTCAGCTTCCCCTTTAGGGCAGCTCTTGATACTTTCCACTGAGGCCGCACTGCCAGGGCTGAGATTCTGGCTCTCTGATCTCAAATGAAGGCATCAAGGTTTTTTTGTTTTGTTTTGTTTTTTAAATCTCATCTTTCAGAGATGTGACCATTTTGTTTTATGATTCTGCAGTTTTTCCAGAATCTTTTCCTGTGACTGAATCTGGTCTAACGTCTCTCAGTGCAGACAGTGAGAAACCCCAGAAGGCTCTGCGCCTCCTAAGGACAACACCTGTGTATCCGAGGTTCTGAAAACAAATGAGAAAACTGACATGGAGAAATAAGGATCTTCCATGGTGATTAAAACTGCTACAGAGGTCTAAGAGAAACTCCAACAAGTGTGTACAGGTCTTCTACTGAGATCAGACATACTGGCACATTTGGAGAAAAATCTCGTCTGGCAGGAAGTGAATGAGGAGCCCTGAAGTTTCTTATATAGATTAGCGCAGTGAAAGCCCTGATCTCACAAATTGTTACTGAATGTGCATCCTGCACATGAATGGCACTGAAGACAAAATTCCACCACGGAGTTGTAGGTACTTCCCAGTGAAATCCACAGGAGCTGTACTCAAAGATCAAAATTTGGCATTTACTCTGTAATATTATTTTTAAAGGCTGAAAGTGAATGTTATGCTCATGAAAGGTGAAGGACTGATAACCCACAGGTACCACAAAAGCAACAGCAGCACAAGCTTCCTCATAGTGCCCCTCCAAAGTGCAAAGACTGGCTTGGAGGGAACACCCTCTTTAGGGGGAAGAGGGATGCTCATTTGTAATGAATTGGCCTCTCTGACAAGAAAGCCAGCAAAGATGCCGGTCTGTGGTGATTTTCACAATGTAGAATATTTTATAATAGAAACCATACAGAGACCATCAATTCATTTCACATAATTCACCAAACAGCCATCAGATACTAACACGATTTGGTCATTACTGACTTAGTTTCAAATCCAGCCAATGGCCTAAAGATGCAAGGCAGGCTTTTTTAAAAGTTTCCAAATGATTAGGGTGCACAAAGCCCCCTGGCTTTCAATGAGACTTTGATCCTAACCACATAGGTGCTTTTGAAAATACCCCCAAACAAGCTCTGAATCCCAAGCCACTCTCTTGCTGACATCCTTAGTTTATTTAATGTTAAAATCTCAAATGGAATTTAAAACATTTTTCCAATAGGTCAATAATCATCAATTTAGATTGAAAAAGTGCCACTCAGATTTGCTCTTGTAAAACTTAGGGTGAAATCCTAGCCCCATCGAAGTCAATATAGTTTTCCATTGACTTAAATGGGGTGAGGATTTTACCATTGGAAAGTGGGTAAGACCTCTTTCCTTTTTCATCTAACTCCCACTCCCCCAGTCTTATAATTTGAACAAAGAAAAAGGGGGTTGGGGTCTCTTTTATACTATGCCCACTGTGCACTGCTCTGGCAGAGTAATATAAATTACATTTACACCCACTTCCATGCGCCTTGTCATAGCTAGAGCAGTGCACAGTGGGCATAGTGCACGTGAACATTCAGGCTCAAATATTCTCCTAGACTAAGAACCTGTGAGTGTTTGAGCTCAGAATGATTTTTTCGCCCCACAAAGGTATAAACTCCTGATCCATGACTAGAGCTCCCAGGCTCTATGGTAATACAAATAGTAATCAATAATTATGAAGGAATAAATGATAGAATTTGGGACTGTGCAAACATTTTACTGCACTGATAGTTATTCTGGCATTAAGCAAGGATTTCCAGGTGGTTTTTTTTTTAATCTTATAGGCTGGAACAAGGAACACTTACCTTCAGGCTTAGTAAATTCTTTGAATGTGGGTAGTGAAATGACTGTGTGGGAAATTGTGTGGACTGGATCCAACATACAGTTGACATCATTTGGTCGGCAAGACTTAATGCAGCGAATAGTATCTGTCCTTTCAAGTCCAACTCTAAGAGGGAAAACAAAAAGATAAATATTAACCATGAAAATGAATTAGTTTGTTTTGCAAGATGGGGAACCAAAAGCTACAATGGATACAAGTATTCATTATTCCCCTCAAACTCTTAGTCAAGTGAAAACCATCCAAACTACAGAATAATTTGGCTTGACTGAGAGTTGCAGTCATGAAATCCTCAAGGCTGGATCTCTAACCCTCAGGACCTACTAATTGCAATGTAAGAAATCCAGTATAAGAGATACCCATGAAAGATAGCTATCCAAACACAAAAGGACCATCAGTTCAGGGCTAGATTCTCACATGGTGTAAAACAGCTTCATTGACTTTAGTAGAACTACAGTGAATTACATGAGCTTAACATCTGGTACACAGTGCTCACTTAGGTATCAGACATTCATCCAAAGCTTAGACAAACTTCTCTGGTCTAGAAATCTGGCAGGAAATATCAGGGCAGGTTTTCTCACATGATTTATAGCACAAGAGCCAAAGGAGTCTTTCTTTCAGTCTTTTCTGTACCTCCCCTTTCCATCCAAATTGAGAAAACAGAGAGGAATGGAAATTGGGTGAGGGAGGGGGGAAAAGGTTAATCAAATTATTCCAAACCCCAAAGGTTTCATTTTGAGTTTGGGGAAATGGTAAGGGTCAGTTCATATTATATCACCACCAGCTGCTCATTCCTACATGCAAGTCTATTACAAATTAAACTACTTCTCACTTTTGTCCAACTAGATTGAATTTAAAGTCACTTATAGTACAAGAACTTCACACAATACCCCGTCTGTGTTCCCTGAAGATAAAAGGGTTGTGCTGAGACTTGCAATGTGACTTTCCCTAAGCCCTACAAGCGATCTCAACTTTGACCTGCCCATTTCTTCACATTTCCAAGCAAAAAAGAAAATTTTGTAGTCTCAGGATTTCTAGTTGGAGGGAGGGAGATTAAAAGATGTAAAGGGAAAACTTCACACAGAAGAGGAAAAAATAAAAATTGAATCTTTACTTTGTCAGATACCGTCCAAAACAAAATATTCCTGTTCTTTTCAAATTCTTCCCATGCTTACTCATTCAAGCAAACAATGTTGCACATGATGATTGTGTGTAAAGCAAAACACTCATAAAAGAAAATAATATGCAATATTAAGGAAACTATATGCTCTGCAGATATAAATTGATACTGCCCAACTGAAGTCAATGGAGCTACACTGATTTACACCAGTTGAAGATCCAGCCCATTATTCTTAATTAAGATTCATGCTTTAGGATTATCACTATATGGGTTAAGAAGGAATTCCAATTTCCCACCTCCTACCCATGGTCAACATTGAAGATTTTCCTAGATATGTGATAGGGTAGGGCGGAGGTTCCTTCTGCTTGAAACGTCTGCCCACTTTTGAATGTTAATTCTGGACTTGATGAAAGAGTGGTCTGACCCAATATGACAAATCCTATATCCTTACTCTTGAACTTGTCACAAAGTGTTCAGTTTCTATGTTGAGAAGAAGGAACTTCCAGTTATTCAACACTGTTGATTTCAGAATAAGGGTCTGCTAAATTATACAATTTGGTCCCCAGACTAAATCAGCCCATTTTAGCAAACATCATAAACAGAACAAGGAGTAGGGCAAAAAAAACACCAGACCCTAGTAACTTTTTCCCTCTCTTTTTAGCATTATATATAGGGAAATTTAAGAATATGAAAAATGAAAAACATATTATATTCAGAAATTAGTGCACATGGATCCACAACTCTCTCTCTCTCTCTCTCTCTCTCACACACACACACACACCATAATACCCATGTGATCAGATAAGAAAAATAGTCAGCTACCAGAAAAATGCCTACTTCTTTTTCCCCTTTCAAAATTACACTGATCATACAGGATTAAACCAATGCCAAGTTTTAAATAAGATAGTGCTCATCAGGACTAGTTATCACACATGGGTAGAACAGAAGAGGAATAATTCCCAGATTTCCAAGAAGGCACAACACTTGTATCTAGGCTTGGAAAAGGAGATATCGGATCTTAAATCATGACAATATGTGAAAAGGTTATATCAGGTATTTTTTAGAGGTTTCTATTGCATAATATATAGAGATGGTCCTTTCCTTCAGAGACCTGCATGGTTGGAATCATGGTGTCTAAATCAGTCTGGCTTTACTTTCAATAACATAAGGAGTAAATTTTTCACCATGAAGGTAATTAACCAATGGAACAATTTACCAAAGGTTGTGTTGGATTCTCAATCACTGGCAATTTTAAAATCAAACTTGACTATTTTCTCCAAGAGATACACTCTGGTTCAAACACAAATTAGTTTGGGAAAGTTTTATGGATTGTGTTATGCAGGAAGTAATATTAGATAACCACAGTGTTTCCTTCTGGCCTGAGAATCTATGAATGTCTCAATTTCTCTCTGCACTTTTGGGATGCATTAAGAGAGGCACAGCATGCAAGTCATAGGAGGGGATAGTACTGCTCTGCTCAATGCTGGTTAGGCCTCAGCTGGAGTACTGTGTCCAATTTTGGTCACGAATGTATAGAAAGAATGTAGAGAAACTGGAAAGGATCCAGAGCAAGCGACAAAGATGATCAAAGAGATGGAATTCAAGCCCCCTGAGCAAAGGCTGAAGGAAGTGTGTAAGTTTAGTTTGGAAAAGAGGAGATTAAGGGGGGACATGGTAGTGATCTTCAAATACTTGAAAGGCTCCCATAAAAAAGATGGAGAAAAGTTGTTCTCTCTTGCCCCAGAGGGTAGGACAAGAGGCAATGGGTTCAAACTACAGCATAGTAGCTTTAGATTAAATCTCAGGAAAAACTTCCTAATTGTAAGAACAGTAGGACAATGGAACACACTGCCTAGGGAGGTCATGGAATCTCCTGTTCTGGAGGTTTTCAAAAGGTGGCTGGATGGTTTAGACAACAAATCCTATATCTTGGCAGAGGATTAGACTAGATTACCTTTGTGGTCCCTTCTAACTGCATCGTCCTATGGCTCTAAGTGGCTGCTTCCCCTTTTTCTCTGTTCCCATTGCTAAAATTCAGCTTCATACTTTGGTTCTCTCACACCTTTCTTCTGATGGCTCTGCTAACTTCTATAACATATCCCAACTACAGCTTCCAATGCCACCATGCTCTTCTATTGTTCTAACCACACCATCTCTGTCCTCAGGTCTCTTTGGGGACAACCTCTTTCTTTCAGGGCCTAGTTCAGACTCCTTATCTTCACTTTCAAAGCTGCACATTGCTCCGACTACCTTCTGTTTATTTCCTTCTCATACTCCTCCTGCACGCAATCTTAGACTTTGCTAAACGCTTTGTGTGTTCCTCTCCTACTTGTGCCTCTTTCCACAATGGCCATTAAGTCTGGAACAGACTCCATCCTGTGTGCCAAGATCTTTGCTCCTTCAAATCCTGTCCTTCCTTTTGGCTTGCCTTTATCACAAATCTCAGCTCCAGCGCTATCTGCTACTTCCTTAACGCTGGTTCAAAAATAAAATAAAAATAAAGACAAATCCAGTTGCTCTGATTATTTTGTAAATAATGCTCCCTTGAATATTTTCCTTTTTTCTTGGGTTGTCATTTTTCTTTACGTTGTTTCATTCTCTTATCTGGAAAGAGCCTCGCACATCAATGGTGCTATATAATGATATATACTTTAAAGTTCTAAATAAACTTAAGTATGAAAGCTTTTGTCTAATACCATAAGATGTGGACCCTGTGTTCTTAAATTACTTGCTCAATACGCACACACAATAAAATGATAGTATACTGTAGCATTTTACAGTACTTTGGGCCAGATTCTTGCACTGTCCTGATTTCCCCCCCAAAATTAGTATATATTAATGCTGCAGAACCAATCTTATTTTTGTGTCTCTAGCCAAGATGACTACGGCCTCATGGGGAGCAGCCCAGGTAATGAACTTGTAACCACATACATGTAGATGCCATATATTATCAGTAGGATTAGAAACTCCTTTAGCTTAAGTAATACAGGCTAGTGCTTTCAGTATGTAACGTTTTGATTCTATCGCCACTGGTAGCCCCTGGTACCTTTATAAGTAGGTGGTGACAGGCTCATTACAAATTGGCACGTTCGATGGAACTTGATAGTCTGTGAGACACTTGGGATAAGCTTTACTTAAGGAAGCATGCAATACACTGGCTAAATGTTATGATCATGTCCCTATCTAGTTGTTGGCTCACCTTGGGGATATAAGTCTATAACTTACGTGTAATAGTTACTTCTTTAGCTCAACTGGTCAGGGTTTGTGACACTGGTACTGGAGGTTCCAAGTTCTCTCCCTACTGCTGTTCTGTGGTGTCTGTATTTATGTGACAATGGATTATTTTATGCTCACACAAATTATTCCTGGCAGGAGCAATCTAGATAGGACAGGGATAATGCGAGGCCATGACTGAGCATTCATGTTAAAATATGTGGACAGTGCCCCCAGGTCTGTACGGTTAATGTTTTATTCTTGCTAGCTCTGCAGAGTCAGTACAATGACTGGAGAATGAACTAGGGTCCCTACTGGCTCATGCACCAGTAGAATTGCTAAATAAATTCCAGTTGCATCCTCTTCATTATTGGTGATCATACAGAATTGGAAAGGAACCAGATTTGACTTTCAGAATCCAGGTTTGCTTTTCAGGGTTGCTAGCAAGGGGGAGGGGGGGAAAGCTCTTTACACTTGTAATTTTATCAGCTTTGATCTGGAAGCCAGAGAAAGAAAATTGACATGGAACCCAACAAAACATCTTTTAATTTGTTTTTTCTCTAGAGACACTTCAGAATATAACCACTTGAGTAGGGAGGTGCTCACTATTTGCTACTAACAAAATGCGCTTACAAGATTGTTGCTATTTTCCCACCATTAGTTTTGACTTGAATGGACGTTCCATGTGTGAAAGGATGAAACAGCCCTAAAAACTTTCATTTAGGGGGGTTCGCTTGTATTATACTTAAAAACTAAGGGTCAGATTCTCAGCTGGTGTAAATCAGACTCATTGGCTTCAACAGAGCTATGCTGATTTATACCAGCTGGGAATGAAGTCCTAAATTTTCAAAAGCAACTCCGTTTTTGAGTGCATAACTTAAGACACCTTAAAGGGCTTCGAGTTTCAAAACATGTTAACCACCTACTCTCTGAAAATCAGATGCCTTAAAGATGTTCCAATTTGGACAACCTTAACACAGATGCACCCCAAATCACCGGTGAGTTCTGAAACCAGATGTATCAGTCTGTGCATCTTCAGAAAAGTTCTAGTTGCCCTGCTATACAAAAGCTATCTATGGCCTCAATCCTTTGTGGGTAGAAGTTGCACTGAAGGGCCCCTAGGAACCTCTATTTTGCCCCTTATATAATGATGTGTGCCATATATAAGAAACACAGCCCACATTGAGATGTTAAGTGATGGAGAAAAGTGGAGAATTGTAACAATGATAAATAAATTGCACGTGCAGCATGCAATAGATGAATTGACATTAAAACTTTATTAAAATTGAAGAAAAAAACAAAAAGCCACAGCCAGAGGGAAAAAATAGCCACCGATGCCTGCATGTTAGGGATCAAAGCTGTGCAGAAACAAAGACAAAAAGTTTGGCAATAAATGTGCTGACAGTTCCATGGCGGAAAAGTTGCATTTGAATGGTCAGAAGAAGGTCTCTGGGCTCTCTGATTTGCTGCTTCATGACCACAATACCACTGTAGTTGTTCACTTTTTTTGTGGTGAAAAAACCCTCCTCGTTCCCGCTGATGATGGACAGCAGAATTTTATCCCCAGGGACAGCATTGGAAGGGCCCATGCGGAAAATGTCGGTAGGTACTTGAATGTTGGTAGGAAAAGAGAGGTGATAGGAGGTTATTCTCAAAGGCAGGCTCTGGCACTCCTTATTTTCATTACAAGGCAAGCGCTCACAGCGACTGCAAGAAAAGTGAGAACACAAGACAAGAGGAGGATTAACGTACATTTAGCAAGCGTGGTAGCAAAGGAAGGGGCAGTGGGGTGAGAAATGATATGCTGACTTGCACACTATCTATTCTCCAATATGACTCAATCATAATGCAAACAGACATTCATTAAATAAGTATGCACTTGTTTGTAGTTTGTGTTTTTAGGAGAGAGTTATACCACTTCTAGAAGAGTTGCCCTTTCCTCACACCGACTGATATGCTAAACTAGAAAGGAGTCTGAGACTCCTTACCATGGGTGAAATGTTATCTGAACTTAGCCTTCAATTGTCTAGGATCCTCTTTAACAGAGCTTAGCTTCTTTCAAAAACAGTAGATTTTTGTTTTGTGGTCTCATGCCTAGCAAACAAAGGCCTATGTTTTCCCAAGTGACTAGTGAATTCAGGGTGCCCAAGTTCTTGAGATACCTTATAGATCCCTGGTTTTATGAAAGTGCAAAGTATCCACTCTCTGAAAATCAGACTCCTTAAGGTTTCCACATATTGAAGGACAACCTGAAAGTCTCAAAAGTTGAAGGCACCCAAGATCACATCTATTAACTCATGGCAGTGCAGAGGAAGACTCCTGACCCTAACCATGACAATTTGGCCAATTTACTTTGAAGAGGAACTTCTTCCAGATCCTAGCAGGGTGATCAGTGCTACCCTGTGTAACCAAGAGAAGCAGCTCAACTCCATGTATAACATTTCTAAACAGGCACCAAAAACCAGACCCAATAACGTTGTTTCTCCAGCCCATGCCCTGAACCAATAAACCTCACACTTACAGACCTGACTCAAAAGGAAATATGAATGGGAAAAATCTCAGTATGTTGCTAGTAGTCTCCCAGACCTGTGCTGACTGCTTTTTTTCTTCCCCCTCCAACTCCCAGCCTCCATACCACACCACATCCATCTGACCGTGATTCTGCCAATCAGGGCCAATCCTGCCCACAACAAAATGCTGGCCAGTCAGGGTGGCAATGGATTGGTGGCCCTAGTCCCACCAGGGGCACTGCAAGTCATGCTCCCCGCAAAGGTAGCAATCTCTTTCCTTTCAGCTACTGCTGTAAAATATGACAGACGGGCATACACATTAACATTCATAGCTAATGGGGAATATTATCGTATGCTAACATGTTAATCAGAATCTGCATATGTCATCTGGTGGGTTTGGAACTGTATTTATAGCATTAGAGATTCACCTAAAATGAAGGCTGATTTGAAATTCAGACTAAAAATAGACCCAAACCACCAAGTTCAGTTCTGGATCTGAACTTCTCCATGTCCAAGATCTTAGGATCCAGGGTTTTGTTCCAGACCGCGATAGAGTTAGGGGAAAGACGTGATATTCTGTTCTGGATATTTAACTTCCGCAGAGTTTGCGGTTGTTCAGATACAGCAGTAAAGTTCAGGCTCATCTTATGCACAGCCATTCATCAAGTAAAATTATATGTGACATTTACTAAACTCAATGAGAAAATGAAATCCACGTTTTGGGGTTTTTTGTTTTTAAGTGAGTTAACCCAGTGCGTTGCCATCAAAACATGCAACTCATGTCCTGTGTATGCTTCCAAAGCTGATAAGTACTACATTATTTATTTGCAAAAAATGTTGTTTGCAAGGGCTGCTCTCCACTGAAGATTTGCTCAGGCACAAAACCATTACTTGCTTCCTGCCTCGTCCCACTGAATGCTTGGTAAGAAATGTGAGCACCTACTCCATTTCTTCCTATTTGATGCAACAAATAGGCTCCTTACAGGCTCAGATTATATAAATCATAAATCTCTGAGCAAGCCACACTATGCTTTTTGCACATCACCAATGTGAGATGGCCTTGTGCATTTTAGGGCCCTTTGAGTGTATGCAGATTGAATATTGTTGGCAGACTAATTATTTTTAAAAAGCAAGATCAAGAGCATTCTGGGTTCCTGCCGGAACACACAGTATAGTCATGTTCACAACAGGCCACTAACCTGTTGAACAAAGCGTGTTTAATTACATCTAAAACCTGAATCCTCAAAGACTTAATAATGATAAATAATAATAATAACTAGCTCTTATGTACAGCTTTTCATCTTTGGAGCTCAAAAGGAGGTCAGTATCATTATCCCCATTTTGCGGGATTCCCCAGTTTATAGGGAAACTAAGGCAGAGAGAGGAAAGTGACTTGGCCAAGATCACCCAACAGGCTAGTGGTAGAACCTGCACATGCTTATTTTATTCATGTGTGTAAAGAACAGGCATAAGTTGAGGCCTAATTGTGCCTGACTGCTCTTATGATATTTAAACTATATATTGGTTTTTGCATTTTTTCCATAGCGCACAATTAATTTCACTTAAGAAAATTCATGGCATTTAATCTGGTGGTTTTTTGTTTTTGTTGTTTGGAAACGTTGTTAGAAAGGTAAGATGCTAAGTATGAAATCATGGAGAATTTTCCTTCATACAGGTGGCTTTTTGGAAGCATTTACACGTGCATGCGCATGCAGAAGGATACAGATGATCCACTCTTCTGCTAAAGTCAAATGAATTTTAAAATAAAAGTTCATGTAAAAAAAAAGCTTATTGAAAGGACATTCTGCTGATTCTGAAATGTTATTTGTGGAGACATATGTCTGTGGCTAGGAAGTTAGAATTATTTAAAATTCAAGACCTTTTATCTTATAGTTTGGTGATCCACCCTCCACGCTGCAAACTTCTCTGTGGGTTTAGTGAATGTGTACTGACCGTTCCATCAAATAGCCGCAAAGAATAGTTAGCAAATATTATTGCATTCAAAGTACCAGAGTTCAATCTGGAGTCATGCCCCACAATAACAGTAAACAATGAGTATCTAAATCCCAATGTACTTTCTAGGCCCAACGTTAAATTCTTCCCTTCTGCGGGTAGAAGAAAATCATACAGTAGGCAATTTAACAACCTAGTGCTAGCAAACGAGCAGACCAAGACCAGGGGTGTATATCCAACTCTGTGGTATTGCACTATGGATTAGCTGGCCATAGCTTTATTGAATCCTGCTATCACTAAGTGTCGCTGTGAGTAAAAACACTAAGGAACCTATTTAAAGGAAGGGTTGGAGAAGGGGAGGGATCTGGATACCAGAGAAAAAATGAAAACTGGTGTAGCAGAGCAAAAATAAAACTGCCTAGAGTGGAGCAGTTCTGAATAGCTCTTTATAATTCCTGAAAACCTCTGCAATTACGTTAGAAGCATGGCCCTGAAAAAATAAACATACAATTATTAAAATATTGCAAAAAAACTATGCCTGGTTCCACTCATAATTATTTTAGATCGCTGTTTCAGATTTGTTTTTCTTTTAAAATGATATTCCTTGACTTAACATTGATCATAAACATTACAGAGACCTTTGTTTTTATGTGCAAAATATTGGTTCTTTAAAAAATAAACCCTCTGCCAAACAATAAAGAGACTTTATTTTTAAGGAAATAATAAAGTATTCTATATCAAGGAAATTGTTAGAAGAGAAATTGTTATGTTGTTCTTAGTTTCTGAGTCTCGCTTTCACTTGATACAAAGGCTACTTATACAATTATGATGAAAAGAGTTAAGTACATAAACTCCTCATGCACTGATGAGAGAGTACCTAGATCCTTTCGATGTAAGGCTTTGTACTCAGCAATGGATCTATGGCTCTGTAATTTATTCCACAAATAGAACCCATATCAATATGCTGAATGAAGGACCTGGTGGTACAACCACTGCTGAAATTTGGCTCTGTTTTTGTGTGTTTATAGGGTGCATATCAATCTCTGCACTCAATAGAGGCATGTTAGAGTCCTCTACACAAGCATGTTGCTATATCCTCATGTCTTCACTATTTGAGTTGGAAGAGTCACCTGACATTGGGCATGGTTTGACCAAGGGGGTAGACTCAGCTCAAAACAACACTAAACAGTATAACATCAAAAAAAAGTTTTGCTTGTTTGTTTGGGTGGAGAGTTTGAAAGGATGTTTATGCCAACCTTAGTTGAAATAACTTGGGTTCTTCAGTATCTGCCACTCTCTGTTCACGAGAGAGCTTACTTAAGAACAAAAGAACATAAGAATGGCCATACTGGGTCAGACAAATGGTCCATCTAGCCCAGTATCCTGACTTCCAACAGTGGTAGGTGCCAGGGCCTGAATGGAGGGAATGAAAGGAACAGGGCAATTTATTGAATGGTCTATCTGCTGTCATCCTGTCCTAGCTTCTGACAGTCAGAGATTTAGGGACACTTAGAGAATGGGACTGTGTCCCTGACCATCTTGGTTTATAGCCATTGATGAACCTATCCTCGATGAATTTAGCTAATTCTTTTCTGAACCCATTTATACTTTTGGCCTTCACATCCCCTGCCAATGAGTTCCACAGGTTGACTGTGTGTGGAATGAAGAAATACTTCCTTATGTTTGTTTGTAAACCTACTGTCTATTAAAGTGCACTCCATTTATAAGAATCACTGATATAAGAATCAACCGCATATAGTGACTGAAACCACTGGGACAAAATCATTTCTATACTAACTAAAATACTCCACTTGTAAGAATCAACCGTGTATAAGAATCAAATCATTCGGGACAGATGTGATTCTTAATAAAGGAGTGCACTGTAATTTCAGTGGGTGACACCTGGTTCTTGTGTTATGTAAAGAGGTAAATAACACTTTCTTAATTCACTTTCTCCACACCATTCATGATTTTATAGATCTCTATCATATCCCCCCTTTGTCATCTCTTTTCTATGATGAATAGTCCCAGTCTTTTAAATCTCTTTCCTATGGAAGCTGTTTTTTGTTGCAATTCTCTGTCCTTTTTTCAATTCTAATACACCTCTACCCCGATATAACGCGACCCGATATAACATGAATTCAGATATAACGCGGTAAAGCAGTGCTCCGGGGGCGGGGGGCTGCGCGCTCTGATGGATCAAAGCAAGTTCGATATAACACGGTTTCACCTATAACGCGGTAAGATTTTTTGGCTCCCGAGGACAGCGTTATATTGGGGTAGAGGTGTATATCTTTATGGAGATGGGGTGACCAGAACCACATGCAGTATCCAAGGTGTGGGCATACCATGGATTTATATAGTAGCATTATGGTATTTTCTTATTATCTACCTCTTTCCAAGTGGTTCATAACATTGATAGGGGGTTTTTTGGACTGCCCCTGAACATTAAGCAGATGTTTTCAGAGAACTATCCACAATAACTTCAAGATCTCTTCCTTGAATGGTAACAGCTAATTTAGACCCCATTATTTTGTATGTATAGTTAGGATTATGTGCATTACTTTGCATTTACCAACACTGAGTTGATGAATAACTCATTAGGTGAGTTGTTTCATAATAGCCAGACTCATTAGAGCCAGATACATTTCATACAAACACAATGCCCAGATACATTAGAGAGCCAAATGTAGACTAGAAAAGCTTGTAATGTAATTAGAACACAGGGCAAAGCATCAGAACACTTAAGTTCTACTTTCAGCTATGCCGTGGACTTGTTTGACCTTGTACAAGACATTTAAACAAAGATTTTTCTCTGCTTGCTTTGTCCCTTTAAAGCATCAGTCATATCAAATCTGGCTTGCCCTGGTTTTGATGCAAGACTTTGGGATGGGGAAGGTGTGTGTATCTCAGAACATGCATGTGTCTCAGAACATGCATATGGTCAGCTCTTCCACCTAATGGAAGGTGTGAGTTACTGAATCTTTAACAAGGATGTCCTTTCTCCAAAAATGTCTGTTAGTCTTTGGAAGCAAAGAGGTTTTTATGAAAGCAAACAGAAAACCAAAAACTTCAGTCTGATTTAAAAAGCCCTTCCATCTAACTTGCTCAGCTTACAGCTTCCTGACTCTTGTGATGTTACAATATTTCATAAACTTTAAAAAAATAACTGTCACCTCCCTGCCTCATTCAGTGCATGGGCTAGATGGTGCTCACTGAATGATCAGCTATTCAATATTTTGTTTTCTCCTCACTGTTCAGTGTGTGGCCTTAGGCCTTATTTACTGCACACTAGTCAAACCCTGCTCTGAAGACAGAATTATTAATTCCCTCATGGGCTTTTTCTATAGCACTCATCACTATAATATCTGAGTGCTTCACAAACATTAATATATCTTCAGAACTCCCTTGTGTGGTGAGAAGTGGTATTATTTCCATTTTACTTATGAGGACCACAGAGAGATTTGAGAAGAAAGTTTCCAGTAATTTTGGGCAGGGCCGGCTCTGGCTTTTTTGCCGCCCTAGGCAAAAAAGCCACCCGCCCGCCTCCCCCCTCCCCCAAGCGCGGCAGAGGAGGGCACCGAGCCCGGCCGCGGGCCCGCAATCCCCGACCAGCCAGAGCGCCAGGGGGAGGGCGGAGAGTCCCCGGTGGCCAGAGCACCGAGGGGAGGGCGGCGAGCCCGGCTGGGGCTCTCCGCTCTCCCCGGCGGCCAGAGTGCCGGGGGTAGGGCGGCGAGCCCGCCACGGCTCTCCGCTCTCCCCGACCGGCCGGAGCGCCGAGAGGAGGGCGGCGAGCCCGGCCAGGGCTCTCCGCTCTCCCTGACCAGCCAGAGCGCCGCGGGCAGGGCGGCGAGCCCGCTGCGGCTCCGCTCTCCCCGGCGGCCGGAGCGCCGCGGGGAGGGTGGCAAGCCCAGTTGCGGCCCCACTCTCGGGCCGGAGCGCCCCGCCACGCCGCCCCCCCTCCAGGCGCCGCCCCAAGCACGTGCTTGGTGGGCTGGTGCCTGGAGCCAGCCCTGATTTTGGGTGCCCAATTTGAAATGACTAGATTTGATTTTTCAAGGTACTTAGCATTATACAGTACTTCATATGTTCAAAGCACAGCTCCCAATGACTTCAGATACAGCTGTGAGTGCTCAGCTGTTCTACAAATCAGACAAATCTCTAGTCAGGCACTGAGAAAACAAAGGAACACACTATTAGTGACCCTGTGCAAAATGTTTAATTTCTGTGCCTGGCCTAGCATCACATAGGAACACAGAGGCAGGGATAGAATCCAGTACTCCATGGGATCTTTCAACTGCCTTCATTATGAGATCCTCTTTTCTCTTCCTGTAGAGTCCCCGGTCTCATTTATTTTACACCTTCTAACTTCTGCAAAAATGAGGCAGGGGTCCTACTGACAACTGCCTCCTTTATCTCGCAACCCTGATTTATCCCCAGAGCAGTTCATGCTGTGCACTTAATGAGGCAAGGGTCCTGAGGAAAAAATAGTATGTGATCATGTAATTAAAGACTGGGTCATAATTAAGGCTGCGTTTTAGTCACGGGTATTTTTAGTAGAGCTGTCAAGCAATTAAAAAAATTAATCGCGATTAAGCGCACTGTTAAACAATAATAGAATACTATTTATTTAAATATTTTTGGATGTTTTCTACATTTTCAAATATAATGATTTTGATTACAACACAGAATACAAAGTGTACAGTGCTCACTTTATATTTATTTTTATTACAAATAGCTGCACTGTAAAAAGCAAAAGAAATAGTATATTTCAATTCACCTAATACAAGTACACCTCTACCCCGATATAACGTGACCCGATATAACATAAATTCAGATATAACGCGGTAAAGCAGTGCTCTGGGGGGGCGGGGCTGTGCACTCCAGTGGATCAAAGCAAGTTTGATATAATGCAGTTTTACCTATAACACGGTAAGATTTTTTGGCTCCCAAGGACAGCATTATATTGAGGTAGAGGTGTACTCTAGTGCAATCTCTTTATCATGAAAGTTGAACTTATAAATGTAGAATTATGTACAAAAAAATAACTGCATTCAAAAATAAAACAATGAAAAAAATTAGAACCTATAAGTCCACTCAGTCCTACTTCAGCCAATCGCTCAGACAAACAAGTTTAGTTATAATTTGCAGGAGATAATGGTGGCTGCTTCTTGTTTACAATATCACCTGAAAGTGAGAACAGGCATTGGCATGGCACTGTTATAGCCAGCATCGCAAGATATTTACGTGCCAGATGCGCTAAAGATTCATATGTCCCTTCATGCTTCAACCACCATTCCAGAATACATGCATCCATGCTGATGACGGGTTCTGCTCAATAACGATCCAAAGCAGAGCGGACCGGCACATGTTCATTTTCATCATCTGAGTCAGATGCCACCGGGAGAAGATTGATTTTCTTTTTTGGTAGTTTGGGTTCTGTAGTTTCCGCATCGGAGTGTTGCTCTTTTAAGACATCTGAAAGCATTCTCCACACCTCATCCCTCTCAGATTTTGGAAGGCACTTATCTATCCTTAGAAATCTCACATTGGTACCTTCTTTGTGTTTTGTCAAATCTGCTGTGAAAGTGTTCTTAAAACAAATGTGTACTGGGTCATCATCCGACACTGCTATAACATGAAATATATGGCAGAATGAGGGAAAAACAGAACAGGAGAAATACAATTCTCCCCCAAGGAGTTCAGTCACATTTTTTTTAATTGAGCATCATCAGCACGGAAGAATGTCCTCTGGAATGGTGGCCGAAGCATGAAGGGGCATATGAATGTTTAGCATATCTGCCACGTAAATACCTTGCAACGCCAGCTACAAATGTGCCATGCAAACACCTGTTCTCACTTTCAGGTGATATTGTAAATAAGCAGCAGTCGGCAGTATTTCCCGTAAATGTAAACAAACTTGTTTGTCTTAGCGATTGGCTGAACAAGAAGTAGGACTGAGTGGACTTGTAGGCTCTAAAGTTTTAGATTGTTTTATTTTTGAGTACCGTTATGTAACCAAAAAAAATAATAATCTACATTTGTAAGTTAGTTTCATGATAAAGAGATTGCACTTCAGTACTTGTATGAGGTGAATTGAAAAATACTATTTCTTTTATCATTTTTACAGTGCAAATATTTAATAAAAAATAATAATATAAAGTGAGCACTGTACACTTTGCATTCTGTGTTGTAATAGAAATCAATATATTTGAAAATGTAGAAAAATTTCCAAAAATATTTAATAAATTTCAATTGGTATTCTATTGTTTAACAGTGCAATTAATCGCATTTAATTTTTTTAATCACAGTTAATTTTTTTGAGTTAATCGTGTGAGTTAACTGCGATTAATTGACAGCCCTAATTTTTAGTAAAAGTCACGGACAAGTCACGGGCAGTAAAAAAAATTCACGGCCCATGACCTGTCCATGACTTTTATTATATACCCCGACTAAAACGTGGGCGGTGGGGCCTGAGGGAGGGCAGCCCGGGTGCTGGGGGGGAAGCAGCAGGCGGCAGCGCGTGGCCCAGGACCTCTGCTGGTGCAGCGGGGAAGGAGGGGTTGGTGGGGCAGGCAGGCTTCCTACCTGACTCCACGCCTCCCTCCCCCAGCAGCAGCAGCAGCAGCAGCAGCAACAGAGTTTGGGAGGGGGCAGGGACACGGGATGGGGTGAGGCGGGCTCTGGGTCGCGCTTACCTGGAGGGCTCCCTGGAAGCGGCGACATCCCCCTTGCTCAGCTGCTAGGTGGAGGCGTGGCCCCCTCTGCCCTGTCCCTTCTAGACTGTCCCAACCCTGTCTCTTCTCCACCCCTAGCTCCTTGTTCCAGTTCCATTCTCCTTTCCTGCCCAGTCTCAGTCACCAGTCTTGAAGGCTTCTCATCTCAGTCCCAATCTCCTTGCCCAGCCAGTACTGGTGTTCCCTCTCTGGGCTTGCTGTCTGAATTTCACTCGCCTCCTCTGTATACCAATTCCCAGTCTCATTGTTCAGCCAGTCCCATTCCCCCCTACCCAGTGACTCCCAGTCCTAGTCTCTCTCCCTGGGTTCCTCATCCTACCTTAGTCTCTTAGTATCACTGGGAAAGAACTAGGATTGGTTGCTCAATCCTGTAAACTCCTCATCGGATCCCAGCGTGCTCCTGCCCACAGCCAACTGACTCCCAATCCCACTCCTCCCCCACCCCCTCTATTTCCCTCACCAGCTTCCACTCCCAGTCTACACTCAACCTCCCCCCAGTTTTCTTGCCTAACCAGTTCCAATCTCCTCCCCTCAGCTCCCAGTCCCAGCCTCCCCTCTTCCACTCCCAGTCCTCACCTCACCCAGTCAGGTACAGTTTCTCTTCCTACACCCCTTCAGACTCCTTGTCCCAATCTGCTCTTTTGCCATGCCCCCCCCCCCCCATGAAGCTTTTTCTCCCATCTGCATTAGAATCAGATGGCTTCCTTCTCCACGCCACCTTGGCATGAGTGAATGTGTGTGTGTGGGGGGTCATTGACAGCACAGCAGATACAGGCTCTTTGCCCTAAATTCAAGTCCCATCTCACCCTAAAGTGGTTGGGAACAGCCATTACAAGGTAAGACCTTCTGAGCCTCCAGCTATAGCCCTGGGGTGGAGCATGCTCAGGCCATCTGTAGCCTGAGCGCAAGCAGAGTCTGGTCAGCACTAACTGCTGTGAGGGGATGGAGAATGCTCGGTGAGGATGGAATCTTCAGATATTTTAGCTGCTAAAAATCAAAGACATCACTGCTGAGCATGTGTGAACAGCAAGTTTTCAAAGGCTTATAACTTGGCCAGATCTGGGTGGATTCTCATGGGGATAGACTCATAGACTCATAGACTTTAAGGTCAGAAGGGACCATTATGATCATCTGGTCTGACCCCCTGCATGCTGCAGGCCATAAAACCGTCCCTACCCCTTCCCTGGACTCTGCTGCTGAAGTCCCCAATCCTGTTACTAGTGACTTCAATCGGCAGAGACCCTCCTGCTAGAGATCCCTGCCCCATGCTGCGGAGGAAGGCGAAAAACCTCCAGAGGCTCGGCCAATCTGCCCTGGAGGAAAATTCCTTCCCGACCCCAAATATGGCGATCAGTAAGACCCCGAGCATATAGGCAAGAGTCTCCATCCTGATCCCTGTTAGCCATTATGCTATTTACCTACCATTGCTTGGTTTTCTTGACTATGTTTTACCATTAAACCATTCCCTCCATAAACTTATCTAACTTAATCTTAAAACCAGACAGGTCCCTCGCCCCCACCGTTTCCCTCGGAAGGCTATTCCAATATTTCACCCCTCTGACGGTCAGAAACCTTCATCTAATTTCAAGCCTGAACTTCCCCACGGCCAGTTTATATCCATTCGTTCTTGTATCCACGTTAGTACTAAGCTGGAATAATTCTTCTCCCTCCCTTGTATTAATCCCTCTAATATATTTAAAGATAGCAATCATATCCCCTCTCAGCCTTCGCTTTGTCAGACTAAACAACCCAAGCTCCTCTAGTCTCCTTTCATATGACAGGTTTTCCATTCCTCTGATCATCCTAGTGGCCCTTCTCTGCACCCGTTCCAGTTTGAGTTCGTCTTTTTTAAACATGGGAGACCAGAACTGCACACAGTACTCCAAGTGAGGTCTCACCAGCGCCTTGTACAACGGAAGCAGGACCTCCTTATCCCTACTAGATATACCTCGCCTAATGCATCCCAAGACAGCATTGGCTTTTTTCACCGCCATGTCACATTGTCGACTCATAGTCATCCTGCGGTCTACAAGGACCCCTAGGTCCTTCTCCTCTTCCATTACTTCTAACCAATGCGTCCCCATCTTGTAACTAAAATTGTTATTAGTCATCCCCAAATGCATCACCTTACACTTTTCACTATTAAATTTCATCCTATTTCTGATACTCCAATTCACAAGCTCATTCAAGTCTCCCTGCAGGATATCCCTATCCTCTTCCGAATTTACAACGCCTCCCTGACATATTTCAAGTCCCTGCTCCAAAGCGTGGCAGTGCTAGAGCTGTTCAAAGAAAAGGTCAGACTTATTTTTTAACATGGTCAAAACAATGATTTCCTCCCCCTCTCCTTATTCTTGGAAACAGCTGAACCATTTTGACTGAAATTGCTTCACACTGAAGGTTTTGGAAAGATGCCTGGCATGGAAAATTTCAGCCCAAAGAGTTAAAGTTTGACAGTTATAAGCATCTGAAAAAAGGGTCTGACAATGGGAAACGATGGGTAACTTTTAATAAATAATAATAATAATAAATAATAAATATATAATATATAGCTAGTCATAGCCTGATTTAGCGCACACTCCTGATAATCAGCCATAACCATTTTTTTCCCTTGGCTGTGCGATTACCAATGTTTGAATTAATTGTCACACAGAGACCCTAACTGTTATGCAATTCAGAAACAAAAAGTTTGTTAAGGGAGGTTCAGTATGAAGTACCCAAGCAAAAGCAAGATCAAGATCATGGGCTGTTCAGAAAGAGGAGTCAGTAAGAGTGAAATGTGGGCTGGAGAGAGAACTCGTTCACATGCTTCTCACAATTGACAGCCCATAAATGGGAAGGGAAAGACAAATGGAGAAAGACTAAAAGAAGAATGCAACGTGCGTTTGTGTGTCATGTTTATTTTTAAATTAATCTTGACACCAAGAATTTTCATAACCATAGAACTTTGCTAAATCATGTTAGTAGCCTATTACAAATGAATGAATTTTATAAATTAGGATGTAATTAAACAAAAAAAGAAATAAGGAATCTGTATCACAAAGCATTCTTTCTTCATTTATTTGGCAATGATAAAATTAATACCCACGATGTCACTTATATAGCACTTTGTATCTTTAGACTTTGATGCAAACACTAACAAACTAATCCTCACAATACTCCTCTGAGGTAAATAAGTGTTAGCCTCATTCCACAGATGGGACATAGAATATTAAATCTTAGCTGAGACATGGTGTGTGATGGAATGATGTCTTCTCATTGATTGGGAAGGGAATGACAGATTTATGACCACTGTGGCATGTCAGCCTCTCTCTCTAGCTGATAGAATAGAAACTTACCTGGGCAGGTGCACTTGGGAAGGTTGTGGAACAACCACATGGCCTTCAGAAGGAACCTCTTGATTGCTGATCTGCCATAAAGCAGATGGGAAGGAGGAGGAGGAAGCCAGAATGAGTCCGGCCCTGGAGCAGCCATAAGCTTTGTCTACACTAGAGAAATTTTACAAAGATTTCTTCTTATCATTAGCACCATTACAGTTAATGTAGATGGGTTGCTAGCTGCCTGTGGCATTTTATACACCATGCTGATTAGATCTTCTCTGAGCAGCACAAAATGAAACAAATACTGGTAGCAGCCAACAGGTCTTCTACACCTGGGCTCCCAATCTTGCTAACAGTGGTGGAGATGAAGTGGTGTTAGCAGGGAGGGGAATTTTTGCAAAATTTCCATAGTATAGACAAGGCTTTAGAGAGAGAACTGCAAGGAAAATGAACCTTTCACTGAAATATAAAAGCAGATAAAGGGTTTGACTTAGCCAATCTGAGGGAAGAAAGGAGCTCCTGAGTCCAGTTGTGGGAGTGTTGGAATCTTGAGGCTAAACATGACCTCCACCACCAGGCTGTCCATCTGAAGCCTATGCTGATAACATCACCTTGTGCGTCCAACTTGGTGTCAATGAGTATGTGTCTCTCTCCATTTGGTGTTATTTGTGACTTAAAAACTTTTAATTCAAGAACCATGAGCCTGTTTCACATGTGGGAGAAAGACCATAATTTTTTGTGTGCGAATGATGGGGTTGGCAGATTGGAGAATTACAGGATCCACAATATGCTTAAATGATGGTGGCTTTAGGCCTGGGGAGATCCCCATCAAGCCAGCCTACTAGAAAATTGAATGTACTTACGTATCTCCTGATTTGCGATAATTTTCTGGGCATTCCAAAGAGAGACAGCGAAAACTGCCTTGGATGTTAAAGCAGGTCTCATTGAATAAGCAGTTATGTGTTTCTGCCACACACTCATTGATATCTGTCAAGTGGAAAAGATAAAAGGGATAAAAACACAAGCCATTCCTCTGCTTGTAGGCCCCAGATGATGAAGCTCACATGTTAGCTACCATGCAATACAGGGGAGCAACATGATTTTACTACTGGCTGGAAAAAAAACTCCACAAGCGGGTATTCCTCAGGGGCGGTGGATAAAAGATGGGTGGATTTATTGAAGGGATGTTGGAATATATGGTTTTCAGATTGTAAAACATGGCAGGACTGTTGGTTTTTTTTGTATTTTCTAAAAGCAAATGGCATGGTTAATAAATGACAAATTTTGGTCAACAACCAAAATGTAAGGTATTTGGAGCCCCAATGGCCCCTGCCACATGCAGATAGTCTTCTACTGAGTGCAAGCATTGTGTCAGAAGGGGCTGGGATAGAAACAACAGCACTGGGGCTAGCAATTGCTGCTGGAGGAACAACCCAACAGGCTGATGCTGGCCTCAGAGGCTAGATAAGAGAGGCTGAAAGAAAACTCTTGCTCCCCAAAATAAAAACAGCTAGGCAATCAGGGGGTAACAGGGAGGCTGCAGGCCTGCAAAGAAATATTCAGCAGCCTGGGTGGGAGGGGAGTGGGTTGGCAGACCTGTTACCATGCAGAGGTGACAGGCGGTGCTCAGACACTATGATGATGGACGCTACAAACATCTGGATAAGTGGAAAAGCTGCTTTGCTTTATTAGATTAAAAGTTGAAACAAAATTGTCTGACATTTACCCTTCCTTTGACTCCAGCCCTACGTGTGTGTGTGCTGTAAGTGTCCTGAGCCACACATTTATCTCAGATTATCATTATTACTTAATATTGATTCATCACAGCATCTGTAACATGCCAAAAATTTTATACAAGGAAGGTAAGTCCCTTCCCAAAGAGCTCACGGTTGAAGGCCAGACCTACAAATAGAGGTAGAGGATAGGGAAGAACAAATATACAAGTCAGCTTGATTCACTGTAGGCAGCATGGCAAAAGTTGGTCTTTTAATTTAGCGGAATTTAAATATGAATAGGGTGAGGCCTTGCAGATGAAAGCCACTAGGCTGCACCAGGAAGAGGGGAGTATGTCAAGTGAACTAAATGCTTTGTTTTGTGTATGGGGACAGTATGTCAGCCAAATGTATTAGTCTTTGGCACTAGAGTAAGTGCAAGCACCAGTCTCTGAAGAAACCATGTACTTTTCCTCCCTGGCTAGAAGGAACAGTTAAGGGGAAACAGGTGAAAGGATTCTGGGTTTATCAACATGAAAAGCTGTGCTTTACCTTTGCTCTGGTGCCTACCCATAAAACTGAACAATGTTTGTTGTAAAGATTTAGCTATTTCTCCCACATAATCCCTAAATAGAAAAAATCCTATACATTTTATGGAGCAGGATTATATTTTTATTAAATACTTAAACCAACCCATTTAATTCTGTAGCATTAGCTGGGACCTAGTTCTCTACTGAATTTGATGGACTGGTTTAAAAATTCTGTAGAAAGAGTATTCTGTTACATTCTTTGGGGCCTTAGAGTAATTTCTATAGTATCCAATTTAATTATTATAGAACTATTAGTTTTGCCCCTACTGAATTCTAGTGGACATAGGATATCTACTAACTTGCCTGTAAGGCTATACGACAGACACATTTATGTTTCCACCAATTAAAAATGCAATTAGATTTTTCCACAAGCTAACAATCAGATTAGATATTCCTGCACAGTTATTGAACATACCTTGGCAGTTTCGTGCATTGGTTGCCAATCTATAACCAGGAGAGGGACAGGTGCACTGAAAGCTCCCAGGAACATTACTACATCGATAAGAACAGATGTGCCCTCCAGTAGGTAAAGCACATTCATCAATGTCTGAAAAAGAAATCCCCACAAATTTTTTTAAACTCCTGTGAAGCTTGACTAGTTTGCAGCAGCTGTACTGCTTTATGATAGTGTTGGGTTCAAGAAGCCACTAGCTTGTGACTCAGATTAGTGGGCTGGGACAAAAACACCCGCATAAAGGTAACAAGGGAAGTCTTGGGAAAATCAAAGGCAATATAGAGAACAAGAAGCCAAAAACATAGTTTTGCTATGTAAATAGATAATAGATAGTGCTTTTCATCCAAAGATCTCAAAGCACTTTACAAAGGAGGTAAATATCATTACCCCCAATTTACAGATGGGGAAACTGAGGCACGGGGACCTGAAATGATTTGCGTGACGCCATCCAGCAAGTCAGCAGCAGAACTGGGAATAAAACCCAGTGAAGAGAATCGCTGTCTAGTGCTCTATCCACTAGGCAACACTTCTTCCCTATGATAAATATTTGGGCAAGACTTGTTTATAACTTGCCACAAAAAGGGTTGTGAATAAAATACTAACTAGAATTTTTAGACATTTATTAAACATGCTCCAGGATTCTCCAGTGATGAAAATGTGCAAACAACTTAGTTCCACAGCTGAAACCCACTTCCATGTGTACAAAAAGCCTCATACTAAATTTCAACAAAAAACAAAAACTCTCTCTGGCCTTCACATCATGAAAGCCAAGATATCTCCAGAGGCTTGGTGGGCTTATATGAGAACTCAGGTAGCATTTAATTGCCTATGAAAAGCTATGAGAACCAAATGATGAAATATTGTTTTGTAGTGGCATAAACTTAAGATATGTGGAGCTATTTCTTTTTGTTATAATGTCTCTGTTGTCATGGCAAGAACAAGAAAGGAATGCCCATCTCCCATCTTAAGAGATGCCTTTTTTGCATCCTTTGATTAAGTATTTCTTACCTTCACACGTGATTCCATCTATATCACTAAGTTGATAGCCCCGACGACAATAACATTGATAGGAACCATACACATTGGCACATTCTTGGCTACACGGGTTGCTCTCACATTCATTTAAGTCTGAAACACAATAAAATATCTATAATTAGCACTGTAGATGTCTGCCTTTGTGGCTCCCAACCTGCAGGATTGGGGCCTACATTTCTAAAAACATTCATATTGACTAATCAAATGTCTTTATTAAATAACAATCACAAAAAATATGTATTAGTATTTGTGTCATTGAGCAAGTTGGCAATAAGGGGCAGGAGGAAGCTATGGCCCCCAATCCCCTCTGTACTACCTGTGGTGTGGCGGTGACATGGGAGGCAATCTGCAGTGTACTACCTCCTAGAAAGTTGCTGCCCATCATCATGTAATGTGCCAACACTGGGTTTGTGATCAGCAGTGAGAATCAAACCTACAGCTTGTGGATCTAAAAGCATGAGCCTCTTCTGCCTGAGCTGAAAAGGCGATAGTAGCTCAAACCTCTATGTGATCCAGTCACTAGAGGAGGCCAGAGAGCCACACAGTGGAAGGGTGAGTTACAATTGTATTGTTTAATCACAACACTTGTATTCCACCTTGAAAATGACTACAGTGGACCCATTTCTTATGCCAGTTTAATTTAGTCTATGAGAAAACAAAGGAATCAGCCAAACAAGAAGAGTAAACAAACTGAATATCTTTCTTCATCATTTTCTGCTTCTCTCTCTCTCGATCTACTCAGCTTACATAAATTGCATCCTTACCTTCGCATAACCTGCCACCAGTGGAAAGTTTGAAGCCCACAGTACAGCTGCAGTAATAGGATCCAGGAGTATTCTCACATTTGTGAGCACAGAGACGACCTGAGTAGTGTCTACATTCATTAACATCTACAATGATAAATATGAATAGAAACCAATGTACAGACTTGCTTTAGTTAGCAGTCTAACAAATCACCATTTGATCACAGGAGTTTGATTTTCGTTCTCCGTATCTAAGTTTTACACTGGTGAGTGAATGAATTCTCAGAATGTTAGTCTGGAAACAAAGCTGGTTTTATTTATCATATCCTGGTGCATATCTAAATGTGATAAGCAAAAGAAGGCAGTTCTGTGATCTTTTAGAAGAATGTTTTCACTTTAGGTGCACATCATAAATATCATAAAACCAGTTATGCACGCCTTCTCATGATCTTACCTTTTAACATTATTACTTTTTAAGAATGCAAATGCACTTCTCTTCAAAATGTCAATAGCTCTTTAATACATTTTTGTACTTATACAAATCATGGAATAATCTAATGCGTTTTCAGATGAAAGAGTTTGTGAACAACTAATAAAATTATCCCTTTAATAAAATAAAATTATAAAATAAAACAAATAAAATGCCACAGTACAATGTTTAAGAAGAGCTTGTATAGTTGGAGTCAGTAGATGGACCTTACCGATACAAGTTCGACTGATAGCCTCAAAATAATAGCCAAGTCTGCAGTCACAACGGTAACTGCCAGGGGAATTTATACAAACATGTCCATCTCCACATAGTTGGTTAGGTGACGAACACTCATCCACATCTAGAAGGAGAGGGAAATGAATGAAAGGAGGGTCTTGAGGTTAAAGATTAGGAGTGGAGGTAAAGCAATAAGTGCTCTGCTGCCAGCTCTGTCCCACACCCTTTAGTAACTCTCCCTACCTCAGTTTACCCATATGTAAAACATGAATAAAATACTTACCTCAGTATTTGTAAACTGTTTGAGATGGAAGACACTACTCCATACAGGCATGATCCAGCTCCCATTGAAGTCAATACCAAGGCTCTCCTTGCCGTCAATGAGAGCTGGAGCAGGACCTACAAGTGCAAATTATTACTACAGAACAAATATCCCTTGGATCCCATGTAATATGTGGTGTAGGGAACATGGGCCAGATTTGAGTTTGGGCCAGCATAACTGTATTTGATCAAACGCTAAGCTAAAGCAGCTTTGATTTAGGTGATAAGGCACTGAAGTACGTCATGCACTTACCCAGGGCTTGTCCCCCACCTCCTTGCCCCCGAGTCCCTTTTCCCTTATCATGCTTACTAACTGTCACAAGGAATGAATGGAGATGCACAAGTGTGATTGATGATGATGATGATGATGAACCATTAATTATATTTAGCAAAGTGAGAATGGGCCCTATTCTGTTAGACAAAGTCTATTGCCAACTCCTTCCCACATGTCCTGCTTACAAAGAGGACATCTGCTTATGGTCATGAATGGATTTTGCAAGAAAATGTCTGCCTCAAACTGGAATTTTCTACTATGACTTCAGTTCAAGATTCCAAATTATTGGTCCTTAATGAGCTATAGCCAACACGCTGGAATCTCTAATTCGACAAGGATGGTCCCTGAGGCAGAGTAAGGGGATACTGAACCAAACAAAAGTATAACCATGCAGAAGGAAAAGGGGGCTTCTCTTACACCACCAACACCTGAAGTTGTAGCAAGCTCTCTTCTTTGGACCAGCCTCCAGAAAAGGAGAAGTAGAAGACTCCAAGCCTGAAGTCTACCACTCAGGGCTTGTCTTCACTACCGGGGTAAGTCGACCTAAGTTACACTAATCCAGCTACGGGAATAATGTAGCTGGAGTCGACATAGCTTAGATCAATTTACCCCAGTGTCTTTACTGTGCTGCATCAATGGGAGACACTCCCCGGTCGACTTACCTTACTCTTCTTGGGTAGCTGGAGTACCGAAATCGACCGGAAAGTGCTCTACCATCGATTTAGCAGGTCTTCACTAGACTCGCTAACGTGACACCCACTGCATCGATTGCAGCAGCGTCCCCGGTAGTGAAGACAAGCCCTAAGAGAAAAAAGAGCCTGACCACCTCCTTGTAGATGAAAAAAAGCTCAAGTTATCTGCGACACTAGAACGAATTCTCAATTAAGACTACTCATGTGAATTAGACACTAAAAAAAAGGAGAGAGAGAGTGTTTTTTTATAGAATTCAGAGACATTTGAATTCTCCAACATTCCATTACAGAGAGAGAGAGAGAGAGAGAGAGAGCGCGACAGTCACTAACCTTTTCCCTAGGTAGACCCTAAAAAACCCGCAAGCATGTTATCTAATTATGACGATATTATTTTGGAATAAAAGCATGTTATTCCAAAACTTCTAAGTGCCTGATTTAAGAATCACTTCTGCATTTTTGTAAGAGTGTCAGAAAGATGCAGACATTGCAGTCCTGTGGGAAGGGAAATAAGCTAAGTAAATAGAGTCTAACCTAGGGTGTATATGCAGAGAAACTTAAGGCAGAACACTAAAGTAGGAAGCTAGTAAGAAATCATTCTAAGAGTTATACTCCCTTAAAACAAAGGCAAAAGTCAACTTCTGCTTTTAGCAGATTCTTAATGCAATTCATTATGTTAAAAGAAAGGTGTTCTTCGTTAACTTTCCTGTGAAGCATTGAAGTAATTCTTGTATTAACCTTATAAACCGATGTAATTACTGTGATTCAGGGATCCCTGCATCAGGTATAGGCATAATAGTTCACCAAAGCTTGGCATGTGAGGTATCTACTGAGAGCTCGTAGCCCACAGTCGTCATAATCATTGCAGAATGTATATACAGATAACATATACGGAGTTATGTAACTATACTAAAAATTATGTTCTTAAGGTCTTGGTGTTTAAGTGGGTCACCAGAAGATGACATACTTTGCAAATGCTCCTTTCGGGTAGGAGGCAGCAGACTCTTATCTCCCCATCTAGTCATTTGTGTATTGTATGAGGCCTATTTGCATAATGAGCCACAGGCAAAAGTAGTGACTGAAGTCTACAAGAGAGGAAATTCACAGGATGAAGCAAACAGCAGAGGGCATCCTATTTACGAATAAGAACAAAAGATAGGGCTGATCTATCCTGCGAGGCAAAGAAACACATTGGATCCTTCACCTAGGAGGCATGCTGACAGCACCGCTGTCTCATGAAAAGATAGAGTCACAGTCAAACTTACTGTGATGAGCTGCAAAGATTTTGGATAAGCAACATTCTACAAGACATGAGAGTGTCTTGTTAATTAAGTCTAACCCCTACACTATTTCAGTATATTAATAACATAAAAATGATGTTATTTTATATACAACCATTTGTTTCTAACACTTCTACTCACTATCACTTGAATCTCTGAGCTTTGTTAAATAAACTTAGGCTTGATTTCACTGTAAACATATCTAAGTGCTGTGCATCAAGCAAGGTGGTGAGCTGAGGTGTAGCTGCTAAGCTGGGATGCACTGTTCCTCTGGAGCACTGAATACTGCAAGTATCCCATGGACCAGGGGCTGGACAGGCCAGGGAGATGCTCAGAGGGCTCAAGGATTGGAGTGCATCTATCACTAGCCTGTAGAAAAACAGCTGGACCTGCAGCGCTTAGAGAGAAGGGCTTGTGTTACCCATGGCCAGTGGAGTTGGGGAGTTGACCCTCGGCCGGCACAGACAAGGGCAGGAGCCAGTGAGGTGTCTGACAAGCCTGGGAAGTCAGGTAGTTTGAACCATTGATCAAATTTCAATTGTAACTTTAATTTGATCATTGCACTGTGTTTTATTTAATTAGCTTTAGGGAAATCAGAAGTAAATTAATTAGTGACATATCTGCTCAGCTTCATATTAATTTGCTTTTTCTTTTAATAACTCCATAAAAAACTAGATTGCATCCTCTCTCAATAATTCAATGTAGGAAAACAACCTATTTAGCAGTAAATACATTGAGTAGTTCCTGGACTTCAATTCCTGGGTTTCAATTATTGGATCACCACTATGGCAGGTCTCAAAAGAAAAAGCGAAGATGACACTATGTAAGAACTGTGCAAAGTAATTTTTATATAGCACTGAAGATATACATTGGGACAGATCCTCAGCTGGTATAAAATTGTCATAGCTTCACTGAAGTTAATGGAGCTGTGACAATTTATAATCAGCTTAAGATTTTAAGACCTGTTATGATGATTTACATTGGACATAAGTGGCTCACGGGCCTTTTGCTGGTCTTCTGCACCGGAGTGAATATCACCCTTGCTACACTATTTCAGTATATTAATACAAGTAGCAGACAATGCCATTCTGCATGGTCATTATCACACAAACCTCCCAGAATATGGAGGTTCAGGAGTGATTTGAAGGAGGAGAGAGAGGGGTGGTTTGCAATCCATCACTTGTAAGGGAGAGCAAGAAAAGAGTCAAAAGTAGGCTTTGGAAGTAGTTGCGAGAATGGCTTTGGTTGAGTGCAGGGAACAGACAGGTTAAGTGAAAAAGGAGACGTGTGCACATCATGTGTTCATTTAGCAGTTTTACTCCATTTCTGCTACTCACCTACACATCTTGTTCCTTCTTCATTGAGATGATAACCTCGTCCACAGTTTGGTACATTTCTTTGGCAGGTATATGAGCCATCTGTGTTAATGCACATCTGTCCAACTGGGCATGGCATGTTAATGCTTAGGCACTCATTGATATCTACGATGACATACAAATTCAATTAAAGAAAACCATCCTCAGTTTACAGACATTTTAAGGTAAGATACTGTCCTTACACCCTTAATAGCTTGGGAACCAGCCCTTGAGAGCAGACACATATTTGCACAATTTAGTACACCAAAGTGGGAGATTTGCAAAGGCATAAAGGGCAGGTAATGCCCTAACAACATTGAAAATCAATGGCAGTTGGGTGCATAACTCCTATTTGTGCCTTTGGAAATCTCCCCAAAATGCAGAAAATAAAAACATGAGCAAAGATGTAACCGACCACTTGTGCTCAGAGACTGAAAAGTAGAAGTGCTTATTTGCAAACTAGTCATTTCTCCGTCATCCATGGAATGCCTTACTATTCTCCACAAATGGGCATTTGCTCACTTTGTGACTGTATGATATATGCTCCTCCCTGTCATAAAAATGTTATAAACTTAAAAGACCCTTAAAATGTAATGACATGAGACCAAAGCACCTCAGACTGCCATATCACCAGCTAAGCAGAGTGAGGACTTGCCAAGTATTTCAAGAGGAAATCTCCAAGGAAAGCCCAGCACATAATGATGGTTCATTCAATGGCTGAAGTTAGAATTTAAGTAGTAGTCTAGTAATCATTGCTCCAGCATGCTGGTACAGGAGGCAGTGTGCTGTGAGAACAGGGAAAAGGTATGAAGACCTGACAGCATGTGGGCATAGCACTTTCTATAAGTGTACAGCATCCTAGCCAAATTCCAATTCAGTTTAGGTAATTGCCTGTCTAAAATTCCCCCTGTAGTTTCAGGTGAAAACCTTCTTCACTCTGTATCCTACATTACTATGCAGTGTTATGGTTTTATGGTTTACTGTCAAAGAGCTGATGTCTTCCATCCCAGAGTTAGTGTGGAATAGAGCAGAGTATCCACCTGGCTTAGGGCAGGATGACTCTGGATGGCCAGGCAGGAGTGGGATTGAATCTGTACCAGAGTACGCTTTACTGCCCCTCCCTGTAGCACATGCTGCTGAGCCATGCTCCTGCCTACCAGACTTCATTCTCTTGGGCACATAGAGCACCAGCAGACACTTCAGCCAGCTCTGAAGAGTGCAAGGAGAGTGTCCTACTTTGAACCTGTGGGTTGGAAAGGTAGGAAAGTTCCTTTTCTCTTTCCTGCTCAGCACAATACAGGGCAGCATTTGATGCATAGTTTGTGCAACCGGCATGTGAAGTGTCTGGGGAATTCTTCTGGATGGACCGTGGAAGGCACTATAAGGGCCAGATTCACTGCTGGTGTAAAATGGTGTAGTACCACTGAAGCCAACAGATCCACACCAATTTACACCAGCTGATGATCTGTCCCCTATGTCAGAGATTAGTCTTTAAGGGAGAAGGTATCTGACAATACAGAACTGGCTTCATTTTATCAAGTGTAATTTTACACACGGATAATTTTGTTTTCAGCCTTGTATTTTTCAAATGTCAGTTTTCAGCAAAGGAAGGAAGGTTGAAAGGAAAATGGGAGCTTGATCGCATGCTACCAAATTGGCAAATCCTGTTGCTCAGCAGATTTCACGAGCCCAAAACAGGCTATGCTGCTGAGGGAATTTAAAGTTAAGTTGGGACTTGAAGTGCTACTATCATGAGAAGAGCTAATAGATTTGTAGGACACACCAGACAAATCTATTTAAAGCCTGTTGAAAGCCAATTATTCTGACATATATAGAATTCTAGTTTGTCAGGTTAGATCCTACAAATCCTAGAATGCAAAGTATTAATACCCTTAAACCCAACAGTTTCTATTCTGTCTTTCAAATTAAACCCCACTCCCATCATAATTGACCTTAATTATCATTCCGACCGGTCGTTACATTCTTTACCTGAGGTGGTAAAAATTCTTTCCTCTGAACTATTAATATATGGGAGCTGACTTGGGAAAGCAAGATCTGTTCTATGTAGCTGAACAAACCAGCAAAAGCAAATTCCATTGTAGAGGATACTCTTATGCTAAAGTAATACCAAGCATTGGACTTTCAGTTCTAAACAACGTTCTTGATGTCCACTGAAGGAAGGACAAGAAGTAATGGTTTAATCTGCAGCAAGGGAGATTTAGGTTATATATTAGGAAAATCTGTCTAACTAAAAGGGTAGTTAAGCTCTGGAATAGGCTTCCAAGGGAGGTTGTGGAATTCCCATCACCGGAGATTTTTTAAAACAGGTTGGACAAACACCTTTCTGGAATGGTCTAGGTTTACTTGGTCCCACCTCACTGCAGAGGGCTGGACTTGATGACTTCTCAGGATCCCTTCCAGCCCTACATTTCTATGGTTATTTAAAATCATTTGAATAAAGGGAGAGAAAGTATGTCAAAACAAATTAATAGTTTTACAAATCCTGTGTTAGAAGCACATGATAAACAAAAAAGACTTATGTGCTTTTGAATATTTTACCCTACGTGACTGAGTGTCTAAGTCTCATTGAAAGTCAACAGGTCTTAGATTTTTACTGCCTAAGGCCTGGTCTACACGGGGGGGGGGGGGGGGGGGGGGGGGGGGGGGGGGGGAGGGGAGGATCGATCTAAGTTACGCAACTTCAGCTACGTGAATAACGTAACTGAAGTCGATGTACTTAAATCTACTCACCGCAGTGTCTTCACTGCAGTGAGTCGACTGCTGCCGCTCCCCTGTCGACTCTGCCTGCACCTCTCGGGGCGGTGGAGTACAGGAGTCGACGGGAGAGCACTCGGGGGTCGATTTATCGTGTCTAGACTAGACGCGATAAAACGACCCCCCCCCCCCGGATCGATTGCTGCCTGCCGATCCGGAAGGTAGTATAGACATACCCTAAGTGTCTTTTGAAAAAATCAGACTTAGAATTCTAAATCACTTATGATCAAATTCTACTTTTAATGGGAGCAGGAAGATGATGTAATATATAAAGATGAACATCAGCATTAGGATTGACGTGGAAGGCTCAGACCTGACCCCGTGCAGCAGTATGTTGGCCTACGCACAACTCTAAGAATTCATTTAAGTGACAATATGTCTTACCAATACAGTTGCCTAGCGCATCTTGTATAAACCCATTCATGCACTGTAGCTTGGGTCGGCAACGGAAAGATCCCGGAGTATTCTGACAGATAAAATCGGGGAGGCAGTTATGAGTACCACTCTCACATTCGTCAATATCTGGTACATCACAAAAAAAAAATAGTTAGCAAGAGTTTTACACAAGTTTTTTTATTACACTTAAGACAGAGTTAGGAAACATAGGCCAAATTCATCCTGGGTGTAACTTCATTCATCATTTCAGTGTAGTTACACTGAAGATTAATTTGGCCCATTGTCTTTACTGGAATCTCACAGAACTAGGCAGCAGGCTAGTTCTCTTTATTATCTTATTAAACAACCAGATGACTTGCAATATTTTCACAGTGTCTGAAGCAGTATTTTCTAAGGCCCTGATTCAACAAGGCACTTAAGCATGTGCTAAATCCCACTGAAGTCAATGAGAGTTAAGAATGCGCTTAAATGCTTTTCTGAATAAAGGCCTAAATCCTGAAGTCCTTAATTTTATTAAATCCTCTCTCAGGTAAACTCATCAGGCTTCATTCTCATTTTACACTAAGGCCCCCCTACATCAGTCTGGCTTAACATGAAATGAAGTGTAATTTATGCTCACTTTAAGGCCCCTTTCCACTGTCAGAGTGGTGTAGAAGAGTCTGAGTGTAAATGCGAATTTAGATAATTAATTCTAAAAAGATCTTTGCCTATGTAAAAACAAAGTAAAGACTTCAGGTTTGAGCCTTATATTTGTCATGGGATAAAAATTCTTTGGAATGATAAAAAATGTAGGTATGTTTTAGCAAATTTTTGTGGGAAAGTAGCTCAGTGGGGGAAAAAATGAATTTAAATGTCATGAACATTGAAAATGTTTCCTGTAGGCTTAATAAACCTTATAGAAAAGCCTTCTAGTATTTAATAGGGATAAAACTGATAGACCTCTGTAATAAGGCAGAAGTTTTCTATTTGATTTTACATGACGGTTAAAAACAATAAATGAAGATTATCATTCTGTGTTAATTTTTTAAAAACTTTATCTTTTTTTCAATCAGATATATGAACATTCCATGCAAGTATTAACAAATCTTATTCATAACCTGTATTTGTTATCTTTAAAGGACCCATTTGTGTTTGGTCAACCTCTTATCTTCATCTGTGTGTTTATTTTGTTCAAACTCCAAAAAATGGTAACCAGACATTATAAAATGTACTTAATCCCGATATAAGGTGTCTGTCATTTTTTCCATCGAAAAGGCTTTCATATTTCCTCATGCCATTAATGTTGAAGGATCTGTCCTTTTTCAAATATCAGCTATCATACATCTGGCTGCTAGGTATTTTCCTTAAGGGAAAACATAATTTTTCAAAAGCTGTCAAAGCAATAGTAGAAATTTCTGTCCTGATAGTTAATATAATTCCAAGATGATAATTTGGGAACTCCTAGTAAGAGTTTCCAAAGCACTGACTAGAGGCTGCACTCCTCTTATTCCTATGGGAAAAGATTATTAATGCCTATAGGTGGAATTTTCAATGGCCTAAAACTGCTCTCTCATTTAAGTCAATGGGAGTTTTACCTTTGACTTCAAAGGGAGCCAAGTTAGGTCAACTGAACACTTCAGGGAAAAAAACACTAATTTAAAAAAAAAAATTAAATTGTATCACCCCCTATCTCTCAGGGTTGGAAGGGACCTCAGGAGTCATCTAGTCCAACCCCCTGCTCAAAGCTCTAGTCCAACCCCCTCCTCTACAATATAATCTTACCCAAAATATAGGCCCAAGTAGCTGGCCTACATCCTTCAGGGGAGTAAAAAGCCCATCAAGACCATTCTCAGCTGCAGAGAGATGGATTGTTTTCCAGTGGAAGCCAAGACAAATTGGGTTTGTGGCTCATTTACATTTCCCCGAAGAAAGCACCTCAGGCTGAAGTGTTAGATGCTCATATTAGACTATACGACACATCTTCGCCTTCCTCCGCAGCATGGGGCAGGGGTCGCTAGCTGGAGGATTCTCTGCTACTTGAAGTCTCTAAACCACAGGATTTGGGGACTTCAACAGCAGAGTCAAGGGAAAGGGTAGGGACGGCTTTGTGGCCTGCATCATGCGGGAGGTCAGACTAGATGATCATAATGGTCCCTTCTGACCTTAAAGTCTATGGTATGGAAATACAACTTACACATGTATTTCCAGAAAACAACAAGACACAATAATTTATTTAGCATTTTGGGGCATCATAAATGTTGATAAACATCAGTCTCCTAGGTGCCCAGTATGCAGCCTGGGACATACCTTTGCAATGGTTGTCTTCAGTGAGTTCATAACCAGTCCCACAGCTCGTTTCACGCTGACAGCGGAAAGATCCTACTGTATTGACACAAGTTTGTCCAATCCCACAGTTGTGCATCACAGTGATACACTCATTAGTATCTAGAAGTAACCAAAGTGGACAAATAATTAAACAGTTAAAACAAAAGACTTTAAATCCTTGGGAAGAGAAAGGAACAAGGGTCAGCCTTGGGGCAACAGAAACTTTGAACACCCACATGCGGGGTGCATTGTGGATTCCATATCCCACAAAAAAAAGTTACTGCTCTTTTCTGTTCTCAATTTTTAGCCACTCACTGTGTTTTCAACTATAAGGATTCAACATCTCAGGTGGCAGGTCTAGGATATATTGTATTTTATATGAATATTCATTGACTATTGCAAATGGAAAGGCATACTTTTACTGCTATCTTCACTCCCAACACCAAACTTGAGGTCTCTCCTGCCTCCTATCCATCTGCAAACCCTCCACCTGCCCCACTGAACTGGTCTCTTCCCAGCGCCTTACCTCTATTGTCCCCAAGTTCACACCCTACCTAACTCAGCCTTTCATTGCCCAATGTCTCCTTCCACTCCCAATATAAGCATGTCCTAGTCACTATCCTGTAAAAAAATCCACAATAAACAAAACACTTTTACCTTTAAGCAACAAACAGAGGCAATCATTTATTTTCTTTTACCTTCACAGGTGACACCATCAGACAGAAGCTGGTACCCAACAAAGCAGGAGCAGACAACACTGGAGCCTGTGTCCCTACACTGCTGTGTACAGGGACCGCCTCCTAAAAACAGATGTGATTTTTACGAATAAAGTATACAATTTAGTTCATCACACAAAACTGGAAAGATGTCAACTACTTAAACATGAGTGCCCAGCAAAATACAGGATGTTTGACTAGTATGCTCGAAGAATACACTAAGAAGAAAAAAAAATTAGCAGAAAGAAACCAGCATTAAAAAAAAGTCAACCTTAATCAACCAACATCACAAATATATCCTATTCAGAGTTCAGGAGGAAAGCTCAGATACCACTGTAGGTACAGGGCCGGCGCAACCCATTAGGCGACCTAGGCGGTCGCCTAGGGCACTACAATTTGGGGGGCGGCGACCGCGGTGGTATTTCGGTGGAGGGACCTTCCCCTGTTGGGGGTGGCATTTCGGGGCGGGACCTTCCGCCACCTAGGGCGGCAGAAAAGCTGGCGGCGCTCCTGTGTGGGTAATTGTTGGCAAAGCATGATTTTTTTAATATCGACTACTATCCCATAAGAAAAGCTAGAAGGGTCATAATAGGCAAGTCAGACATTTGTCTAATGTAGATACCCTCAGACTGTGAAATGGCCTCCCAGAGAATTGCTGGAAGTTTCATTGCCTGACACATTTGAACTCATCTTTGGAAAAAAGTGATAGAAACGATCCTTAAACTTGTTTATAGTGTAGCCCTTAATAGAAAGAGTGTCTAATGGACAGCAACTCCCATTTGCAATTGGACAGACCAATTCCCCTCCCTCTTGCAAATGAATAACTTCAATCTGGCTACTACAGCAATTGCTGACATGGAAAAGTAATATTAGGAAAGTATATCATTAACACCTTTTAATGTGATTTATCATCTTGAGTCAAGAAGGACAGCCAGCTTTTCCTTTGGCAGGATAAGGGACCTGATGACTCAACAGGTGTTTTCTGTTTCTAACACCTATGGAGTATAACAGCCAAATAGGCAGTATGATAAATCATCGTTTAACTGGCACAGTATCTGTTGCTACTTCTTAAAGCTTATATTGGAATATCAGTCTATTAACTCAAACTTTTTTTTAAATCCAAAAATGTATTACTTTATTCAGAAATGTTTGCAGAAAATAATAAATCTCTGATGTTTTAATCTTTTAGATACATGAAACACATGTGACAGGCAGTAAATCAAAATAAGCAGATCATTATCCAAATCAAATATTCCATCCAAGAGGCAGCATGCACTTGCCACCAAAAAAAAAAAAAAAAAAAAAAAAAAAATCAATGTACAAGTCATTATTTATCTTTCTTTCATTTTCCTTCCAATTTTCATGTGGATTGTGCAGGTCAAACAGAAATTAGTTACGCCATTTCAGATCTAATCATCTCAACCACGAACAAGGATAGGAACAGAATACACATGTTCTTCAAGCTCTAAAAGTGGAATGCCTGATGCCACTGGGCTCATTCTAACTTGTCTGGACACTTTCAAACAAAAGGTCAAGTATGTTTGGATCTTCTGGAATCAATTTCGGTTCTAGATACAACTGAATAGACTGGAATGCTGTTCAATATCCATGTCAAACTACAAACCATTACAATTGGAGGTTGGGATTTTCAAAGAGGCCTAAGGAAGTTTGAAAATCCCAATCAGTATTTCTAATATATGGTCACATCTTCAATGGCTGTAAGTCAGCATAGCTCCACTGAAGTCAACAGACCTATGCTGATTTACAGCAGCTGAGTATCTAGCCCATCCTTTAAAAAAATATCTCCTTTGACATTTTTTTTTGTTAATGAGTTAGAAAAATAAATGTTATGAACAAATAAAGACAGCCCAGGCAAAGTGAAACAGCAGCAGATGTAAAATTCTCTACTTCTTAAGGGCAAGAATGTCTATTTCCCTATATGCCCACCCAGCAAACAAGGGAGTGTAAGCTGTCCCATTATTCTCCTGTGTGGGCTACCCATATCGCCCGCCAGAGCACCGGGATAAGCACAAGTAACCTGGGTCTGCTACACACCCTCTCAGGCAGGTAGGTAGAGATGGGCACTGGGCACAGCTGGTACAGAGGAGAATGTTATTTGCATCTCTTAAGGAGCAGGTACAGATTATTTCATCCCTGCTCTACCAGGAAAGGGAAACTGGTGTGCTCCTGGGCAGTACAATATTGTGTTACCTAATACACAAGATTAGAAGGAAGTTGCAGTTTTAGCTTGAAAGTGGTTGGTCTAAGGTTTTTGTCTGACTTTTAAAAGAAAGCTATTTTTCCTCAGCCCAGCCGACAAATAGCAAGAGGTAAAAAGTTCTTTTTGCCATGACTAAATTGTAGCCAATATTTGAAATAAGATGTTTTACAATATAATTGACATTTCTGAGACTACTACATTTCTGAGGGCAGCTATCTTGTTGGAGAAAGTGACAATAATGGAGGGCCAAATTCTGCCTTTAGCCATGTGTGACTAACTCTCAACGAGCTCACTGGGAGCTCTATAAAATACATTTAAGATCTGCAAAATATGCACTTCCATAAAACTCAGAGGGCATGTACAAAATTTAATACGTAAGACATTAAACTCCACAACTTTTAGAGATGACACAACATCCACACAGCCAACCAACTCTGCCTCACCTCTCCCTTCCAGTCCCTTGACAAATATGAAAAGAAATTTGGTGAGATTATGAGCCTCAAAAGGGGACTTCCAGAATAAGGGCCAAACAACTACTTGCCTAAAGGTTATTGGCAGTAGCACCTTACCCTTCCATAGGGAGGTGTCAACAGTCTTTATCAAAACAGACCCACTATCTTCCCAACTGTGTTCATTACAGACCATAAGCCAACTCACATGTTGACTGAAGCTCCCCAAGGCTTTCCAAATTTGCTCATGCATGTAGTACTGAAGGACAGAATATGGCCCAGTGTAACAACTTGATCTTATAAGGGGCTGAAACTTTTTCTGCAAAGCCCTGAGCATCCTCAACTGCCCCTGAAGTTAAAAGGAGTTGATGTGCCTGCGACAGTTGGCACCTCAACACAGCATCCTGGAACCCCCATATTCACCACTGTCATATGATTCTGATATGTTTTGTACAATGCATGCCTTGTGTGGTATCACGGAAAAAGTCTTAATCTGCTGAACCTTAACATCCTCTTGGATTGTGTGTACTACCATTGTATGTGAAGTTATGAAGTATTGCTATAGGTGTTCCTGAAATATGTTGTGAGGTTGGGAAATGCCCACAGCCAGCCTCTCAGCTGCAACAAAGGAGGACCCAGACAGCGTTAATGACCCATCAAGAAGAATCAACTATCCCTTCTCAGAGAAGGGCATGTACACCATGGGGGCAGACTAACCCATGTCACAGCAAGGATCTTTCTTGCAGCTGGAAGAAAGTATAAAAGAGTGGCATTGACATCATCACTTGGCCTCTCTTCCCTGCCATCTGAACACCTGGAAGAACATCTGGAAGACAGAGACTTTGAACTGGAGAAGATTGGTCCCAGGCTGGAAAAGGAATCCAGCCTTTGTATTGAGAAATGGTAAGCTGCTTGTACCATCTATTAAGGTGAGAGACTGTTTGATTCAAATCTTGCTTAATCTGTTTAAGTTTAGAATTTAGACTGAGAATTTATTTTTATTTCTTGGGTAACACTGATTTCCATGCCTGCTACTTATAATCACTTAAAATCTTTCTGGTGTTAATAAATCTGTTTAATATTTTATCTAAAACAGTGTGTCTTTGGTTGAAGTGCTCAGAGAAGCTCAGCTCAAATTACAAAGGCTAGCATGTATCAGAGGGGTAGCCGTGTTAGTCTGAATCTGTAAAAAGCAACAGAGGGTCCTGTGGCACCTTTAAAACTAGCAGAAGTATTGGGAGCATAAGCTTTCGTGGGTAAGAACCTCACTTCTTCAGATGCAAGAGGCTAGCATATGTCCATTCCACATTGAGGGAGGGGAAAACTAAGTACTGAGCTTATACTTGACAGGCTTCTGAGGAGTGCAAGATGGCACAGCACTGGCATGCAAGACTGGGGAGGGTGGGAAATTGGCTGAAGCCTCTCAATTGATAGTTCATGAATGGCTGGGAGATCATTCATGTAACTGAACTGGGCTGTCCTTGCCTGTGGATGGCTGTGTAAATGCAGTGCCTGTCAGAAGCTTGTAGCTTGACATTAGCATCACAGTGTGAGAGACAGCCCAGACTGGTGGCTTTGGATGGTTCAGCAGTCTCACAGTCCAGGTTGTGCCCCAGGGACCCCATCACAATGCCTTAAAAAAAGTCTTACATTTATTGGTCCCTAAGAGACTACAAATGAGTTCTCATCTTACGCAGACATCGGCTTAACAAATCCAAAAGAATCTCATATTTTGCAAGATTTTCTTTCCAATAATCAAAATAGCATGAAGGGAGGGTAGAAACAAGCTACCATTTCAGAAAGGATTCCCATGCCATTTGTATTTGCAAATTGCTGGGCTAAGCAAAATGGTTTGGGTGAACCTTGGATTTAAGTTTTGCCTAGTTTTTCACGTTTACTGAAATGATCACACACACAAAAAAAGTCACTACATAAGAACAGTCAGTTAACTCACCTCTGCAGCGGTCATGAAGGTAAGGATCCTCTTGGTCTACTTCCTCGTCAGAAATTTTAACTAATAAGAAGGTTAAATAGACATTAGAAGGGAAAGCAGTTTTCCGCTCACAATAAAATGCTATATACCTGGGAAAAGATTAGGAGCAAGTATTTGTGGATACTTATACCACAGGATAAATACCAAAGAATTATTTATTCATTTTATAAACACAAAATAGCTTTTATCTGACAGTTGATTCAAACACACGTGCACACAGAGTACACCTGCCAAATGAATGATAGATCATAATATAAATGACGATTACACATGAACCAAGATTTTCAAATAGGAGTTCCTAACATTAGGCTTCTTCGTAAAAGTTTAACCTGATTTTCATTAAACGTGCTGAGCACCCTCAACTTCCATTGACTTCGGTTGCAGCTGCGGGGGCTTAGCAGTTATGACGGAAGTTAGGCTAATCTTATTTATTCATTTAGATTTTATTCTAAAAAGCAACTTCACATCGAAAGGTGCCCAGCCAACTCTCTGGCTACTCTCGGCGTACATTTTAAAACAGCACAAGAGGAGTTGCAACATAAATCATCCAAAAGTACAAGCATGTCTCCTACCCTGCATCCTACTATGACTTGAAGTTGTGCTCTGCTGTCTCAGCTTAATTTTAGTGCTGGTATAATATACCTTGGTCTTTTTTAGGAACATCACTAATTGACCCTTCAGTGCCTTCTTGACCCTTGACACAGCAAGCTCTGAACACCTGCCCACACTGGTATCCTATCAGTTGGCTCTGCTCACAGCTCTGTCCTTGAACTTGGGCTGTCTTTCCCAGCAAGCAACAGTAACAGCATTTCTGTCAAAACAAAACAAAAACAGATAGTAAGTGAAATCCTAGCCCTAAAGAAATCAATGAGTTTTGCCACTGAATTCAATGGGGCCAGAATTTCACACAGTGTGTTTATAGAAAATGGTCAGCCAAAGCTTTCAGATCCCGATGTTCAAAAGCCCTGCTGTGCTTAATTAGTTAGAGCTCAGAACATTTGTAGGGGTCTGGATCAGGTTCTCAAAGAGAAGATGTAAGCCAAACCCAGGCCTTGGATTCAATCCCCACTGTCCTTGATGGTGCGGGATGGGAAGACAAGAATGGTCCATGTACAACTGCTGTGGTGGGTTCCCTTCCCTCAAATGAGCAGATCCAGATCTCCAGTTCTGAACACCACCAAACTGTGGGACTCCTCAAAACCCTGAATTACTTGAGCTCCACTTCTAATTTAAAACAGATTTTATTTGTCACCATGAGGATGAGGGGCATTGCTCAGTTTATAAATAAACTGCACACTAGCCTGCCCTCCCAACATCCCCCAAATTCTCACTTAAAAAAATAAAGCACCTGGGCTTAAAATTAACAGACCATAAAGACATGAAAGAAGACACAATTCTGTATAGACCCACCATGATTTAAAAGGTTCCAAAAAGAAAAAAAAATCCCTCATATTGGAGGCTAACATTTTTAACTTTAGTATTAATTACTTGTATTATGGTATCACCCAGATGCCTCAACTGAGATTGGGGCCCCATTCGGCTATGCACTAGACAAGCACATGCTTCCTGTCCCAAAGAGTTTACAGTCTAAACAAACAAGAGACAAAGAGTGAGGGGGAAACAGAGGCACAGAGAGGTAAAGCGATGCAGCGGGTCAGTGGTAGACCCGAAAACAAAGTCTCCTAAGTCTCATCCAGTGTCCTAAATGCTGGTCCACACATCTCTATAGCAATTATTTAAGAATGTCACTTCTTAAGAACCCAGTTCTGAAATGGGATCTGTTAGTGCCCAGTCCTTCTAGGCATGAGGGTCTGCACTGGAAGAACAGGGGCTTCAGAATCCACTGCAGGACAGAACAAAGGTTGATTCTGAACAAACGGCTGTGTTGATTTTGTTTTAGCCTGAGTTGAAAAAACATTGCCAAATTGCTCCCTTTTCTCCCCTGCTGCTAGAAAGCTAGGGTGAAATTTGGTTCACTGCAACCAGCGTCTGCCAACTACTGCTGTGAAGTAAAAGGCAGATTAAAAATTTTTTTAGAAATGACTTTTATAATTGTTTTTAGCTCAAAAGGAAACAGCCTGCAGCATTTAAAAAAATTAAAAACACAGCTGGAACATAAAATAACTACTCATTATGGATGTTAATGACCTAAATCCCTTGTGTAGTTTCAAGAAGCCATTTCCAACAAAAAACTGAGAACAGTACATTTCTCCCAACACCTGTGAGATACATGCCTGCCCGCCTTCTCTACTTACCCATATAAATAATTGTACATATGTTTTCTCTTCTGTTCTGTAATGAAGAATTACTTTAAAGCCTGGAGCAGCACAAGGATAAAATAAAGAGATCAACTTTTCCTTTTCTCCCTCACACTCTTTACCTTTAGAAGAGCAAGCTACTCATAAGCAGCCTAACGTGTGCTTCATCTTTTTGTGGCAAATGCCCTGGCCTCATTCTCAACACATCCCACATATTTTCATCTTTTTTTCTGGATAACTTTAGACATAAGGAGTTGTTGAAATTTCGGATGAGTCTCGGCATTTGTTATAGATTCACTCCATTTAACACCTTGTATCAGAGATGCCAACTTCATGGATGCTTCAGTCCCAGAGCACGCATGAAAAAAAAAAAAAATAGTGGATGCTCAGCACCCACCGGCAGGCCCCTTCCCCCCACCACCTCCTGCCCGTGGAAGATCAGCTGTTCAGTGGCAGGCAGGAGGCATTGGGCAGGAGGGGAGGCAAGGAGTGGGGACAGGAAGAGGCGGAGCAAGGGTGGGGCTGGTTGATGCGTCAGGGGGACATGGTGGCATGTTCCCCAGATGCTGGGGATTGGAAGGGGCGGGAGGTCCAGGAGCGGAAGGGGCGGGACCACCCCCTTCCAGCTGCTGGTCAGCTGCTCTGCAGCATGGTGGGCTGGCAGCAGGGGGCAGGTTGGCGGGGGGGGGGGGGGGGCGGACACATGTGACCTCCCCTTTAGATCGTGCCCCCCCCCAGTATGGGGAGGCTCCAGTCATCTATGGTGGGGTGTCCTCGGGGAGAGGACAGAACAGGGTAGGAAGTGGTGGGGTGGGGCTAGGGCCTTGGGGGAAGGGGTGGAGTGGGAGTGGGACCAGGTACAAAGAAGGGGTGGAGAACCCCCCAGGAAATCAGCAAGTCGGCGCCTGTGCTTTGTATTTCCTGAAGTATTTGCTTTCGAAGGCATTTAGATCTGTCTATATATTTGGTGGATTTCCAGCCTTCACATCCATAAGGTGCAAATTATATTTAAGTTGAAGATTCCTAGTTTAGTCTTTAAATTGTAGATTTTTTATGACCAAATTTCTTGTTTAAGTTGGTGATTGCAGCTGCTACCATGCCAATTCACGACATTATTTCCTTATGGATATTCTCATTGACTTTCATGTCACTGCCAAGTTATCTGAATTGGCTCACCGCTTGCATTTAGAAGTAATTTTTGTGTTGGGAGTTGCTGGGGTTCTCATTAGATTTGTTTCATAATTGATTAATCCCACCTTTCTTGCAATACTGGACAATCTTTCAGTTTTTGTTTGCATGTTGGTTGAGCTGTCCCTTAGAAGAGCAATATTATCAGCACAATCTAAATCTTCTAGTATACTGTTGCTGAACTACGCAATGCCTGTGTTATATCCATCTACACTTTTTCTCATAATGATGTCAATGGCAATCCAAACAGGAGAGGGAAGAGAATGCATCCTTGTTTGACGCCAGTGTTTATGTTAAACCATTTGCTCACGTCTGTGTTAACTGTGCATTCTGCATTTGATGTTATGTTTTTTGTTGGCATTCCTTAACACTTCAAGATTTCCACTATGAAGCATGATGGAGGCTGTCAAGTGTTTTCTTAATAGATTTTAGGTGGTTTTGCCCCATTTGATGCACTCTTCAAAGAGTATCCTTAGGATGAAAATCTGGTTGACTCCTGATCTTCCAAATCAAAATCCAGATTGCCTTCCATTAGTTTTGGCTGATCTGCTTCCTTTATTCTGCTTAAGATGATACTGAAGAAGACTATCACTGAAAGAAGTGTTATACCTCACCAGTTACTGCAATTGCTTCGACTCAATCATAGAAATAATAGAAATCTAAGAAATCCTGCACGATGAAGCAGGATTAGTTACAGCTTGACTATCTAGGTCACCTTTCTTTGGAATTTTGACTTTAATGCCAATTTCCCACTGTTCCGGAGGCTATTCCTGGTCCCATGCTTTGGTGATTTTATTGATAGTCTCATCACAAGCTTTCAACATTTCCCCCGTGACTCTGTCTTCGCTTGCAAGGTTTCCCATGTTTCAACTTTTTAATGCATCTTTCACTTTGGTTTGAATGTTAGATGTTACAACGTCTATTTCTTGGTGTTTAAGGTCTTTGTCAAAGTCAAAAGTTTCTAGTGGCATTGTTCTGTTTAGCACTCCTTAAAAGTATTCTGCCTATTGCTCTCTTTCTGTTACGAGGGTCTTTCCTTGTTTACCTTAACAGGCGCCCAACTGGTCTAAACTTGTTAGTTAGAACCTTGCTGAATTGACAGAAGTGTTTTACTATTATCTCTTTTATCAACCACTTCAACTTCTTTGGTGATGTTATCCATGTATTTCCTCTTGCCCCTTCTTGTGCTGCATTTTACAGCATTATTTTTTGTTTTATACAGAGCTTTTGCTGCTTCTTTTTTCAGGAAGAGTTGATGATAGCTTTGGCTTGTTTCCTTTCCTTAGAAGAGCAATTTACACATAAGTATTCTACTTCATGCTTCATCTTTTAGGTATATAATTTGACCATATTCAGTAGAATCCCTATTTTACTAACTAATTTTGGATTGAGGAGTTCATAAAATTGAACATCTCAATAGTCTATTACTAGATGCTGTTCATAAGTTAAAGTATGGTGCACTGCCTCACTTTCTTCTTGTCCTTCACACCATTGCAAAGCCATTTCAAATGCACTCAAGGCAGCCGAATGTCAAGTTATGACAATTTGTTCTTCATCAACATCATTTTTGTAGTGTGATTCCCTTCCACCCTCCATATCATGAAAAAAATGGTTTATATAACTGCTGGACATTCCTAAAATTAGTTTTCATAAAAACCGAGGTTCTCATGTATTTTGTTTGACTGTATTATGGAGAACTGAAAAACGTCATTAAAAAAAGAAAGGAAGACATTTCCAGCAGCAGCTATAACAGGATTTCTAGCTGAGACTAGAAGATAGCTTGCCATTCCAGCTTTAAGTTACTTCAGGATCACTGTTCATTCTAGGAGAAAAATGCTTTAAGATTTAAATGTTGAGACCTTAATTTCAGATATGAACATATTTCCAAACAAAGGTGGTTGGGTGGGGACAAGGAATAACTTCATTATTATTCAGAATGACTCTTTAGCCATATTGCCACTATCATCACGACACCTGTGCACTAACAGAATTATCCAACGTAAAGAACAGAAGTACTGAAGATTAACAATAAATGCAGTACTTCTAGGTCAAATATCATGGTGTCAATTCTTGCTTATTTTGTTTGGTTGGTTTACAATTTTTTTAAATTAATTTAGTGCTAATGGAAGATGCTGGTTTGAGGCTGAGATCTTCCACAAGATCTGTAAAGAAGAAGTACAGGTGAAAATAAAAGATGATCTTGTGGTTACAGCACAAGACTGGGAGCCTGGAGACCTGGTTCTGCTCCTGGCTCTGCCACATACCGCACTTGTGACTTTGGGCTAGTCATTTATCCTCTCCATGTCTCAGTCCGTCCATCTATCCATAAAATGGAGATAACTCACAGAGGCTAGTGAGGCTAATTTAATTAGTGTTCATAAATCACTCTGGGGTCCTCAAATTCATGGCACTAAATAAGTATCATCATCAGATGATGATGATGATAAGTGCCAGTGCACTTTCCCATACTATTTTGTCCAAGTGCTTCCATCCTATTTTGAAGTAAGCTTGAACATCTATTAGTTTGAAAGTGTAATTCAGACTCCCTGTCAGTTCAGTTCTTGACCTCTTTGAAGACACTGCCTACAAGGGTGACAACTGTGCCAGAGATTTGTTGTAAGGTGGACAACTCCTAGGAACTGGGTTGAGACTACCTCTTCATTTAATGCAGAGTGCTAAATAACTATCCAATTGTAATACTCCCCATCATTGCCTCTAGGTCATTGTTAAGCATGTGATCCAACCTGGATCATATGTGCACCTATGACCTAGAGGTTAAAGGGTCTATTATTTCACCTCTAGTCTCATGAACAATCAAGTTATCAACACACACTAATTTTTCATGGAAAGGAGTAAATATAGGAAGACAAACATGCATACCATATACTTGCTTCAAAATTAGAGACGTATGCAGTAATAGCCTGGTAGTCAGAGGTAATGAGCATCCGAAGCCTCCCACTGACTTCAGTGGGAAGTCACATATGCGCGGCACCTTTGAAAATCAGACCATACATATACATATATTTTCTATTCAGCCCATAGTTACAAGTTTGTAGTTTTAAAATATTTCTTAGTATGACTAGGAATCACCTGATAGTGCTTAGCCAATAAAACCCCTGAATTAACTAAACATAATAGCTCCTTGTTATTTATATCATTAGTTAAATATAAAGAGTTGAACAGCAAATGCTGCATTAACAATGCTTTTGTAGGTTCCTCCACAAGAGGTCTCATCTGCTGGAGTACACACTTCTGTCAGCAGCCAAAAAATAGATTGGACAAAATAAGAATCCAGTGGAAATTTTCACAACTTCTGAAGATGTGAACAATGAAACAAATTATGTCCAGCAGTTCAGAATAAAAAGCTTTATATTTAATAATATAGACAAAAGCTTCTTTAGAAAATGGGAGAATAAGGGCTAAATACTGTTCGTTGGGAAGAGAGAAAGTGCTATGATTTGGGCAGATCTCTGAGCATTTTAAGGACTATCAAAATTTTTACCAGATTCTGCCCTTTAATTTGTGGATCTAGCTTTTGGAGACACTTGCTGATCTGTACTTCTGAGTCTCCTATGCCAGGCCAATGCTCAACCAACATGTTTGGAGTTAGGTTTGTCTTTGGAGACCGATTTTTCTGCTTAGCTTTAAATAGACTTTTGTTTTTGTACCCATCATTTTCTGAGTAACAAGGTGCTTAACTGTGCTCACAGTTATCAACAACTGCAATCCGTGGATGCAAAAACACAGACCAGTGTTTTCAAAATATGCTTCATCTTCTTTCTAGTTGCATGTTCTGGACTCCAATTAGAGAATAGTAACCCCGGTGATTCTCTTACTGGAAAGATCACCAATTTAGCCCACTAATTGGATTCCTAATTAAGCCTGACTATTTTCTAGGAGAAAAAAATAAAAAGACATTCAGTCCAAAAGGTTTCACATGTTAAAGTCAAGTTTAAACAGGAGCACTGAGATAGAAGCCCCGTACGACGCATAATACTTCTCTACTCCGATATAACGCGACCTGATATAACACAAATTCGGATATAACGTGGTAAAGCAGCGCTCCGGGGGGGGCGGGGCTGTGCGCTCCAGTGGATCAAAGCAAGTTCAATATAACACGGTTTCACCTATAACGCGGTAAGATTTTTTTGTTCCCGAGGACAGCGTTATATCGGGGTAGAGGTGTACTAACGTTCCTTTGTCATAATACCGTAGTGCATATCAGGCATACTGTCTGGCTCAACATTCTCTAACTCAAAATGTTTTCCATATAAGAAAGTTAAGAACAGTTTAGCTACACAAGATTGTGAACCTCTCACATGCAGTCGTAATGTATTACACATTGATCTCAATGAGACAGTTTGCAGAGTGAGGTACTACTAAACACACATGAGGGTGGCAGAATCTGGCCCGTAATAATTAGTATCATTCCCTCATAAACTTACACATGTGAAACATTGATCTGGTGGTGAGGAACTGTTACTTTAATTGTGTCTTTTTTAACTTGCTTGCAGTGTTGTAAGATATTAGAAAGAAAAGGTGGGTGAGATAATATAGAAGTAATATATTTAGTCGTCCAACTTGTGTAGGTGAAAGAGAGATAAGCTTTTCTTCAGGCCGACCTTTTACACCGTCATTTACATGATCATGATCAACTTGATCATTTACATGGCTATAAAACCTTGCTGTTATTACAGCTGTGTCTCTCGTAGCAACCACTGAAAAACACTTTTCATTACAACCCTGTTTTCATGTGTTCATAATTCTTCAAAACATTTACTCCAGGGCTGAAATTTGTCATGCTTTACCTCTCTCTGAATTTTTTGAACACTTTGAGTAAAACTCCTTCAGCCATTACTGAGTTGTGAACGAAGAAGGGGAGGGGGGAAGGTATCTTTCACTGTAAAAAACCCTGATTTTTTTTTTAAAGCAGAACTGTGTCAAAAATGGCTGAAGTGTGAAAGGTGACTTAGATGTACGCTGCTCGTTTGGTCAAAAAATTATTTTGATTTCACAAAACAACATTTGAAGGTTGCACAGTGAGCAAGTTCAGAGTCATTTTGTTAGGTTAGGAGCATTTTAAAAGTGGATATAATGCACATGCAGTTCAGAGTTTAAACTTTTTTTAAATTGGTTACAATATGGCTAAGACCTCTGATTGGTTTTAAGCTGCTTCCTCCACTTTAAGGGAGGTAAAAAAACTGCCTCTCCACAAAAGTGAATGAATAAATAAATAAATAAAATAAATTAATCACATGCTCAAGAAACACAATTGGCTAGGAGAATAAAAAGGGGGTAGGAGGGCTCAGCAGAGGATAGTAGGCACTTATGCTGCGGTCATCAGGGGGGAGGGGTGAGGGGGGAGGGCGTCGCTGCACCCCCACGCCATACATGCGCTCACGCCCAGTCCAGAAGGTTTATTCTTTTATAACAAGATTTAAAGAGACAAACAAACAAACAGAACACAGTCTTAAATCAATACCTGGCCCCAGGTTTAAGGGCCACCCCCCCCTTGCAACTCCCTAGCCTCTGCCAGCTCTGCTCCCACCTTGGAGCATCAGCCACAGGCTTCCCTGAGTCCCTGGCCCCCCTTGCTCCAGGGACTCACCGAAGGAGTTAGGTCCACTTCATGTGGCCTTTGCTGCCCAGGGCTCAGCCTGCCTCAGGCCTTAGCCTGCCTCAGGCATTCCTCCTCCCTAGCTGCCTACTAGCAGCCCTTTATAGGCCCAGGAGTAACCCAGCCCTCTTAAATTAGCTGGATTGGGCTCACTGGCTTTTGGTCCAGGGGAGCTGGGTTCAGTCTATCCACAGGGATCAGCTACCCTGTAACAGCTGCCTAATGAATTTTTAAACTGTACTTAAATGTATGTACACATGCTTTGCTACCACAGACTTGGAAGACAAAACAATCTGTAAATACGCCCTTACTTGCAGAAGCCATCAACAGCACCATAAACACTTCAGTGTAACAAAATACCAACAACCCAGGAGGTGCTGTTACTGCCTGAAGTAAGACTTGCATCCCCCTGGCCCCTGATTACACCTCCCTCAGCTCCTGGATCTCACTTCTTCCCACAGCCAAATTAAAAACAACAGGGGGGCGGGCAGCTCAGAGAGGCAGCAGAGGCCATGGGGTTGAGGGCATGAGAAAAAGTGGTGACTGGACCCAGAGCAAATCCATGCTGTGAAACAAGCCAGAGCAGGTGGATAGGGTCACCTCCCACTGCTGAAAACCCTCTCTAGAAAACACTTGTAATAATTATAGGAGAGGGTTCATTTTGAAGAAAGAAGCGAACTAGATTGTAAACAGGGTAGTGGCAACTGGTCAAACCAAGGTGTCCAAGATGAGCATTTTCATCCTGGGTACAGAATGATGACGACACTTACTTGTCCTCAAAATCCTGGAGATGCTTCAGTTTAAGAGTAAATCAAACTCATGTTAGCCATCATAAATAACAACTGTGAATAGCAGTTCTGAACTCTCACCTTAGTGAATTTGGCTTCATAAGTGGAAATATCATCATGTGACTCACATTCTTCATGGTCATTGGCAATGTTAATGCCAATGGTACAGTAGTGTTCCTCCAGTTTATTACTGCAGCACTGCTCCTGGACTATGCTGTCAATTGAAATGAAGTAAGACCAAAAGGGAAAAAAAAAAGCCTGCTTAGAACAAAAGTATATACATCAGTAACTGCTGCTAATGATGCACCAACCAGTATTTGTACTGAGTTTCAGTGGGGAAATGTTTACTTGGAACAAACATCTTAGTTTTTAAAAAAGCAGCTAAAAGGACTCTTTAGGTACAATCAGAACAAATGTCTAGGAGATACTGACAAAGCATGTCCATCAGTGGACTATCACATCATGGTGGCCTGCAAAGCTTTTTAAGTTTGTTCACTTTTTCAGCTCTCAGACTTATGGTCCATAAATGCTTTATTTACATGTGTCACAACCCTGTTTATATAATTTCGTAAATCAAAATAGTTCCTTCAACTCCTTCCCATGGATAAAACTGAATAAGGACAAACTTCTCCCTCTCCTGACATCACTGATATTTGCATACCAAGCACATCCCAAACAGCTTCCTCCCCTTTACACATTGTTACATCATCTTGGAGAATGCTGTTACCTTGTTTAAGTTAAAGCAGTTACATTGCTGCATCCCAGTATAGGGTGGGGAAGAGGGGAAATTTCACAGACTAGGAACAGATCAGTTGACATCAATTAATTAATATATTCACGAGTTGATTGTGATGTTACTATCTCACAGAAGACAAAGTTACATAAGATGCTGAAGACAAAAAGAGAGCATCCAAAGGGCAAATTTAGACGGTAAAACTTTTCTTTATTTATATGTAATAGGGGAACTTAAAAACTTATTCTCTTACATAGATGCCAACAATGGAAAAAAATGAATGGGTGGCAGCCAGCTCCCCCCCACCCCTGCAAGAACCTGCCGTCCACTGGCGGCCCTGCTGATCAACTCCTCCCCCTCCCTCCCAGCACCTCCCTCCCACAGCAATCAGCTATTCTACGGTGTGCAGGAGGCGCTGAGGGGGTGAGGGAGGAGAGGGGACAGGGCACGCTCAGGGGAGGGGGCAGAACTGGGCGGGAAGAGGGGGTGGAGGGAAGTGGGGGCAGGAAGAGGCGGGGCAGAGCCTGGGGTGGAGCAAGGGATTGAGCACCCCCAGGGGCTGGAGGAAGCCGGTGCCTGTGTTCTCTTACATATAAGGGAGTGTAAGGAAAAAAAAGTCAGAAAAGCACTGCAGGTCGCCTTTAAAAGTATTTATTTAGAAATATATTTTTTTCCATCCATCAACAAGTCACCTGAGTCCCTTACATCTATTAAAAATCTTAGACTATAACAGATTTACCCTCATTGTTAAATGTAAAAAGTACTCTCTATTTTTTTTAAATAACTTATTACTAGAATAGGTCAGTAAAATGTTTGCAGGCATAATCTAGAAGCATCTACCATTCTGAAAAGGAATTCAGCCACAACATCCCCCAACGAAACTTTAAAAAAATAAAAAATAAAAACAAAACAAAAAACACCTGTGTCTACTCTGTTTGAAATTGTGATGATGGGGCTAGTTCATCCAACATATTTTCTGAAGGAGGGTGTTAGCTCCTTGGGCAAATAGCATATATGTGATCCTCTCAATTTTGTACAGCTCTGGGCATACTGATGATACTCAAAGCTGCTGGGCTAAATTCATAACGAATAAATTTTATTTGTTTATTTTGCTATATAAAGGTCTCATCTTGCAATGCTTACTTAGGCAAAACAGCCATCAGATTTCAAAGTATTATTAGTATACAAATTGGCCAATGTAAATTAATCCGTATTAGTTATTCTCTTGTTTAAAATGTTTCTCTCATCCATTCATTAAGATGTAACAGTCAGCCAACCAGTGACCAGAAACAATACCATGCCATTTAGGTGACTGTAAACTGATGGGCTCACTCACCAGTCCAGGAAAGCCTAAGTGCCATACCCAAATCAGTTTCAGGCTCTTGTCTCAGGGCCAAATTTATTGGTTACAGTGCCCAGATGCTTTTCCTCTTCCTTCTCTCAGTCCCCAGAAAGAGGGCAAGCTATTTTTTTAAATCCCCTGCTGAGCAGTGTGACAGTCCCTTAACTCTTTTCTGACCATTTCATCCTGCCACACCGACCAACCACAAAATAGGCCTGATTCAAAGCCCACTGAAGCCAATGGAATCTTTTCATTGATTTCAATGGGCTTTTGATCAGGCCCAGTAGGAACACTGAACAGTGAACTTCAATCATTCAGAGTCTGAAAATTGTTTGTTCAGACTACTTGGTGAGTATTTATGAATGACAGTTGCAGAGAAGGATAATCAGGATCAGTTCAAAAACAAATCATTATAAAGGAAGGGCTAAATCCATAACGGGAGCGAGGGGGAGACTGGTAATTCCTTTTCATGGAGCATTTGACTTTGTTCCAACATGAGACAGACTCCCAAATTTCAAAATTATCTGGGAAAGGAGACTATCATTTTCTGCCAAACTCTACTGGGAGGCCCAGCTCTGGGGCAGTCTACTTGGCAGCCTGTCCAGCAGCCCGTGACCCTGAAAGCTCAGGGAGAAAGCTGGGTTGCGGGAAGCCAAGTACTTGGAAGTTAGGAGCCAGGGCCCCCAGAGCTTCCAAACTCCTGGCTGTCTATCAACCTGCCAGGTGGGTGAATTTCTGGTGGAATTTTGTCTAAATTGAATAATCTTCACAAAGTATTTCACAATGAACTGGCAAATTCTGACCAAAAAATGTCAATTTTTTTCCCAACCAGTTCTATTCATAACAAGTAGTTCAACTAATTTTAAATGTAACTAGTAGTTAAAATTCAACAGAATGGAAATAGTTGAATAAAAATACTATTTGTTAATTATGAGGCAAATTCTCATCCCAAAGCCTAACCAAAGCAGCTGGGCTCAGAGTTGTACAGAAGGCAAGTACCTCCCCCAGGCTGTAAAATAGACAACTGGAAAGTCTCCATGGTGCTGAGCCTCTGACTTCAACTTAGTCTGCCTATGTGTCATCCTCTCCCACTTTCTGTGCACTACCACTGAGAGAGAGAGAGAGAGAGAGAGAGAGAGAGAGAGAGATCGCCTATGGGAGGTCTTCACACTATATAGGAAAGTCAACATATCTTTAGACTTTTGGGACTGAGACTGTCTCTTCCTAGGTCTATACAATACCCAGCCCCTGTGAGCAAAACCTGCAAATACTCCATATTCAGCACTTTTATTGATTCAGTAGCATATGGATAGCTTACAAGATCAGGCCTGAAAAATTAAGATAAATAGTTTTCCGTTATTCTTTAGATTAATTGAGCATAATACTTCAATCAACTACCAAAATAGTCACCTCTTCAACTTCATCAGAAATGTTCTGTTTTTCAGTAACCACATTGTACAAGAACCTTGTTAAGTTCAATTTATAGTTTTGTTATATACGCTGAAATTTTACTAGGATCCCAAACCTTAAATGTGGAAATTCTAAGAGTACATAGCTACAGAATTGACTTTCACTGAGGATATGTCAGAGTTACATAAGTGTTCTGATCTCTGATTTATGGTGGATTTTATCACATTTCATCGGTGTATCACCAACTAAACAAATTTATGTTTTAGACTTTTTTTAAAAACTCTATTTTTGAAACAGATATTTCTGAAAAATGAAATTAACTTTTTAATAACTCATTAATAAGAATATAATCAATTAAAAGGTAACATATGTTTAACCCTGAAATCCCTCTTTATCCTTATGCTCACAGACAAATTTGGCTGAAAATGTAAAGTAATTTGGGGAGTAGATTTAGATTAATTTCAGCAATATTTGGAACAGCATATAACATCCAACTCATGAAAGCCCAAACAACTGAAAAATGTTAAATTAGAGAAGATCAAAGCACCTTAATTTTATTCTATCTTTTACCGGACATTAGATTAATAGATCTGTGAAGAACCAGAGTCATGTGGTTTTACTTTATGTTAAAATTTAACCTGCTTACTGATTTTCACAGAACAACTTTATAGTGAAAAACTTGCAGGTTCGTTTACTAAACAGCTATACCCCCAGAATCCTTTCATCTTCTTTATTATCCTCCCCAGAGGGAGCACTCTTAAACCAGCACGGATTTTTTAATTACCGCTGTTGAGCTCTTATTTCCTTTCATTTCTTTCCATAAAAGCATTAACATTTAACTCTGGTCGTAAGACAATTTCTTTATTTGGTGCCACTGTAGTTTAACCCAGAAAAAAAAACCCTCATTACCTTACTCCCCTCTCCCTTGACTTATTAGTGTGCCTTGAAACCACTTTTGTGCTATTTATGTGAAAAATTGGAGGTTTTATCTTTGAGTCAATCATTAAGACTAGAAAGATACTGATTCCACTCAAAGAAGTGCTTTGCAAAGACAAGCTATGTTCTCAAATTAAACAGACTTTTGAAACAAAAACATTGCTCTGGCTTTAGTCCTTCTGTCATCCCTCTTATCAGTTCAAAGATTATTGTGTAACATGCATGATTGTAGAAAGATTGGCATACATATTGAATAAAAATTATTACAGGTCTTGCTCTGTACATTCATAATGTGAAATGTCTCAGCAATGAGAGTGTAATGAGGTGGAATGGCCTCGTTCTGGCACAAAGGGGGTTAACTCATCATGTTGGGCTCAGCTAACTCTGCCCCTTCCCCCTTGCAGGAAGTGTGATGGCCAGGCAGGAAGCATAAGTGGAGAGCCCTGCAGCTCAGTTGGAGCCAGACCAAGGAAGGATCCAGATGTCCTTCCCAGGGAGCCAAACTGCCAAGAGAACCCATGACTGGCTGTGGCACCCAGTGATGACTCCCCTAAGCCAGCCTGGAGAGAAGGCCAGCCGCTGCCTCAGGAGATGGAGAGACCCAAAGGGAAGTGGAAAGTGAGCCGACAACAATGACAGGAAGTAGCCAAGGGAACCAAGATATTGACTCAGCTGTGTTTCTAAGAGGCAAGGCAGAGACACCACACTTCCCTGCCAACCTTGTTAAGGGATCACCCGTCGCTTCTAGGGCCCTGAGCTGGGACATCAGGGCGCAGGGTGGGCTTGGGCCCCCCTACCCTGCACTCACGGTTGGATGAGCCACAGACTGCTTGTGTGTTCAGCCCTAACCGAGAAGGCCTGACCCATTAACCGCTTATTTGCTTAGCACTCAGGCAGGAGGCCTGAGCCACAGATGGCTTTCAGCTTTTAGTCTAAAGCCAGAAGGCTTGATCCACTGACTGTTCGTCTGCTCTGCACCACGCCCCACCCCTAATCAAGGAGACCTGAGCTATCACTTGCTTAGTGATTCACTTGATTCGGCTGCAAGCCAGGACACCTGAATGTCCAACCCACTGTGAGCACCGATTCCACGCTGCCACCAAACGGGGTGTCCCAGAGAGATACATGCTTGTTGATCACCTGTCAAAAAAATATTAGAGATGGACCCAAACCTAAATCCTAGATCCAAACAGCATCAAACTTCATGAATTTTGATCCAGACCTTGACTTTGTGGCTTGGGATCATCTGCTTATTAAGAAAGATATTTTATGAGCATAAAAAGGGAAACTATGATTATACCATTGATTATAGAGAGAAAATCTTGATGGCATGGTAGGATATAAATGTTTTATCAGCCTAAGTTTGGGATGGGCACATTACTCACAAGATAGGAAGCCATGAGTGAATTACACTGGTCACCCCAAATGAGTATTGATAAAACTTTTACAGCATGGCACACTATCATGCATTCTGAATATACCACATGTTAATGAAAAACTAGCCAAGGAATTTTGTAGAGTTTTAAATATTTCTTTGAGACTTGTTTTTTTTTAAATCCTTTGACTCCAAAGCCACAAGCCTGAGTGGCCCTGATTCCATGAGCAGGGCACAGAGGAAAAGTTAAAACATGAAACATCTCCAAAAATGACCCCAAACTTTCTAAACATTAAAGTGTCACAACTTTAAAGTATGACATGTCAGAACCTTCCAGTACTAGAATGATATAAAATTATAAAGTCATATATAAAATAGTTAGGCAGCTGGTGTGCTGTGACCACTACCAATCATGCTGACTTCTTTGTGTTTCATTGTTCCCTTGTGTTCTTCAGTCTGTATCTACCTGTTGTCTCTTGTCTTATATTGTAAGCTCCTTGGGGCAGGGACTGTCTTTTTGTTCTGTGTTTGTACATCACCTAGCACAATAGGGTCCTGGTCTGTGACTGGCATTCCTAGGTGCTATCATAATACAAATAAATAATAGTATTAGTTCCCAATTCTAGCTCCAAAGGGGCATTATATTCTGTTATCTAAAGTAATGAGGGTTTTTTTTAATACACAAACTATTATTGGTCCAGAACTGAATCTCACCTCTAATGCCCTTTGGGCAGGAAGGAGGAGACATTTCTTGGGCAGGCCAATTTTCAAAAATAAATGGCACCTATGTGAAGCTAGTGTGGGTTTGGAATGTTAGAAAATGTCCTGGGGAAAAGGATCAGTGGGCAGAAGGAAGGTGGTCAAAAAATCTGCTCACCCAAACTTTAGGCCTATTATCTCTTTGTACTGTCGGCACGTGTAGAAATTTTGTCCAAAACATTTTTCCCCCCTCCACCAAACAAATGCAGATTGGGTTGACCAAATCAAGTTGCAAATTCATGTCAAATTCGCCAAATTGTTTCAGTAAATTAAAAAAAAAAATCTTTATAATAATTCCAAAAATATTGTAACATTAGATCATTTTGATATTGTCTACCTGAAACATTTTGATGTTTTGATTCAACACACATTTTTTGTTCTGAAAATTCATTTAAATTTTATTTTAAAATATTAGATATTTGTTAGAAAGCTCAAAAACTAAACAAAACATATTGATTCAGGTTGAACAAAATGTTTTGCTCTAAGCTAAACAATTTTTTGTTTTGTTTTTGGAATGACCTGATTAAAAAAAAAGGTTATTTGCACAGCTCTAGTCACAGGGGACATATGCAAAAATCTCGTTGCTTTGGAAAGTATTATGACACAGTGAAATATAGTAGTTTGTGGGGGAAATGGTGGCCATTCTGGTGGCATCAGGGTATGCAGGAGACTTGGAACATCCTGACTACAATTGGGCAGCAGAGGCCAAATAGGTCACCTGCATCCATGGGGATTCCAAATCTATTCTGAGATATAAAATCTTCTACAAGTAGGGAGCTCAGACGGACCAGCTCTGAGGTAAAGTGGCCTACTTGCTGCCCAGGCTAGTTATTGTGGAGCAAGAATGAGTACCTTTTCAATCTAACCTTGGCTCCAGCTCATGAAATGTGCTCAGACCCATGGAAAAGGAGTTACTATGGCTGGCAAGTCCTCTGGCAACCAGAGGCATCTTTTGGAGTTAGATCCCAAAAGGGGTTGCATAGACTAGAAATGAATCCAGAGAGCATTCCCTGGGGCTGGCTCCAGGAAGATACATAACAGGCTGGCAGAGTTTGCATGGAATATCTCCCTCCATCTCCTATTAGTAAGTGTTGGCCTGCTGCAAAAGGGTTAAGATGATTCTGCTGCCACACCCAGATTCAGATAAAGGGAGATGGGAGCAAAAAAAGAGAGGACCACCTAGGGTGTGGGCTGAGCAGTCCTAAGGCAGGAACCCCAGGAGTAGTCCATCTAGGAGGAGGAGTGAGCTTGAGCCTTTGTTATATTGTTATTAGTTTCTTTGTTAATCAAGCCAAAGCCCAGGAAGGGGATACTAAAAACAATACACAGAATAAAATAGATTGGGAAAGGCACCTGCTCACATCCAGGCTTTTCAATATTAAAGAGTCCTTGTAGCATAGATCTACTTTGTGACTGTAAAAGTGGCAGACTGAGTCCATTGTTATGTTGTCTCTGACTTCCTGATCAAATCTGCTCACTTTACAAGGTGTTTTATTCTCATCTAACTGCCTGTCCTGCAAGCTCAGCCTGTAATTTGGAAGTCAAGCGGAGTTCCTTCTGGTATGAAAAGAGCTCAGTTGTCATTAAGTCACATAACTTATGGCCAGTTTTTCAAAAGTGCTCAACACCCAGCAGCTCCAACTGTGAAATGTATTTGGGTGCCTAAATAGGAGCTGAACTCTTTTGAAAATCCGGTGCCATTTTGTGGGTCCTGAACCATTCTGAAAATTTCTTTCTAAATTCTATCCCCATTTAGTTGTAAGCTAAACCACCGGGCCTGATTTTGCTCTCATTCACACCTGTGGATATCAGGAGTAACTGCACTGAAGTCAGTAGACTTACACTGGTATAAATGAGAGGAGAATTAGGCTCCCTGACTTCACATTTTGGCCCCAATTACATCGGTGTAACACCACTGTTTAGAATAGGGTTGCACAGATGTAATGAAGAACAGACTTTGGCCCTTGACATTTTGCTTATGAAGTGACATCAGAAAACAATCCAGCTGAGGGTCTTGCTGCTGTATTAGTGATGGAGTGATAACTGGGATAAAAAGTAGTAATAAATAAATAAGTAAATAAATTATTATTCCCAAAACAATATACAGGTAAGGATGCCATTTTTAAATAGTGACTTTTCAGTACAACTGCACTTTAAAAGTTAGTGCGTTATTTATTGAGACTGCAATATACAGTGTCTGTTTATCATAATAGAGTATTTTAGATGCTTAGACTCTTTCTGTATATACACAAGTCAGCTATATTTATAGTTAAGTACACTTTTAAGCTTTCCTATGAAGTTTTAAGGGTCTCTGTCTAAAATTACAATATTCAAAAAATAAATTACTATTCATGAGAATCTCAGCTCACATTAATCAAATGATCCTTAAATCAGAAATACCCTTGCTTCCAAGTTGTTCAATAAACTTGGTTTCCTGTTTTTCCTGTCTTTGTTTTGTCTATAATTCTTTTCACTCTTCAAGTATTTCCTAAATTGGGATTTAAGTCCTATCTGTCAATTCTTGTGCGCAAGAGACTGCTTTCTATGCCAATATAAATGCAAAAAAAAGTCAGAAACAACAGACAGACATGACTGCAAAAGACATTCTTTCCATAACAAAGATCAATCCAACACTTCTACAATTACATAAGGTTAAAGCACTACGCAATTCATTTGAAATGAGAGAAGAGGACAGGGTGATGTGCTTTAAATGGAGAAATATAGAAGCTGCCTTTCAAACTACCAACCCTATTATTGTCAGAGCCACAATTTAAGTGTTACAACTTGGTTTAATGGCAAAACTAACATAAAATATTTGTGCCAAAGAAAATATAACGCCTCTAATATCTACAAGGATTAGTATAAACACTATATATGTTAAATGTTGATAGTATTTTTAAAGTTCAGTACTTCATTCTTTGGATCACATAATAGGAAATAGTGCTCTCTTAATATCAATGGAATTGGCCGATCTGTTCATCCTTACACTCAAAGACTATTTTTATACATACAAAACCATAGCCAAAACAAGTCAGACCTTCTTATTCCCAGAAATGTTAGCTTTTCTTATACTATTATTAGTACCCTCTTACTTATGCATATAACCAAATATAGAACTAAATAGGAAATACAGATGTCTCCGTGCTCTGACTGCACTGGAGAAATTGGGTAAAAGATACTAATTTTATATATTGGCTACTGTCCCTGGCTGACTGGTATCCAAGAATTTCTATTGTCATTGGGCCAGATCCTCAGCTGGCATAAATCAATATAGCTACATTGAAGCCAATGAAGCAACACCAGTTTACATCAGCTGAGGCTCTGGCACATATATGTTTCATTATTTAAAAGATATTAACAAAAATCTTACTCAAAAAATTGCCATGAAACTAAAAGCTTGATGCTCAGATCAAGATGGACTGCTGCATACTAGGAGCTTTAAGTTTTCTTCTTCTCTATGAATCGTGCCTTCATACTGAAAATGAGACTAGCTGTGGGCTGCATAAAAGAACTCCGTGGGCCATAAAAGGACAGTCTGCCCTTACCTGCTGTAGGGCTTTGCTTCACAAATAGTTCCTACCTGAAGAGAACTATGCTACTTAACATGAATAATGGCAATAGCAACTAGCTCAAAGAGTTTAATGAGGTTGTGCATGACACATCAAGAACAGACCGTGCAGGTGCTGAATGCCCATCTCTTACTTTCTCTCTGGTCCGGACATGGTGCAGGCTGTCTACTTACATTTGCTATTCTTTTTGTAAAAGTGAACACATTCATAGTAACATCCTCCAGTTAATTGTACTAGGACTGGAATGGCCATATTTGCTGTGAGAAAGTGAACAGTGAGTTTAAATGGTATCAACAAACCAGAGTGCAGGAATTTGCATACTGTAGTTACAGAAGACTACCATAATGTGATTAACTGCACATATCCATGTTCTCTGATTAGCTGAGTCCATTCCATTTTAGCAAAGTGTAAAAATATACTTCTTGTATGCCAATACAGCCACAAAATTTTCTCCATAATATAAGATACAATTCCAGAACAAGCTGTACATCAAGAATTCTGCAAACTTCCCAGTCTCCTGTTGACATACAGATTTCAATCTACCTAGACATTTGCCCCACTCTCTCCTTCGCCAGTCTTTGTGCACCTCACAAACTCTAATAGATGATATATCTCCAGGCGCAGAGATAAGTAACTAGCAAAAATCTGGTACAGCCAGGAACTGAACCCAAATTTTTCTGAGTCCTAATCCAGTGTTTTAACAAGAGTTCTTTCCTAGTTTGCCTTTAATCTCACTATGACACCTGCTAGAACTGGTTGATTTTTTACCCGAAAATGTTTTCCACAGGAAAATGAAGTTTCAGTGAAATCAACATTTTCCCTATTTTTGGCTTTCTCACAGGAAAATTCAAAACAATTTTTTTTAAATTTCAATTTTAAATGTCATTTTCCCTTTGGTTTTTGGAAGCCAAAGAATTTAAATTTTCCATTTAAAGTTTCTGGATCATCAGAGGTTTGTTTCTCTTTTTCCTCCCTTAAAAAAAAAAACAAAAAAACAAAAAAACTTCTGTTCCCTCCTCCTCTCCCCACTTATTTTTTTAATGCACTGGAAAAGGGGGGGGGGCTTAAAATGTGAGAAAGTCTGTGTGTGGGAACCTTATTTCCACTTTTTTAAATATTTTCCAATTGGAAAAAGTTGGAATACTATAAGGAAATGTTTAAAAGTAGGTTTTTGAAATATTATTTCAAAGCTAATTGAAAATTCCCTTGGAAACCGAAACTTTATGGTCAAATCTTTCAAAAGCAATTTTTCATTTTCCAACTAGCTCTAATGATGGTCATCATCATTTTTCACAATCAATATTAAATAATAACATACCTGCATTCTTTGGATTCAGAAATAAATGGCAGAGAATTGCAATGTCTTTTTTGACTTGCCCATTCATTACCACTCTTGCAGCATTTTTCCACTGAATTTTCTATAGAAATGAACAAAAAAAAAAAATCAGAATATTTCATAGGACCTTAACAAACAGTGTCGAGTCTGCTAATAATTACTACAGTTGACAGCCAATTACTTTTTCCCTGTGCACCCTGGCTAAGGTTGAAATGACACACTTATGCAGTAGATAGGGATGCCCAAGTGAGGGGTTGTATTTTAATTATATTTAACATGTTTATTATGGTAGTGCCAACCAAGAGTGGGGCCTCATTGTGCTAGGTGCTGACAGAGTTATAGATGGTTTCTGCCACAAAGAGCTGACCATCTAACCAGACAAGACAGGCACAGGGTAGGGGAAGGAAGAGAACACACAAGCTGAGTGGACAATGTGATGGTAGCAAATGTCATGTTAGTTCCATGATTATTTGGGGATGGGGGGAGTGAAGGGGACAGGATAGATAGAAAGAGGCTAAGAGGGGCAACTGTGAAATGAAGCTGAGGTGAAGAGAATGTGAGGAAGGGTAAGGATTGGGGCCAATTAACACAGAGCAGAAAAACTCCAGTCAACATTGAAAAAAAGTTCTCTGAATGTCCAGAGATCCATTGCTTCCGCTTTGGTTGCTTTTGCCTCCTATCACCTGGAGTCTCTTGCTGGCTCCTCTCTGCAGCCCACATGGTAGGATATATTAGCAGCTTGTCCTGACCCCAACTGCTGCACCTAATTATCCTTAAGCAGAGCAGATTGTAGATACCCTTATGCTTTAATATGAAGATGTAGGACAGGGACTCAGCTCCCAGCATGCAATAGTCCATTTCCCACCAAGATCAAGATGGAGCACTGAATACTGGAAGGAACCGTCATCTCCCTGAATTGCACTCTTTAATGTTGAAGATGAGGGCAGCCATGAGCCACACTGTATAACACAGAGGAAGCATTTGACATCCCTCCTCAACAATATAAGGACGATATTAATTATAAGTGAATTTATGTAACTTCCTGAACATCTAAAATGTTGATTCTTTAAGAGTGACTACAATCAACTATATATGCAGAACTATTCAAAGAAAGCTAGAGGCAAATTTATATAACATTTTGGCCACTCAAATAAAATAAATAAATAAATAAATAAATATACAGTTGATATAAATCAGAGGGAAACTGATAAAAAATAAAAACAAATCAAGCTAATGGAGATGGTTATTTAATTTTAATAGTATTTGTGCAGAATTACCTGATTTAGCAAACCTAAATACTGTTAATGAGTCGACAAGGGTCACAGGTCTGTTTCATGTGCAAAGGTTCACCACACAGCAGGTATGTTAGAACTTGGACTAAAGCAAGAGTCACATTTTCTTATTATTAGAGTCCAGTCACTGAACAGTTCACTTCACATGCTCCAGGCAGAAATACACACTCTGGAGGAAGAGGCTTGTGATTAGAGCTATTTCTAATGTAAAGTTACTGTTAATTTATCTTTGTTTTATACAGGTTCCGGTTGTTGATTTTTTTAAATTATATAATAAATAAGATATTTTCATTCCTGGATCATGCAGTGATTTACAAAGGAAGGCAAATACCACCCCCATTTTATAGATGGAGAATCTGTGGTGCAGAAGGATGAAGTGATTGCTCAAAGTCACACCTTGCATCAGTGGCAGAATAGGAAATAGAATCCACGTCACCTGATTCCTAGCCCAGTGTTCTGGCTACTGGACCATATTGACTCCCCATATAATTGTCTCCTGGAAGTGACCATTTTCTTCTCCTCCTGTAATGCACCAAGTACATCTGGTGCTATACACAACTCAAAAACAATGGGTGAAATTCTGGCCCCATTGATGTCAATGGTAAAATTCCCACTGATTTCAGTAGGTCCAGGATTTCATGCAACTATCTGAAAGACAGATATGGCTTACAGTACTACAAAGAAAATCAAAGATTTTTCTAGTAAAGATCTGCCTGTGATGGGAGACATGGAAGTGATATATGGAGTCTGGTCTCCTGCCTGGGTGTGAATGACCCATGTATATGAAGTCTGGTGCTCTTCTCCTGCAAATGCACTGTTAGCAAACACTGAGTGCTTCAGGCTTAATGAAATTTGTTATGAATGACCACATTTTACTGCTGATGTTTTCAATTAATTTTACCCAGATTGAAAAATGATTCATGTGAAGTGCAGAGCTGGCCCTAGGTTTTGCAGGGATCTGCATAAAGTAACATCAGGGTCCTCAGACACGTTCCTCCTGAAAAGGAGGACCCTTGCCCGTGGCCACCGCTTCTCTCTCTGGCAATACACCCCTACTCCAACCAAGTAACTAGAGAATTTAAAACAGGCCCAGCAATGCCATTTAAAATGCAGACATATGTCCACACAGGGGAGATCTGGACTGCGGAGGGAAAACTGCAGTTCACACTACGGTTCATACCATCCAAAGAACCTGCCACAGCCCTCTTGAGAAGAAAGGGAAGTTAAAAAACAAGCAATACAAAAAAGCCTACCTTGAGGCCATTCTTCTAAAACATAATGGAATAATAAAATGTGGAGAAACATTTTTGGTGGTTTTGCTTTGCTGTTTGCCTTTACAATTGACATTTATAGACAAGTCTACTTTTGCAATATTCCAGAATCTGTTTGCATCTGATTTACTCTCCTGAAGTGAAATCCGGGCCCCACTGAAGTCAATGAGAGCTTGTCAGTGATTTCAATGAGAGTTCTGTCCAGGGGCCAGGATTTCAGTCCTGTACTTTGGCACCAAGAGGTTCTATTAGCTACTTAGAAAAAAGTGGGGGTGAGGGAGATGGGGAAGAAAAGGAAAAAAGATGGATGGAGAACATGTGTTGGTTTTTCCAAACATACTGAGACTGAATTTCTTCTTCCGTCTCTCCTCCATGGATGTTATGGTGTGCTAGACAAAGGCCTGGTTTACACTGGGGGGCAGGGGGAAATCCGTCTAAGACACGCAACTTCAGCTACGAGAATAGCATAGCTGAAGTTGACATATCTTAGATCGACTTAGATTGACTTACTTTGCGTCCTCGCGGCGCGGGATCGACGGCTGCTGCTCCCCCGTCGACTCCGCTTCCGCCTCTCACCCTGGTGGAGCTCCAGAGTCGACAGGGAGCACGTTCGGGGATCGATGTATTGCGTCTAGACGAGACGCAATACATCAATCCCCAATAGATCGATCACTACCCGCCAATCCGGCGGGTAGCGTAGACATACCCAAAGAAAGTTTTACCCAAGCAGTGGAAGAAATGGCTTCGAAAGATGTCGACATCTTTCTACTTTTCAATTAAAAACAAAAGATTGATTTCTCCTTTCTAAACTTGAGAGGTATTATGATTAATGGGTTTTGTGAGAGGCTATTATGCAATCAGCTGTTATCAGTCCTGCTGATGTGGATTAAGGCCATGATCCAAAGCCCACTAAAGTCAATGGTGATCTTAAAATTGACTTCAGGCGCAAACAGCCGTTTTTAGTTAGAGGGAGTAACTATGTTTTGTGTTATGTAGAGATTAAGTAACATTGTAAAAATTGTTTAGGCAAGAATCTTGTTGAAGTGAGAGATAAGGAATGAGTGATTTAAGGTTTTGTTATTCTATGGCTGCCATGTTAAAAAAATTGAATGGAAACATTCTGTGAATTGGTTAAAGTTCACGGGATACCAAATCAGGATTCAAATAACTAGTAAGCATATGGGCTAGGAAGTGCCAGTGAGGTTTATAAAGCAGGAGCATAACATGGATTATATTTTATTTATGTTCCAATGATATAGGAATGGTTCTTTCTGTGGAGAAAATTTTTACCTTGGCTGCCTCTTAACTGCAACTTTTACATCCCTCTCCATTTCAAGCTATGTCTGCCCCACAGTAAATTTGATGTCCAATTCTCATAACTATTCTGCCAAGAATGGGATGTGAAAATACACCATGAACCTGAATTTGAAATCTTGTCTGTGATAAGAGTCTGGACTTTGGAAAGTCCATGATGTTTGTATTTTATACTGCTGTATTACTTGCAACAGTTCTACAGCATGTCACTATAGTATTGAATGACTCCAAGTAAGCTTCATAAAAAGATAAAAGGTATATATTTTTAAAATACATAATTTTAAATATATTTTAACATGGCAGTCTTAGAACGTGTGTGTGTATATATAAGTTATTCAGGTGCTGATATAAAAACACCCTTGCTGCATCAGGTCCTCTTCTCTATTACTAAGCTCAAATAAGAAACAGCTATAAACTTAGACAGCAGTGTGAGGGAAATGCCAGCACTGGGATTTAGTATTCAGTATTCTGTGAAGAGTCAATAGTGAAATTTTGGTTAAATAAGAGAATACGATAAGGGCAATTTCCACATATACTTAAGGTACTTTGTATGTGACACTAAAATATGGGTTTAGCTGAATTTTTGAAATTATTAATATTTCCCCCCTTATCAAAGACTGTGCCATTCAATTCAGTTATATTATAATCACATTGTTACTCTGCCAAAATTTTGCTCAGATTTATCTTTTATTTTGCTGAATGGTACCGGATAACATGAAATTTAAAGTTTCATTGTCTGTGACATCTTTGAATGTTTTAAGACATTTAGCTCAGAACTCAATAGCATCTCCCAAAGTTATATAGACAAATTATCAGGTTCTCAGAGAATAGTCTTTTATAAATGACTCAGGCCAGTGGGTCGAAATGAGCTATTTCTGTCAGTAGACATGGATAATTTGAAGAATAAACGTGTTAACTTTTTTCCCCGATTGAAGAAATGTAGATTGAAGTTCTCCTTTAACTCAATAAAAGAAATCAGCACATTAATTTTTCTTTTTTTAGAGTGTAGCAATGCACTCCTGATTATGATAATGAATTAAGAATTACAGAATATCTTAAACACTATACAAACACTAAGCTAATATCACCTCAGTCAGGCTTAGATATGATGCCCAGCTTCCAGTGAGACTAGCCCAAAGGAGAGGAGCAAAGACCAGACCAGACACACCCTGAAGAGTTCTTGTCCATTAGGTCACCTCCTTGACTAGGAAACAATAAATTGATTGTGAGTAAGGAAAAGACCTGGTCAAAAGCCAAAATAACAACTGGATACACTAGTCTTTACTTAGATTGTAAGCTAGTTGGGGCAGGGACTATCTGTGTGTTCTGTATTTGTATAGTGCCTAGCACAATAGGATCCTAATCCATGACTAAGGGTACATCTATAGTGCAATAAAACACCCACGGCTGGCCCGTGTCAGCTGAGTCAGGTTTGTAGAACTCAGGCCATGGAGCTAAAACCCACTTCATCAGATGCATGGAGTGGAAAATATATTAGGCAGGTATAAATACGCAGCACATGAAAAGATGGGAGTTGCTGTACCAAGTGGGGGTGTGGTCAGTGCTAACGAGTCAATTCAATTAAGGTGGAAGCTCAGGACCCCTACAATTACATCTGAAATCATGAAAATTTACTATTTTTAAAATCCTACCACCGTGAAATTGACCAAAATGGACCTACTTATATTGCTTCCTCCCTTTTCCCCTAAAGACACAGAACATGACATTTTGAGATGCTGCCTTGACCTCCTCTCCTCTTCTTCACTGAAATTGCTCTGACAAAAGTTTCTAAGCCACTTTTTTTTCCTAGCAAAAACTTACAGCCTATAATCCTCTCATCCTTCTTGATCTCTTTGCTGCTTCCCTTCCCTTCCTTCAGTTTTCATGGCACCAACCTCCACTGTTTTTCCTACTGTCTCTGATCACTCTTTCGGAGTTTCCTTTTGTGGATCCTTCTCCCCACTTTTATTGATCTTTGGGTGGTTTCCAAAAGGTTCTGGCCCCCTCTTTTCTCCATATATTTTATCCCTGAGCTACCTTATTCACTCACATGATTGCAAATATCTCCATGGTGATTCCTTTTACATCTTCTTCCACCTATTTATATTGCAGTCTGGGTGTCTGACATTTCCTCCTGGATGCCTCACTAACAGCTTACCCTTAGCTCAGCAAAAATAAAGCCATTTATTTTTCCTCCTACACCTTCTCTGCTTGTCCCAATTTCCATTACTGTCAGTAACACAACCTTAAACCAGGGTTCATCTTTCTTTTCGCATATCCAGACCATGTGCACATCCCGCAGTTCATTCCTCCATATCTTGGAGATATGAACTTTCCATTTTATCCCCATAGCTAAAACTCTTGATCATGTCCTGACTATTTTTCATTTTGATTAAAACTTCCTCCTCTGACCTCCTCTATACCTACTTTATTCCCCTTTGGTCCATACATAGCATGGATGTTAAAACTGTCTTCCTCATCTATGATCTGACCATGTCACCGTCCTCTTTGAATCCCTCCATTGACACCACATATCCACTGCATCAAGTTTAAATTTCTTTTTGCCCCTTCATACTGCCCGCAGCCTACTTTACTATGTAAAGCAAAGACCCATATTTTATTTTAGAAACTATTAATACAGATGATGTAGAACAGGTTGATTTTTAACAGGAGTATTTATTAAAAACACATGTGAACCTAATATGAAACTTGCAGTTAATTGGCTAAAGCAAATAAATAAATATCCACCAACCTGTTATCAAATTATGCCTAAAATCTGACAAAGTACAAATATATTGCAGTAACTTGATATGGATTTTCATCTTGGATTTCACAACCATGTTAGATTTCAGTTATACAAATGAAAAACAAGAGTTTACCATGTTGCTATTCTCCGATTACAATAAGATGTCAGGTTTGATTTAAAAAAAAAGTTAATAAAAATTGGAAATTCAATTGAAAACTGTACTTTGGAGACTGCAATCATTTTAGAATTATAGTGTTTATAAAATAACCTTTTAACCACTTCACCCCCGAATTAAGATGAGAAAGCACAGATTTAGGGCTATGTCTACACTGCCCTGCTCTTCAGACTATGGGGTCATGAATAGCACTGCGCACCAAAGCGCCAGACTGTAACGCCTCCGTGTGGATGCTTTGAGCATGAACTAAAAGATTCCTAGTTTGCATTAACATTGTCCTCTTCAAACAGGACTCTGTTAATATGCTCTAGGAACCTTTTAGTTCACCCCATGGGGAAATTACTGCACAACACTTTGGTGCACACTGCTATTCATGCCCCCATAGTCTGAACTTCAGGGCAGCGTAGACATAGCCCTCGTCAGTCCTTTATAAGTTTTACTTCCCCCATACAACTCTTATAAGATTTACTACTGAAAAAAAGCACATGTAAAAATCATAATCTTAAAATAAAAAACTCATTCCATGAAGTCAGTGGAATTTTTTTTATTACAAACTATAAGCTCACACTGACTAGACATTTCCAGATGTTGAGTTATGCTACATTATCTGTGTGTAGTACCAAGACATACCAAAGACCCAGCCTGATGAATTGCTCATTCATTGACTTGACACAATCATGTAAGCACATAATCCATTTTATTCAGTGAGCAGTGGTTTCAAGCAGAGTAAGTTGTAAGTTACAAATAATATATGGTCCTTGCTGTAAAATCTTAGTCACTATTATAGAGTTTCTAAACTTTATATGGTCTCGAATTTTGCAAAGATTTATGCACATGATTAACTTTACACACTAAGAACAAGTCCTGTTGAAGTGGGTGCCTTCTTGTCTTTGCAGAATGGGATCCTTAGTTATGAGAAGTTGCATTACATTTGATTAGGGTTACCATACGTCCTCTTTTTCCCGGACATGTCCGGCTTTTCGGCAGTCAAACCCCTGTCTGGGGGGAATTGCCAAAAAGCCGAACATGTCCAGGAAAATGGCGGCTCTGCTCCTCCCTGACTCTTCGGCTCGGTTTAAGAGCCGGGCTGCCTGAGCGCTACCGGCTTCGGGCAGCCCCCATGCCTCCAGACCCTGCACCCCCAGCCGGGCACTTCCCTCCCGGGCTCCGGCGGCGCAGGGTCCAGAGGCACGGGGGCTGCCCGAAGCCGGTAGCTCTCGGGCAGCCCGGCTCTTAAACAGAGCCGAAGAGTCGGGGAGGAGCAGAGCCACCGCGGCTGGAGGCTCTGCTCCTCTTCGGCTCTGTTTAAGAGCCGGGCTGCCCGAGCACTACCGGCTTTGGGCAGCCCCCGTGCCTCCGGACCCTGCGCCGCCGGAGCCCGGGAGGGAAGTGCCCGGCTGGGGGTGCAGGGTCCGGAGGCATAGGGGCTGCCCAAAGCCCGAGCGCTACCGGCTTCATGGTTTGCCGGGCAGCCTCCAGACCCTGCGCCCCCGGCTGGGCGCTTCCCCTCCCGGGCTCCAGCTGCGCTGGGGAAGCGCCGGCCGGGGGCGCAGGGTCTGGGGGCTGCCCGGCAAACCCTAAAGCCGGTAGCGCTGGGGCAGCCCTTTCCCCGTGGCTGGGAGTGGGAGGGGGCGGAGTTAGGGTGGGGCTAGGGGTGGGGAAATGGGCAGGGCCAGGGCCCGTGGAGGGTCCTCTTTTTTTATTTATTAGATATGGTAACCCTACATTTGATAGCACACACACTAACACCAAGAAGAACAATTAAGAGAAGTGACAGTAACAGGTCCTTGCTCTTGATGTTGACTGTACATATATGCAGAAGATGCAGTTGTATTAGTAATGTGATTATTAGTGTGCATTAAAGCTATTCATGTAAAAAACACCCTAATTGGTCCATTGGCCTGCACAAATAGGTGTTGCTGCAAAGTAATTCATAAAAATGACCTTATTTAATGTTTATATTTATGAAGTTTTAGAACAATCTCTCAGTTGAATTAAGACCAAGATTTCCAAAACGGGAGTTCAATGGAAGGACCTTCAGTCCCTGTTTAGGCACCTAAATCCCATGTTCTGATTTTCAGAAGTGTTTAGTACCCAGGAGCTATCAATGAAGTAAAAGCATTTTTTTTTAAATCAGATGATGCATTTAGATGCCTAAATATGGAGTTAGAAGCCAAATATGAGGGATCCATTTCTGATCATCTTGAGCATATACTATAGTCACAGAAATACTTAGAAAAATATACCAGTAATCAGAAATATAAATTCAGAGATTTTACAAAATTTACTCAGTAGTTGAGGTAAAATGTGCAATGAAGTCATAATGTGAAATTAGTAAACATTTTACAACAGTTGTGCATAATAATTTTAATTATTCACAACAGCCAGTAGAATACATCAAAAGCATGTTTTAAAAAAATTGTGTTCTGTTGTCTGAACAAACTGAAAAAGTACTGTAACTGCTATCTTCGGATTATCACAGTAGATATTGCTTTCCTAGCCTTTTTTTTTTCTCCTCCTTCCCTACTTCTTGGAGGGTGGGGGAGGTGTGGAACTGGCTAATGCCTGTCTTTTTAAAAAGTAAAATCTGTATGAATCGCTGACTGTGATAAGTGCTGTACTACAAGAGAATTTGCAAACCCAATATATTGTGATAGTAACTGATAATTTGCTTGATCGGTTTTTATCTGTCATTATTTGATTATACATTTTACTGGCCAGGGACCATGTCTTTGCATGTGTTTGTACAGCACCTATCATAATGAAACCCCAATTCTGAACGGGCCTCTTGGTGCTGCTGTAATATCAATACTCATATCACTTGTTTGGATTGTTGCGAAGAACTGGCTATTATTACATATAAAGTAACCACTTTGCCACCTTCACACACCTTTGGAATTTTCCATTGAGCTGAACCAAATTAGAGCCTTTCTTCTGTAAGGAAATGATTTGAAGTAATTCATCTTTTGTAATTTAGTTTTCAGTTAATTCAATTGGTCATCTTTCATGAGAATTAATTTTAAAATAAGTGTTGTGTTAAATCAAACCACTCATTTACTGAATGTCAATATATATTTGTTCCCTTTTCAGAGGGTGCTGATTTTAATGTAAGTAAAACCTATGATGTTTCAGGCTTAGAATATTCAAGAAGCTGCTGTGCCTTACCTTTATCAGAGAAAAACGGAGTTTAAAACATATCAAGCAAGAAGGCCTTGATTCTAACCAAGATACTATTTCACAATTCATTGTAATGCTGATTTTAAATGTAGGTGGGCCCAGACATCACTGACCACCCAACATATGTAAATAGCAGTGCCAAGTAAATCATTCATTTAGGGCAGTGGTTCTCAACCTGAGGGTCGTGAGCCCCAGGGAGGTCGCAGGACAGGTTTAGGAGGGTCACAAGTCCAGGGCCAGCGTTAGGGGGTGGCAAGCAGGGCAACTGCCTGGGGCCCCACACCACAGATAAGTTACATGCTTCAGCCCCCCAGGGCGGACAGGCAGGGGCTTTGGCATCAGACTCCTGAAAGGGGTACAGTAGTCTGGACAGGTTGAGAACCACTGATTTAGGGCACAGTATTGCAAGGTTCTGAATGCCCTTGAAACTCACTTTCCCCAGGAATTAAAATTAGAGGGGGTACTGGAATTTTAAGGGTGTGTGTGTGTAAAACAACTACATTGGCAACACTGGATGGCAACACCGGATGTAACAGCTGGCCACTGGGTGGGGAATGGGGGAGTTCAGGGGGTGTGTTTGTGGGGAAATCCCTCAGTCTCCAGGAGCTGCGGGGGCTCAGCACTTATCAATTGAGTTTCCATAGGCCGGTCAGGAGGAACTCCGTAGCTGTTTCACTGGGCCCTTTTAATTTCTTTTGGGTATTTAACCACATTCTTAAAAAAAACACCCTCAAGTCCCTTTCACTCTTTGGGGCGATGGGCTCAGAACACGAGCCAGGATTCCCTGGCTTTACATAGAACAGCATCTCCTTTAAGCCTCCCGTGTTTCAGTTACCTTTCCCCCTGGCCGCCAGGACATGCCCTCCCAGGGCAATCAGTGTCCAGGCCGGGCACTACAGGGACCAGTTTCCCCGTGCCCCACTGGTGCGGACTCCTGGGCCCAGGCTCCCCAGGGAACAGGCTCCTCATGCCCCGGCTGGGGTGTCCGGCCGGCTCGGACCTACCTTGCCCCGCCAGCAAAGGGACCAAGCTGAGGGGTAGGAGCAGCTGCAGCAACCGGGTCCCGCGCAGATTCTCCATCAGCAGCTCCGGGAAGGCAGAGAACGCGGAGCAAAGCGGGGCTCGCCTCTCCTGCAGCGCCCAGCCGGCTCCCCCTTTCCGCTGCTGCTTCTCGTGCTAGCCCAGCAGCCGCCTGAGACCGGTTGGGAAGGACCCCCCACTCAGCGGGCTTCCCGGCGAGGGAATTCACCGCCTGCCCTTTTAATGAGACCGCCTGCAAGGGCTGAGCGGAACAGAGCCGCCACTGGAGCCTGGAGGCAGAGACCCTGCTGTTGCTGGGACCCCCTTCTCTTCTGCGCCAGCTTTGCAAGCTCGGGGAACTTTGCAGACACTGAGTAGGAACCTAGTGGCCAATTGTTTGGTTGGAAGGCATGCAGCAAATTCTCTGGATGCCAAGTGCAGGCGAAACCCGCAAACCGAATGAAATGCAGAAAAATCCAAGAAAACCCCCTGGCCCGGCGGAGGGGGAAGGAGGAGGGTTAAACCTCCGGAGACTCTTTTTCCTCGTCTTTCTACAGATTTTCCTCCAATCACAATGTTGTGAATAAGGAGGATTTAAAAAGCAAAGCACCAGTGATGTTTTCCAAAGTCTCAGTGAAACTCATTGGGGGAAAAAAAAATCAAGGTGACAGTCTTATTTGCAATAAAACTAGTCAGCGCTGTGACATACCGATGCTATCTGTAAAAGGTCTCCTTATCTTGTTTAAACAGGACACACAATCACTGCGATCTTTGGTCAAAGGAAGATCGAGGGTTGACTGAATGCATCAGTGTGGCTATGCAGCAGGGTTGCTGCCAGGATTTTACCAGAGAGCCAATGGCACAGGAAACATGGGGGGAGGGGTTGCTCTCCCACACACTTTGGCCCCATGCCTGCAAACACTTAAGCCTGCCCCAACTTTCCTTACATAAATTGTTGACAGTCAGTGGTCCTGAGATTGGGCCTTAAGAGTGGATCTAGATTCACTCTCCTCGTATCACAAAAGAACTTGGGGGTACAAGTTATTTTATTCTATGCGATTAAAATACAGGTTGTGAACCCCATCTGTACACTAATGAGCACTTAGACAAATACCCACATTAAGTGGGACTATCTGCATTAGTAACTGCTGGCCCGTGTAAAGCATTCACAATGTAACCCTTTACTATCTCTCCTCAACAACGTAGTGACCCTCATGTCCTTGTGGAGAAAGCATTTGAGATACCACTGTTTACAAGTATCCAGGTTGTTTCTGCCCTTTTGTTTCTTCCTTCCCTCCTCCTCCTGTCATTGTCTCTTCACCCTTCTTTCTGTGTTTGTGTCTTGCAAAAGCTTTGCATTTCCCTTATGTCCATATCTACCTTTTTTCCTTCCCCATTTCCCTTTTCCCCTGTCTTCTCTCTCTCTCTTTGTCTCTTCTTTTAGGTCCCAATCCAACTCCCACTGATTTTAATGGCAGTTGGATTGGAAATTTGCAGAGTAGACAAGCAGAAGCCCTTTAGATGTTGGAAAGACTTCAGGGGGCAACTGACTAGGATCATACAAAGCCTTGTCTACACCTTGCACCAGCTGAATTCAAGCAGTGCAAGCCCCCATGTGGGATCTTGGTTCGGTTCAATAGTGGCTTATTTTATTTTACCTTAAATCTGCTCCTAATTGACTTGAAATAAACTGAAATAAACTTGTTATTTTGATTTATAAGTGTGTCCACACAGCCATTTGCACTGGTTTGACTAAGGGCTTGTCTACAGGGGAGTTATTCCTGATTAACTTTGTGTGTGGATGCTTTGATTCTGGAATAAGAGTGCTGTATTCCAAATTAATTTAATCCATGCATGGAGTTAATCAAGAAAGTTAATCTGCTTTAAATTTACACTCTACTTTATTCTAAAATTAACTTTCATGTGTAGACAAGCCCTAAATCAGTTTAAAAATCACACATTAATGGCTTGTCTGTACATAGAGTTCTCTCTGTTTAAGTCCATGTGTGGACACTTATTTCAATTCCTGGCTAAACAGCAGTTCTGGAGAAAAGGACCTGAGGATTACAGTGGACAAGAAACTGGATATTAGTCAACAGTGTGCCCTTGTTGCCAACAAGGCCAACAGCATAGTGGGCTGCATTAATAGGAGCATAACCAGCAGATCAAGTGACATGATTATTCCCCCCCATTTGGCACTGATGAGGCCACATCTGGAGGATTATGTTTCACTAGAAGGGTGGCGAAATACTGGAATGGGTTACCTAGGGAGGTGGTGGAATCTCCATCCTTCAAGGTTTTTAAGGCCCGGCTTGACAGAGCTCTGGCTGGGATGATTTAGTTGGGGTTGGTCCTACTTTGAGCAGGGGGTTGGAGTAGATGACCTCCTGAGGTCTCTTCCAACCCCAGTCTTTTATGATTCTATAACCTAAGCTAGACAGATACAGGGCATTCTTATTCCAGAATAAAAGAGAGTGTCCACAGATAGTGTTAGGCCTGGTCTACACTAGGCGTTTATGTCGAAGTTAGCGCCGTTACATTGAATTAACCCTGCACCCGTCCACACTGCGATGCTATTTAGTTCGACATAGAGGTCTCTTTAATTCGACTTCTGTACTCCTCCCCGACGAGGGGAGTAGCGCTAAATTCGACATGGCCATGTCAAATTAGGCTAGGTGTGGATGGAAATCGACGCTAATAGCTCCGGGAGCTATCCCACAGTGCACCACTCTGTTGACGCTCTGGACAGCAGTACGAGCTTGGATGCTCTGACCAGCCATACAGGAAAAGCCCCGGGAAAATTTGAATTTGAATTCCTTTTCCTGTCTGGCCAGTTTGAATCTCATTTCCTGTCTGGACATCATGGTGAGCTCAGCAGCACTGGCAACGATGCAGAGCTCTCCAGGAGTGATGGCCGTGCAGTCTCTGAATAGAAAGAGGGCCCCAGCATGGACTGATCGGGAAGTCTTGGATCTTATCGCTGTGTGGGGCGATGAGTCCGTGCTTTCCGAGCTGCGCTCCAAGAAATGGAATGCAAAGATCTATGAGAAGATCTCTAAAGACATGTCAGAGAGAGGATACAGCCGGGATGCAACGCAGTGCCGCGTGAAAATCAAGGAGCTGAGACAAGGCTACCAGAAGACCAAAGAGGCAAACGGACGCTCCGGATCCCATCCCCAGACATCCCGTTTCTACGAGGCACTGCATTCCATCCTCGGTGCGGTCGCCACCACTACCCCACCACTGACCGTGGACTCTGAGGATGGGATATTGTCCACGGCCGGTTCCTCGGACATGTTAGGGGACGGGGAAGATGAGGAAGGAGATTAGGAGGACGAGGCAGTCGGCAGCGCTCACAACGCTGATTTCCCCGACAGCCAGGATCTCTTCATCACCCTTACAGAGATCCCCTACCAACCGTCCCCAGCCATTACCCCGGACACAGAATCTGGGGAAGGATCAGCCAGTAAGTGTTGTAAACATCTAAACATTTATTTTTAACAGAACAGGAATATTAACAATTAAAAGAATGGGTTGTTCATGATTACTGTGCCCTAGGCGCTTAACGGTTCAGTCATGGGCAGTGCAAGTTTTGAAAAAAAATCTAGCAATGTCCGGTTTTGCGTGATTGTCCTGCCCAAGCCGCTCTACTGTTTAGTCCCTGCTACTGCAGCTACAGTAAAATGCAGTCTATATGTCCGGGGATAGAGCAGTAATCCTCCTGGGACATCTCGATGAAGCTCTCCTGGAGGTAATTGGAAAGCCGTTGCATGAGGTTCCTGGGGAGAGCGGCCTTATTGGGTCCTCCGTAGTACGACACGTTGCCGCGCCACGAGACAATCAAGTACTCGGGAATCATTGCTCTGCACAGCAGGGCGGCATACGGCCCTGGTCTTTGGAGGCTTTCCCGGAGCATTCTCTCTTTCTCGCTGTCAGAGATCCTCATCAGGGTGATGTCGCTCATGGTGACCTGCTTTGAATTAGGTAGGGGAATGTTAGTGTTGGGACTGTTTGCTCGTTCCTTTACAGAACTGTACCGCTGGTTTGCAGCCACGCGGTGGAGGCGGGAGAGGGGCAGCCTACAGGGATCGTTCCCGGGGACAGCCGCGAGGGGGTGGGACAGGGGCAGAGTTCCCGCTTGCCGGATTGCTGGCAGCAGGGACTGACATTGCTTTCAATGTGAAATGAGGCCAGTGGTAATATAAAAGTTTTAAACTGCCACAAGTCTATGGCTTACCATGTCTGCCTGCAACAGAAATTCCGTTGTGCTGCCCCGCTTCTCAAAAGTGCTGTGCAAGACCCCAGGCACTGAATGCGAAGGCCGAGAATTCGACCTTGTGCTGAGTGCGCATGTGATAGGTGCTGTGCATGGTCTTGTTCACAGAGAAAGATTATGTTCTTTGTTCACAACTACATTTATCTTTCTGAGGAATTCACTCCCTTTTTCCCATTTCCACAGCCCCATCTGCGACTGTCTCACAACCTAGCCTGACATCACACTCCCAGAGGCTAGCGCGGATTAGGCGTAGGAAGAAGAGGACACGGGAGGACATGTTCTCTGAGCTTATGGCCTGCTCCCGAGCCCAGGCAGCACAGCAGACCCAGTGGCGGGAGAACTTGTCCCAAATGCACCGAGCAAACATGGATCGGGAGGAGAGGTGGCGGCAGGAAGACCAGCAGGCGACTCAAACGCTGCTTGGACTACTGAGGGAGCAAACAGACACGCTCCGCCACCTTGTGGATGTTCTGCAGGAACGGAGGCAGGAGAACAGAGCCCCGCTGCAGTCTATCTGTAACCGCCCTCCCCCGCCACCAAGTCCCATACCCACCTCACCCAAAGTCCAAAGAAGGAGAGGCGGCAGAGTCCGTGCTAACTCTCACTCCACCCCTGCAGAGAGCTCTAGTAGCAGAAAGCTCTCATTCCCCAAAATTTGACAAGTTCTTTCCTTCCCGCCTGACACAAGCCCCCGTCCAAGTTTCACCTCCCAGTTCCATGTGTAGTTGATAATAAAAAATACGTTTCTGTTAACTACTGTTTCCATCATGTTCTTTTGGAGGAGGAGGGGAAAGGGGGGTGGTAATTGGACAGGACAGTCACCTTTGGCAGAGTACATAGGCGGGGGTAGGTACAGCAGCAGGGCACATACACAGTGCAGTGATGCAGTGACTAGTTACCCTGGTTAGTCTGGGAGGTTGTTTTCATGTTATGTGGTGGGGGGTGGGTTGCTCTGTGACTTTGTGGCGGGGGAGGGCAGTTACAGATCTTAAGCGGCGGTCCTTATGCAGGATCACAGAGCCACGCAGCAGGGGATCTGTAACCGTCCTCCCCCTGCCACAAAGTCACATAGCCCCCCCATACACACAGTCCCAATCAGGAGGGGTGACAGGCGCCGTTGAAACAACCATCCCACCACAGCGGAGCCTGTCAATCCTTGAGTTTAGAAGCTTCATTTGCGTCACTACACTACACCCGCTCCGCACCACAGTCTGCGTCCCAGTTTTAAAAAATTCCCGCGAAAACAGTAGTAAAGAAAATGGTGTGCATTAACAAAGTAGAACTATTTTTATTTCGAAACGTGTGTTGGAAGGGGGGTGAAGGGGGTATGTAACTGGATAGGATAGTCAACATTAACTGGGTAAAGAAACGGGGGCAGGTTCAGCTTCTCTGTACACAAACTTTAAAGTCACAGGTTACCCTGCTCACTCAGGAACTTAGCTTTCAAAGCCTCCCGGATGCACAGCGCGTGCCGCTGGTCTCTTCTAATCGCCCGGCTGTCTGGCTGTGCGTAATCAGCAGCCAGGCTATTTTCCTCAACCTCCCACCCCGCCATAAAGGTCTCCCCCTTGCTCTCACAGAGATTGTGGAGCACACAGCAAGCTGCTATAACAATGGGGATATTGGTTTCGCTGAGATCACAGCGAGTCAGTAAGCTTCTCCATCTCCCCTTGAGACGGCCAAAAGCACACTCCACCACCATTCTGCACTTGCTCAGCCGGTAGTTGAAGAGTTCTTTTTCAGTGTCCAGGGCGCCAGTATAGGGCTTCATGAGCCAGGGCATTAGCGGGTAGGCTGGGTCCCCGAGGATGACTATAGGCATCTCCACATCCCCAACAGTTATTTTGTGGTCCGGGAAGTAAATACCTTGCTGCAGCCATCTAAACAGACCAGAGTTCCTGAAAACACGAGCGTCATGAACCTTGCCCGGCCATCCCACGTAGATGTTGGTAAAACGTCCCCTGTGGTCCACCAGTGCTTGCAGAACCATGGAAAAGTAGCCCTTTCTGTTAATGTACTGGCTGGCCTGGTGGTCCGGTGCCAGGATAGGGATGTGAGTTCCATCTATGGCCCCACCGCAGTTTGGGAATCCCATCGCTGCGAAGCCATCTATGATCGCCTCCACGTTTCCCAGGGTCACTACCTTTGGCAGCAGTACATCAACGATTGCCTTGGCTACTTGCATCACAACAACTCCCACGGTAGATTTGCCCACCCCAAACTGGTTCGCGACTGACCGGTAGCTGTCTGGCGTTGCAAGCTTCCAGAGGGCTATGGCCACTCGCTTCTGGACAGTCAGGGCAGCTCGCAACCGGGTGTCATTGCGCTTCAGGGCAGGGGACAGCAACTCACAAAGTTCAAGGAAAGTTCCCTTCCGCATGCGAAACTTTCGCAGCCACTGGGATTCATCCCAGACCTGCAGCACTATGCGGTCCCACCACTCAGTGCTTGTTTCCCGTGCCCAGAATCGCCGTTCCACGCCATCAGCATGACCCATTGCCACCGTGATGTCCTCGGCACTGGGTCCCGTGCTTTCTGAGAGGTCTGTGCTACTCTCAGACTTCAGGCCCTCACCGCGGTGCCGTAGCCTCCTCACCTGACTTATCTGCATCTGCCTCAGGGAAAGGTGTATGATAAGCTGCGAGGCGTTGAGAGCGGCCACAACTGCAGCGATGGTCGCAGCGTGCTCCATGCTCGCAGTGCTGTGGCATCCGCGCTGTCACTGACTGGAAAAGTGCGTGAACTGATTTCCCACCGGCGCTTTCAGGGAGGGAGGGTGGGAGTGATTGACGGATGACAGTTACCCAAAAGCACCCTGGACACATTTTTTTACCCAGAAGGCTTTTGCGGCTACACCCAGAATTCCAATGGGCAGCGGGGACTGCGGGAACTGTGGGATAGCTGACCACAGTGCACCGCTTCGAATGTCGACGCTTTCACCGTTAGTGTGGACTCACAAAGTCGAATTACTGTCCTTAGTGTGGACACACACGTTCAACTTTGCAATATCGATTCCAAAAATTCGATTTAAGTAAAATCGAACTATTCTCGTAGTGTAGACATGGCCTTAGTTAACCCTAACTCCATGTGTAGAGAAGCCCACAATTAAACCGGTGCAACTCTGCACAGAGGCAAGCTCCAACTCTCAGTAATTTCCCATTGTGACTACATGTAAAACATTTCTGCACTGGTGAGCTTTGGCCACTGTAACTGGCCAGTTGTCCGCTGCCCAAAACAAGCCCAGGTGGCAAATATTGGGTTGAAGCCCCATCGTGTATAAAAACTGGAAGGAATTTTTGTATTGATAGGTGTGTTCACTTACCTAGTTACAAAATTAATTGACAGATCATTTGGGAAGAGTTCACTACAATACAAATTGGCAAGCATGCTTTTTATATCTGGAATCTATTATCCTTTCCTCACTTTGTGATGAAGAGAAAAAAACTGTTTAATTAAATTGCAAAGTAATATATTCAAAAGTTGCCTGCCCTTCTAAACATACGTGGAAAATATTTTGCTCCCTTCTACTACAATCTGTTTACCAGCAGTGAAGAGAATTAATGTAACAGTTTAAGTAATATTTCTTGAAAACCTCACATCAGGTATGGTCATTTGGAGATTAACGAATAGTTTTCTCCTTTTAGAATGCTCCTAATAATTTTCATAGACATTCCCAGCATAAATTGGCACGGTCACCTACAATCAGATTCAGTGGCCCCAAGCACATATGCTTCTAATTATTGACCCCAAGTTTCTTAGTGAACCTGAACTGTGCACTTAGGGCCTGCTCCATAGCCCATGGAAAGACTTCCGTTGACTACAGTGAGCTCTGGATCAGGCTCGTACTAACTGTAGGACATAAAGACCTATGAGAGAGAAATGTTTTGAATAACTGTAAAGATTCTTAGGCTCAACATTTGATCTAATTTTTTTTTTGCATCTGTTTGCAAAGTCCCTGTAATCCTTTGTGTATTTTTAAACTGTTTACAAACAAATGCTTTAGAAGAACAAACATAACTGCTCAGTAAGGCTGAGCTGCTGCAAATGTCACTACAACAAGCCATTATACAATCTGATGGAAAAATCTTGCCCATTTTACATTCCCAAGAGACTTATTATGAAAAGATACATAATGATGTGTACTTGAATTACAAACATAAATAATTCAACACATCCTAACAAATTCATAGCCATCTAGCAGCATCACATTTATCATTATCACCTGCACATTGTGGCCATGGAGAATTTCATGGCGACAGTAGCGATAGAACTCAGAACGTGCCTGTGCAAGGGCATAGGTCCTAACCACCTGAGGTAACGCAGTATCTCAGTTTGTGGTTAGTAGTATTAGACCTATTTCAATACAAAGTTGAATCTGTCCAACAGCAGCAACTGCATGTGTACACACAAAGGTTACAGAGGTTACCCACAACTGCTAAAGGGCAGACCCCTGTGGCTGCTACTCCAGTTTATGAGGTGAGAATATTGTCTACACCCCCACCATACCATTTGCCACAGTACACCGTGTGCTAGAAGCACATAGAAGGCGCCTCGCCTGGCCTGTCTGTCGTCCAAGGAGCCAGTACTAAGACCCCATCTTACCAAGGGAAGAAGGTTCCAGAGCAGATGCTTCCCTGCTGTCCCTCCTCCCCATTCACACATTGCCTCAAAATGGGGCTTAAGTGGTTCAGTGGGCATTGCCTTCACCTTTTGCACCAGAATGAATTTCACAGTGCCCAAATCAACAGTTATCAAAGTAACGAGGAGTCCTTGTGGCACCTTAGAGACTAAAAAAAATTTATTTGGGCATAAGTTTTTGTGGGCTAAACCCACTTCATCAGATGCATGGAGTGAAAAATAGAGTACGCAGTGTATATATATATATATATATATATATATATATATATTTTACAACACACAAAAAGATGGGAGTTGCCTTACCAAGTGGGGGGGGGGGGGGGGTCAGTGCTAACGAGGCCAATTCAATCAAGGTGGAAGTGGCCAATTCCCAACAGTTGAGAAGAAGGGGTGAATATCAGAGGGAAAATTACTTTTTGTAGTGTTCCAGCCACTCCCTGTCTTTATTCAGGCCTAATTTGATGGTGTCCAGTTTGCAAATTAATTCCAGTTCTAGTTTCTCATTAAAGTCTGTTTTTGAAGGTTTTTTTTGTTGAAGAATGGCCACTTTTAAGTCTGTTATTGAGTGTCCAGGGAGATTGAAGTGCCCTCCTACTGGTTTTTGAATATTACAATTCATGATGTCTGATTTGTGTCCATTTATTCTTTTGCATAGAGACTGTCTGGTTTGGCCAATATGCATGGCAGAGGGGCATTGCTGGCACATATCACATTGGTAGATGTGCAGGTGAATGAGCCCCTGATGGCACGGCTGATGTATTTAGGTCCTATGATTGTGTCCCTCGAATAGATATGCGGACAGAGTTGGTAACGGGGTTTGTTGCAGGGACTGGTCCCTGGGTTAGTGTTTTTGCTGTGTAGTGTGTAGTTGCCAGTCCTCGCTTACAGATAGCCCTCCAACCTGAAGCAAAGACTCACCAGCAACTATATTTGATTGTTTTCCTTTCCCCCCACCCTTTATATACACTACTTATTTCCTTAGATTGTAAGATCTTTGGGACCAGGACCATGCCTTCCTGTATTGCCCCACTTCTACAAACACATGAGAATAATTATACACAAAAGGGGCTTGTGTTTGTGTAACTCCTAGCACAATCCTGACTGGGGCTTCCAGGCACCTCTATAATGCAAATAAAACAATAGGTTAATGAGATTTCTAAAATGGAAAATCAAAAAATGAACATATATTCTAGCATAGTTTTACTCAAAATGTGTGTCCTCTGAGATGTACCAGCTGCCAAAGTCTGGTGGCTCTTTAGAAGGCCAGGATGTTCAGAAATATGTTTGGGCTAATGCAGAAGTAAGCAAAAGGAAAAAAAAATATCAGCCCTGTTTGGTGAACTCACGGAAATTGCTCCCTACCAGCTGCTCCTAGTTCATGGGTATTACAACAGCTCTCTGTGTCTAGCCAGCTGGGCAGCCATAAGTAAGGACACTGGCTCAGGGTATTTGGGTTAGACCTGTAATAGCCTTTTGTTTTACAAAAGAAAATTCATGGGAGTTGTGTGCGTGACGGGAAGAATGAGCTTAGACACTTTCTCCTCCCATGATCACTGGAAACGGCTAGAGAGCAGGACTCCCGAGCCTTGGTGGCATTTGACTGTAGGATCAGCATCATCTTAGCTACCCCTCCCAATGGTTAGGAGGTTTCTTTTAGAGAGAAGAGTGAGTTTTCAACCCAGTGGGGATCCTGTCTCCTTTTTCCTGCTTGATCTCAGAATCAGAGCCAGCCTTTAGGGTAGGCTTAAAAACACACACCCTTTTCTCTCTCTTCACTGACTTCTTTCCACCATGATCACCCAACTATCATTCTTAGGATACTGGAGAGGATCAACGAAATGATTCCAAATGGAAGGCCAAGCCTTTCCCTATGGCAAAATTTAATTGATTCATTTTATATTAAAGAGGGGTTGAAATACAGGCAACCAACAGCCTCTTCTATTGCAGGAAAAGGGGAACCTAACGGCTTGTGCTCAGGTCAGGCATAGTTCCCAATATGTGTAAAAAAAAGGAATGTTCAGATAACAATTCCTCACAACCCGTTCCTTAGGGCCGTGGTCTCCAAATTTTTTTGATCGCGCACCCCTACCAGTAAAAAAATTTTGAGCATGCAACCCCAATATATGTATAAATTATATACATGTACTACTATACTAATATATTATGTACATTATAAAACATACAAAAATAGAAATTAAAAAAGGAGGAGATAAAGATTAAATAATATTTTTTTAAAAAAATATTGTATTTTATTTATTAACTGTACAAAAACCCTTTTTGCTCTAAAAAAATTAATATTTTTTTAGTGAGAGCAATGTGATTGAATATGCTTCATTATTTCTGAAAATCTTGGTTTAACACTGTGATACAGGGACTCGAAGGTCTCGATTAGGGGTCTGGGAGGGAGTTAGGGTGCAGGAGGAAGCTCAGGGCTGAGGCAGGCAGGAGGTGCAGAGCCACGATTCTGGGAGCTGCCCCCCCCCCCCCCCCCCCCCAGCAGTGCCACCCGGAACGCAGGGGCTTTAGGGATGCAGGCCCTGGGCTAAGGGAGCCCCGGGACCCTGGCCTGCAGCTCTAAAGCCCCTTTCAGAATGCGGCCCTGCGAGCACGGGCTGGAGGACGCAGGAGGGGCAGCCAGCGGCCGGAGAGGAGCGGTGCTTTCCCCTTCAAAGCACCACTTCTCTCCAGCTGGTTTTGAATGGGAAAGTGCAGCTTCTTTCTGGCCGCTGGCTGCCCCTGCTCCTCCATGGGCCGGAGGACGCAGGGCCGCATTCCGAAAGGGGCTTTAGAGCTGCAGGCCAGGGCCCCCTTGGCCCAGGGCCCTGCGGCCCCTAAAGCCCCTGCGTTCCAGGTGGCCCTGCCGGGGGAGGTGGGGGGGCAGCTTCCCCACTTGCTTGTTCCCTCCCTCCTCTGGCTGCCCTTCCCCCCCCTGACCGCACCCCCCAAAAGGGATCATCTTGCGCACCCCACTTTGGAGATCACTGGCTTAGGGGATAGAGAACTGGACTGAGTCTCAAGAAAGAGTTCTATTCCCAGTTTTGCTATAGGCCTAATGCGTGACTATGGGTAAGTCATAGGACTGCTCTATGCCTCAGTTTCCCCATCTGTTAAATGATATCTCCTTTGCAAAGAGCTTTGAGATCTATGAAATAAAAGTGCCACATCAGAGCTAGTTATAATAAACCAGGGTTCTGGAGCCATTAAGCTCCTCTTTGCCTGGTTGAGAGAGGGGTTGACATATATGCATTTAGGTCAGTTTTGGCTTAATTTCTGTCTTTTTTTCTCCAATTTAAAAATAGAATCCTAGTAGTCACCCAAACCAGCAAAATGTAAGTGCTCAAAATAGCCCTCTCATCCCTTTCTCCCAAACTTACAGATATACAGAACATTTGCCAGTGAAACCACATTAAAGCTTCAAATAAATAGCAGATAAATATATTTGTCTTGATATTCCATGGTTCATATTTTACTTTTGAAATGTTGTTCCACTTATGCATGGGCCAGTTATAATTAAAATCTAGCTGTTGTGGCTCCAAGCAATAGCTTGAGTGAAAGGCAGAAAATAGGATTCATGCAAGATCTCTGCTTTTAGCCTTCTCATTAAATAGACGTCACTCTCCATCTATTCAGAAACAAACTGTGCCTAAACCTTATAAAGCAGACCACACCCTACCATGCAATAAACTGCATTGAGTTCATTGACTAATGCATTCTGCATATGCTTTCAACGGGGTGGTTAAAATGACACCAGAAAAAGGAATTTCTCTACGCATAGTTTTTGCTTTTCTTCCCTATTTTTCAGTTTGTGCAATATACTGAATTTAACAGTTCTGCTAAGGACGAGTGATATCCTGGCCCCACTGAAGTCATTGGCAAAACTCCCATTGTCTTCAATGGGGCCAGGATTTCACCCAATAGTACCATTAATTCTTCTGTTCACTAATGTACCTGCACTAGTGCTGTTATTCTTGAGATTTGTCAACAACTCTATAAAACAGAAGTGGAAATACTAAACTGGCCCTAAAATGTTGCTTTGAAATAAAACATGGTTTCTCCTGACAGCATTTTATTTACAGTTGTAGCATCCTCCATTGTGCAGACTTAGTAAATATCCCACTAGAGTCGTGGCTGCATACAGACCACAGGATCAGACCCTTACTTTAAAAAAAAAAAAAATGATTTGTTATGCTTCAGGGGTAGAAAAATTACGAACTTACATGCTTAAGAATCTAGAATGGACTTTAAAGAGTCCACAGCTGGGCTGAAGGGTGTTTTACCCACAAAAGCTTATGTCCAAATAAATCTGTTAGTCTTTAAGGTGCCACCAGACTCCTTGTTGTTTTTGTAGATACAGACTAACACAGCTACCCCCTGATAGTAGATTGTAGGGGCATTTTTATATTTTGATTTGGTGTTTGTTGATTATCTCAATATCAAAGGAAACATTTTGTTAAGGATATTGTTTTCATTATATTTGCACTGAGACAAGGTGGGTGAGGTAATATCTTGTACTGCACCAATGTCTGTTGGTGAGAGAGAGAAGCTTTCAGGCTACACAGACCTCTTCTTCAGGTCTGGGAAAGGTACTCAGAGTATGTCTACACAGCAATTAGACACTCACGGCTGGCCCATGCCAGCTGACTTGGGCTTGGGCTGTGGGGCTGTTTCATTGTAGTGTAGACTTCCGGGCTCAGGCTGGAGACTAGTCTTTAGGACCCTGTGAGTTGGGAGAGTCCCAGAACTTGGGCTGCAGCCCAAACCTGGAAGTCTACACTGAAATTAAACAGTCCTGTAGCCCAAGCCCAGGAGTCCAAGTCAACTGGCACAGGCCAGATGTAGGTGTCCAATTGCAGTGTAGATATACCCAGAGTGTCTCAGTGAAATACAAGATCAAACAGATAGTTCAGCATAAATAGTTAGCACGTATTCTAAAGGACTCTTCAAGATGAAGTGGCCTGTTAACGTTGCTGTAGTCATAGGGGGAAAAAAAAGGGGGTGGGGGGTTAGTGGGTTACAGATTGTTCTAATAAGCTGTAAATCCAGTGTCTTTATTAAGATCATGATTTTTAGTGTCTAGCAAAGTTATGAATTTAAATTCATCTTTTGGAAGTGTTGTGCCGGCCTCCTTTAAGGAGGACGACTGAGGTCAGATATAGAGTGATCGCTTTGTGAAAAGTTTTTACCCACCGGTGATATGGCGTTTATGTCTGGTCTTGAACACATGCTAGTGACATCATACAGGGAGAATTCATAACTTTACATAATGTTGCTACATACATTTCACCACAATATTACTGACCAACAAGTTACTAGTTTCTCACAAGGCACATTTTGTATTAAGATTATTACAGTAGTGTGTAGGATGTGAATACAGGTGTGCTTAGGGTCACAAAGGCTATAAACTATAATTTTATTTAATTAACTTGCTGCAACAGAACATAGATGGCAGACCTTCCATTTAGAACCTGACCTTTGTATTGTGCCTGCCACTATTCAACTGTACATTGCAATCATGATTGATTTTGTGTGATTATGTTTTATGGGGATGCACCAACTATTGTCCTGTTTTTAATCTATCCCCAATAGAATCAATAATGATACAGTGTGTTGTTAGCAAACAAAACAAAAACACTCACACTGAAGATACAGTAAGTATCCGGAAATCGAATAAAATTTTCATATTGCTACATAGACCCTAAAAATTCTATATTATATATTATATATTATATATTATAAGAAACATAAGCCCAAGATCTCTGGTAAGGAAAACTGACACCAAATCATTACTATGAGACTATGGAGAAAAAAAGAAGACTATGACCACACACAAAAATGTCCCAGTTTTACATCCCCCACTTCAGTCAACAGTAAAGCACCATCTTGCAGCATCCTTCTGTACTCCTTATTTATATATTAAAATGTGTAATCCATCACAGACTTTAGCAATTCTGCACTAAAAAGCAAAGGAAGGCGCCACCCACATTTATCACATAATCCAGAATAGAAGAAAGATTCTGTAGAAAATAGCTAACAAGGATAAGAGATAGATTTATGGGGAAATGGCCATTGCTGAGTTATGCTAATGAGATCTGTATTAAACCTTCCCTGCCCTCTTTTTTTCTCCCGTCTCCCTTAAGACAATTGCCAAGAATCAAAAGCAAATGTATTCTGCAGAAAAAGCAAGACTAAGTTCAAGCCTGATCCCCAACTCCCATTCAATGGAAGTCTTTCCTTTGAATTCAATGGAAGTTGGATTGACCCCTAAGATAACTGCATGGACTAACACGGGGTTTTACTTTGGTTTTTAGATGCAGCAATCTTCAGCCTGATTTACTACTGGAGAAAAATACTCAGAGCTGACGACCAATGAGTATATAGTGTGAAGACCATACAATACCTCTGTAGAAAATGCTTACCTACTTCTCAAAAGCAATCTTCAAAACAGTCTCTCAGTTCATCCCGCATGGCTGCCAAAAGACTTACATTCCTCATCTAAGCAGGGTATGTGCAGAACTTCTGTAGCTGTGTAAAGAATCTGGTGATACAGAGGTAGCAAACCACCTTCTTTGCAATCTCAGTGCCCATTGCAGGGAATGTTGGGAAGAAGTTACATCAAAATATGGACACAACAAGGTCTAGCAGGAAAGCGTGGTCACTCATAAGGAATCTTGGAGCAGCACCGAAATCACCCCTCAAATGTCAGTGTAAAATGTTCCTGAACAACAATTGCCATACACCTACCTAATATGGCAAAAGCCGAGAGGGACCAGTCTTTACTGACTTTACTTAGAGTCAGTAAAGAAGGCTGATACAGATTGGCTGCACCTTGGCACAAGGAAGATGTCTTCCAGCCTTCCTCCACTGTGGCAGGGGAGAGAGCACTAAGCTGCAGGAAAAACATGTGACCTCCACAAGACTGCTCTGTGTGTGTGGATGAGAGACTAAATGTGAATCCCAAACATGGCAAATATCTAGCAGGCTGCTGTAGATTTGATGCGTTTGGCATTCAAATGCCTCAGGGTGTTCTTTTCAATCACCCCTGTGGCACATGCACAAGACTGTGTCTGACAGGAGGCACGCCGTGGTGATTTTGAGTGGGGTGCTGGATTCACCACCCAAGCCAGAGACTGCAGTGACCATACAGTGCTCTAGCTGCCCTGTGTAGACCCTGCTGTCCCAAGTGGGCCAGCAGGGTCTACACGGGGCAGTTAGTGTGCTGTATGTTCACCCAGCCTGTGGCGTGGGCAGTGACTTCAGCACCCCAAACCTATCCGTGGCTGATGCGGATGACCTGTACCAGCAGCAGCATGAGCAGTGGCAAAAGCAGCCTAGAGAAGGAGGAGCAGCTGTTCTTCACTGGCTGCACCTCCTTCTTCAGGAGGCAAAGTCAGGGCAAATAATCACAATATCCCTGGGACAGGGCAGCTCTGTCCTGCCCAGAAACCCATGTGCCTTTCCTTCCTAGCCGCATCTGCAGCATGCGGTGCTAGACTAGCCCTGCTGCTGGCGGAATCTGGACCAGTCCAATATACTCAGGCTGGGCCTGACTTGACCTGCTTCCGGGGGTGCAATGAGGGAGAGGCCCCGCCCTTAGTCATAGACAGGAATGGGGAGAGCTGGTCAGAATCTCTCCAGTGGGAGGAGAGGAGAGGCAGAGGTCCTGGTTTCTCCAATGGAAGGGGAGGAGGAGGAGGAGGGGTCATGCCAACACGAAGGGGGGAACCTTATACTCATGCTCCACTTGCCCCAAAGTTCACCAGCTGCCACTGAATTTAGGACTCATTCCTGTGAGGTGCCAAACATTGTGACCCCCACCCCCCAATACAGCAAAAAAATTAAGCATGTGCTTAATTTTAATAGTTCTATTAACTTCAGTGGGATTATTCACAGGCCTAAGTTATGCATGTGCCTGGATGCTTGCTGGATTGGGGTTTTAAAGAGTAAAGTGTCCTCAACAGGATATCTCACTGGTGCTTTTAGTTTTCTGAGGGATTCTTTGTATAAGACTCTTAGTCCCATCACTGTTATTCCTGGATGCCTGTTTGGATCTTGTTTTGGAGCTACTATTATCTCCATTTCAAAACTGCTATTATCTGCCAGACTCCATAACAGCACAAAAGAATGTTTTCACAAAACCTTTGCCTACTTCTGTGCTATCATGCAGCCCAAACACTTTGAAGTCTTTTTGTCTTTGTTTGGTCATCTGTTTTGTCTTTCAGAAAAGACATTAAAAATTTGCTTAAAAGTGTCCTGCAGTAACAAAAGTATTGCTTCACCTGGTGTTGTTTTCACTGATACCTTCTCACAGATTCTCTTCAACTCAATACTGGAGATGACTAATAATTTCAGTATTTTGTTATTTTGCTTAAAACCCATGATAAATTTTGAAAATGTGCCAGCTAAAGTGTCTGCTCCTCCAATCCACTGAGTTTAATGCCACTGGGGGAGGAATCAGACAACATTCTCTTTTTTTCAAAGAGCTCTTTGAGCCTTTTCTTGGAACTATTTCACAGAAGAGTTTTGGGGCAGGGTCTATGTTTATATAGAGCTATAAATATATAGGTACAGCTTCCAACACAGTGCGGCCCTGCTCCTAATAGGATATTTCTGTGATATAAATATTAAATGAAAACGATCATGCTATTTTTACTGGCAGCAGGTGTCAAGAAAAAAAATTTTTTTGATCGCGTCACAGAACTTTCTCTCCATGCAACTGCTCTCTCTGCAAGCATCATGTGGCTCCTCACTATACATTAAATGTAATGTTTTCCTGGCTGCTGGTTACACTACTGAATCTTTCTTTATTTCAACAGCTGTTAACAGCCTCCGATCATACTGAGCTGTCTTTATAGAGATAGCTTATTAGTGGTGAGATCTTGCTTGCTGGAAGTTGGGACAGTTCTAATGAGCTGCATGTGTAGCCCTTAGAAGATGGGCCTTGTCTACTGTGTGAGCCTCCACCATTTATGCTAGCAAGCAACTAGCCAGAATTGTGTTGATCATAGGGGGATTTTAATGACTTGTATGCTGTTCTCAGTGCTGCCCACGCTTTCATTCTTGCACTTTTATCTCAAGTCTTGCAAAATCAAGTGTTATTCTTACAGCCCCAACACCTGGATTCATGTGATTACCTGAGAACCTCAGCTTTGTTTAAAAAAAAAAAAAAGCAGCAAGTTTCTAGCCCTCGTGGTTATGGAGAAAAGCTTGAAAACATGACTCCTAAAGATTCAGATAAGAACCCAGCATTTTAAAATATCATGACTTTAGGGACTGACTCACGATTTTTGAACATCTGGGGTTAGCAGTACTGTGTTCTGTATACCTGGATGGTCATAGCTATAGGCAGCCATCCACAGAACTTTGTTTTAAGTGCAGCACCAAAGACTAACAACATGCACAGTGTGTTGCATCTGTACTTTTTCTGGTACTCAAGCATGCTTTCTTGACAGGTGTGTGTCCTATTAATCCTACATTTACCTTCCTCTGTGGTCCTTGATCCCCGTTATTATCGTCATCACAATTTACGATATGTTCCCATGATCACTATCTGCTTCTGTGACACAGTGACTGATTTTGAACACCTGGTGCCTGATTCATTCGCTTTATGGTTCCATTATATGGTCACAGGTATATAAAGGGGCCTTGATGTAAATGAGAATCAGGTCCCTGACCTCTGCTATACTATCACCCTGGCTGAGGAACATACTACAGTGGCCCACAGGCAGTTTTAAGTTACACACCTCTGTGACCCAACCCTTGCTCAGATTGTGAGCTACAGGATATCTGCAGTAGCAAGTTGTGCTCATCTGCTTGTGCACCCCATATAATGCTGTTCAGAATTTATCCTGCATTGCCCCTACACCATTTCCAGTGTGACTTTGCCTGGCCTTTCACACCTGCAATTTCTACTGCTTCTGGTTTTGGTAGTCCCATTTACCACCAAAGCTGCCTTGTATTCATAGACATTTCTACGATGCTCATCAGCATCGTGTCAGAGGGCCTAAATGTGCTTAAAATGAGTTGCTGCTTTTTCTTTTTCACAGCACAAGGGATTGAAATCTCCTTAGCAATGTGTTGGCTCTGCTGAAGTCACTAAAGCATAGACAATTCCATTTATGCAGCTTATTTTTTTAATAAGGGTGCTTAAATAATAACTAATTGTGTTTATCACTGTAATAAAAAATGGGACCCTTTTGTGCACAAACAAAGCATTGGACAGTCCTTGTCTACACAGACAAGATAGATGCACGATAAGGGTGGGGTAGAACACTCAAGCAGAGTGACCAATGAGATGGTAGGAAGCTCCATTTTTTGTGGGGGTGATGGGTTTATTTACAAAGAGATCAGTTAAATAGAAATAAAAAAAGAAGGGGGTAAGGGGCACAGATCAAGGGAGAAGAGAGTAAAAGGGGCAGATGCGCAGTGAAACCAAGATGAAGAGACTATGGGGGAGGGGAGGATAGAGTTGAAGCAAACAGCCAGCCAATCAGCACAGGGCAGAGAAAGCCCAGTGAGAACAGAGAACTTTCTACTGTTTGTCCAAAGATCCCCTGCTTTGGCTGCTTCTGTTCCTACCAGCTGGCAATTATCTTTGACTGACTCCTCGCTGCAGCTTTTCCCAGAGGGCCACAAGGTGGGGTGGGGAAAGGGAGAGAGACACCAGCTATGTTTTAATGGCCCCCAGAATAGGGAGGGGTCTTGGGTCTCACCAGCTAGACCCCATTTTACCCTCTCCCACAAGTGCAGCAGACCCTGCGTTAGCTGTTTCTGCTCCTATCACTTGAGTCTCCAGTTGACTCCTATCCACCATTAGCAGTAACTCTTCCAAGGATGTGTCACACATGCCTTCTGAAAAAGCATTAATAATTTACCATGTAAATTGCACTGCTCGTGTGTCCCACATGTATATGCAAAGTGAGCAAGATATATGCCTCATGTTTTCTTTGGTTAGAGGAATCATTTTGCCAGTTACAGAATGCAGTTCTTTTCTGGTGAAAAGAATGCTAGATTTCCTCGTTGTTTTCATCAAACCAGTCTTGGTGCCTATGAGTGGAATATCCTATAGTTTCAGCACATGCACTATGAATGGTATTTTTAAGTTGATCCCAGTGCTCTTGAATGTCAATGATGTTATCAGGCAAGTTAGAGAGTTTCTCAGGCAGGTGTTACTGGAACATCTCACAGCTGGCTTGGTCTTGAAGTGCTTTGACTTTGTGCCACTTTCACTTAGTCTTTGGGTGTTTGTGGTGTGCTGGAGTGAGCTGCAAATATATGATTGATCTTACTAATTGATGGTCTGTCCAACAGTGATTGGTACCGCTCATAGCTCATGTTATACCGGTGTCAGTATAGTCTCAGGCTCTGACTATAACATAGTAAAGGAGGTGCCAGTGTTTCAACCAAGGATGTTTCCAGGTGGTCTTAAATGTGTTACCATCTTTAGACAGAGTATTTGTGATGGGACATCTGGTCACCCTACAAGTAGACAGATGAGCAAGTCATGCTCCACACATTTTCTGAGGAGGAGCTTATCATTGGGGTTTACATTTCCCACCCCTTCTTTGCCTATTGTGCCACTCCAGAGTTGAGAGTCCTGTCCAGCTCTTGCATTGAATTCTGCCAGGAGGAAGAGTTTGTCTGCCTTAGGTGTGGCTGTGAGGCGTTCTATAAAATTGCTCCTTATTGTCTTCCTCATCATTGAGTGTTTGGGCGTCTGTGCTGATGACCGTGGCATATTGGTTGTTGCTAGGCTTGAGCCAAAGAGTCATGAGATGCTCATTGATCCCCCCGGGGAACTCCAAAAGCTGATTGGTGATCTTATTTTTGATGGCAAAGCCAATCCGGTGAATGCGTCTCTCTTCAGGTGGCTTTCCTTTCCCAAAGATGGTGTAGTCACCTCCATCTTTCTTAATTGGCCCTCATCGGCCCAGTGGGTCTCACTAAGAGCTGCAATGTCAATGCTAAGTCTTGCCAGTTCTCTGGCAATTAAGGCAGTTCTTCTTTCTGGGCATTCACTGTGCTGATAGTCTATAAGGGTGTGGACATTCCAGGTGGTGAAATTCATTGTCTTCTCTCTTCGATGGGTGTGAAATCTGGGTAACCTACAGATGACATCTCAAGCAGCTGGAGTGGTTCCAGCAGCGCTGCCTCAGGAGGATTCTCAGGATCAGCTGGGAAGACCGACACACTAACATCAGCATTCTCTCTGCAGCCAACTCAGCAGTATAGACGCGCAGGTCATGAAACACCAACTCTGCTGGGCTGGCCACTGTATATGTACGCCTGACACTCACCTCCGAAAGCAAGTACTTTTCTCTCAGTTAAGTCAGGGAAGAAGGGCTCGCAGAGGGCAGTGGAAGTGCTTCAGAGACATACTGAAAGTACATCTTAAAAAGGGAGGCATCAACCCAACAAACTGGGAGGACTTGGCATGGAACAGAGCACAGTGGCGCCACACCAAACACCAAGCCCCAGCTCACTTTGAAGAGAACAGGCATGCTCATGAGACAGAGAAGCAACAAGGGAGGAAAGAAAGGGCACAACAGTCCAGCCAACAACTATGTCTCCTCCAAGATTACACCTATCACTTCTGTAGGAAAATCTGCAGGACACGAATTGGGCTCCTCAGCCACTTAAAAACCCACCAATGAACCCCCTTGGCAGATGACATCCTCACATAGAGGGATAGCTGAAGAAGATATGAAAAGTACTTCCAGCTATATATGTAACACCAAAAAGCCTACGTTTGGTCAAAATATACTCTTTTTAAAAAACTGTGAGCTGGTTTTCAAAAGCTCTGAGCATCCACAATCCCAGTTGAAGTCAATGGGAGCTGGGCATGCCCAGTGCTTCTCAAAATGAAGCCATTCATGTATGAAATATCATTGCTAAATCTCAACATCTTGGCTGTTGTCATCCCCTGCCCTGGCATGTCAGTAGTTATTTTAAGAGCCAAGTAAATAGGGTGACCAGATAGCAACTGTGGAAAAAACTGGACAGGGGTGGGGGAATAATAGGCACCCATATAAGAAAAAGTCCCCAAAAAAACTGGACAGCTGGTCACCCTAAAAGTAAACAGATAAATAATCTAAAAAGACCTCCAGGAGAATGCAGGAAAAAAATTAACAGAGGTGATGTCATTACCAAAAATGCAGACATATAGGTTTACCTTGGATTAAGATTCTCAGCTGGTGTAAATTAGAATTGCTCCATTGTTGTCAACTAAGCTACTCTGATTTGCAAGAATTGAGAATTTGGCCCATTTTTCCCCTTTGGAAATATAAGATGTAATATTCAGGACAGGAAACAAAAAAAGTTTCTTCAAAGATCTTCCAGTTCATCCCTTTAAAAAAAATAAAGTTTAGTAGGTAATCTTAGCCAAAGTTTTGAAACTTGAACTGGAAAGATACCAACCTCCTTAAAACTGGACTTTTAACATGTCATGGTACAAAGCAACTACACTTAGCTGGCACACTTTAAAATATTCTAACATTGCTTGTAAAATCAAATATAGCAGTTGGATTTAAAGTTCTCTCTGTTATTACATTTCCAGTCTCTTTTTAAATATCTGACAGCTAAAGCTTTTTAAAGCTCTGCTTTAAGTGAAAGAAAAGTTGGTCCCAGATGTCACTAATTGGGAACAGGTTAGAGGAGATGTTTAAACAGAGATGCCTGAAGTTACAATTCATCATGTGGGATCTGACAACAGCCTATTTCATTAGAATCTTTAATTTAGTTTTCACCATAACAAGCTTTAACCAGTACCATGCAGAACATGTTAAAGAAAGAAAATTATGCAAATCTAGGTCTTTTAAAAAGCTGGTAGTGTTTGAAATGTACTATATACAAATTTAATACCTTCTTTTCTATATATAAGATTGGCATATACTTGTACTGAAACACATTAATCAAGGTCTTTTGTTTCCTGATTTCAATTACTCTGTGGCTTAGCTTTTGGATGTTTTACTAATCTTTTAAGGAGTTAAAAATCTTTCAGTAGATCATCAGTAAAACATTTTAAGTGCAAAATAATTTTTTAAAACCAAGATTTTTAGTCATTTAGCCTATGATTTAGGCCAGCTTTCGCCGCTGCTGAAGTCAGCAGGAATTTTGCCATTAACTTCAGTGGAGGAAGGATCACAACTACAATATTACAGCTGCATTAAATGGATCAGCACAAACACTTACAGTCCTCTTGTTAGGCGTTTACCCAGCACGGTTAAAATATGGCACACTCAATTCTGATTTTAGACAACTCTTATTTCTGTTAAAACAGCAAAAATCTATATTCAGATAATAAGATTAGGGGCCAAATCCTTCCTGCTTTATTCATGCAGGCCTGTTCCAAAGTCCACTAAAGTCAATGGAAAACTCCCATTGAAGTCAGTGGGTACATCAACACTGCCAAAAAAACAAACAAACAAACAAACAAAAACCACACCACCCAAACCAACCAACCAACCAAAAAAAAAGAAAAAAAAAAAAAACCTACCTGCAACAGCAAATCTCAGATCTTGGGTCAACTTACTCAGGTTGACACTATGGGGTTAAAAATTGCATTGTTGATGTTCCTGGAGCAGTGGATCTCAGAGCCTGGGGTTCCAGCCCAAGCCAGAAGATCTACACTGCTATTTTTAGCCCTGTAGCACAAGCCCAGGCTCTGAGACTCACTGTTGTGGGATTGTTTGTTTTTGTTTTGTTTGTTTGTTGCAGTGTAGACATACCTAGTGAAGTTGGATCAAGCCCATGAACAGTTTACTATTTGACTGAGTAAAGTGATCTGGATTTGTGTCCTGATAAAAGTTTTAAGTGAATGTTTACACGGAACATGTTACTTTTCTACACTGTGATTAACATCATCAGTGAATACATAAGCTTTGACATACTTCAGATTGCAGTCGTTCAATGGCCTGGTTCTCCATTGCCTTGCATCTCATGTAGTGAGTGACACCAGAGCAAAGCAAAGCAAATAAATCATTAACAAATCAGAACAGTAGTGTTTTATATTATACACAAGGTCCAGGGCAATGGACAATCAGGTCCAGTGACTCCTTTACGCTGCAGATCAGAGTAGGAGGGCAAAGCTATGGTGTTGCTTCCAGTGAAATCTGTGGCAAATCTCTTCTGGACTCCAACAAGAGCAGGATCCAGCCCAAGCTGCATGAAACATTTTACATTTCTTGGGATGGCCTTAGCCATATTTTGTCCTCCAAAGGAAACAAAAAAGTTATCACCAATTGGAATGCACTCATGAATTACTCATCAGCACTGTGTTTGTTATAGTTGGCTGCCATTTAAATGTGTGAAAACTCCTCACTGTTATGAGGATGAACACGTCTATGGTATCATATTGAATATTTCATTTAAGAGGTACAGATTTTAGGAGTATTTTAAATAGTAAAACCTAATTTTCTTCCTCAGGGATTAAGTCCTATGGGCTAGAGTCTCCACTGGCGCGGATTTAAGTACAACTATACTGATTTACACCAGTGAAGGATCTGACCCTATATTTATAAATAGGGCAGATTGGCGTAGCCATTAAGATATTTCCAAAAATACCCCTGGGGAAGTGTTCTTTGGGCAGAGGTTCTAAACATCTGCATCATAAACCTAGTATAAAGAGAAACTGGCTGGTTAAAAACCCTAAAACTATTTCCTTAATTACATTTCTGATAACATCATAAGTTATATCAAAAGTGAAAGAATTTTCAAAATTTGGTCCACATAAAAATTAAGTGTATTTATTGGGGGTGGGGGGAAAGTTGCTATATTGACAGCCTTGGAGATTGGAGTCCACTACATATCCAACAACTTCTGTATGGTCATTTCCCATAGAAAATTCCAACTTTTTGGCAGAAAACTGAAAATTGGAAACGGATTTGGAAATGCCATCATCATGCCTCATGGGGATTTTAGTTAGTGCTATTCCAATTCTTCTCTAGGGACTGGTCTCCATGGCCAGACTACCTCTGCTATGATACACCATGGTCTCCCCTTTTGCTGAGATACCCCAGTCCATCATGGGAGTCACATAGCCATAGTGCATCAAGGAAGATATAGTTCTTGGGGAGCCTGGCCCATAGAGGAGAAGGGGGGCATAAGGCACCCAAACTACAACTCAGATGAGACACCATGGCAGCATTTCTAAATCAAAGTTTGGGAGGGGAGGTTGCCAGAAGTTTGAGATTTACTTTTCAGGTGTTTGTTTTTTTGATATAAAAAAATAAATATCTAAAGTTTCAGTGGAAAGTATATACTTCATGGAAAATTTCATTTGGATGAAAACTCAATTTTTGATCAAAGAACAATTTTGATAGACACTTTTTAACCAGCCCTAATGGGAAGTGATAATACAATCTTCCCAATCTGTCCTGCTAACATACCTAAATCTTGACCTGAAGACACCCCTTCTAGTAGGGAGAGGATAATTTTCTATGCCCATTTAATCCTTGGCTTCTTTGCTGAGTGTAAATAAGTATGTCAAAGGATGCCCATTCTGGTAGTGTTTTCTGTGATGTAGACAATAGTCCAACAGGAACTGGACTAAGATTATCAACTCAATTGTCATAGGTTATGAAATAGGCTTGAGGGAGTGGGTAGTTTTAAATTTGACGTAATTGTTGCCATTTATTTTATTTGGATGAGAGACCGTGCTAAATTTTCAAAAGTGCCTGTTTAAGTGCCATTTTGGATAGGGACTTAGAAGCCTAAGTCCCTGTGACTTTCAAGGAGATAATTTTACACTAAAAGTGGATTGGTTGGCTTCTAGTCAGTTTTATTTTCTAGGTCTCAAGCTCCAGTACAATGCAGGTGGGTTCACAAAGTTGATGGGGAATGTTTAAACCTAAGGGAGTGTGGAAAGGAAACCCAACAGCACTCTTTTTATTAGGGTTGGGTGAAATTGGCAAAAATGGCACGAGAAAGTTTTCACCAATTCATTTCATGTAACATTTCATGTCCTCACAATTTCACTTTGTGACATTTCAAGGCCTCAGAATAGTTCCGTGATTGGCGTGCAAAGTCAGCTTTTAGCTCAGAATTGCTTCTCTACAAAAATTTGTGAGGAAAAACCACTAGCATCCATCTCTCTACAAGCCATCGTTGTCAGAGAAGATGGAGAAGGAGAAAGGAGCACACGCACATCTATAATATCCTGTACTACTTATACACACAAACACCCAGGTCAGGCTGGGACAGAAGTACCCAGGAACATACGCATTCTGACTCCACCTCATTAAATGGCATGGAGGCCTGTGATTAGTCTTGCTTGCACCCAGGATTCCCTGCCCCACGAAGCCCCAAGACATCAGTACCATAAAGAGGGGACAGAAGTAGTCAGATTTTTTCTGCTATATTGAAGCAGGCAGTGGCCCAGAATAGGCCAGTCTCCGGTCACTTTACAGCTATTTACACTCAATATAACCAAGCACTGGAGGAAAAGGAGTGGCTGCTGAGTAATTGGGAGATGCGACTATTTGAAAGGAGGCCCAGGCCCATCCAGTAGCCAGTGTTCTGCAGCTGGTGATGCAGGTAGCTAGGGACTTCATGAGGACAAAAGCAGATGATCGAAGTACCTCCTCTACTCTACTACTACTAGTAGTAAACTTCTGTTCTGGATCTACCACCGTTCCTGCCACTGTGTGCTCTTCTCCTCCTCCTCCACTAGAGTCCTTAGGGATGCAGCATGTCCCCTAATGACGAGCCAGATGAAGGAGCATATAACTTTAATACTGGAATTTTGGGTATGCAAAGTGACAGAAGGAGTTTGAGGCTGAGGGCATAATGCTTATTTCTATAAGAACAGATATAATATTGTTATTATGGTGTGGCAGCAGACAAGCCGACCTGTTTTCTACAGGTTCCCACACTATTCTATCCATTACTGATCCTTGTGTTATGCACTTTATGCTTACTAGGGGAATAAAATCCAAACACTGGCATCACTATGATGAGGAGACTCTCTTACTTGCTTCTGCAATTTTCTTCTGCACAACCCAGAACGAGAAGCCCTTCACTCTGGCCTCTCCACTGAGAATACTCTGGTTTAAATGCCAATAGTGGCAGGAGATTTTGCCCCACTAGCAACAGGACTGAGCTTGTAAGTTCAGTTCTATGGGCTCCACCTGACTGCTTTCTGATCAGTTGGAGGAGTGCTTGCCAGGATCTGTCCAGTCCATGATGGAGCAGTGTACAGCAAGGGTTGTGGTGGATTATCCATCACTGGCCTTTTTTTAAACCAAACGTGTTTATTTTTCTAAAAAGACATGTTCTAATTCAAACAGGAATTAATTCAGGAGAGTTCTGTGGCCTGTGCTATGCAGGAGGTCAGACTAAGTCATCACAGTGGTTCCTTCTGGCCTTTAATTGATGAAAGAGAAGGCAAGGAAACCAAAGTGGTGCAACATCTTGAAGTAATTTAAATGCATCTTCTACATTTGTTTCTCAGTCAGGTTTTCCAAGGAGAGAAGGACACACCCTACCATGCTGGTCATAAGTGCAATTTCCAGTCACTTCCACAGACTACATTTGGTTCTTATCAAAAGCTGTGCACACAAACACAGCATTCAAATTTGCCATAAAAGGATAAAAAACACCAAGTTAATCCAAAAGTGCTGCAACAACTTTTCAAATATGCACTGCTCCAAAAACATTAATTTGTTAGTTGTCTTAAAATATGAATTTCAGATAGATTTTCCTATCCTATGCCTGCCACTTTATTAATAGCAAATTTACTTAAAAATTTTCTAAGTTGACAAAGATAAATATAATTGAAAATTTAACACTGCTTGTGCTAGCACGCTAAAAATAATGTGGCCATGGTGGCAGCTTAATCTAGCCACATGAATACAATCCCGCCTGACTCACTAGGTATGTATTCAGGCTGCTCCTGCTCCTTCCACTGCTTCCCCCCCACCCCCCATTTTTGAGCATTGTAGTTTGAACAAAGTTGACAAGTCTGTCTACATTTGCTGGGAAGCACCCACCCAACAGCAGTGTACACATACCTTGTTTGCTTATGTCAGGTGCTTTTTCTTATTAATATAATTTGTGATGTGGCACACTGTATGTGATTGTTTTTCAGTATAGTGTATGAAACGTGCCCCAGAGTAATAAGGAACAAAATGATGTGTCATAGTCCTGTCAATAGTTTTAACACCTACTTCATTGTTAGAAGCAAAAACCAGACACTGCAGACACCACAGTACATACACAGCCCAGGGTAGGATGCGCAGTATGTTCTATAGCTCACAACATTTTCCTCATTCTTTTACGCTTTTGTGTTTTCAGTATCATGATACAGGAGATCTTTATTGACAGACTTTCTAATAAGATAAGTAATATTCTCTGTAAGGCAAGAGTTTTAATAGAGTTATTGACAAACCTGTACCGTACCTACATTTTCTTATCAACTAGCAGCAGTCTTCTTTAGGTGGGACTCAGAGATTAAGGCTACTAACTATAAGTCATAGTCAGGTGTGACCTTACCCAGCAGCCTACATATGCCAGCTCAGAAACCCTGGTGATGGGCATTACGTGAAAACCTAGAGGAGGCTCCCTGCCCTGTCCCCATCCCTCAGCTTCCCTTCCCTGTCAACTGATCCCCTCCTAAGTAAACTTCCAAAAAGTAAAACTAATGTGATATTTGCTGCCATCACATTGTTCATTCTGCTTGTGTATTCTCCTCTTCCCTCACTCTGTTTATGTAGTACTGACGCATGGTTTCCTTGTACTCCCCTGTCTGTCTCCATCCGTTGTCTGTTGGCTTATACTTAGACTGTAAGCTCTTTGGGGCAGGGACTGTCTTTTTCTTCTGTGTTTGTACAGCACTTAACATAATGAGGTCCTGGTCCATGACTGGAGACCCTAGGCACTATGATAATACAAATAATAAAACAGAACTAGGATAGTGAATTTTCACTAACCTTTGTTGTACAGTATACTTAATGGCCTGATTTATTGCTCAATGTGTTACTCCAGTTTTACACTAATGACATTGTTTTCAAAGGTGCTACACTATCATGAAGCTGAACTCATGAAGTTGAGCAAACAAATGATTAATTGCTAACATGGCCTACATCTGAAACTCAGAGGGGAAAAGAAAAACCCACCAACTTTAGAATTCACCATCCTTCTTAAAGCAAGAATTAAAGAAAATGTTATGTGCTGGATCTATGGTGCATGAAATGTTAATCTAATGCATATGTTTTGGGAATGTCCATTTGATCAAAAATTCTGAGATGAAATACTTGTATATATTAATATGAGTCTGGACAACAGTACTTCTCTAGATCTTAAACGGTTTGGAGGATTTTAGAAAACCATATGAACAATTTCTGTTGAGTCTTAGTTGAACAAAAAAAAACGCTCAATTGATTCCTCCAAAAAACACATTCTAAAGGGTTACACAATAAGAACTGGTACTTGGGCCTAAGTGAATTAGCAAATGTAGAGCGTATCATTCCACCTAAGTAAACAATCATGTTTCTTGGAAATTTATGATTATATCAACTTGTTTTTGAAATCTTCATGTTTTACAGTTTTATTCTTACAGAATGAAAGCTTAAACAGAAAAATGATTTCATACCATATTGAAAGTAGGTACTATATTTGAATAGAATACTCTCTTCATATATAACAAAGAGGTTGAATCCCTGCTTTAAGTGCAAAGTCCAACTCAACCTTAACTATGGCGCCATGATCAGTGTCTCCATAATATTGCTTAAAGAGCGCCCTCATTTCCCTAGGACAGAGGTCATAAGAAGGGGTGGTACTGTAGCAGTATTCCACAATGCCTTCTGCCACTTTGCTCCTGGAGATAGTAACTTACTTCTGCATTATACGAGAAATTACTACCCAATGTATGCCACCTCAGCTCTGCTGGCCAGTGCATTCAGAATGCAGGGCCAAGGCCCCATTCTCTACCCAACTGCTACAATAAGGGAAGAAACAGGCATGCAGCACCCTTTACTCCTGGCAAGTCAGGAGCCAACGTTTGGATAGCCTGCCAGGGGTATAAACGCAGAGGAGACTTACTCTCCCTTGTATAGGTGTGCAGCCCAGGTCAGAACCTAGTCCTAAATGTTCACGTATGTTTGAGTGAATGGGAAGAGACTTTTTACAGCCATAGCTAATATCCCAAACTGAAGAATTCAGCTTTACTGTTCAGTGAGTGGATTTCTCAAAACAGAAACTTACATCTTGGGAGTAGCAAAATGCATGAGGCAGCGTGAACTGAAGATGCTAAACTCTCTTTGAGTGGGAGGAATGGGTAAGTCAATATCAATACACTTGGCTTAGTCTAAGGTTTAACAGTGGCATGCTCATTAAGTTAACACTTAACAGGGAAGAACCAGAATCATTTAGAGCTAATGGAGCCATACTGTTTTACACCAGTGGAAGATCTGCCCCGTTATTAGATCCATCTGTGAACAATTTCCCCCTGTCCTTGAGCACCCCCTTGTGGCTGCCCTAACATATGGGTTGCCATTCCACATATCCTCTCAGGCCCTTAAGGTCTCCAGAACAAGCTCTCTGGCCCCAGTTATACCCTTTCTTGGGGCCAGTTCATTACAGAAACATAACAGAAGTCCCAAACCATAGTCCACATATCATCCCCAGTGTATATAGTCCTTAAAATCGCAGGATATCTAGTCCATTGATTTAGCCCGTACCACTGTCACCGGGCGATGCTCTGGAACTACTCCATATGAAGCCAGTCAGGAATCTGTGGGATCATGCCTCCTCTCGGAGCATATTGTCACCAGGGCAAGAAGCTTACACAGTTTCAACTTTCCTGGATCTGACCTCAGAGCATTCAGCATCCTCTTCCACACCGTGCACTTCCCGCAGGGAGTCTGCCCAGGCAGGGTTCCTGGGGAAGCCAGAGGGCTCTGCACCCCAACTCCGCAGTCAGATGAGACTCTCAGCCAGCCAGTAAAACAGAAGGTTTATTATTCAACAGGAAGACAGCATAGAACAGAACTTGGTAGCATAGAAATCAGTGACTTTCAGCCAAGTCCATCTTGGGGAGTCCTGGCCAGAAGTCCTGGACTCCCCCTCTTCCAGTCCCCCCCCCCCCCCCAAGCAGACTGCCCAGCTACCAACAACCTGACCTCAGACACCCCCGTTGCTCCTCCTCCTTGTCTTGCTTCCTGGGCAGAGAGTCACCTGGTCCTCACCAGGTTGCTTGCATCCCCCTCCTGGGTCTCAGGTTACGAAGGGCACCAGTGATAGCATATGTGCAGGCAGCTTGCCCCAGAGGTCTCAGCCAAAGTCACACACCCCTATTCTCACCACCGAGGCATTGGTGCAGCACACAGGGAAAGTGAGCCACACACAGTATTCATGCAAAACAGTAAAAAGCAACAAAGATTCCTGTGGCACCTTAAAGACTAACGGATGTATTGGAGCATACGCTTTCGTGGGTGAATGCCCACTTCGTCAGATGCATGTAATGGAAATTTCCAGAGGCAAGTATAAATATGCAGGCAAGAATCAGTCTGGAGATAATGAGGTTAGTTCAATCAGGGAGGGTGAGGCCCTCTTCTAGCAGTTGAGGTGTGAACACTAAGGGAGGAGAAACTGCTTTTGTAGTTGACTAGCCATTCACAATCTTTGCTTAAGCCTGATCTGATGGTGTCAAATTTGCAAGTGAACTGAAGGTCAGCAGTTCCTCTTTGAAGTCTAGTCCTGAAGTTTTTTTGCTGTAAGATGGCTACTTTTACATCTGCTATTGTGTGGCCAGGGAGGTTGAAGTGTTCTACAGGTTTTTGTATATTGCCATTCCTAATATCTGACTTGTGTCCATTTATCCTTTTACGTAGAGACTGTCCAGTTTGGCCGATGTATATTGCAAAGGGGGCCCAGGGCAGCCTAGGGGATTAGCGGGGGGCCTGGTGTTGGCAGCAGGAGTTGGGCCAGACACACACACACACCCCCCGCACTCACCAGTGGCAGCAGGAAGCACAGCGGCGTGGCCCCAACCCACTCCGCTCCTCCAGCTCCCAGCCCTGTCGCTTGGGGGAGAGGGCTTGGAGGAAGGGGTCAGGCTTGCCCCTGCACTCACCAGCGGGAAGCGGAGCAACATGGCTGGGAGCTGGCGGAGTTGAGAGGGCTGGGCCCGGGTCGCTCTGCTTCCCGTCGCTGGTGAGTGTTGGGGCGGGCACAACCCCTTCTGCCGGCTCCAGTACCCCTGCTAATCCCTTGGGGCGGGGAGGGGGTTTGGGGAAAGGGCTCGAATGGGGGTGGAGCAAGGAGGCTGGCTGATGGATGGGGCTGGCCGCTGGAGTTAGTGCCGCATACAGCTGCCTAGGGCACCATGAAATTTGGTGCCCCAAATTACATGGTGCCCTACGCAGCTGTGTATTCAACATATGCCTAAGGACGGCCCTGACTGTGGTGAAAGTAGTGTATCAAGCCTTGGTTCAGGATCCACTCCCCCTTCATACGATTGATTCCTATGGGAAAAGCGGTTTCAACTTACAACATTTTGACTTACAATGCAATTCTGAGGAACAAATTGTGTTGTAAGTCCGAGGACCCCTGTATTAATGTAAAACTCCCTTATTGCAGATTAAGAGGACTACTTCTTGTCTTACCTTCAGTGACTATGGAGAACAATTGATCACCATCCTCTAACAGCCTCTCAGATTTTCCCCTCAGTCTTTTTCCACCCCGCTCAAGATGAAACTTGCCCAGGTTTTGTTTTTGTTTTTTATTATTATTATTAAACCTTTCCTCATAGGTCAGGTTTTCTAAGCTCTTTATCATTATCAGTTTCAATGTATTTTGCCTGAATGTAGTCTAGTTTATTACATATCCTTTTTAAAAAAAATGAGCTGATGCAATAGAAAAGGAGTAAAGAATGTGAACTTCTGATGCGTGTTGCTTATGTCTTTGGGATAATAGCCAGAGTTCAGGCGGCACAGAAGTGTGGAAACCATATGGTACACGTCACAAACACTCTGCAAATGCTGCTGAGAAAACGACTTGAGACAGCAGGGAGTGTGTTACAGTTACAGCATTCTCACCATATGCTTCATCTGTAGGGATGGGGGCTGGGGGGCAGGAGGAGACATGGTAACAAGCTGGGAATCAGAATGCTAGGGCCTCACACAGAGCCTTGTGAGATGCTGTGAATTTTCAAATTTCTGCCCTTTAATGGGCATAACAGTAGATGTTAAAATTAAACAATTATATAAAAAAAATGATTAGGAAAACATACAGCATAATGTTACAATTTTAAGACAAGCCAATTAGGGGCTAGATTGGGTACCAAGGCACAATGTCTCTATGTTGCCCCAGGAGCAGTCCAGGGAAGGAATTATGGTTCAAAGGGCCACAAATTTCATCATTGACCCTGCTCTCGTCTATACCAGCAGCAAATTATAACCGTCATGCCAGTGCTAGTCCATTCAGAGAGTGTGGGGCCAACACTATTTCCCACCAGCCAGCTCTGGGGGAAGAGTAAGTGGGTGTACATCATCCCTTACCACTGCACATCTGGACCTAAGCACTGGGCAGCCCATGCAGGGCATAAAGTGTGGAGAAGAAGGAAAGGGTGGGGGAGGATTACCACCTCTTACACCACTACATGAGCACACACTCCAAGCTACATTCTAGCCCTCTATTAGCAGTTTCAACCAGGCTTCTAGCCCAGCCCGGTTTGTATTTAAATCAATCCGTATGGAACTATAACTCAGGTGCCCATGTCCTCCTAATTGCGGGATAGTGACCTGTAATTTGGGGAGGAGGGGTCATTTTAAGGCAGTTAAGGTCTTTCCCTCAAGATGGAAGAATCTGCAGTAAGGGATGTTTAAAATCTCCCTTCTGGGTGAGGTTTTTCCACCTATCTTTCCCCAGCCCTCCCTCACTAAAATTAGGGTGACCATACTTGCTGAATATGGGACACCTGATAAAATTACTCATTCAAGCAAGTTCAATGGCAATCAGAATTATGCAGCACAAACTTCCAAATTAACCTCAAGTTGACTGAGCCCCTCTTAAAGAAATACTGAGTAGTTGGATTCTTTTTATTTACCTTCTTATCTTTAAGGCTTTAGGGTTCACACAGGGAGAGGTCACACACACACACACTTCTGTACACATCTCTCACATGGGAGGGGATGACCGACCCGACCCTCCCAGCCAGGTGCTCTCCACACCTGGCTAGGCCTCCAGAACAGACCCACCTCTCCTTATACCTGGTGCCTCGTCTTCGAGGCAACACATGGGGGGGAGGAGAGAACACAGGGTCACATGCCCCTTCTCTCCAGATTTCTATCAGGGTTCACACCAGAATATGGCCAGCAGCAGCCTTTCGGCACTGTGCAGCAGGGCTGCCCAGAGGATTCAGGGGACCTGGGGGCAAAGCAATTTTGGCCCCCTTCCATAAAAAAAGGGGGGGCAATACATAGAATACTGTATTCTCATGGGGGCCCCTGTGGGGCCCTGGGAAAAATAAACATTTAAAAATCTTCCGTATCTCAGCACAAATCCAGTTTTGAGAAAACTTCTTTTCAAGTCACCTTTACAAGGTATCACTGGTTCTTAGCATCAGCTAGTGCTAAAAGGCACTAAAACTCATTAAAAGGGTTGGACAAGTATTTTCTGTCAAAACTTTTTTTTTTGGATCAAAACTAGGGGTTTTTAAAAAGCAGAAAAAAAATCATGGACAATGTCTGCTTTCCCTCAAAATTTGAGGTGTTTTTTTAATTGAAAAGCTGAAATTAGTCTGCCAAAACCTGAACATGATTTGGGGTTTCAGAAGTGTGTGGCCAAATATTTGCTGCTTGCTGTGTTTGATTGTTTAAACAAACAATAAAAAAATTCTGCTTAAAAAAAAATCCAAAAACATTTAAACCACCTCAGCTTGTGACCAAATGCCTGAGCCCATCCAGTCAGATTTTTCCAGGTTTCTGATACTCTGCTGGCTTCCTTGACTCATCTGTCTCCATAACTTTGGGTTCATTTAGGTTAGAACATAAGAATGGCCATACTGGGTCAGACCAAAATTCCATCCAGTCCAGTATCCTGTCTGCCAACCGCGGCCAATGCCAAGTACTCCAGAAGGAGTGAACCTAACAGGTAATGATCAAGTGATCTCTCTCCCGCCATCCATCTCCACCCTCTGACAATCAGAGGTTAGGGACACCATTCCTTACCCATCCTGGCAAATAGCCATTAATGGACTTAACCTCCATGAATTTATCTGTTTCCTAGAGACTGGCTCCATGGGATCCTTCACAAACTGGGGACGGTTACTGTGGGTTTGTCTTTAGTATAGACCAGTGGTTCCCAAACTTTAACAACCTGTGAACCCCTTTCACTAGAATGTCAAGTCTCGCGAACCCCCTCCTAGAAATGAATATTTCCAGGGATTGTCTCCTTTGCCTGAGTATAAATTATAAAAGCTGTGATCTTGGAAATACAAAATTTGTTTTCATGACATGCTTATTACACACGATTTATTATTAATTGTTATTTATCATTACAGTATTTGTATTACATTATGAAAACTGCAACACTCTTCCAAAATCTCACTTTAGTAGCTTGTATCACTTTGAATAAGCCTGTTATAAGACAAAGCTCCTATGTTTCATCAAGGATTATCAGATGTGAAACAGCAGGAAGGTATTTAAAAAACCAACTCAAAGAGTTCCTCCTACACAAGCATTCAGGTCTTGAGCAGTCCAGGCAAACAATTAGGGTGGCCAGACAGCAAATGTGAAAAATCAGGATGGGGGTGGGGGAATAATAGGAGCCTATATAAGAAAAAGACCCAACAATTGGGACTGTTCCCCTAAAATCAGGACATCTGGTCACCCTACAAACAACACACATTACAATAAAGCTTAAACTTGTTCTTCATAATTTTAAAAACAATACTAGCTGCCTATTTAATTTTAAAAACAGCAAAAAATATCCACCTCCCTTTCCATTTCTTATAAGGAGTCTTGAAGTTTAAATCTCCTCAGTGTGATAGATATGTTTGCTTTGATCTGCTTAGCTCTTGGAAGTCCAGGGGCTGCTGGCACTGTACTGCCCGGGGTCCCTAGGGACAGCTCTGTTTGCCATTAGGGAATTCCCCCCCCTACCCCAAGAACCCCCTGTAACATTTCATGAACCCCCAGGGGTTCACAAACCCCAATTTGGGAACCACTGGTATAGACTATGTACATACTCCACGAACTGAGCATTTGAGCTTGTTCCAGAATCTGGGATGAGCCTATGTTGTGAAAACTGAAATGCTCAAAATAGCACATGCCCGTGCATGGACACAGGGTGCTAAAATTAAATTAACCCAGGGGTTCTCAAATTGGGGGTTGGGACCCTTCAGGGGGTCACGAGGTTATTACTGGGGGTCGCAAGCTGTCAGCCTCCACCTCAAACCCTGCTTTGCCTCCAGCATTTATAATGGTGTTAAGTATATTAAAAAGTGTTTTTAATTTAGAAGTGGGGAGAGTTGCACTCAGAGGTTTGCTATGTGGAAGGGGTCACCAGTACAAAAGTTTGAGAACCACTGAATTAACCCCTCTGGAGCCTCAGGGAATGCCGGGGGTGGTGGGGGTGGTGGAGAAGTCTCCCTTGGTAGGGTTGGGAAGGAGATAGGTGGTGTAGATATTGCTCTTCTCATGTGATCCCTCCCGCATGGCTCTCTTTGCTCTATCACTGTTAAACTAAAGTGGCTAATTGTAAATGAAGCTACCCTCCCCTGACATGAATCTCCCTATGGCACTGAAATTAAATGTAGGGAAAAGGGAAAAGATAACAGCTTGGCTCTTGGTGTTAAATAGTTGTCTGCAAGCCTCAAACTGTTGAATGAACTTTAGGGTAGGGAAGGCTGTGCCTCCCCAGACAGCCTGACCCTGCCCCCTATCCGACCCCCATCCACTTCCTGCCCCCCAACTGCCACCCCCAGAATCCTAACCCATCCTGTTCCTTGTCCCCTGACCACCACCCCCCCGAGACTCCCCCCACCAACCCCCCATGCTCCCTGTCCCCTATCCACACACCCCTGCCGAGTCCTGACAGACCCCTGAATGCTCACAGCCCGCCCCCTTAACACATGGCTCTGAGCAGGGAGGAGCTCAGGCCCCGCCGGAGGCATGTGGCTGCAGTGCTGTCCAGGGATGCTCCTGGACATGCACGCTGAGGTGCCGGGGGGATGGCGGAGGTGGGGGGAGCCTTAGCCCTTCTCGGGGGGGCCCCTGCGGGGCCCGGGGCAAATTGCCCCACTTGCCCCCCCAGACGGCCCTGCTTTGTGGGAGAGAAGGGACGGGAGCTGCTTCCAGCTGCGGCAGGTGGGGGGGGTGTGTGAAGGAGGGATGACCTGGCCCGTATCTTCCCCTCCCTCGCCCTGCTCCTCTGTGGCTGGAAGCAGCTTGTCCCTTCCCCTGTCTGTACAGTGCAGAAAGGCAGCTAACACCTCCAGACTGCTGCTGGCCATGGACATAACAGCTGCCTCCTGTCCCCTGGCTATAGTGCAGGTAGAAAGGGGTTAAGCCCTAAGGATGCATTGTGCACCAGGGCCCAGGAAACCTGACTGCCGGGGCGTCAGCAAACAAGCCAGAGAGGTGGCTCAGCAGGGAAAGGTGCCTAGGGAACAGAGCATTCCCGCACTCCCTGGGGGCAGGACCCAGGGCTGGGGTGTGCGAATAGGGTGCTAAGCCCCTGCCTGGGGGGGCTTTTGAGGAGCCTACAGGTTTGGGGTGTGAACAGGCTGGAAATTGCTTCCCCTCCCGCGCTACCTCTCCAGAGCTTAGCTGAGGGGCAGAGACGCTTCCCCGTGCCAGTGCTGTGCAGGGTTTTGGCACATGCAGGACTTGGCTCCTCCTGGCCAGCACCTCAGGCTGGAGGGTCTTGGGCTTTCTTGGGGTGCCGGCCCAGCCAGAGACAGTGGGGGAAGGAAAGATCCAGGCCGTTGGTGAGCCGAGCACTCTGACCAGGGGCTGGTTCTCCACACAGCGCTGCAAGTAGGACTCGCCCCACCGGTGAGGATATGGAGGAGCAACAGGGCTAGGCTGGAGGGAGGCGGGGGGAAAGGGAAAAGCAGGGAGAAGACAGTGAGAGGGGAAGCATGTAAAGGGTCGATGGGAGGGCAGCAGAGGTGACATGTAACAGACTGCCACCTGACACCTGCCTGCACTCACCAACCACCACAACTCACAGCCAGTACCAGCCGGAAACGGGACGGGGGCAGGGCCCTGCTGGCCAAGACCCAGCACACAGCAGGTGCTATGCTGATAAACCAGCAGGGGGAGCTGCCGGCCCCGCACGCTGCATCTTCATCCTGCCACCACCTTGCACACCCACCCCCCAGTATCAGCTATTGAACCCCCCCACTCACCTCTGGTGGGCACGCAGCAGGCGAGCAGAACCCACCAGTATCGATGTGTGGGGGGAGAGACAGAAAATACAGGACAATTTGCCTGTTTTTAAGGAAAAGTCAGGACACCTGCAGGAGGGCTTAAATACAGGACCGTCCCTTTAAAAACAGGACGTTTGGTCACCCTAACTAAAATGATTCCAGCAGCTGGAGAGGAGGAGCCTGTGTGATGGACAAGGCCGAGCACAGAGGAGAGCAGAAATGAGTCATACTGGGGTGGCAGTATTTACCTCCTGATAGACAGTACTAAGGTGGTGCAGGAGTTGGGGGAAGAGGAAGGAGAGATCAATCTCCTCCTTAACTTGTCAAGATATGTCTGAAGGGCGATTTCTTTGCAATGCATCACATAGCATGAAATATGAGGGTTTCCAAAATAGTTTCCCAAAAAGAGAAGAACTGTCCCTGAAATGGTTTTATCCCCCATCCACCCAGCGCCTGGAACAGTATTCAATTCAAACACCGTAGCCAACACCATTAGAAAAAGTCCATGCACTACTCTAGAGAAAATTTTAAAAACTGAACCCATATGTAAGCAATCATGAGTAGCTAACTAAATCATGACAAATGCTTTCTACCTTGAACTGCTGGTCACCCAAACACACTTTGGTCCTGCTACAACTTACAAAGCTGCAGAAAGGTAACAGCAGAAAATAGAATAGGTTTGATGTATTCACTGTTTCACCAAGTTTGCAGAACATTTTTACCATTGTGTGCACTGCACTTTTATTCAGTTTCTCTCCCCTTTGCTCCATGTGTCTCTTCAGAGATTACTTACACCAACCACTTCACAGCGGTTGTCTTTTGCACTCAGCCTTCCTAATGATTTCCAGTTGGACTAGTCAAACCTTATAATCCAAGCAAAAACATCTCCTTAAAGGGCAAACACTGAAAGGCCACTTCCCACTCTCCTCCACAGAAAGAGGGAGAGATTGAGACAAAAAAAAAAAAAAGAAAAGAAAAGAAAAGCGGGAGAGAGAGGTAATGACAATTGAGATTGAACACGAGACCTGTCCCTTTATCTAAAATTTAGATTCTAAATTAAAGAAAACCCTCAAAACCTCATTGTTAGGAAATTCTTTGACATTCTCCTTCATTTTGCAGATAACTTCACATGTTCCAGTGCTAGAGTCCAACTCAATAGACAGGGACTGGGCTGCTAGAGGGGCATAGCCAAACCTACCTCTAAGATTCTCAGAAATACAACACTACACATTTGGGGCTGTTTTACACCAGACAGAATGCACCATTTCACTTACTGTCCAATGAATTCTGTCAACTGTGTAGGTCAGAATGGTCTAAAGTCTTCTTTTGAGAGTCAGTTTGGGAATAAATGATTACTGGTAAGAGGTGGTGAATGGGAATGTGCCACTGGTAGATATTCATTATAATAGTGCCCATTATACAAGGTACTTACTACCACTATTGCTAAAAGTAAACACTCAAAACTGGACTCTGTCCTGAAGCCTGAGTAAACAAGCTGTGTGCAAAGAACCTACCACAGGTCAAAGAGGAATGGAATCCTCCCCCACTACCCGGCACCAGGCTCCATGGCCTCTTCTACAGTTGTGGGCAAGATTGTGGTCCGAGCACTCTTCCTATGAAGGGAATTTGGTCAGTGGATCCACATAATAGTAGATTCATTCCCTATATCTCCACCCAGCCTACAATATCCCAGCCAAACCACTATGGAGAAAGCACTTCTCCACAGTGGCTGAGGGCATGGAACCCCCGCCTCTATGACCTTTCCACAACCTGCCTTGCCCACACACACTGAAACTGAGGCAGTTCTGCTGTGTGGGGCCTTCTAGAAAGATATTGGTTATGTTGCTCCTGCGAGTAGCAAAAAAGGACATTGTTGTGAGGCTATGGAAAAACCTAACTTCACATACTCACAATGTGCCTTAAGATTGATCCGTTATAGAAATGGAATTGTTAACTATGCTCAAACAAAATTAGACAAGTTCCTTAATCTTTGGAACCCTATTATCTCTCTGTTATCTGAAGAAATGTCTAATAGGTTAAGACAAAGCAAAATGTTACTCTATCCAGGTTCTTCCTTCTCTGGTAGAAATTACTTCATCATTGTATGGGTTTTCACTTTACAGTATTCATTTTGCCTGATTTTCTCTCTTTCATTCATTTTGCTCTAGCTCTTTCCTTTCACACCTTTTCTCTTATTTTCTCCTGTGCCCTTCCCTCCTCTGACCTCTGTGTAGCTCAAAAGCTTGTCTCTTTCACCAACAGAAGTTGGTCCAATAAAAGATTACCTCACCACCACCCCACTCTCCAATATCCTGGGACCAACTTGGCTACAGCAACTCTAAACAAGCTCGAAACAAAAAGGTCATTTAATTGTGTCGCAGTTCCCAAGGTAACTGCATCTCTGACCCCCTTTGTGGCCTCCTCGAGAGCACCCCCACTCAGATCTCAGGCCTCAATCAATTACCTTACTTGGTGCAGGAACTCATGATCCTCTCCCACTAGACTGAGAAAATTAGGCTGCCATTCCTCCTGCCCTTGGTCATGTTAGCAAGTTTGAAATTTCTTCAGCACTTGTGGTCTTGTTATCTCCCAGGACCTATGACAGGGTTTATCAGTAACCAGCCAGCTTCTACATAATTGCTTTGCAAAACAAAAGCACTACAGATAGAATGACTTGAAAATAAACAACAAATATATGCCTGTTTTACAAGGTGTCAGTCATCTTCCACAGAGACCCTGGTAGGTGTCAAAGTCCTTCAAACCAAGGGTTTGTCCCATCTGGTTACAATTACAGTTCTTGTATCCAGTGAGTGGGACCCCACCTCCATAATCACATGGGCCACTTTATATACCCTCAGTTCCTTGTCTGCAGGGCCCCCCCGAACCTTGTCAAGACCAGAATGCAATTCCCCTCAAGGTGGTACTTCCTTCTGCAAATTTGTTAATCTGTCTAGAGAGCTGCAGTAATTGCCTCCTTGTAATATTAGTTCCTGGTAGTTCATCCTTGCTTAGTGACTTCCCTTAGTCACTGCATTTCTGGTCTTATTTCAAGAACGGAATTAACCCCTCTCACAACTGGTGAGTAACAATACAAAGTTAAAGGGGAAACCGAGTCACACATTCTTTCATAAAAATAAATCAGACATTTCCCAGTTCTCCACAAATTGTTTCCTCATTTAGCCTGAATAGAAAGTGGCTTTTATGCTCACCAGCTTCAACAAGGTGTCTCCCATCCCCATCATAACAATAACTTTCACAACGGCATTAAAACCAGTTACCTAGAGCTTCATCTGCTGAGATACCTTATGTTTGACATTCTCTAGCAGAGGAGGCAGCCAAAATGCGTAGGTCATGCAGTTAACGTTTGGAGCATCTTATTCTGTGGATTTCAATTGTGAATTAGCAAATGTGGAGATAAAGGCTCACCCCACTCCCAATGTGTGTTAGATTAGATCTCTTGCCCATTCCAAGGGGGCCCTGGCTATGTTTCTTTCTCTGTGCATTGTCTTCACAATTGCAATCATACTTGCACCTAGTTTAGTCATTTACTCCTACATTGCACAAGCATAAAATACTTCCAAATCACAATGGTAGCATTTTACATTCACTTCACACAAGTATAAATGACTACACAGCGAACAAGAAAGTGGAGAACAAGGGGTATTGGAGTGGGGAGGTGCTAACCTCTAGAATTCATTTCCCCCATTGGTCTGATATAGCCTGAATGTGCTGTGCTTAAGGACCTCATCTCCTCACTCAGGCTCTTGCTTGAGGAAGATAAAGGAGTAGGATGGGGAAAGGGTGTGACTGTAGGTGAGTAGTATGTAGATGTTTGACATACGTCAGCTAGTTTCTTAGAACATTTTTGCTTGTATATCGTACAACCTCTTAGAGGTCTGGCAATAGAAACTTTTTATATATTAAAAATACATAGTATGTCATGAATAGGTGAAATGGACTGAGGCATTTCATTCATTGTTAAAATGTGTTTTTTTAAAAAAATAAACTTCAAACATTATGTTTGACTTTTCCTCATTGGAAAGTTACAATGTTATTAATTCACCCATGTTGAATCTCTTCATAAAGATAACTTTTGTATAGTACTGTTCAAAGGGCTTGAGGTTTACACACTGTACAAAAGGAGTAATCATCTTAAGACAGGAAATCCTTGTAGGAATATACAACATGAAAGGAAATCTTAGTTATGTCCCGTGAAGCCCCATGTAAGCTATTGCACTATACAAATATTTTATAATCAAATTGTATTAACATGTTTATGTAAAAAAAGCTGTAACAGGGTGTCCATTTGTGTAAGCAGCAGAAGGTCATGTAAGGCATCCTGATAACGTGTTGCTCATTAATGAAGAAAAGCCTCGGAATTTCATCTAAGGAATTTCCTCCATCCTTTGGTATCTGCTCTTTCCTTAGCTGTAGAATGAATGTGAGGGATCACTAAAATCATGTGTGTGCGTGCACACACACACACACACACACACACACACACACACCCTGACTACTCCCTAAGAAATATAGGGCTTGATCCAATTCCAATGGAATCAATGAAGATACTCTCATTGAATCCAATAGGAGTTGGATTGGGCATTTAATCATTTAAATCCAAGACTATAAATATTATCTGTGTTCAGATCACAACTATTTAAGAATTCCAGAAAAAAACAGAACGAGGTTTAATTTGATAATTAAATAGATATCAATGCTGTATAAAATATGCAATTAGTATTAATATACATTTCTTTCTCAGCAGGTTATTGGAGAGTATAGCTTTAATTTAGAAACACAGTCATGCTTAGAGCTTGATTTTCCATGGAACATAGGAGTAAATACAACAACAAAAACTGCCAATGGTATTTAATTTGCACACAACATATTCAATGCCTTGGACTTCAGTGTTCAAATTTCTCTCCCCTACACACAATATTAATTCAACTTACAGCTTGACATTCCCCTCAAGCGAGACAATCAGAATTTGATTTGATTCAGTGCCCTAAAACCTGACATCCTAACATATTAATACTATTATCATGGCTCCATTTTTATGATAAATAACAGCTTTAGACACAACACTAGCATTTTGTTTGCATCAACTCCCTTTCTCCTGAATCTGAGCAGCATTATGAGACCATACATTCTCTGTTTAATGTGACTTGCCAAGAATGTGAACACCATTTGGGCTACAAGCTTAGTTACATCAGCGCTGAGGCATGAAATGATTTTCCCATTTACTTTAAAAATTTGGAAGTTTATATAGGGGTTTTTAGATTAATTTTAATGACTGTTTATAGTTAGTAGGTTTGAGTTTCAATAACTTATATTTCATAATGGATAAATTGGGAAGTCTTCAGCCCCTGGAGATATCAAACTAATTCATGTGGAAGATAGTTGCTGACCATACAACAATTCTCCTGTTTGTCCTGGAGAAAGACACTAAAAATGCAATTGGGTCACTAGTGTTGCTGGCCATTAGAAATGATAGAAACATAGGATCTGCACAGTGGATCAGACTAATAGTCCTTCCACTCTAGTATCTTGTCTCTGACAGTGACCTGTGCCAGATGTTTCAGAGGAAGGTACAAGAAACTGCATAGCAGACATTTATGGAATAACTTGCCCATAGTGGAAATTTATTTCATTCCTCAGTCTGTTAGGTCCTGATCCAGCAATGCACTTAAGCACATGCTAAACTTCATGCTGGAGTAGTTCCATTGTCTTGATATGACCTACACATTCTGACTTGCTTAAGTAGTTTACTGGATTGGGGACTTAGTGATTGGCTTGTGCCCTTAAAACATGGCTGGTTATATACTTTCTAGTTTTTTAATCCTATCAAATATATCCATGTAGAGGAGCAGACTCACCCCTGCAGTGCCTCCTGCTGGTGACTTCTGGGAATTAGCTCTTCCAGCATCCTGGAGCACCCCCTGCAGGCCAGTGATCCGCCTGTCCTCCTGGACCCTGATGCCCTTGTATCTGGGGTGCTGCCCCCTGGCAGTACCCCTCAGTACTAGGGTCTCCCCTCCCTGGGGAACCCCCACCCACTATCCCTACCTCAGCTCAGAATAAGGCCACTGCCAGTCTCCAACTAACCCCTGTTCCCTGGGGCAGACTGCAGTATAGGCCACTCATCACAGGCAAGGTTGTGTTTGGACCTGCTGCCTTGGCCTAGCCCTGAGCTGCCCTCTGCAACCCCCAGTACCTCTTGGCCTCCTACTAGGCCGCAGTCTGGGGCTCCCCAGCCTTTCCCCAGCCCTGCTCCACTACAGGTACCCTATGTCTAGCTCCCTGCAGCCAAGCCCTTCTCCCTCTGAAAGCAGAAAGAGACCCCCTGTGCTCCTGGCTCCCAGCCTTTTTATACAGGCCAGCTGTGGCCTGATTGGGGTGTGGCCCAGCTGCAGCTGCTTCCCCAATCAGCCCAGCTTTTAGAGTTGCAGCCCTCTGCAGGGCTGCTTTCAAGCCCTGCCAGGTAGGAGCGGGTGTCCACCCCGCTACAATCCCTCTATAGTCTTATCAATCATATAAACAGACAACAGGGTAAAAACAAGCTTATGCTCCGGCTCTCCATGCTACCTTGTGGTAATAAGTTCCACAGCTAATTAAATATTGTGTAAAAAAAGTTTTGTTTTAAAATGTTCCTTAATCATAGCATTAAATCTTGACTCCAACAGATCTCATTAGCCAGCCCATTACATGAAACCACAAGAGATTTTTACTCCAGTCAGATCTTTACCCAGAAAGTTGTTTATTACAGTTGCTAAAATACTTTGTTGTGACAATTACTTCTAGTGGAGGTAAAATCAGCAATCCAAACATCAAATCCTCCAGAGCAGCTGAAATCTAAACAAACATATTGAATCATATGAATTAACAGTACTCTTACTGCAATTGAATAAATGGCCAGAGAGGTCTGCTGCACTTTTATATGTTCACTTGAAATTCAGGAACAGACAGTGACCAGTACACAAACAACATAATATCAAATGTGATTAATAACCAGCTGCAGCAAATGGTAAAATAATAAAAAGCAGAAGAACTGGAAATAAGTTATTTGTTATTAGAGAGACAAGGTGGGTGTGGTAATAGTTTTTATTGGACCGACTGCTGTTGGTGAAAGAGGCAAGCTTTTGAGCTACACAGAGCTCTTCTTCAGGTCATGTTAATTACCCCTGGTAAATTGTCACCAGTCTCTAATTTAATTCTAATAAATAAAATAAATGTTTTCACCAAAGTCCATCTTTTGTATGATATAGGGAAAAGAAACTGTCTCACTGTGCTTAAAGGATAGAAAAAAAAGTCACATACTATCTTTTTCTAACGCCCTGCTGTATTGAGCTTTAGATTAGCAACTACAGGGTATATCTCCACTGCTTGTTTTATTTGACAGAAATAGAAAATATTGCTTTTGCATAAGTCTTGTTCCCAGGAGGCTTAAATCTGTACTATTTGTTTATGAACATTTTGAATTCCTTCTTTATTTCCAATTGAGGCTTTTCCTCATTCACTCAGATTTATTTCCTCATAACCTGCTTTATATCATAGCACTGAAGCATAGGCCTAGAGAAATCAAATTAAAAACCAACTTTCTCTTCCAGATTTAATGTAACACATTGCTTCTTTTTATCCCCTACGAGGATGCAGAGCCCATTCTTCCTCATGATGTATAAAAATTGCATTTTTAAACCAAGAACTGATTTTATCAACAACTTTAGGTGGGGGGGAAGCAAAACTGTGCATAATGCAAAAAGCTGCTCTGTTCATATGCGTGAAAGGGCCTGATGAGAGTGAGATGAATTATTTGTAATGCATAATTTATTCAAGGCTAAAAGTAATTTGAAATATATGCCCATGCAGGGGTGCATAAACCTCCCCTTACATCCCTATCTAGATTAGCTGGGCTGGACATCATGGGTAGTGTCCCTGCCTTCAATAGCGGCCTTGGGGAAGACGAGCGCCCCGGCATGAGTCTTGACTTGTTCACGGTCTCCCATGTTTGCAGGGGGGAGCTATTCTTGACTAGCCTGGGCAAGGGGGATCGGTGCAGGGTGGGGTCCAGCCAGCAGAGCACTGCGCACCAAGGCTGATGTGCTGGGTGCCAAGTTGGAACGTGGCTCCGCTGCAGGGCACAGGGCAGCCTCCATCAGCAGGGCTTTCAAGCGTATATCCTGGTCCTTGGGAGTGTGCAGTCTGAATCTCTTACAAATCCAGTACCTCTCTTTAGCGTGTGCCTCTTCCAGACACTTAAGACAGCTCGTGTGTGGGTCACTAACCAGCATGGGTTTGTGGCAGGCAGCACACAGCTTAAACCCCGGGGACTGGGACATGCCCCATCCCTGGGATTAAGTTCCCGATGAGACCTCAACTAACACCAGACTAACTAATTGACTATAACTATTTACTGGTAGAACTGTGAGAGTCCAGAACAGAGAACCAAAGGGAGATTGCAAGAGCAAGGAGTGTTCAGCAGCCATCACGGGTGATAAGAAGGAACTCAGAGGGCGCAGGGCCAGCAGCGCCCCATATACCAGCTCATGAGCATGGGACTCCAGAGGGCACCAGAGCCAGCCTTATGGATATCACTAAGGGAAAAATTTCTGGCAGCCATGCACATGGGCACGCATATACCTAACACGGAATCAACATGAGCAAGCACTCGAAGAAACTCCATTCTATAAAAACATGAATTGTCACATTTTTGCTGACATGTTGCAGTTTGTTGGTTATTTGGATCTGTATATTTTAATCTGACAAAAATATACTAGTCATTTGTACAAAATAAAAAATTTAGAAAGGGATAAAGATTTCATACTATTGCTATTATAAACACCTATTTTATCTATCAATTATTATTATTTTATAGGACCTAGAGTATGCTATGGCTTTCACAGGAAACAAAGAAAGGCATTGTGTCCCCAATCCTGCAATGGTATTTGTGCCGAAGGATACTGACATTCATAAATATTATCATTCCCCTATTGATAATTCTAATTTTATGTCCTAGGTCATAGAACTTCTAGTTCTCAGATCTGGAAAGAATAGGAGTTTAGATCCTATCCTCTTTGTTTTGTTTTGAAATTTATTTGCCTACAACGTTTTGTCTCAACCACCTGATTTGGACAATTTTCTCTTCTCTTCCTTTACTTTATATAAAGTATACACACTGAAGCCCATATATAAAATATAGGGAGCAAACAAAACAATAGACTGCATGAAATTCTGGCTCCTCTGAAGGCAATGGCAAAACTCCCATGAACATCAATGGTGTCAGGAAGAGTTCACCCATTATATCCCCTAGTAGCTGAAATCTCGTGCTGTTGCATGGATTTGGTGGTTAGGCCACGTAATACACCACCTGTGCAGATTCCCTCATACAAAAAGTGAAACTATTGCATGCAAATTCACTACAGAGTGAAGGTGGGGATTGGTTGTGTTACCTCTGATATCACAATGGTCTTGGACTCTTGGAATGGCATGGATACATACCTTACTTGTTGTACACTGCATGGGTATAATTCTTAAAGTCAAAATGGCTGAGAACTTAAAACTTGAACAGTAACAGACCACAAAACCCAGTGATGGTTGAACCTGCTGATATTCTAAACAAAAGCGCTCAAGAATGCTTGTAGCTGTTCCATTGCATCACACCAACTCAGACATTATAGGCTTCAGAGTGACAAATCCGGAATCTTATTACTTAGATTATACACATACACACAGAGCTGGACCTCAACTATTGTTATTATTTGTATTATCATAGCACCTTGGAGCCTCAGTCACAGATGAGGACCCATTTGTGCTAGGTGCTGTACAAACAGAACAAAAAAGACAATCCATGCCCCAAAAAGCTTACAACCTAAGACAAGAGACAGCAGAGGTGTACAGACAGCCCAACAGGGAGTGCAAGGAAATAATGAATCAGTATTGGTCAGCAGGATAGGCAGTGGTCTCACCACACCAGCAGCATAACTATTGGCACAGTTTTTGTAGGAGTCATGGCAAAGAAGAGTTTTAAATCTGGTTATCTAAGGACTGGTATGTTCCTAACTAAGATTTGATGATTGAGAAGATCTGTGGAACTCTGCTTAAAGGGGTTTCATAGCAGAAAGGAGCACTTCTCTAACTATATAGCTCCACTAGAGTCTTCCAAGAGCTATTTCTATATCTGAGGCTCACAAGATTTCAGACCTCAAACCTGTCACTGCTTCAGGACTGAACACGAATCATCCGGCAGCAGTGTAGATTTGGGAGGTGAGGGTGGGTGTAGTTCCTTTCACATATGGGAGAAAGAATAGAACACTGCTCTGGGATTTTAAAAGAAAATGGTGTCTGTCTGAAGATGACCAGAAGCTTGAAATGGTAGAACTAGTTCCACTGGAGATTACCTGCTTTTTGTCCATTGAGCAAAGTAATCAAAAGTAAACGGCAATTTTCATATGGGTGTGCAGTTTTTCAAATGCATAGCATCACCGTCACACACAGTAACTTGTGATGTCAAATTGTCCACAAAATTTGAGGATATTTTCATCCTTCTTTCTTGTTAGGATGCTCATAATCCTGATGCTACAGCAGAGTTGTTGGTTTTTCAGGCATTCTAACCATCTTTCAGCTGCTGCCTAACTTTAAAGTTCTTGAATACCTCATTATTTTAGTTCAAACTATGCCATTTAATCAAGTGATATGAAGTAACCTCTAAATCACTTTATTAAATTTTCTGACTATTTTCCATCAAAGCACATTCTTTATTAGATTATATCTTTAAGGCTGGAATATTAATGGATCACACATAACTAGTAATAATGTCTTCCTTTTCTAACACAGATTTCAGGCACTGCCATGGTTCTTAATACCTCGCCAGGCAAAACCAGAGCACATATTAGAATGAGTGCTGTTTTGTTTCAAGTATTAGCAAAGCAGAAGTATCTGGGACCTTGCTAATCTTTTCATCCTTTTGTATCATTGCAAAAATGGCATAATCACACTAGATCATATATTATTACAACAGAATTATTGAAAAGCAAACCTTATCCATCATTTGGAAGGATAAAAGGCAGATAAAATTTTATGTTAAGTAAATTGTGTAATTTTTACTATGACATCTACTGACTTTTGTTTATTTTTTGTGGTTTCTTCTGCAGACAGGATTTTTGTGGTTTTGTCTATGAAGAATTAGGATTGCTAATAGGAAGCCACAGGAATTAGATTTCAGAGTAAGAGTTCATTATAATTTCTACCAAGCAGCATCTTGTTTTGTGATCTAGAGCAGATATGGCAAAGACAATTATAACTGTGGCCCCCCTGGTTCCACTTGTGAGTAAAGTAACACATGTGCATAAACGACTGTAGGATCAGGGCCAATACTTTTTAGTATGTGTCACAGGGTGCTCTACTTACCACGGGACAGCACCTCCCCTGGTGGTTCTGGGGATTAGCTCTGCAAGGCAGGAACCCCTTCCTGCAATTGCACTCCATCTTTCTGTAGCCCCCTTCTTGATCCAGGAGCTGCTGTGACCTCTTCGTGACACAGCCCTCTTTCCAGGTCACTCAGCAGTATCCCCTTCCAGGGTAGTCTTTCAAAGTCTCTTGCCACAAAAAGCATCAGGCAGTCCTCACGCCCACTGCCAGGACGAGGTCCCTCTAACGGTGACTCAGGCAGTCTTCCTGTTCAGTGCCTGTAACACCACCACTCTGCAGCGTTTGGTAGGGGAACCCATGCCCACCTGTACTCCGTGTTCCAGTTCAGGCCCTGTTATGAACAGTTAAGGTCTGCATCGACACCACCTTACTGCTCTCACACCAGACTCCTTCTGACCTTGTTCCTTTCTCCCATATCTCAGGGAGTGGGGACTGCAGGCTTCCTCCCTGCCTCCTTCCCATAGTAGTTCCAGACTCCTAGCTTTATAGAAGTTCTGCCTGTTCCCTCACAGGTGAGTTTCCTTTTAATTAGCTTCCTCCAGTCTAGATCTCCCCTCTTTACAGCATAACTGGCTGATTGGGACCAGTTGGCCTAATTGCACTTTTGCAGTGTAGGGAGTATGCCAGTTAATTTTCAGGACTGAAGTATTTCTTCCTATGTATAAACCTTTGTGGCTGTATTCAGATTGATTGGCTATAGGTGGTTATGGCTGAGCACAACTTATCACGGCTGCTCTTTGAGAAAAGGAAAAAGAAAATGAGAAAAAGTTGTAGTAACCCTCTTTTTTGTGTGCAGGGTGAGAAATTCTATTATTTTGTCCAATCAACTGTCTAGTTCAATCAATGATCTATATACAATTCTGGAGTTAACTGCATAAACTGCAGACAACTATTGTGTTTTGGGTAACCAACAGGATACATCTGTGAAGTGCTTGGAAACAGACTCCGCACACTTTTCCTTTTTTTAAATTAGGGCAAAAAGATAATAGTCACTAAAGCTAGACTTTTTTCGATTAGAAAAATAAGACTATTAAGCTACGTCAAAAAGCATGAAAGAAAATTAGTAAGGATCAAAGACATCTGCCAATGCAGTGCCCAGTTCCATCTGATATGTCTAGTGATAACTTTAGAAGAGGTGATTGCATCTGTAGGTAAATTTTTGAATTAATAAAAATTCTCTGTGTAAATGCTTTAAAAATTATTAAAGGACTGACATGTCACACATACCCAGAAGAGTTGGTGCCAGCTACAAAAAACTTGAGAACAAACTGTAAGTGATAATAATGCAGCTACCAAACTTATCTTAATGCATAAACAATAATAGCAACTTAAAATTAAACTTAAATGCTGAATAAAATTAAACCTACATTAAGGCCTGCGCATCCAATAGGCAACCTCCTGTTGTAAGTGACCACATAAAGCATTCCTAGGGCTTCCATTATATTTTTCAGTCTTTTATTGAAAAACAACTCTACTAGGTAGTCAATTTTTGCTATACTTTGTGTTGTCACAGAAGACCTATTTCACTCTATTAATATTGGTATTGTGCCACTCTTACCGGAAGATATGAATCCAATTATACTATACCAACGATGTTGCTTTTACTTTAAAACCTTAATTGTTAATTTATCTAAAATCAGTAACTGAGGTTGTGGTCCGCCCTAAAGGAATTGCCAGGGAAGCAAGTTAGTCTTGCTGACCCTTGAAAGAACACGGATACAGCCTTCCAATCAAGAATAGACAAACAAGCAATAAATCTTCAAAAACAAAAATAGTATTTTATTTAGAAGTGAGTGGTTGCAATAAAAGAATAGAAATAGATAGCAGAATGGGTACAGTTAAGAAGGGAATGAAGTGGTGCAACAAATGAAAAACACACTAATACAATAACAATCTTTGCTAATTCTATAGCATATACCAATATAACAATACCTCAATTAAGCATTCAATACTAAATATTTAATACTAAACATCCAGTAAGCGCTGGCCGGGCGGTTACTAGCTGGGTAAGGGAATAGCTCATTCAGACCACAGACACCCACCTTTATTTACAAACAAAACCCATACACTCCTGGATAGTAAATACAAGATTAGACTTACAAAGCCTATCTTTGGTCCTTCTGATCTGTCAAAATTAGAGAGTGTTGTCCGCTGTTGCTGATGGAGAGCTGCTGGCTGCTGTAGTAGTTACTGCTGGTCACTCCTGAGGTAAAGCAGTCCTTAGGTAGGAGAGACAGAAGCCCATTTAGATACTGTGGTGGCCCCCTTCTGGCTGGGTAGCAGAAGCAGCTGTTGCTCGGGGCAATCCTAAAATCCTTCGGTTGCTGCTGCTCAAGCAGCTCCTTTTCAGGCAGCTTCTTCTTTGCAGGGTTCTGCTAATGCTGCCACCGCTACTTCTTAAGCATCTTCTCCTTCTCAGATGTCTTGCAGCTTCTTCTGTCTTCCAGGTCGCCGATCCCACTACAGGGTTTAGCCTGTCGTTCTTATACAGGGGTGAAAGTAATATAAAAGACTTACAGGCACGGGGGCCTGTCTCTGGGCCCTGGAAAGGGGCGGGGCCTTGGGCGGAAGGGGCGGGGCTCGGGGTCAGCCTCCTCCAGCCAGCCTTTCCACGCTTCCTGGTGGCAAATTAAAGGGCCTGGGGCTCCGGCCACTGCCGCGGTAGTGGCAGCTGGGAGCCTTGGACCCTTTTAAATTACTGGTCCCCGGGGCAGCTGCCCTTTTTGCCCTGTTGGCGGCCCGGGGTGGAGGCAAAAGGGGCAGCGACATTGCCGCGGCGGTGCTTTAACATCAGCTGCGAACGGGCCGGCACTGGTGGCCACTTCTTATCAGTACACCGTACCAGCCTGTACTGGCCCACTTTCACTTCTGCCCTTATAAACTGTTTGGTCACCCAGGCTCAGCCAATCATCTTTCAGAGATTAGCATATGCTAATTTGGCCCCACCCAGTCACATGTACCTATATGTGACAGGAAGTTACATATATTCCTATGGGCTACAATGTAGCTCTATGGGATTTTGCTGAGTCATTCTCCACAGGAAGTGGCACAATACCCAGAAATGATGCAATACTGTCTCCAGATTGCATCATTCCTATATATTCCTATGGGTTCCTATGTATTCCTATGGGGTTTTTCAGCTGACCTGTGTGTGACCCCTAGAGCTATCAATCAGAATTCCCTATTGGAAGTGGAATTTTACCACTGCGTCACAGGAAGTGTAATTATTACATCATAGGTAATGGACCCCTTTGTTCCTTAAAATGGAATCTTCCCCTGGAAATGGAACTTTCCATTATATTACCAGTAGTGGAGTCTTTCATTACATCACCCTATAGCCTTATTCTTAAAACTAATTACTAGTCTAAGCATCCTAACGGGTCCTAACACTACCACCCAATAACACTTGTTATACCCAATTACACAAATTATAATTTTTCTGATTTTTAAACCTCTCTCCCAAGGTTTTTCTGCAAACCTTCATTTAAGGTAGATTTGAACAACTGAGGCAAAATCTTTCGCTACACCACAAAGGACATAGAAAATAACAGAAATTAGTTAAATACCATTATGTTGTATGTTGTATATTAGTTAATTGTTGCCCAGGGAGTAAATGTTGATGCATACATGGCGAGCTAGAGAAGTGAAGAATGAGCATGGAATGAGAAACAAGATGGCTACTGTTGTTTCTATCACGTTTTCAACCATTTACCAGAATCTCAGTGAACACTATTATCTTCGCATTAGATACACCGATTAACTATCTTCATGGTTAAAACATTTTAATAAAAGCTGTGGAAAAATGTAATTTGGATCTAACATATCAAAACTAAGAAAATGGATAGATAGTTAGGTTGTCCATTCCTGAACTGATTTTTTTCTGATTATACAGAAATCTATATGCATCTCTACCTATAAATAATTTCTTTGTCTTGTTGAATATCATCAACCATATTTCTGGATATTCAGCATGGCTGTAGAGTGTATCATTAAAAGTTTTGAGGTTAAATATGGTCTATGAATTTAAATACATATTATATACTAATTAGATCAATCTTTTACTTTACATGACAAATAACATTTAGGGGCTAAAACATCCATAACTGTATTGTATTAGTGGTTTGCTTTATCTTTTCTGATTTTAAAATAAGTAGTAGAGAACTGGGGCCAAATTGAAGAAGTATTCTAAAAGGATAAATATAAAAAGAGTGTCACTGCTGAGAACATGTGACAAGATCGTCACAGGAAAAATGATACATAAAATAGAAATAACTATACATAAAGAGTAGCATTTTTTTCCTCCACCCTACAATTAATTTCCACCATATGAACTCACTTATTTCCCTTGTTGTTTATAATAGCAGACATCAGATATCCCTTCAATATTAATAACAACAGATGAGTCTCTAGTGCTTGCTGATGCTTAACAAAGCCAAATAATTATAGCAGTGGTCCCCAAACTGTGGGGCGCAGTCCCCGAGGGGGCACAGAGGAGCATTTGGGGGTGTGGTGGGGCATAGGCCAGCCCCCCTGTGTGGAGGAGCAGAAATGCCACCCAGCCCAAAGCCCAACTCCATCCCTAGTCACAGCTCTGCTCCACCTTCTGCTCTGTCCTCAGCCCAGCTGCGTTCCCAGTCCCAGATCCACTCTGCCCCCAGCCCAGCTCTGCCCCGCCCTCATTCCCTCTCTCCCCCAGGTCAGCTCCGCCTCTAGCCCCAGCTCCTCCCCCTTCCCCAGTTCATCCCCCAACTCTTCAGTCCAAGCTCCTCTGCTGAGCCAACTGTGCAGTAATGGAGGGGAGGCGCAGACAGATTCCATTACGGTACTGGCAGCCGACAAGTAGCGTCATCCAGAGGCGGCATTTCGGCGGCGACATCTCGGCGGCGACATCTCTGGATGACTCTGCTTGTTGGCGGCATTTTGGCGGCGACGCCTATTGACGTTGCTACTTGTCAGTGGCATTTCGGCGGATGCTCGTTATCTGGTGCCCGCCAGACGAAAAAGGTTGGGGACCACTGATTTAGATGCTCAGAGGTCCATGGAATGGAAATACAGAGATGAGGCACATAAGTACTTAGATAGATCAACAGATCTCACCTCTGTATATATTTCCATATATGTAGTTAGCCAACTCATATTCACATGAAAGGGAACGTAATTTATACCTCGCCAACTTGCAAAAGGTATTATAGAGGGCAAGCTGGTAATTGAAAAGGCTGGTCTACATACAATTTTTGTACCACTTTAACTATATTGGCTTGAAACTGGCATAGTTAAAACAGTACAACCGCCTAATGTGGATACCAATACAGCTTAATCTTGTACATTAAAGGAAATAAACTATGCTAGGCATCTTTACACTGGTATTACTACATTCATAGTAAAGGTTGTACCGATTTAACTATTTTGGTTAAAAAACAAAAAACAAACAAAAAAACCCAAACAACTAGCCAGTACAAAAACTGTATGTAGAGATTAAAGGTCTAAGGTCTGATCCAAAACCCATTGAATTTAGTGAGAATTTTTGTATTGACTCATTAACAACTGCATTGTTTTTTTGCTTTTTTGTTAGAGTGAAGGTATTGCTCCCATTTCCACATTACCTCCATAATAAGCACTAACACCATTAATTTGCATGTATATTCTATTGGGCACATTTATGCTCTTCTTCATCATCTTTACTCGCCTATCTGTATTCATCTATGGATCTAATCTCCTCTTTGGCTACAAGAATCTTGGCTGAAGGGACATTAAAGACACTAATGTGAGTGAAATTATACTAAAGTACAACTTTTTGAAGGTGATTTGTAGTGTTTATTATGAACATTAACAATGTTTGCAAGGTGGAAAATAATAGAGAGCTCCGCTCCCTGTGGGCCCGTCATCTCAATGGCTGAGCAGTGCTGGCTGCTGGGACCTGGGTCCCTTCCTGTCTCACTCCCCCCTCCCCCCCCCCATACAGAGGAAGCAAATGGAACTGTGCTGAAGGACTGGAGTCAAGACGGCAGCAGAAGGCTGCACCCTGTGAGTATTGACACCCCCCCCACCAGACACGGCCCTCTGCTGACTCCGCCAGCCCTTCAGTGCGGCCCAGTCCACTTCCCGTGAGAAAAATTCCTAGGTCCTGAAAAAGCCCAAATTTGGGTTAAAAAAATTGGTAAAACCCAAATACTGGCTTTTTTCAATAAGCCAGGATTCTTTTGCGGGGGGGAAATTGGTAAATAACCATAATGAAGAGCATTAAGTTTGAGAAATAATCAAAGCCCTCAGTTTCACAGAAATCTGAGCTGAATTACTGATGACGGGTTCAGCTCGATAATGATCCAAAGCAGTGCGAACCGACACATGTTCATCATCTGAGTCAGATGCCACTAGCAGAAGGTTGTTTTTCTTTTTTGGTGGTTTGGGTTGTGTAGTTTCTGCGTTGGAGTGTTGCTCTTTTAAGATTTCTGAAAGCATGCTCCATATCTCGTCCGTCTCAGATTTTGGAAGGCTTTCAGATTCTTAAACCTTGGGTCAAGTGCTGTAGTTATCTTTAGAAATCTCACATTGGTACCTTCTTTGTTTTGTCAAATCTGCAGTGAAAGTGTTCTTAAAATGAAGAACATGTGCTGGGTCATCATCCGAGACTGCTATAATATGAAATATATGGCAGAATGCAGATAAAACAGAGCAGGAGACATACAGTTCTCCTCCAAGGAGTTTGTTCACAAATTTAATTAACACATTATTTTTTAACAAGTGTCATCAGCATGGAAGCATGTCCTCTAGACTGGTGGCTGTAGCATGAAGGGGCATACAAATGTTTAGCATATCTGGCACATAAATATCTTACAATGCCAGCTACAAAATTGCCATGCGAACGTCTGTTCTCACTTTCAGGTGACATTGTAAACAAGAAGCGGGCAACATTATCTCCTGCAAATGTAAACAACGTGTTTGTCTGAGCGATTGGCTGAAGAAGGAGGACTGAATGGACTTGTAGGCTCTAAAGTTTTACACTGTTTTATTTTTGAATGCAGTTATTTTTTGTACATAATTCTACATTTGTAAATTCAACTTTCATGACAGAGACTGCACTACAGTACTTGTATTAGTCGAATTGAAAAATACTATTTCTTTTGTTTTTTACAGTGCAAATATTTGTCATCAAAAATAAATATAAAGTGAGCACTGTACACTTTGTATTTTGTGTTGTAATTGAAATCAATACATTTGAAAATGTAGAAAACATCCAAAAATATTTAAATACATGGTATTCTATTATTGTTTAATAGAGTGATTAATCGTGAGATTAATCACGACTAATTTTTTTAATCGCTTGAACAGTCCTAAAAAATGTAAATTAAAAGTGTTATATGAGATGCTCTCATTGACGCATGTGAAATATAGGTGTGAGAATCATGTTAGTGAGGAGAACTGCACCACTTTATCTCCACATAGGGACTGTCTGAAGGATCTGCTTGCTGAGCAGCTGCACAGGAGTCCCTGCACTCCCCCTGCACTTTGGGGGGAAAGTTTTTGGTGCTAGCCCTGCATATGCCCACTATGGAAGATTAGGCCAGAAGAGAAGCTGCAGATCTGCATTTACAGAAACCAATGGTCCCAATATCCTGGCAATGTGGACACAGAGGTTGCAACAGCTCACGCCCTGGCCCTGTGTTGGCGGGAAATCATATTAGTCAGAAGTATTTTTAAATAAATGTTTTCCAGAAAATTGTGTTCTAAAATAGTTTATAACATGGTTAACTGGTTTATGCTAGCCAAAGAAGCCAGTGTAGAACCTATTAGTGCTTTCTGGAAACAGCAAGGTTTGAAAATAGTTCCAGCTAACATATTTCCCTTCTATGCCAGATAAGGGTGGCCTCCAGGATGGTTATCTAGGCGCAGTGCGTTTTTGTGGGGGCATGGAGAACAAGCTTGCAGTGCTGCTCCCTTTGTAACATCTGTTCAGCAGCTCATCAGGTTATTTCAAGTTCCATTTCTATCAAATCTTTCACCTTTCAACAAGCACTGAAAACACTTAAAAAACCCCAACCCAGTGACCTTAGTGTTTTATTGTTGAAAAACTAACAAGGGTTATAGTAACTGCACATAACTTTAATTGGGAGTACTAATAAAATTAATTCAATTCTATTTATTTATATATATAAAATTATGGATAAATATTCAGAATCATTTCATTTTCTTTGCTCTCAACAATAGCAATTACTCCTCCCATACTTCCTCCTGCATTTTAAAATAGAGTATGGTCTCTGAAAAGCATATATGAAGATCAGGTTTTGTTATACTTTTTTAAGTTATCTGACAATCATGCTGTAATCTCAATATTGCTGTAACCTGTAAAAGGAAGGTTTCAGTCAAAATATGAACTTCAATGCAGTAAAAATGAGTAGTGAAAAAATCTGAAATACAAATTAAAAAAAAAATATTCCACAATGGGCCAAATTCTTCATTGGGATGGAATCAGACCAGGAATTGATTTGGTCCAATAACTTCTCTAAATTAGCACTCAAATAATCATTTCAGTGTTATTTGCAGTTATTTTCCTTTTCCTCCTGAGAAATGTTAATTATAAAAATATCCCTCAAACCAAAACCATGAATTAGCAGCAATCTCTATATTTCTCATTAATTATGAGGAATAATAATCATCAGGCTTATGACTTACAAGTATATGCCATCAGGACAATATGGGTTTGTTTTAATGCACAAATATCTTAACTGGAAATCTGGGAGAAAATGTAGAAAAGCAGTGAAAGTTAATCAAACTTTATTTCTATAAACCTTACATAAATTTATATTTCAGAGAGTGGATGTGTCTCATAGGTCACCGGCTAGTTGTATTAAACTGTGTAAAATATTGGCCTGTTGGAAAATTTGAATACACTTCCTCCTGAAGATAAATTTTTCTAGAAATAAATCAAATAGACTCAATTAGTAAATGTTTTAAATTTCTGAACATTTTTAAAAATCAAAAAAATAATGTGAAATACACAATCCTGTACAAATGTATTACACTATATATATTACTACATATTTTAGTTGAATACTAAATCAAAATAAATAAATATAACTCAATTTTCTCAAGTTGACATAAAAATCCTTCCCCGCCCCCTAAAATCATGTTCCCAAAATGTTACTATGCCAGTGTTGAGAAAACAGTATTAATGTAGCCTTAGAATTCTTTCATATTGTTTTAAGACCAGGAAATTGTCAGGTACAGGAATTTCTTGCACAAAATCTAGGCATGCACTGAAAAATCAAATAGTTAAAGACTGGGATTTTGACACTGGCTTGCAGTGATTTTTTTTTTTTTTAAACATGCTCTTTTTAATTTTTCTTTATCCTCACAGCAAGCACACATATCTGTCCACTGTTAAGCTAATTTATGACAATACTTGATGGTTCTTTATGGCTGAACTCTGCCATTGGGCCTTATCCTGAGCTGTTGATGGCATTGCTCTACTGAACTCAATGGAGTCTCATCCTTTTTGACTCCAAGAGAGTGAGCTGAATCACGTAGACATATATAGTATTAAGAATACTTTAATTGTATGTATTACCCTTTTCTGACTATTACAAAAGAGAAGGTTAAGGGGTGATAGATTACACTGTGAAAGTATCTACATGGGGAAGAAATGTTTAATAACGGGCTCTCCAATCTAGCAGAGAAAGGTTTAACATGATCCAGTGCATAGGTGCCGACTTCTAGTTTTCCCTGGGAGTGCTCTACCCCAAGGGCCCGCCTCCACTCAGCCTCTTCTTCCAATGCCCCACCTTCACTTCATCTTTTCCTGCCCCCGCTCCACCCCCTCCCAAGACCCCCACAGCTTGCTGCTCTCCACCCTTCCCCAAGCCCCTTCCTGAGCTACCGAACAGCTGTTTGGCTGCAGCCGCCGATCAGCTGTTTGGGAGTGCCCCTGATTAGCTCATTGGAGCACCCATGGGGTTGGCACCTATGATCCAGTGGCTGGAATTGAAGCTACACAAATTCAGACTGGAAATAAGGTGTACATTTTTAATGGTGAGAGCAATTAACCATTGGAACAATTTACCAAGGGTTATGGAGGCTTCTCCATCACTGACAATATTAAAATCAAGATTGTATGTTTTTCTAAAACATATGCTCTAGGATAGGGGTTGGCAACCTTTCAGAAGTGGTGTGCCGAGTCTTCATTTAGTCACTCTAATTTAAGGTTTCGCGTGCCAGTAATACATTTTAATGTTTTTAGAAGATCTCTTTCTATAAGTCTATAATATAAAACTAAACTATTGTTGTATGTAAAGTAAATAAGGTTTTTAAAATGTTTAAGAAGCTTCATTTAAAATTAAATTAAAATGCAGAGCCCCCCCGGACCGGTGGCCAGGACCCGGGCAATGTGAGTGCCACTGAAAATCAGCTCGCGTGCCGCCTTCTGCACGCGTGCCATAGGTTGCCTACGCCTGCTCTAGGAATTATTTTTGGGAAGTTCTATGGCTTGTGTTATACAGGAGGTCAGACCAGATGATCATAATGGTCCCTTCTGGCCTTGGAATCTATGAATCTTTTCCCCACTTTTCTATCTTTATTCTGCTGTCTATGTACAATGAACATAATGTGACACTTACACAATGACCTCAGCAGAAATTGTCAGTATTTGAGCCATTATTCCAAACAGTATAACTTAGGAACAGTTTTCTTTTTTCCTCATACTACAACATTCAGACACTTGCTCTAAACTTGCAATTTTTTAAAATGCAATCCATGTCAAAACATCTTATGACAAGTACAGCAGGCTCGCTAAGGAATTTTATAATGCCAAGCTGTTGTGTCAATGGGAAAGAGTTTATCTGATATAGATTAACCCCTCTATGCACTTACTTTGATTTCTGCTCCTGGGAGAGTTGTGCATTAGCATTATCCAGAGTTCTGCGAAGTTCTCGATTTAGTCGCTGTTGATGCCGCTCAAAAAGAAGTTGTGCTCTGGCGGCCTGTATACGTTGCCTGTCCCACTCTGCATTTCTTTGCCGTTCTTCCTCCTGCAGCCTCTGGAGGAATAAAAGAAATGTTTGCTTTCTCTTCACAATCACAGATAAAACAATATTTAAAAATCTTATTAGCAAATTTACTCATGTGATAAAGACAAATGGGTTAAACGGGCTTGATTCATCCCTGCTATGGCAGAAGGATGAACATTGCACCCTCCTCCACCAGCAGTAGCTGATGTGTCCTGGAGGAAATTCATCCCCAGGGGAAGGCAGGCAGTGGTTTCATTACGCCCTCTCCTAGGGGGTTATACTCAGGGGAAGAAAGCTTTTAATGCAGTCAAAGCTCTCTGTAGGAGACCCACTAAAGGATGGTATCTGAGAAGATTCACTAAACTGGTGCAAATCTGGTCAGACTGGCCATGTTCTCTTCATGGCCAGTGCTATCTACATTTGAGGTTGTGCTGGCAGCTCAGTGTCTCCTTGTAGAAAGGGGGTTGCAGTGTAGTTGTAGTACTGTGCACTCCCTCCTCCAGGTGGATTTCAGAGTAAATCAAGCCCATTATCTGTTGTCTTGGCATAATTTTTGACCCAGAAACTTCCTTCTTCTCCAATACACCCTATATTTACAAAATTTGTCTATCACTACCTCCAACCCCCGTGTGCATCACAGCTTTGATACCACCTTTTAGACAGATTCAGAAGAGGCAGCTCTATACTGTGTACATCTGTCAATCAAAATTAAACTGCTTTTGGTGTCTCTGTGAAAAGACATAATACAGTTGTTCAGGGCTGGTGAAACTTAAAAAATTAAGTTAAATTAAAGATGGACAACTCCTTGTCATATTAACTAGCTCCTTTATGATGAACATTAACATGCTGGTATGAAACACAGCTCCTGGAATTTAAAATAATGTATCTATTGACAGATCAGTCTCTTAAAATTACACACAGAAGACTATATTAAAAGAACATTATTAAGGTTGCAATGTCAAGCACTCAAAAGTTAGGATATGCCAGAATTAAGGTTGCTTTTGAACCTTAACTTGCCCCCTTATGTATATGAATTAGGATAGTATGTGATTACGTAATTAAAGATGATTTTTTTCTGAAGGATCCCTCTTTCATTCAGTGCACAAAATGGATAGTGATCACTCAGTGAGCAGCAATTTCAGTATTTTCTCCTCTTTGTTCACTGTATGGCCACATGCCCTATTTACTGCACACTATTTAAACCTTCTCTGAAAAGAGAATTATTCATTTTCTCATGGGCTTTCCTCCGGCATTCTGGCTTTCCTCCCTACCCTGCCCATATTCCCCCACCAGTTTACAGTCCCAGTCTCCTTGTCCAAATTTCCTAGTGTCTCTATATCCCTCCAGCTTCTTATCAGATCCAGTGTTCCCCTCCCCTTACCTGGCTATCAGTCCCCTCCACCATTTCCTTCACCGACTCCCAATTCCAGCCTCCCCTCCTGCCCCCACTTGTAGTGTCCTTCCTGAGCCAGTCCCAATCTCCCCCTGGCTCTCACTCCCAGCCTCAATTGTCTTGCCCAGCCTGTCCCAGTCTTCCACCCCCAGCTCCCAGTCCCTCCTCCAGCCCCCAGTCACAGGTTTACTCTCTTCCACTCTCCAGTCCCAATCTCACCAGGTTCCTTGTTCCAATGTACTAATTTCTCTCCCCTCCAGTCTGACTCTTGTCCTTTTGCATTCTAATTAGACAGCTTACTACTCCATGCTTCCTTAGTGCCAGCAGGACAGTTATTGAAAGCACAGGAGAGTCAGACTCCTTGAATTCAATCTAGTGCATGACCCTATCCTAGCCCAGAACATCTGGGAACAGCAATTCCAAGGAGAGGCCAGCCCCCAGAGCCTTCGGCTGAAACCTGCTCAGTCACAATGTGGCGCTGGTGCATGTGCAGTCTGATCAGCACTAGGAGTTGTGAGGGGATGAAGCATGTTCAGTGAGAATGGAATCTTCACAGATTTTGGCTATTAAAGATTTTTCAGAGGCTTATAACTTGGCCAAATGTGGGTGGATTTTCATAGGAACAGCAAAAGGAACATCCCTAACACAAAGAATACCCCTGCCAAATTTCAAGTCCCCACTACAAAGCATGGGGGCACTAGAGCTTCTCAAAGAAAATGTTGCCAGAATTTAACATGGCAAAACAACATATTTTTCTCTAGCCTTGTTCTCAGAAATATCTGGACCATTTTGGTTGAACTTTTCCAGACAAATCCATCCTGAAAAAGACGTGTTACATGGAAAAATTCAGCCCAATCAGCTGAAGTCTGGCTGTTACGAAGCTATAAGCTACTGAAAACAGGATCTTATAATGTGAAGTGTCAAGCCACCTTAATAATTGGCAGTGCTACCAGCCCTGCCTATATTACTACTCCAGCTAATAATACAATAAGCAAATGGGTTTGAATACCAGTTTCTCCAGAACTTGTTGCTGTTGAGTGTAACGTATTGCCATCAACTGATCCTGGTTCATTCCTTTCCATCGATCAGTAATCACACGATGTCGCCCAAACGAACTGGCTGCTTGTTCTGGGTTTTCAGAAAGCAAGTCTCCTCGAAGGAGGTTGGAAATTTCAGCCACATTATCTTCTTCTTCCTGACGCTTTTCTAGCATTTTTCTTTCTGCAAATTCTGCAACCTTAAAAAAAGTGGATATGGGAAGAGAAAGCTGAGACCATTTTCTTTTAAAAGAAAATCCTGATTTAATACTGCGAGAAAGTTAGTGAATCAATCATCCTATCACTGAATTTTCTTTCCAAACTGCATGTGATTGTCAATAGCATCGTATAAGTGCACTATGTTCATGTGGATTAAGAATGCTGAAAATCTGAAGGGATGTCCCCTTACTGCTTTCATAGCTGGGACCAAAAGCAATTTGGAGAACTAGCTGTATGTTGTAAAACAAATGCCAGAATTATGTCAAAATTAATTCTACATTTATTCACAGACGGAACAAGCAGTCAAGCATACTATCTTGGACTTGTTAGTCAGATGACAGACATCACATGGAAGAAAACAGACTAAAATTCACAATTCTCAGTTACTAGTTCAAACATCCTAAATACATATTCCAAACAAAAATTATATGGGTTTCATGATTAAGCACTCAAAAATCAGGAAATGCCAACATTAAGTTTGCTATGCTCCCCGGTGTGAATACATTACAATACAGTCTTCAAGTACATGAACACATGCTAATACTACAAATATATTCAAATTATATATGTCCTACCCAAATCACTCAACTCTGGCTACTATCACACTCCTATCACTGTCGCTCCTCAAAACTCCTTAGCCACATGATGACTACAAACATGCTACTCTCAAAATTTTGTTTCCTCACTACCATATCAGCCCACATAACTTCAGACATTAAATATGACTTAATTTTAAAGGAGCTGCTCTTAATTGGGGAAGAAAGTAGGATAAGATTTTTTTTATGGGAGGGAGATAGCAGGAAGACTAAAGTTAAATGGAGTGACATAGTGGACAGCGTTCGAAGCTGAGTCGGACTTTGTTCTAGACAGTTCTCTCAGAGGACAAAGGCGAAAAGAAGAAAGGGCAATATAGTAACTTGAGAGAGCTTCCTGTTAATTCAATAATTACCACATCCTGGGCTAATAAAGTCTGAGACTGAACAGAAACAGTTTAGCGATAGGCCTTGAAGTATATATAGGATCGTTATTACCTCAAACAGCAAAAAACCTCAAATGATCACGGACATTAAAGCCTGTATAGCTCAATGCAGAAGAAATATTTGAAAAGGAAAGCACCAAACGTGAAATAACAGGAGAATGTGCTCATTCTGTTTTCATAAAATATATAGCTTTTACTTACTTGATTAATTTTTCTTTCCCAGAATATTAACAACAAATAGTTTACGTGTACTGTGCAAAGTATACAATAAGAAATATCACACAGGATATTTGTTAATGAAGTAATAAAAAAGTATCTGACTCGCTCTTATTTTAGAATTAGAATTATAAAACTATTTAACAAAATTATCATTTTAACTTAGATCCTGTAAAAACATATTTTTAATCTAAAAATGTAAACTCCTTTGTGATGGGGTGATTATCCCACACAGGTTGTAAAAGGATTAATATAGGCCTCAGACCAATTAACCAGCCTGGGTGCACCTGGAGGGTGAGCCAGGACTAATTGGAAATAAAGCCCAACTGGGGTAGAGAAGAGTTTTGGCTCGATAAAGAGCTGAGTGAGCCCTGCTGGGGAAGAACCAGAAGAGAAAAGATAGGAAGTGCCCTCTCTCTGGGAAGCAGCCTGCAAAGAAGGCTCAGATTGAGAAAGAGCAGATACTCTTCTCCAGGGATGAACTGGAAGCCTGAGTAAGATGGAGACCCTGATGAACTGGAGCCTGTGGGAAACCCTGAGTAACGGGAGGAGTGTGCCTTGGATCAGGAGACTGACTGAACCAGGGAGAAGCAGCAGCAGAGGCATTCCTTCACCAAGGTGATTGCCTGCTGAGTTGGTTATATATATATATTTTTGTTGGATTTTGATAAAGGACACTGTGGCTCTGAAAGGTGGGGGAAATTGAGGCAAAAGTTGCTGTAGTGCCACAGCCAGCCAGGAGGGGACATCACGGTGCAGCAATTTTGCCACATCCGGATAAGACACTATACTCTATTTTAGCTCAAGAAAGGAACTTCCACTTTTAGAGAGATTAAAATAAATCAAGCAAATCAAATTCAAAATGTCAGCAGAGCTGAACTTTAGACACATCAGCCACTAGCTCTGCCATCTCTATGTGCAAGAATTAAGGGCTAACTCCTAGACCCACTCAAGTCAATGGCAATGGAAGTTTTGCCACAGGCTTCATTGTGACCAGGATTTGGCCCAAAATCTACTCCCTTGAAGAATTTCCCCATAAGTCAGTAGCTTTTGATTCCAGGAATAAAGGATTATACATTTCCAAGAAAACAGAAAAACAAAAAACTTTTCAACCTAATGACCTTTATGAACAATTATCTAAAATATGATTTGTGTACCTGAGGGGCATCTGTTCTTTTTAGCTAAATAAATAATAGCCTTACTTTAGTGAGCACTTTTAGTTCTGGAGTTATCCCAAAATAAATAATAATTTATAGAAAGGATAATTTGGATGGAGCCTACGTATCATCTGTGATGTCCTGTCCCTTTAAATATTTGAGCACTCTCCCCTCCCACTGCAAAGCATGTTATTGTTAGGCTGGGTCTACACTACCCGCCTGAATCGGCGGGTAGAAATCGACCTCTCGGGGATCGATTTATCGCGTCCCATCGGGACGCGACAATCGATCCCCGAATCGACGCTCTTACTCCACCAGCGGAGGTGGGAGTAAGCGCCGTCGACGGGAAGCCGCAGAGGTCGATTTTGCCACCGTCCCTACAACGGGGTAAGTCGGCTGCAATACGTCGAATTCAGCTACGCTATTCGCGTAGCTGAATTTGCGTATCTTAAATCGACCCCCCCCGTAGTGTAGATGTAGCCTGAGTTTCACTTTTGCAGCTAGAACAATAAAGGGAGCACAGCTTGACAGCTGTGTGCCCATCAGCTCCCTCTATGTCTGTATCTAACTCCTTCTTTGCTGGGTCCAAAAATACAACATTGGCAGCAAGGACCTTCTATCCCAACAAGTGTCCAGTGCTTCCATTGCCTGAATAGAACAACAACAACAAGAAAAAGTAAGCAAAGAATAAGACTTTGAAAAAGGGGACAAAATTCACTTCGAGGCACAGGGTGACAGCTTGCTGTTTTTGCTTCTGGGACAATGTGAACCAGCCAGCTAGAGAGGAGGAATTAGGCAAATAAACATACAACCCAAGATAAAAGTACTGCAATTCCAGCTGGAACTGTTTAGAGCAGAGATGGGGAAGCAGCTATCTTTGTTGACCAGTGTGCAAGCTGGTAGAGAGAGAAACGGCTGAGCCTGCACTGAGAGTCTATAGCCAGCAGAGGGATCCCAGTGCTGCCAAAAGGAAGAATTCTGCATTTTGCAGTATAAGCACACAGCCAACAGAGGGTGATCCAGTGAGGATAGTGCACAGTTAAAAAAAAAAAAGGGGGGGGGGATTTCCCTGTGGAAGAGACTTCCAGGAGGCATAAAATTCAAAATGACAGCAGTGAAATGGCACCTTTTGTGAGCAATGTTGATGAATTTGATGACAGCCGTGACTCATGGGTGGTGTACCTCGATGTTTTGAGTAATTTGTAACCTACAGCACCATTCCTGACAGACAAAGAGTTTCAACCTTAATGACAATAATGGGTCCAAAGGCATATGGCCTGCTGCATAACCTATTGTCTCCAACTGTTCCCAGAACTGCCACGTACACTGCAATTACAGCAGCAATGCACAAATATTTTTCTCCTATCCCATCGATGATAGCAGAACAATACCGATTTCATCAGCGAAATCAGAGCAGTGGAGAGTTGGTAGCACAGATTACTATTGCTCTAAGGAAGTTGTCAGAGCATTGTCAGTTTGGACAAATATTAAGTGATGCCCTGCGTGACCAATTAGTCTTTGGATTATGCAATGACCAGGTCCAGGAGATGTACCGACTGTATTAGCACTTACATTCAAGAAGGCTGTTGAAGTAGCAGTTGCCATGGAAACCTTAGGGAAGAATTATTTGGAATTTAGTGTGAACTGGAAAGTTACCTCCTACGTCGGCAAGACAGAGGATCATGGGAACGTAAGGATTTTCCATGTACCCACGGTGCACAAACTACTCATGCTGAAAAGGATTGCTGGGCATGCCAGGTTATTTGCAGAAAATGCCAGAAGAAAGGACACATTACTGTGACCTGCCACACAGTTCAGCAACAAAGGGTAACTGTACATCCAAGAAGAAACCTATGAAGGATGAACCTAAAAAAGGATGGAAGCTGGGAATTCATAATATGGAAAATGGTACGAGCTATAATGACACTGATCAAGAACCAGCACTACACGGGTTATTGCACGCTGGAGTTAGATATGACATCTGGATCACACTCTTGATTGAAGAAGTTCCTACAAGAATGGAGTTTGATACTGGAGCTGCCATCTCACTGATTTCTGCATCTACCTTTCACCAGACATTGTCACAAGTTCCTCTGGAAGAAACCTCCAAGGTTCTGAAGACCTATATCGGCGAAAAGTTAGTCCCAAAAGGGGTACGTCAGGTGGAAGTTCAATTAGATAGACAATCAGTCATTTTACCCTTATATGTGATTGAAAGAAAGTATCCATCATTATTTGGCAGACCTTGGCTTGAGAAGCTCAAGGTGAATTGGACAGAAATGAAGGCAATCAAGAAATCACCCCGAAATCGTCAAGAAATACAAGTTCTTATTCAAACAAATTAAGAAGTGCTTAGTACCAGACCTTATTGCACTGAGGGTGCTGCCTTGGTTTAAAAAGCATTATGAATTTGTTGAGAACTCTAACTGCTCCCAACAAAGGGCTAAAAGGAATGCATTGGCGATGTTACTGAAGGCCTTGTGACAGTCTCGCAAATGACCTAGAGTGACTTGGATAGATTGCTGAGGATATACCAGAATCCAGAATTACTGTTTGCATCTCTGTCACAAATACAGGTGGGGAAAATCACAAGCCTTGCTTGGAGTCAGTGGCTTTAATAACAGCTATCTGGAGAGCTACTGGTTCCCTCTCAACACCACCTGGCTTGGCTTCTGCAGAGGATATGCGTCAGCCAATAAGTCAAAGCTCAGTACTCCTGACTTTAAGCATCAAGGCTCATTTTAAGCCCTCTGGGCCAGCCTTAGGCAAATGTTACAGGAGTCTCCTTGGAGTGCCTTGAGCAGGACTTAGGCCTTGTCTACATACCAACTTGCACCAGTTTAGTTAAACCATTGCAAACCCCTATGTGGACATTTTATTTTGGTCTATGAGTGATTTATTTTGGTTTAGCTAAAATGTGTTTGTACTAAACACACTAAACCAAAATCTGGCTTAACCAAAATTAGCATGTCCACATAGCACTTTGCACCTTTTAACTAAATCAGTTTAAAATAATACCATTAGATAAACTGGTGTAACTCTGCATCTTGACAAGCCGATAGAAGCATTCTCCACTCTTTCTTAGATCCCAGGGTGACATATGGTCCTTAACTTTACAGTTAACTCCAAAGCAGATAATGCAATGGATTGATTGTCCATCACTGACCTAGCCTTGCTGGGAGGACATGGTTAGAAGCCACTGCGTGATTTCCTTCTTCCTTAGGTCCACAAGAGACTGATGTTCTGCAACGAGAACATAGCGCAAAACAAGAAAGAAAAGCAGTGTGGTTGAGTTGAAAAGATGGTATATCAGGGTACCAAAGTGAATTGCTGAAGCACCGCACAGAGGCACTGAAGCAGGCATTGAAGAATGTATAAAAACTAACACCAAAAGTGCCAAGGCATGTTCCAGAAACATGCAAAACACAAGTACTGAAGTGCCACAAACAAAGGTTCTGGAACACTAAAACAGGCACCAAGTGCCAACAAACATTGGCACCAAAGTGCGAGGCAAGCATCAAGCACCCGCAAACTGGCACTGAGCAGACATGAAAGTGTTGCAGACAGAGGCAACAAAGTGCCAAGGTAAGTGGTGAAGTACCACAAAGGAGCGTAGGAGCCAAAGTGCTGCAGCTGAGCACTGACCAAAGAGCCTGAGGCAAATGATCTCACAAAACTAAGGTAAAAGACATGTGGACCTGCCTGAAAGACCTGGATGCAGAAAGGATATCTGATGCGCTATGAGCATGCCACTGACAATGGTAGGAGCTGAAACTGGAGAGATGCAGCTCCTGCGTGGAGTTTCTTTGTTGACTGAAATCAAGAAGGAACCGACTGGAAAGTACCAAGGATAATGGTTAAGTTGAGCAGTGCTCTACCCCACTACTGCTGCCTGAGGGACCAAAACTCTTCAAGAGTTTGGGAAGTTCCAAGTGCCTCATGATAACAAGCTAAGATCTAGGAGTGAGAATCTTGACAGAGGAGATATCTATATCTATACAGACTATTCTGTTTATTTTAACAAAAGTTTCTCTTATCTTTATTAGCTACCTAACCTGGAGTAGAGAGCCATTATCAGATTATACAGCAATGTAGGTGAGACCAAACTTCTTAATTAAGGGCAAAGAATAATGAAACAAAGACCATTATTAATTGGTTAAAGAGATTTGCCTGTACAATTATTTAATAATAGTCATTTTTTTAATTCAGTCCCAGTTTGGGGCTCTTTTAAAGTAAGATCATAAACTAATCATCATAATTATTCCCTTTTAGGGGGAAGAAAGATGGCAGCAGAGAAATAAAGAGAAAGAAGAGTGTTGACAGTGAAAAGAGGACCAAAGGAAAGCCAGACAGCTACATAAGAGGCTAAGAAAGGAATAATAGGATAGAGAAGGAAGAGATGAGTTGAGAAAATGGGAGAGGTCTAGGGTTTTGGAAGGGCACCACAAAAAAAGATTACCCCAGAGGGAATTTAATTGATTATTCTAATTCTTCCAAAAATGATGACCATATAACCATACACTTATCTTGGTTGTTTTGAGTGCAAATTGTTATTTGTTCCATTGCTACCAAGCTCACCAAATCAGAGTACAGGTCTTGGGAGCTGGGTGTATTTGGAACTTCCCCTGTTGTAGAATTAGATGTTTGGCTACGATCAGAGCTCTACCCAACCAAAAATTCAGAGGATTTCCATTTCCAAGACAAATTGGTTAGGCCTAGCATGGCCTGGCCAGCCTGAAATTCACCTTGATGGAGAGAAAGAAATTGGCTCAAATATTTATCTCTGTCCAGAAAAAAATAGATCAAAAGGCAGTCCCACAGCATGTGGTACAAGTTAGTGCCTGCAGCCTTGCAGCACCAGCATTTGTCAGATGTGACTGCTCCAGACCTGAAAAGTCTAGACGGAGTCCAGTGCATCCTCCAAAGGATTTTCTGCTAGATCAATCTTAACCTCAATTCTAGTCAGAAATGGTGTATATTGGAACAAATCTGATTCCACGGAATGTTGGTAATGGAAATTCACAGCTCATGTTCCCAGTCACTGCTGATTGCCAATTTGCCTGATAGGCAGGAAATATAACCTTTTCAGAAAGCTCCAGCAGCCAGGGGTGTCTTAGGCTGCAGAGGCATCTGGCCCAAACTGGTGTTGCAGGGCATAGTTAAATTAAAGGTATTGAGGTTCCTTAATTTCCCCCTAAGGCGAGGAAAAAACATAAAGTAATTGCTTTCAGATAGGTGGCTTACGTTCATCCCTTTTTGAATCCAGTCAGGCTACAGGACGGATTTATAGGCAATTAAAATTTTGGAGTTATCTGAATCTAAATGTGATAAGGGATGACATTTAAACTTAGAAGCAACCAGATACCAGGCTTTCCTAATGGTCAAAATTGTGACTATCTTCTCCCTAAGGACACAGCAGAAGTCCAAGTTTAGGGATCATTGTAGTGATGGGTTTCCTCCTCTGTATACAGCCAGGCTGGAGAAGCCTGGGTGTTGTATGGAAAGCTCGGGGAGAGCGCAGGTCAGCCATTGTGTCACTTGGCTCAAGATTAAGGATACACGGCAACGCCTAAGGTTGGGAAGACCAAAGTCTCCTGATTGACAGGTAGCTGCATTTTTCAAAGGATAATTTGGCTTTTGTTCCCTATACCCCACAATAGTCTTAAAAATGTTATTAATTCTGAAAAAGAACAGAAGGGGGAATATAAACTGGCAAGGAGCTTAGATCAAATAGAAGTCTTGGGAGGACATTCATCTTTAATATTTTTAACTCTACCCCAAAGTGATAGAGGAAGGCTTGCCATCTATGTAAATCCAAAGCTATGTATGTGATTAGACTGAAATTAATTTTGACTATTTATTTCATGTTCATAGGAAAGAAGACTCCCAAGAACCTGATTTTTGGCTGCTGCCAGAGAAAAGTATTATCTAAAAGGGCAACATTATGCACCTCCCAAGAGGTACTGAGAGCCTATGACTTGTGCTTGTTAACTTCGTATCCTGAGATTTTCCCAGACAATTCAACAGTTTATAAATCATCATCATATAAACGTATTTTCATCCCCTGGGACTCTATTTTTATACTCCAGATCCCTGGGTGTGCTCTAATTTGTATTGCCAATGGCTCTAAAGTCAAACTAAATAGGAGGAGGGACAGACCTGTCTAATAACACGATGGAGACTAAAAGGAGGGGAAATGTAGTTATTTGTTACAACATGGGAGCTGGAATTGGAGTACAAAGTCTAATCTAGGAATGAAAGAGATCAAATCCAAATTTTTGTAGGATGAGGAACAAATACCTCCTATTTACTCTATCAAAGGCTTTTTCCATGTCCAGTGACAGAACAGCCATCAGCTTCAAGGGGTTAGCACACTGATAAGATGACAAGTGTTGCCCAACCTGTGTCTCTCTTGTATAAAATCCACCTAATCTGGGTGTGCTATGTACCTCACTATTTCTTCTAATCATCCAGGTAGAATTTTAGAAAATGTTTTAATGTCAGAATTGATTAAGAATATTGGTCATCTGTGTCAGGTTTAAGGATGACTGAGATTAGAGCGTTATTCATTGAAGGGGGCAGAGTACTTTTGCCAAAAGCTTCAGTGTATAATTCAGCCATTTTTGGAGCCAGGGTGGCTTTGAACTGGGCATAAAATTCATCTGGAAAGTAGTCTATGGCCAGGGCCTTACCTGATTTCATGTTGCCTAGGGTAGCCATAATTTCAGAGGTATGGAACGGGGAATTGAGCCAAATTTCTTGTTCTTCAGTTGGCTGGGGGAATTGCTGATTTTTGGGTGTGCTCATCAAATAACTGATCATCAGGGGTCTTCTTCTAAATACAAGCATTGGTAGAATCTGGAGAATTCATTAATAATTTTTTAGATTCGTGAGTATCTGACATTGACTTCAGTGAAATGAGTGGGAATTTAGTTTTTAATGAATTCATTCTAAGTCTATGTGCTAATAATTTCCCCACCTTTAATTGCTCAATTCCCAGCAGGCTTGGTTTTAATTTAAACAATGCAAATTCAGCCTGAACTGAAGTTATTTTATTAATTTCATATCTGAGACTAGTTACTTCTCAGAGTTTATCCAAAGAGGGGTAATCAGCATAGCTGAGTTCTGCCTCCTTGAGCTTTTCCATTAAAGTCATCAGCTCAGTCTGTCTGCTGTCGTTTTGTGGAAGGAATAGGATATTATCCTGCTCCTTAAGTCATTTCTTCCCCACAAACTTTTTCAATTGCATCTAGAAGTAAAGAGGAGTATTAACCACCATCTTCTGGTAGCCTAGTTTTTTAGGAGATGAGAGCTACAGTATCACAGGGGTGTGATCAGAGATCATAATGGCTTTTATTTAATTGTTAATGACACAGCTACCAAGCTACCTGTTGCCAAAAAATAACTATTCTGTGAGTATGTGGAGTGTGGAGGTGAGAAAAAAGTATAGTCTCTACCTGTAGGTTGCTGCAGCCTCCATATGTCCTTTAAACCCAATTCCTCCATCTGGATAATAATCATCTGCCTAGTGGAGGATGGGGATCACTGAGGCCTGCTTGACCTGTCCAAAAGCAGTTCTAACACTTGTTGAAGTCCCCCACTATAATCAATTTTTCTAGGAAGGAATCAATTTTGAAAATAAGTAATTGAAAAAGGAGGAATCATCTCTGTTAGGGTCATAGATGTTTACAAGAGTGTATGTAATGTCGGCGATGCAAACTTTAACAATTAAGAATCTTCCCTACGTGTCTTATCAGTTGATAGGATTTGTGTGTTTTCAGGTTTTACTGAACAGGATTGACACTCCTGCCCCCAGCCTTGGCTGCTTAATTACTAAAAGCATCACTACCAATCCAGTCTTTTTAAAGCTTTTTCACCTCAGACTCAATGAGATGGGTTTCCTTGAGGAATATTATATCCATTTACAGTTCATTAAAGTGAGACTCATATTTTTCCTTCTTATAGAGTTAACATTCCTTTTTATGTTCCAAGAAACATATTTAAATAAATTAGCCATAGGTACTCACAGGGGGAAGTGTCCCAAAAAACATCTTAGGCCATGCCCACTAAGACTCAGAGGTACAGCTAGGGTGAGAAGTCCAGGTTGAAGAATACCTACAAGGGTTCATAAGGCTGAAAAACGTGGCCAGAAAGGGTGAAGCATCCTGCAGGATAAATGACCCAAATTCAACCTTTAGGGACATATTGGTAGATAATGTTTTTGTGTGTTTACATATATTACTCCAGGGGGGGATTCTGTGCCAAAAAAAATTAAAAATGTTGCACCAAAAAATTAAAAATTCTGCACACAATATTTTAAAATTCTGCAAAATAATGCATATTTTATTTGTTAAAATAACAATATAATCATGCTGGTTTCAATTATTTTGGTAATTTATTTAAACTACAATACAATGGATGAAGGATGAGAATGGGGAGCATTGGAGGAAATCCCCATACCCTCTCTGTCTAATAGTAATGTAGCTAGTATCGACCCTTTACTTCTAGTTATTAATCAACAAATATATGCAGCCATATGCTCAGTGTTACATCATAGCAACTGATGAGCAAGTGAGGGCTGGGGAATCAAATTCACAATTTATATTAGCTCCTGACCATCTCCAGAAAGGTCAGTAGCAAACAATTGATGGAGCACACTTTGATAGGAAATTTTTTCAGTCCAAAAATGTAAACCAGTTCTAATCACTAAAGCACCATAAGCATTTATAAGGCCTCACAGTCCTTTACAATAAGGCACCTTTACACCACTTTGGCAATGCAAAGGAGTCTTAAAAATTTTTTACACCTGTTTTATACTCCTGGGGGGTTCACTAAGAACAATGGGAACAATTCACTAAGCAGGCAGGCTGCTACATTCTGTTTTGCCTAAGTGGACAGAACCTGTCCCATGCCTCCCTCCCCAGAAACACCCCAAAGCCCTGCCCCTCCATGCTGAGTGTGCCGCAATAGTGAGCGAGAGGGTCAGAGTGTCTCTCTCACACTCACAACTGCCCAGCCCTCCTGCCCCAGCGGTGATTTATGTCTCTACCGGCTGCTCCGGGCACCCAAACCAACCTGCCTGCACTGCCGGGGAGGCATGCGTGACTGCTCTTGTGGCTTCCCTTTGCTTCCTCATCAGAAGTCATTTTTTTGCAGGGAAGCAAAGAAATCTGTGGGGGGCCATGAATTCTGTGCATGCGCTGTGATGCAAAAATTCCTCCAGGAGTAATATATATTGTTAAAGGTTAATGTAATTGAAAATTTCCTGTCTATACTGGATTCTGTTAATTCAGGGATCAAAGGAAATCTTAACATTTAAATGAACTGCAAATATAGTGATATCACTGTCTTGATTTCTCTTTGAAGTATATAGCAAATCACCTGCAAATGGTGGAAAACAGGCAATTGCTTTATGTTAATCTGTGTAGCTAATTACTTGTGATGCTTCAGAAATAGGTCTCCTTCAGAGTCTCAATGATTGTCTGTTGTTCGCCTAAGAACTCTGAACTGTCAAGAGAACACCTGGAATTGTATAAAAAACCCTTGGGTCATGATCCTTTTTCTCTCAGATCTGCTTGATACTTTATGCATAAAACTGAGATCTCCAGTCCCACCTGGATCACCCTGAAAATGAACATTGTACTGAATCTATGGACTAATTCTAAAAACTCTTTGCTACTCCAAAGCTCACCATCTCTACTATGAAACTAATCTCAGAACTGTACTTATGTTTGTATGTATACTGATCTTTTAATTAATATACTCTTTTCTTTTAAATAAATTTAAGTTCAGTTAATAAGAATCGGCTGTAAGCGTCTATTTGGGCAAGATCTGAAATATTCATTAACTTGGGAGGTAATGTGTCCGAGCCTTTGGGATTAGTAGAACTTTCTTACATGATGAATAAGATTTTCAGTAATCCTCATCATATTTGACTTAGGTGTCTGGGTGGAAGTCCAAGGCTGGGTTGCTATAAGGGAACTGTTTGGCTTCTGTGCAACCAGTAAGGTATTGTAGAAGCTGTTTTCTGCTGGCTTGATAGAATATTGAAATATCCACCAGCTTTGGGGATGGTCTGCCCCATTCTTTACAGTTTGCCCTAACTAAATAACCTCAGTGTGGCCCCCCTGGGACACTGGTCACAAAGGCATTTAGATGGAGAAGAGAAGCTAGAGTGGCTAGAGGTTAAGTAGGTAAGAAAGAGTTAAGAGGAGGTAGGATAGGGGGTTGTAAAATAAGGCAAAGGCGTGAAAGACCAATGCTCTCAAGTCAGAGTGGGATAAAAAAAATCAGGAAGTTAGAGGGGTAGCCTGAATGAACACATCCTCTCTGTTCCACATCAAATGCAAAATATATGAATATGCCCAATCCTGCCCCTTGGTGCTTCCCCACACAAAAGGCAGGAGATAAGGGGGGAAAGGATGAACATTGCTGAATACATTTTAAATAAGGTTTCTGGTCTAAATGCACATAACTATGCATCGGAGGCTAGAGTCCTACCAGACATATATCTGCTTGTGGATCCACTGGAAAAATGAGGGATGAGAAACAAGAAACTACTTTACCACCTCCTATATACAGGTCGGTCCAAAATCCCAGTGTATGGCTCTCCAATGGCCAGCTCTTTAAAAACACACCGGAAGTGAAATAATGCCCTCATCCCTGTGAACGTTACCCAATATCAACATCTGCAATTTAAATGGAATACATTACCAGTATGCTGTTCTTAAAAGCATTAAGTAAAGCAACCCTTCCCACACCCCACTCCTCTTCCTTCTGGAAGCACAAAACCAATGGGGAAAAAAGCCCATAACCATTATTAGAAGAAATACAGTCAGGAGATCTGGACTGATAGATGACCAACTGCAATTCGTATAGTTTGTTAAGCAAAGCAATCAACCTGGTGTTTCAAAGAGTGTATAGGATATAGTTACTGTCTCCACTGGAGTCAGGTTGGTCCGGATTCTTGCTCAGTGGGATGTGTTGTGCTGATTTGAGTCTATGAATGTCTGATGGTTCTGCCTGGCTTTAAATATGGGTACAATGGAGGATATGGGAGGTACAGAGCTGAGGTGGGCACTTCTCTGGGTCCCTTCACTTCTGTCAACAACAACCCAGCATCACAAGTGTTGAATAGCAAATCCCATGGCAATGTAATTTTGGTTCTATAGAAAAACAATACAATGTAGTTCTCTGCTACTCCCAGTTTAGAGAAGCTAAGGGCCTGGCTATCCACCTTGATCTTAAAAAGAGCTTGGAAGGCTATAAAATAGGTCAGTCCTTTCTCCTTGGCCTGCTTCCTTGACATATTTAATAGGGCTCTTTTTTCAATTACCTCCTGGCTGTAGTTGGGAAATACCACTATTCTATGCCCTTTCCAGCTCAGGTTTCCTTTTTCTCAGGGTTTTTTTTTTTTTTTTTTTTTAAAGAATGGATTCTTTCACATTGTGTTTTGGAAAATTTAATATAAATGCTTGGCTTGGAATTAGTCGAGGGTTTGGGGCTAGGAGCAATGGGTCCTTTCTATATTCAGCTCTGTGTCTGGGTATAAGGAAAGAATCTCAAATAGTGTCTTACACAAAAGTTGTACAGGTCTTTTCCCATTTCCTCAGGGTATCCAACCACCCTCAAATTATTTCTTCTGGACTGTCCTTACAGATCGATTCTATCTTTCAGCTTTTGGATCAGACATGGTTGGTCTGCACGGATCATAATAGAGTTCATATTGTCTTCTAACTTCTGCCTCCCTGATCCTGGAGATTAGCCCCTGCAAACTGAACTGGTGTGCTGCAGTTATGGTTTTAATTTCAGAGATATTCTCTGATACAGTGGTTCTCAAACTTTTTAACTGGTGACCCCTTTCACATAGCGAGCGTCTGAGTGCAATCCCCCTTAGAAATTACTAACACTTTTTAATATATTTAACACCATTATAAATGCTGGAGGAAAAGCGCGGTTTGGGGCGGAGGCTGACAGCTCACGACCCCCCATGTAATAATCTCCCTACCCCCTGAGGGGTCCTGACCTTCAGTTTGAGAACCCCTGCTATGATATTTTCATAAGCAGGATCTGTTCTTCAGCTATCTGCTTTATCATATTGTAGACTTGCTCCAGGCCTACTGTAAACTTACTCCTTCTCGAATGCTGCCATGCTGCCATGCACAGCGCTATCAGAGACCCTCTGATTCTTCACAATTTCTGGTGAGTCTGGGGAGTTCAAAACCAGATCCATTTGCTACTATGATGTTAAAGAGCAGGATGAGCCATGCAGAGACAAAAAACTGTGGTGTTAGTACAAGTGGATGTTGACAGTTTTTAGTGAGGCTGAGCAAAAGCTCCAGTCTAGGCAGACATTTTCCCCTGCTGGCTCCTGGAAACTGGCCGAGGATATCTTTAGAGAAGTGCATAAAACGTATTTTCTGATTACTAAAATAACATTTGAACTCAATTGCTGACAAATCTTTTTGGCAACATCATTACTCATTGTACTTTGTTACATGACTTTTCAAAAAAAATAATTGCTCAATTCCTTCCTCTTTATAACCAATATTAATTTACCTCGGTTCTATTAAAATCCTTGGTAGCTGCACAAACAGCTTGTCTGGTTTCTACGTCTTTTCTTTGTAGCTCCATAGCCTTTTGATCTAGGTCTATCCTGTTCTTGTCATGGAGATCCTCTAAATTAGATTAAAACAGAATTTAGTTGATAAGGTTGATCATCCATGCATATATAATTGTCATTTTAAAACAGTTGTTAGCTGATGAACTATTCACATAATATTAAACAGAAAGCCACCTCATGTATCCCTTTCCAAATTCCATGGCTAAGGTTTGTCATCATAGAATATTTAATGAGTCAGTAAATTAACATATCAAGCAATCCAGGTTAGAAATGTAAAAAACGAAGCAAACTTTATTTACTCTTTTGTTCAAAACTTGTTTGGACAATGTTTTTAAAAAATATTGTAACTATCCCCAGAAAACACTTTTTTTCAGGACAGAAACTAAAAAATAAATCAGAGCTTCATTTTATCTACTGTAACATTAGTATAAAAGCATAACAACCACCTTGACTTCATTGAATCAAACATTGAAAATACACAAGCTTTTTTTAAACCACTCAGTCTCTCAATTTCAGGTGTATAGGGGAAAAGAAGATTAGAAATTCATGGGATCATCATAAGTTCTCAATACAGGTACTTTAACTGAGACGTTAAAACAAGTTCATTTTTGTCAGTCTGTAGAGGATGTCTATGTGAAGTTAAAATTCCAACAGCACTTTTATGAAATGAGTATTGAATACACTGAAATTTTCCTATATCACAGACTGGCATAATGGGATATTCTACAGTTTTGCGAATTATTCACAGTAGAACTTGTAAAAAAAAAAAAGAGCATGAAAATCAAACTTCTACCTTCGTTTGTTACCTGCAAATTTCTGGTCTGCTAATGCATTCTTCCAGTCTCTCTGTTGCTGTAGAGACCATTCTCTTGACTGCTCCTTTTGAAATTTCACCCTCCGATCATGGTTTAAATCTTCTCCTAGAAACTTCTGCAAGCCAGATATAGTACATCGAGGGTCATTATCAGAGAGGCGAGCAGGAGTATCCTTCTTCAGGGCCTGTGGGTCAGACAAATCAAACTCACGCCGAGTTTCTGGCTTCTGAAAATTCTGTTGAAACTCAGTGACAGCTTTGTTTAGGTTTTTGATGTCCTCTTTCTGTCGTTCTTCTAACATACAGATGATCTTGTCATTTTGCTTCATTTCACCAGCTACAAAAAGATTATAAACAAGGTGAAACTGCGAGATTCAAAATGTACAGGGGGTTGTAAAAAATGAAGAATGTGATCTTGAAAAAAAGACTAGAAAATAAATCTACTAGACTTAAGTCATTTAGAAGGTCAAAGCTGGCAAATGATTTTTCTAAACTGATTGAATAGCACTATTATAAAACCTCTCAATTTTTAAGAATCACTTTTGGCACCAGAAACTTGCTGGAAAATATAATAAAAAAATATACATAAAATAAAGACAGAAGATAAGACTGCTAATAAAATTAGATAGGTCTATTTTATCACATTTTGTGTAGCATATCAATCCTAGGTACTGTAGAGCAATTCCTCAGCATCTACTACTAATTTGCAGTAGTGACTGAAACACAGTTACTTATTAGGAACATAAGAAACTATAAAAATAACTAATCATGAGCTCTAAAATGATGTACCACCAATGATATAGCTTGGAAAAAATACTGGCAAACACCATCCCTTTTTGGAGAGTTTATTGTTAATTCCCTCCTCCAGTTCCAACATTGCAACTGATCCCATCCCACGGAGTACACAGTCTAACAGTTTAATTATAATTCACAAGTAAATATCATTGCCTCTGTCAGAATGCGTGTGTTCTGGAAGTTTCCTAAAGGGCAAATTCTGTTAGATATTGTGAATCAATGCCTGCCAGGAAAATCATGACCAGCAGCGGCTGTGCAGTGCGGAAGCTGGCTACTATATTTTGGCAATTCTTGAACCCACAGAGAGGTTACTCTGTGGGCCCTTTGTAAATGAAACCATAGAGGGGCATTCCAACCACGGTAAACCATGGTGCAGCCTCGAGGTCAGGGGATGTGGTCAGCATAATTATGTGTGTATGCCCCGACTCAGCAATGGCTCCTACTCACAACCCTGGTATAGATTATTTATGTTTCTATCACAAATAATCTATATACAGATGGCTGTCCATAATGAGCACCTCTAGGAGTAAAGAGTTATTGCAATGCATGTGCTTCAGTGGCACAGGTTCTATTAATATTTGCAGAACTGTACAGCCTTCCCCAAGTAAATTGATGAGTACTTTACACCCCCACCCCCGAATCAGATTAATTAAAATACACTTTCCTAATGGCATGTAGCATATACATGATGTACTATAAAAAAAAATCCAAATATAAAGAGTGGGCTAAACCCTAAAGACCTTATTGATAGAAAACTTCCATGGACTTTAGTGGAAGTTTCACCTAAGTAGGTACGGCAATATTTACCCAGTGTGGAAAAAAAATCTTTTCCCCCTCAAGTGATGATAGATATTGTTTCAAAGGTGAAATAGAAAGTATATCCTATTTATTTTTGTATGTCTGAATTAAGAGGGAAAAACATAATCAGTCATGTGCTCACATATGGACAAGGTTTATGAAATTAATTTATATCTAGAAACTAAATGTGGAACCAAGGAAATACAAATTTACTCAGATAACTATTACCATTTTAGTGCATATGTATCTTTATTTGCTGATACAGCGGTAGGTGATTCCTACAGCATATGCTTTCAAAATGAGTGCCTAAAGTGAGGATCCTAAGTCTGATCCTTTAAAGTATTATGCATAATTAAGGCTAAGATTTTGTCATGCATATTTTTAATAAAAATCACGGACAGGTCACAGGCAATAAAAAATAATTCATGGAAGCCCGTGACCTATCCGTGACTTTTACTAAAAATATGCATGACAAATAGGGAGCTGCAGGGCCTTTGCCCGGGGCTCTGAGCTGCGGGGCATCCATTGTCCATGGCAACCAGGAACTGTGGGGCACCCCCACCGCCCACAGCGGCTGAGAGCTCCCAGGACACTCCCTGCTCTGCCCCTGGTGGCTGGGAGTTGGGGCCTCTCAGTTCCCAGCCACCACGGGCAATGGGGGGACCTGCAGCTCCCAGGCGCTGCAAGCTCAAGTCACCGAGGTCTCTGGAAGTCACAGATTCCGTGACCTCTGTGACAAAATCGTAGCCCTATGCATAAGCTTAACTTTCCGCACAGGGTTCATTGGGACTACTGATATGTTTTAAGTTAAATTGATTTTCAAAAGGGCTGAAAAGCCAACACTTCCCGTTGTCTTCTACTCCTGGGGGAATTCTGTGCCAAAAAATTAAAAATTCTAAACATAATATTTCAAAATTCTGCAAAATTCTACATATTTTATTTGTCAAAATAACACAATATAATCACACCAGTTTCAATTATTCTGGTAACTTATTTCAAAATACCTGTCAGCAAGTATGTCTTTAATAATACAGGCAATGAAAAAGATTCAGGAAATGTTTTTTGTCAAATAGATTCCTTACTAGGCATATAAATACAGAACTTTGTGTAATTCATTTCAACTACAATACAGAACTGTGAGCCCCCCCTCCCAGAAGCAGTGCAAAGGCTTGGGGGAGTCAGGGGTAACAGAGGAGCTGAGGGAAAAGGAAGGAGCCTGTGAGTGAACCTGGAGGGTTGTTGGGTGTGGATGGGAGAAATATGGAACAGGTTTTGGGGGGGGCGGCCGGGAAGAATTGTTAGGCAGCCTCCCCAGGCAGACTCTGGCTGACCCCTGGCCTCTCCCATTCAGTCAGACACATCTTCCCCTGTCCCCTTGCACCTCTCACTCACCCTATGTGTCTCTGCACCTCTCAGTCACCCTATGTGTCTCTGCACCCTCTCCTCCAATCCCCATGTGTCCCTGCACCCGCTTGTCCCATGTCCCTGTACCCCCACTCAGACACCCCTTTCCCCATGTGTCCCTGCACCTCCTCCTCATCCCCATGTGGCCCTGTGCCCCTACTCAGCCACCCCCTCCCCCTTTCCCCATGTGGCCCTTCATCCCCTCCCCCTTTCCCCATCTGGCCCCACTCAGCCACTCCCCTTCCCCCATGTGTCCCTGCATCCCTCCCCCTGTCCCTATGTGGCTCTGTGCCTCCACTCCCATTCAGCCCCTGCCCCAGTGTGTCCTCCCCCAATAACCCTTATGAACCCCCATTTGTGACCCCCCCCAGCAGCCCCATGTGCCCCACACTGTCTGTCCCCTCATATCCCCTATCTCCTGACCTAGCCCCACCAGCATTGTGAAGAAGGCATCCTCTTCCCTTCCCTATCGCAGCTGGGGGTTGCTCGGGAGTGGCTGCTCTGTTCTAGTGCCACACCAACCCCTGGTAGGCAAAAAGCATAACTGCAGCAACTTTCTGGCAGAAGTTATTGCCTGTGGGGGGAAAAAAATGATGTGCAGCACATGAATTATGTGCATGCAGAGCTGCGCAGAATTCCCCCAGGAGTAGGCTTCAGACCACTTATAGAGGTGCCTAACTTTTGGTACCAATTTTTAACATCTTGGCCTATATTTCCACGGCAGCAAATATTCAGGAAAAGACTGGTGAAAACATTTAAAAAGGAGAAAATGGAGAGAAAAGATTGCAAAACAGCGTACAAATGTTTACATATACTAATATAAAATTGTATTCTTTATATAGCAATAAATATACCAATTGTCTCATGTCGTGCTTTCTCATTTGCCTCTTGAATCTTCTTATCATTGATTTGAGTATCCAAAGCATCCTTATCAACCTATTATAATGAAAAAAATTAAACTCTGTAAAAATTATTTATTCTATTGAAAATATTTACTGTTTACCGGCTCTAGTCCAACCTTGTATATTAAAATGTCCACTTGAGCCAGAAATGAATGTATTTGCCTTGCAAAATTATAATTCTAGACAGCTGTGAATTACGTTATTGCCAGTGAAATGGCTTTAATGGTAAATTACAGGCACTTTACTATTTAAAGTATGTGGCTGCAAAAAGAAAATCCAACAATAATCTTCCTGTTTGTTCACTTCATACTAATAGCAACAGGTACATTCTTATTCCGAAACAAAATAACATTACAAGGTTAGGTTGAGCTCCAATACATTAGATGAAATGTTTCTTCCACTGTAGAGGACATTCCTACTTAAGTTACTTATCTTTCATCCATTTACATATATTAAATAGTTGTAAAGGTTTTTGACACTCACTTAAGAGTTATAATAGTTTTCAGTTCTAAAACATTTGTGCACTTCTGTAAAATGTACCATTTTGACTCAAACATCTGTTGGAGGCGGAGATGGCGGTAAGAGGGAATTTTCAACCTTCACAGTGTGAAGCATGGTGTCTGGTGTTTTCAGCATGCAACTGGGGTTCTGTCCTTGACTCATCCACAGATTTTCTGTGTGACCTTGGCCAAGTGACTTAATCTCTTTTTGTATCTATAAAGGTGGGATAATAATCCTTAATTGTCTTGGTAAAGCACTTTTAGATCCTTGGATGAAAAATGCTAGGTATTAATTATTCTGTATTTGGATTAAGCAAGTGCCCTCAAAACAGATCACAGTAGTAAAAACATATGGTGCGATACTGCCTAGGATTGCTGAATATGCTGATTAGGTGAAGAAACAAAGTCTGATCTTATGATGTATGAAAGCAGCAGAAGTCCTAGAATACCTTCAAATGATAAATAAAGTTCAAAACCATGCAGTACTGGATTCTAAATATAAACTGTTATAAGGAAATATTTGATTAATAAAGTTCTTTACAATTTCAGTAATAAGTTAAGGAAAAATTAAACATGCTTCCTTTGGTAGATTCTAGGCATAAAATGGACAGATAAAGACTGGACAGATTATACAAATTCTGAACTACTGTACCAGCTACATACCTTCTCTGAACAGTTTTCTCTTGTCCAGAAAATACCCAGAAAAGAACTGTTCCAAATCACACAGATCTTTAGTACTCATCTGAATTGTCCAGAATCCCAACCTGAGAGCATCTGAAATGCTAGTCATTCCACTAACTGCATGCCAAGATATCAATAGAATTGCAGTGATGAATTATTTGCTATGCTGAGGCTTCCAACTGGTTTTTCTAATCTGTTCTTATAATAATCTTTCTTTATTTGTAATTTTACACCTTATTTGTACATATTCATACTGTGTATATGTTAATTCATATTCATTTTTGATTTGGTTGTGTATTTGCATGCTTTTCAGAAATTCCTGATGCTGAGAAGAATGAGCTCTAAATTAAATTAACTCTTCTATAAATGAAAAAAGCTAAATATCTCAGAGCATATTTACAAAGACTGGTAAACATAATTAACCCCGTATTACAGATGAGGTAAGGTGCATAAAGAGGGAAAGTAATTGACCTAAGATCACACAACAAGTTAATGGCAGTTAAGACTAGAGATAAGGTCTCCAGACTCCCATTCCCATGCCAGTGAACCACTCTGCACACTCCCTGCCCTTTTTGATTCAGTCTCTTTTCCAACATTTGTGGAGTGTTCAGAAGTCAGATACTGGCTTGCTTCAAACTTCTTCAGAAGAGGCAGCTAAACAGAACTGATAATATTAAAATCTATGCCCGTATGTAGTATACGGGCACTTTAAAAATGTGACTGGAAGCACGAATATACTGTATATTTTGTAGGCTTGCAGGATCTTTCTACTTTGTGCTATGCTTAATTTCAGCGCACAGGACAACCCCCACTCCGAATGTTATCTTTCACATGGTGAATACATTACACTATTTTAATTAAACCAACAAAAACATTTATAGAATCCTTTGTTAGGTTTATCTTTCATTTCTTATGTTTGTCTCGCCTGCAAATTGATTCAATATACTAGTGCAAAAGTCTTTGGGCCAGATCCTCAGATGGTATAGATCAGAATAGTTCCATTAAGTGGAGATATACAGATTTACATCAGGTGAGGATTTATCTTTTAAACTTTTAAAATCATGTGGTAGACACATATGTCATGGCAAAAGCCAAATGATGAATGTCCCTGTGCAAGACACTGGTCTTCAGTTGTCTAGTTACTTTACCTGTGTGGGCAGACTGTCCGACAATTGCCAAGTACACCTCTACCCCGATATAACGCGACCCGATATAACACGAATTTGGGTATAACGCGGTAAAGCAGTGCTACGGGGGGGCGGGGCTGCGCATGCCGGCGGATCAAAGCAAGTTCGATATTATGTGGTTTCACCTATAACGCAGTAAGATTTTTTGGCTCCCGAGGACAGTGCTATATCGGGGTAGAGGTGTACATGATTTCTTGCACCCTCCTCAGGAGCATCTAGCACTGGCCATTACTGATGACAGGATACTGGATCAGATGGACCACTGGTCCATTTTATTCCCTCGTAACTAAGGTTTCAGAGTAGCAGCCGTGTTAGTCTGTATCCGCAAAAAGAAGAACAGGAGGACTTGTGGCACCTTAGAGACTAACAAATTTATTAGAGCATAAGCTTTCGTGGACTACAGCCCACTTCTTCGGATGCATATAGAATGGAACATATATTGAGGAGATATACACACACACACACACACATACAGAGAGCATAAACAGGTGGGAGTTTTCTTACCACCTCTGAGAGGCCAATTAATTAAGAGAAAAAAAACTTTTGAAGTGATAATCAAGCTAGCTCAGTACAGACAGTTAGATAACAAGTGTGAGAATACTTACAAGGGGAGATAGATTCAATGTTTGTAATGGCTCAGCCATTCCCAGTCCTTATTCAAACCAGAGTTGATTGTGTCTAGTTTGCATATCAATTCTAGCTCAGCAGTTTCTCGTTGGAGTCTGTTTTTGAAGTTTTTCTGTTGTAATATAGCCACCCGCAGGTCTGTCACTGAATGACCAGACAGGTTAAAGTGTTCTCCCACTGGTTTTTGAGTATTTTGATTCCTGATGTCAGATTTGTGTCCATTAATTCTTTTGCGTAGAGACTGTCCGGTTTGGCCAATGTACATGGCAGAGGGGCATTGCTGGCACATGATGGCATATATCACATTGGTAGATGTGCAGGTGAACGAGCCCCTGATGGTATGGCTGATGTGATTAGGTCCTATGATTATGTCACTGGAATAGATATATACAACAGAAAAACTTCAAAAACAGACTCCAACGAGAAACTGCTGAGCTAGAATTGATATGCAAACTAGACACAATCAACTCTGGTTTGAATAAGGACTGGGAATGGCTGAGCCATTACAAACATTGAATCTATCTCCCCTTGTAAGTATTCTCACACTTGTTATCTAACTGTCTGTACTGAGCTAGCTTGATTATCACTTCAAAAGTTTTTTTTCTCTTAATTAATTGGCCTCTCAGAGGTGGTAAGACAACTCCCACCTGTTTATGCTCTCTGTATGTGTGTATATATATCTCCTCAATATATGTTCCATTCTATATGCATCCGAAGAAGTGGGCTGTAGTCCACGAAAGCTTATGCTCTAATAAATTTGTTAGTCTCTAAGGTGCCACAAGTCCTCGTAACTAAGGTGTCTGTGGCATAAAGGCCCCAGGCATAAATCCAAGGATTTATTGAAAATCTAAGTGAAATTATCCTTCCAATGACTCATTGATAGTAAAAAAATTCAACCCTAACACTCTATGGATCAAATTCAGACCAGTCATAAACAGGTCGAATCCACTGAAATCAATGGACTGAACCCGATTTCACCAATTCTGAATCTAGTTTTATGTGATACTAATAAAAAGTTGTTAATACATTAATAACACTGAAGGAAGGTTATATATTCTAATGTTCCTTAACGGCTGTGAAAAACGTGTCACAGACCATGAAATAACTGGAAGAGACAGACACATAATGGGTCTGATTCTCAGTTGTCAGTACCTTGTGCAGTTATTTACAGCAGTGTTGCTATCATTCTGATTTGGTAGTGTCTTAAGTCCACCTTCCACTTGCTCTGCACTAGTGTAAATGACTACTTAAGGCAGGGGTGGCCAACCTGTAGCTCTTCAGAAGTTAATATGTGGCTCCTTGTATAGACATTGACTCTGGGGCTGGAGCTACAGGTGCCAACTTTCCAATGTCACTGCTCAACCCCTGGCTCTGCCACAGGCCCTGCCCCCACTACACCCCTTCCCACCCTGTCCCTGGAGCTTGCAATGCCCTCGCTCCTCTCCCTCCCACCCAGAGCCTCCTGCATGCCACAAAACAGCTGATCGGGAGGTGTGGAGAGGTGCTGATCGGGGAGGCTGCCAGTGGGCGAGAGGCACTGGGAGTGGGGAGAGGGAGCTGACGGGAGGCTGCTGATGTATTACTGTGGCTCCTTGGCAATGTACGTTGGTAAATTCTGGCTCCTTCTCAGGATCAGGTTGGCCACCCTTGACTTAAGGTTCAAGGTAGTGGGCAATCAAGCCCTATAGATATAAAGGTATGTTTGCCATAGGGAAAGGCACCAGCAGCTCCCCATTACCTCACCCCTGCTGTACAGCCTTTCACTGACATGAGTAGCTAAGCAGCTACACACCGCAGTGTGGACTCTGCCTGCTTGTCACTGTGGCGTGTAGCTACATACACCCTACAAGCCACCGCAAGTGGTATGAGTAGTGTAAACGCAACCTAAATATATACCCACACAGGGGCTGATTCGGTTTCCACTAAAGAAAGTTTTGTCCTTGGTTTCAATGGAAGCAGGATGGGCTACACATGTAAGAACTGCAGAGGTAATCTTCCAACACTGGAAATGTTGAGAGGCTAACTAAATTGGAGTGTGTGCCTTCTAAATATGAGCCCACCCAGCATGGCTCGGTGCTTCCCCGTCTATTACTGGGGATAAAGACACTCACCTTTGTAAAGTGCTTTCAGCCCCCAGGACAAAAACCGCAACACTGTCACTCCTGGGTATTACTGGTCCCTGGACGAAGCTACGTTTCCAGGTACTTGTGGTCCCGATGCATGATCATTAATTTAATCGGTCCCCATACAAGTCGGCACCCAACAGTCCCGTGGGGGGGGGGCAGTCCGCCCCTAGATAGTGCCACGAGGCGGCAGCCCCCGCCCCGCTCCCCTGGAAGGCGCCTCCCGCTGGCCGGCCCCGCCGCCCGCTTACCCCGATGGTCCTGACTCGGGCGTTGAAGATGCGGCTCTGCCTGTGCAGCTCGCGTTGCCGCCTCCGCTCCAGCGCAGCCGCCTCGGCCAGGTCCCGCTGCAGGCCCAGCTTGCGCATGGTGCCCGCGGGGGGCGAGGTCCCACCAAGGCCGAACAACGACGATCTCCCGGGGCCCTTATTCCCCGCCCCAGGCTACCGCCGGGCGATGTCAACAGAGCGGGTTGCTAAGGGAACGAGCCCTCCCCCCTGATTTCCGCGGTCAGGTCCCGCCCCCGCTTGGCTCCTCCTCCCTGGTCCCGGCTCCCCTCAGAAATCTCGCGAGACAAGCCGTCCTTTCCCGCGAGGACTAGCACGAGGCGGCTTCGCCTCGGTGTCTCGCGCTGCGCTCCCGCTTTTGTGAAGCCGCAGGTTGCCTGAGGGAGGCGCGCGGCGCGGAAGGGGCGCGTGACACCTGCCCACCCCCTGCGCGCGCGCACTCTCCCACATAACCCAACTTCTCAGGGGAGGGGAGTTTCAGACATTAACGGCCGTCGACCTCTCTGGGGTCCCGGCTCGCCCCTCCCCGCGGGGATGGGTTTTCTGAAGCTGCTGCTGCTGGAGAACTTCAAGTCATGGCGGGGGCGGCAGAGCATCGGCCCTTTCATGAGATTCAACTGCATCATTGGCCCCAACGGATCAGGTAGGGCAGCAGGGCAGGGCAGGCCACAGCTCACGGGGCACTAGGGCTTTGCCGGGCTGGGCCCAGCCTGAGGGTCGGACAGCTACCCCACCTAGGGGATAGCGACTCGCCTCCTGCCCAGACCCGAGGGGGTGGTGGCTGCAGCTGCCCTGATCCCACCGACAGAATGCCAACTACCCCGCTGGCCCTGGTGTAACCGCAGCGTCGCAAACCCCAGTGTGGACACAGCACTTGGGGTCTGAAGTCAGGGATGCGCTAAAGAGGCCCAGCCCCAGTGTCTACCCAGCTGGTTTTAGCAACGTAGCCTGAGCTCCACAAGCTGGAGTTCATCAAACTGGGTTCACACCTCCTGCCGCTTGCTATGTAGACATACGTAAAGTAGGCCTGGTCTGGCTGCGTGGTGGTGTCAGGCGGCCCAGGGTGCCTCCCCTCTAGAAGAAAGGGCCAAGTCAGGGCCTCGTCTTCACTGATGACAGGTGTGTGTTTACCTTGGGGTGACTAACATGTGCAAGCTCTCCTGCTGTCAAATCCTAGTGCAGGCAAGGCTTTACCAGACCCTAGACTAAGTGGTGGGGTCAGTCTGGGCTTGGGGTGCTGATCTCGCCCTGCTACCTCAGGGCAAACACAACAAGGGCCTTGTCTCCACTGGGGGTTTTACCGCAAGATAATGATCGTGCTCGGTCATCTCATTGGGGGGAAAACAAAACAAAACCTTTCAAAGCTGTGAAGACAAAGCCTAAGGTAGTTATCAATGAACCCAGCTTGAACTCTACTACTTTTTCTACTCAAAACAAAAAACCTTACTTACAGTGGTGTACATTTCCCTATTAATAATAATAATTAATAATGTAGACAATGCAATGTAGACATGGCTTTATAAACCCTCTCCAGTTGGCGCTGTTGGGAAACACAGCACAGACCAAGCCCAGATGGCTGGATCTATTCTTGTTTTGATCACGTTTGGAGCAAGTTTAACTAAAATGACAGTAAAAACATGGCCAGGTGTTATTTTGCATCCCCTACCACAGCTCAACAATGGGAGATTTTTTTTCATAAACGTGTGTAGAAAAAGCAGTAGACGCTATAACCAAGCTTATCCAAGGAGGGGGAGAGTTGTCCAGTGGTTACCGCAGGGGCCTAGGATTTTATATTTTTCATTGCTTTAATTTAACTTAATTTTTGTCTGTTAGTGGATCACTCCTACCCTGTCTCCCACTGTTTCTAATGTTCAGAATACTGAATGAAGTTTTTCAGATACTCATCCAGTTAAATCAGCATAAGTTACATGAATCAGTAGCCAGAAGAAACTCTGATGCTGAGTAATCCCCAACATTCAGTTCAAGAATGTTCTTATTTTTTCCCCTCTTCTGTTATTTTGGAGGCGGGAGGAGGGCAAGAGAGGAAGATACAGTGTAATGTTGAAGTAGTGATTCTGGGAGACCAGAAAAATGAGGGTGCTATCAGAAATGACAGATAAGAGAAAGAGTGAGTGGAGAAAAGGTTGGTGGAAAGATAATGTACTAAGTATTAGAAATATTAGCAGAAAAAATATTCATAACAGTGTAAGGAAATATGAAAAAGACATTCTTTGGAATTCAAGAATCTGTAAGGGTACAGCTATACTTACTCACTGGTTCGGCGGCCAGCAATCGATCTTCTGGGATCGATTTATCGCGTCTTGTTTAGACGCAATAAATCGATCCCGGAAGTGCTCGCTGTTGACGCCGGTAATCCTGCTCTGCGAGAGGAGTAGGCGGAGTCGACGGGGGAGCCTGCCTGCCGCATGTGGACCCGCAGTAAGTACCTTTGAGTTCCAACTAAGATACTTCGACTTCAGCTACGTTATTCACGTAGCTGAAGTTGCGTATCTTAGTTTGAACTGGGGGCTTAGTGTGGACCAGGCCTAGGAAAGAGTTCTAAATGCATTATGGAATATTTTGGTAACACTGTCAATGACTGTAGTATGTAGGAAGCAACTGATGATGTCAAGCAAACTGAAGTAAAGGGGGGGAAATTAGAGATGCTTAGATAAAGGATGTAGACCTGGATATGTCATAAACTAAGTATGGAATTCAGTGGTGAAACACTTTTATAATAATTAATCTGTTGCAGACATTGATACCAGCTGTTGGTTATAAATTACTTTCAAACATGTAAACCTCTTCTACAATTTTATTTTAAATAGACGTTTCTTAAATGCATACATAGGTTCTGGAAGACAACAAAACTGAGATCGAAATAAAAGATTAGAAATAAGTAGTCAGCTAAGTATGTTCATACCTATCCAACTCTAAAAAAATCAAAAGTTAATGTTTTTTTGCTCATTTTAAAGGAAAATCAAACATAATGGATGCCCTTAGTTTTGTAATGGGTGAAAGAACAGCAAATTTAAGAGTAAAAAGTGTTCAAGAACTTATTCATGGAGCACACATTGGAAAGCCATTTTCCTCTACTGCAAGTGTGAAAATAGTGTATTGTGAAGAGAATGGAGAAGAGAAAACATTTTCAAGAATTATTCGAGGTAATAGTAGGGTTTGTTTTTTTTTTCAAATATTTTCTGTGCTTGATATAGAAAACTTGCAGTGGACTATTTATTTTTAAATCTTAAATATATAATAATCTGATGGTACAACACGGACTAGTGAATCCTTTGGAATTATTAAGCCAATTTTTATAGTACTGGTCATGATAGCCAGGTGCTATAATTATAAGGATGAAAACAGTAATAGAGTAGAAGAGTTAATCAGATGCTAAACAAAATACATGTTATGCTCCCCGCCCTAATGATTGCCCAACTGTGTCTCTGAGAGTTTATCAAAGGAAGTGAGTTCCATGGGGCAGTCTACTGTGAAAGCCATGTTATGGACCCAAGCCCTGATTCTCTATGTATTTAGGCTCCTGACTTCCATTGAAATTGATGGGAGTTAGGTGCCTAGATACCTTTGAGGATCTGGGCCATGGTTTACAACATTGGAAGCACTCCCAAGGCTAATCCTAATTACTTTTAGGTGAGGTATAGGATTGGTAGCTGTATCTAATGGTCACTGATCATTCCAGTCTTTAAAGGTTAACACCTCGAATTCCACATGGAAAAGAAAAGGAAGCCAGTGCAGAGACCTGAGCAAAGGAGATGCAACTACCCCACGCTACTCAGGAGGAGAGCAGCTGCATTCTGCTCTAGCTCCAGTGCCCGGGTGAACTTCAGGGGTAGTCCTGAGTATGTTATGGTAGTCAAGATTGGTATTAACAGGAGTGGCAAATGCTGTAATGTCCACATTAGAGAATAATGGTTGCATTCTGGAGATCATAGAATCACAGAAATGTAGGGCTAGAAGGGACCTTGAGAGGTCATCTAGTCCACCCTCCGTTTTGAAGCAGGGTTACCTAGACCATGTCTAAGCTGTTCTTAAAAGCTTCCAATGATGGGGATTCCACAACTTCTCTTGGTAACCTGTTCCAATACTTTGTTGGCTTGATAGTTAAAGTCTTTCATAATATCTAATGTAAACTCCCTTGCTATAGATTAAGATAACTACTAGTTGTCCTTCTTTCAGTGGACATGGGCAGTTGATTGCTGTTCTCTTTAGAACAGCCCTCAAAATATTTAGAGACTGTTATCCTGTTCCCCTTTAGTCATCTTTTCTTAAGACTAAACATGCCAAGTATTTTTAACTCTTTTCTCATAATTCAGGTTTTCTAAAGTGTTGATCTTTTTTTTTTATTATTATTCTCTGAACTCTCTCCAGTTTGTCCATATTTTTCCTTAAGTAAAACTGGACACAGTATTCCAGCTGAGGGCCTCACCAATTCTGAGTAGACTGGAACAGTTACCTCCCTTGTCTTATGTACAACACTCATATTAATACACCACAGAATGATATTAGCCTTTTTTTGCAACTGCATCACATTGACTCATATTTACTTTGTGACCAACTATAACCCCCTTTCAGCAGTAGTCCTACCTAGCCAGTTATTCCCCATTTTGTAGGGTCCATTTAATTATTTTCCTTCCTAAATTAAGTTTGCATTTGTCTTTTATTGAATTTCATCTTGTTGGTTTCAGACTAATACTTTGATTTGTCATGGTCACTTTGGATTCTAATTCTGTCCTCCAAAGTGCTTTCAACGCTTCCCAACTTGGTGTCATCAGCAAATTTTATAAGCATACTCTTCACTCCATTAATCCAACTAATGAATAAAAATATTGAATATTACCAGAACAGACCCCCGCAGGACTCCATTAGATCAAACCTCCCAGTTTGATAGTGAACCATTGATACTCTTTGAGTATGGTTTTTCAACCAGTTGTGCACCCATTTTATAGCAATTTCTTATAGACCACTTTCTCCTGGTTTGCTTATGAGACTGTCAAGTGGGACAGTGTCAAAAACTTTATTGAAATCAAGATGTATCATGTTTACTGCTTCCTCCCCTCCTAGTCACTTGGCTAGTAACTCAAAGATAATCTCTAATGGTTCTGTGATTGCTTCAGCTAGTTCTTTAAGTACCCTAGGGTGAACTTTGTCAGGCCCTAACAACTTGAATACATCTAATTTAGCTAAATATTTAATTTGTTCTTTCCCTGTTCTGGCTTGCATTCCTTCCATTTTGTTATTTAATCGTGTTAAGCATCCAATGACAATTAACCTTCTTAGTGTAGACTGAAGTAAAACAGGCATTAGCTACCTGCATTGTGGGGTAGTCAGTTAGTAGCTCTCTTTCCCCGCTGTGTCTATTTAGAACTTCTTACTGCCTTTTTATGTGCTTTGCTAGGTGTAAGTCATTTTGTGTTGTAGCCTTTCTCATTTTGTGCCTACATGCTTGTACTAGTCTTCTGTACTCATTCTTAGCAATTTATTCATGTTTCCTCTTTTTGTAGGATTTCTTTTTGATTTTTCAGGTCATTTAAGAGCTCCTGATGCAGCCCATTTGGCCTCTTATTGTTCTTCCTGTCTTCCTTTCCCATTGGGATAGCTTGCTGTTGTGCCTTTAATATTATCTCCTTGAGAAGCTGCCAGCTCTCCTGAACTCCTTTTTCCCTTATCATTTCTTCCCATGGAACCTTACCTACCAGTTTGTTAAAGTCTGCTTTTTTTTAAGTCTCTCTTCCTTATTCTGCTGCCCTCACTTTTTCCTTTCTTTCAAATCATGAAATGTATCATTTTATGATTACTGTCAGTTCTCTTTCACTTTTGGATTTGCAACCAATTCCTCCTTGTTAGTCAGTATCAAGCCTAAAATGACTGCTGTTCTCCTCTACCTCCGGAAACAAAAAGTTCTCCCCAACACATTCCAAGAACGTATTGGACATTTTGTGTTTTGTCATATTACTTTTCCACCAGATATCTGGGTAGTTAAAATCCACCATTACTAACAGGTCTTATGTTTTGGATATTTCTGTTCTAGAAATATTTGTCATAGAAATGCCTTATCCACCACTTCCTCCTGTTTTGGTTGTCTATCGCAGACCCTTACCCCGATATCAACCTTGTTTTCCCTCCGCCCCTGTCTTTTATCTTCACCCAGAGACTTTCCCATGGTTTGTCACTCACCTCCTTCTGGACCTCCAAAGACGTGTAGACCTTCTTGATGTACAAAAGGGGGAACAGGTGAACTGATTAGATAAAGTGTCAAATGCACAACATAAATTAATAGTTCAAATATTTGGTTACATGATACTTTAATTTTATTGTTTCTTCCTTTATTAGGTAGTTGTTCTGAGTTTCTTTTCAATGATAAAGCTGTTAGCCGATCTGTTTACACAGCAGAGCTTGAAAAAATAGGCATAATTGTCAAAGCAAGGAACTGCATGGTTTTTCAGGTAAGCATTTAAGGTACTTGGTAACCTCCCAAAGCTTGAGTGCAGATTGGGAGTGCTGGGACTAGACAGTTAATACTGCACCCTGGTCAGCCAAACAGGTAATTAGTCCCGCATGAATAATAGCAGCCTTGTCCTAGCCTAGGAAGTCTAGGCCATAAAATGGGAATTGCAAGGTTTCTCTGTGTGTTGGGCAATAGAGGGTGTGGAAGGGAGGTAGGGGGAAGCATTATTCATCATGGGAAACCCAGTAATTTCTGTGCTTCAGTTTATAAGTTGAAAAAGGTCGTCTTGTTTTGGATTTAAAAAAACAAACAAACCTAAAATTGGCTAACCACCTTATTTCTGGAGCCAAAATTATTCTTGTCTCAACTTATAATACTCATAAATATGTGGATGGAAAATCTTGTTAGGACATCTAGTTCCTCTTTGACAAGCACGTTTTTTCCTTAAATATATTTTCCAAAGTTCTTTGTCCTGTCTAGTATGTATTAACCTTCTTAAAATGTGAACTTACTGCTTTTGAAAGGTGCCATTGTGATGCCTTCTGGTATATTGTCAGTCATCTGGCTACCACCTGTCCTTAAGCAGGAGGAAGCCTTGTCTTTGCCTGCTAGGGGTCAGCCTCCCAACTCTACCAGCCATGAACAATGCAGGCACTCCCCTCTAGGGCTTGCAAGACCCATTGTTTCTCTGCAGGGTGGCAATAGGCATCATCCAACTCTCAAGCCCTCTGAGCATCTCCCTGGAGTGTCCAGGTCCAGTCCACTGGGTGCTCACAGTATTCACAGGTTTGCTGCTTCCAAAGAAACAGGGCACTCCTGCTTACCAGTTCTACCTCCGATTACCACTCCTCTTAACAGACAGCACTTATACTTGACTTCACTATAAATAAATTTAACAAAGCATAGAGATTCTAATAATAGCAAGTAGAAGTATTGGAAACAAATCATTACATTTATACAACAAAATCAAAACACACTTTCTAGAGTGTAGGCTTAATTATAAGACGTGAGAGTATTTTGTTAGAGTATTGCTTTGCTCATGCAAAATCCTTGCAGCATTTTACAACCAAGGAGCTGTGACCCTCCTTTCAAGAGAGAGTCGTGCTGTCAGCTTGCCTCCTGGGTGAAGGATCCTGTGTGTTTCCTTATATCCCCAGATATATCCTAAGAGTCCTTTGTCTTTAGTAGTAAGCAGGCCATCCCCTTCAGTTTCTTTCATCCTGTGAATTTCCTTTCTGTAGATTTCACACTCACTTCTTTTGCCTGTGGCTCAGTATGCAAAAAGGCATACATTATGAGGCATACAATACAAAAATGGCTAGACAAGGAAACAGGTGTCTGCTGCCTTTTGTCCGAAAGGAACATTTCTGAGGTATGTCACCTTCTGGTGACTTGTCTTAACTCCAAGACCTTAAGAACATGTCATATATACTTGATCATAAACCGGTTCGTTTATAAGCTGACCCCCCCCGCCCCCCCAAGATGGATAAGTAAAAATGGGAAATTTTTATGACCCATTCATAAGCCGACCCTATAATTCAGGGGTCAGCAAACTTTGGCTCCCGGGCCATCAGGATAAACCACTAGTGGGCCGAGATGGTTTGTTTACCTCAAGTGTCCGCAGGCACGGAGGTAAACCTAAGTAAACAAAGTGTCCTGGTGCTCCAGCTGCTTTATCCTGACGGGCCGGGACAGCAACTGGTGGGGAAATGTTTTTTTCTGGGGGGGGGTGGGGGGGAAGCTGGGGGTCAGGGGAATAACCCTTGTGACCACCCCCCACATGACCCCACCCCTAGCCGGGGACCCCCACACTCTCCCTATCCCATCCTTTCCCACCTTATTTGGGGAGGGCCAGGGGAGGATGTCTCTGGCCTGGCTGGAACTGCTCTGGCAGGCTGGGCAGCGTGGCTGCATCCTGCGCTGGCAGGCCAGACCGAGCGGCATAGCTGTGGCATGGCCACAGAGTGCTCCGGCGGCGCGGCCACAGCCTGCTCTGGGGGGCGGGGCTAGGGTGACCAGACAGCAAGTGTGAAAAATCGGGACAGGGGATGGGGGTAATAGGAGTCTATATAAGAAAAAGACCCCAAAATCAGGATTGTCCCTATAAAATCGGGACATCTGGTCACCCTAGGCGGGGCCGAGTGGCACAGCTGCAGCCTGCCAACCCTGGAGCTGCTTCAGAGGCTGGGGGGAGAGCAGCGTGGCTAGAAGCGGAGAGACTCTGGCCCCGCCTTTTCCCTTCTAGCTGTGCTGCCTCTCCTTGCTCCCTCTATTGGGGGGAGGGGCTGTGTCCCACCTTTCCCGCTCTATACTCGTTCATAAGCTGATTTCTCACCCCCCCCACCCCGTCTCTGGTGCTTCCCTTTTTTACTAAAAAAATTTGGCTTATGAACGAGTATATACGGTAATTTTTAGATTAAAAGCATAACTCCTTAAATATTATCTGTACATACATTTTGCAGTGAGTATGATAACCAGTGGGCTACTGGCTCTTGGTAGAGACCTAACATGCCATACTTCAGTGAACTATTATGCATATATCCAACCCAGGGGATCCCTGTAAAACCCTGTGAACTCTGCCAGTTGTCACCAAGAGGTCCCTGGGTCACAGCCACTTATTTGACATCACTAGAGACCAAAATCTTTTTATTTATGAAGAAGGTGCCTCACAATATCACCTTCGCCACATTGGTCTATTAATGAGCCCAAATACTCCTCTGAAGAACCACTTCCAAGGTCAGCGTTCATTTTTTCTTATCTGTTCAGTTATTGGGCTGTCTATTGAGACTACCAGTAAGGATGCTAATGGTGATAGTGTGGTTTTTGTGAGTTGGAAGTGTATATCCACTGAGAAATAAAGTAAAATCAATTAGACTATGGAACCATCTGTGAGTAACCACTCTTGGTAAATAGGGAACTATAGTGGAATTGAATTAGTGACATGCAGATGAAAGGCTATGTCCCATTGTTAATAGTCTGTTATTGAGTCCTCCAATCCGTTTAGTTTAACCAGATGTTAATTTAACTCCCAAACAATTTTTAAAAAGCATATTATCTTAAAACAACTGAAACTGACTTTCAGTGGTTGATAATGGGATTTGAATTCTTAGTCCTGATCTGCCTCACAAGTCTGTTAAAATACTAGCTTCCTGTTTGCAAAAAAATTAAACTGTATTTGGCAGTTAAGTATTTTTAGTTTTATATTCCTTCTAATTAGATATCGTGGTTAAAAATCTCTTCTTCTAATTTAGCTTTCCTTTAAATATAGATAATGCATATCAAAAATAGTAATATCACAGTTACAGAATAAATATATACAGTACTTAATTTTCAAGCTCCACTAACTTGTCTGCTTTAAAAAAATTATCAAAATAGGGAAGGAACTGAATCTACATTTCATAAACTCTTAGAAATTTTTCATTTGAAAAGCTTCCTCCAGTCCCATAACATAATGGATGTTAGGATAAATATAACACTGTACTTTGTAGTAGTGATAACACTTCCTGACTGGAGTCTTTGTTTCCCAAATTTTAATCTTTAGTATAGAAAAAAATTTGGATGAATTATGTAAATTATATATTCTTGAATAGTGAGGTTTGTTTTGTAATTTCTGATTGACTTTTTGCTGCCAGTACTACATGATTCCACAACTTTCGCTTTTTCATATATGGCGTGTCAGTGTCCAAATTAGGTTCAGTGGACTTTTAAGTCTCTGTGATTGGGAGGTTATTGAAGCTAGTGAAATATCATATAAGTTATACCTTGATTTTAAGAAACTGAATTATTGCTGGGAATTTCAGATTCCCTCTTTGTACAGTACAGTTATCTGCAGTGCTATGATTCTCAGTGCTACATCTTTGAAACTCTATTCTAGGGAGCAGTAGAGTCAATTGCAATGAAGAAGCCCAAGGAGAGAACCCAGCTTTTTGAACAGATTAGTAATTCATGGGAGTTTGCTGAGGAATATGAGAGAAAGAAGAAGAAAATGCAACAGGCAGAGGGGGATGCACAGTTTAATTATAACAAGAAAAAACATGTGGCAGTAGAACGCAAGCATGCAAAGTTAGAGAAAGAGGAGGTAATTCCAAAAATAACAAAGGAGGTTTTCATATTTAAGAAAGCATATGGCATAGTGGTTGATCCTGCAAACTCTATTAGCATAGTGTGAGTTTATAGGATCAGAACCTTAGTAAAAGTACATAGAGCTTGGGTCAAACACTTCTAATACATTTAAAATAAATACATTTTCCTTGTTTTCTGTGGAAAGTGGTGGTTCTTCAAAAGTGTTTTTTGGTAAAAGCTTTTCCACATAATGTGATTAATTTGTATAATCTGAAATACTTAACCCCAAAAAAAAATCAGCAAGGAAGATGCTACGTTTTCCTGTGGGACAGGATTAATAGTTAAGCATCTCCTGGCAATGTACATCGGTAGTACGTCATTTCTGTATTTCTGCCCTTTTTGTACAGTCACTATGTGATGCAGTAGTGGCACTTACTGGGCAAAATGTTTAAAAATGGAAGAATAAACTTTTGCATCCAAAAATACTTGGTCTCAGAAGGCTCAATCCTGCAACTTGCCAAACTATGATAGTGAGCTTTGTTCTGGAGGTGTGAAACTTATTGAAACCAAGCTAAACGTCTACATTCTTCTTTTCCCTGGAGTGTTCAGTGACCCTGTATTGCAAAGTTTGTTGCCTGAGTGCATGCAAGAGAGAAAAAAAGCAGTTATGATTTACTGTTGGGTGGCATTCATAATATTCAACAGGAAATGGAGCTGAATATAATAGTTTCTAAGTATACTAGGTTCAGTAGTCATAAATATGTTTTAATGAAATAAATGACAATGTATTCTGCAGGACTGGCAATTCTTACAGTAACTACTGCATTATATGGCTGAGTTTTTTGTGATTGGCGCACTTTGCTGGAATCATAGTCACCAGTACTTTAGCTCATTTTACTCTGGACCTGAGATTAGACTGCTAGTGATTAAAAATTCTTTTTTAAACTGCAAATAAAAATTTGCTGTTTGTAGGCAGAGCGTTACCAGATGCTGCTTGAAGAGCTGAAAGAAAACAGGATACAGCTGCAACTTTTCCGACTTTATCACAATGAGAAAAAAATTGACTTTTTAAACAACAAATTGGATGAAAAGAATATGGATGTGAATACCAAGGAAGACTCCCTTTCTTCTGCTGAAGACACATTTAAAGCTAAGAAAAAAGTGCTTGGAATGTTAAATAGAGACCAACAACACATGGAAAAAGAAATGAAGTAAGTTTTCCTATGATAGAACTGAACTGAGATTTTGAGAGTTAGTCTGCATTCTAAGTTACTCTTCAAAATGTATTTCCTGATCAAGAGAGTGGGTGAAATTCTGACCCCATTGAAGTCAATGGGAGATTTCTAAAATAATAATCACTGTGTTACAGAATAAATATATATAATAATTTTCAGCCACTTCATTTGTCACTATTGTCAATAAAACATTATACCTGTTCACTACAACATTGTAGGTGTGGTATAGCATTGTACTTCATGTTTAAACCTCTATTTTCGGTTATATGTATCAAAATATAACCTTTGGACTGAAACATCTCATACTTGGTCCCCACCTAAAAGGTGATTTTATGTATTTTTTAAATTAAATTATCTTGTTCCAGGCTGCATTTCTTGTTTCCCTGAAACACAAAGTTGACAAAAATGCATCTTTTTTTCCCTCCCTAAAGAACCCTAGAAGCGTCATTGAATCAGAAAAGGCCTCAGTATATTAAAGCAAAGGAGAACACTTCTCACCAAATCAAGAAAGTAGATCTGGCTAAGAAATCCTTAAAAGATAATGAGAAACACCTTGCTAAACAAGAGCAAAACATAAAAGAATTGGATACCGAGCTGACTGATGTTGAGAGAAGTTGGAGAGCATATGAAAAGAAGGTTGAAGAGGAGATGTTACAGAGAAGAGCAGATGTTGAGCTGGAAGCAAGTCAAGTGAGTTGTTGTAGGGGGGAAGTACTAAAGTGAGTGAAATCCTGGCTCTGTTAAAGCTAATGGGAGTTTGCCATTGACTTCAGTGGGGTCATGATTTCACCCATTGTTTTCAAAGAGTGGTTACAAATCCAATTTGACTTAGACTAAATTGCAAGGAAAAAGAGCTATTTGTCCAATAGGATGAGGAGAAATGGTGATATTGCCTTTATTTTTCATCTCTTACAGGTTTATCCTGGAAGCCAACAGACTTAAAATCTATGTCAATTTGTACATAAAAACATCTGATACCTGTAACATCCCATCGATTTATTTTTAGCTTACAGTTTGAGCAGCTGCTGTTTGCTAAGTGGTCACAGTTAGCCCAGAATATGATTAGCAACACCATGATTGGGCCTCCTTCCTAGAAGGACAAAATGAGGCTCTACTGTGGTGGCTTAACATAACAAGATTTTTCTTTAATGTTTTTGAGGCTCCTTGTGCTGTATGTAAAATAGCTCTGCCAACTACATGTGCCTGAGCTTAATATAGTTTTTTAACCAGCAAACAGCTGGGATGGATTAAATTTTTTTTTATAGAACTGATGAAATGATTTAAGGAGGACAATTCAAGCCTCCCAGAAGTTCAAGAGAAAGAGAGCAGTTTTGAGGAGTAAACTTAAGACAGGGGGGTTTCAAAGTTAACCTTTTTAAGATGGTTGGAGGTGGTGTATTACTTCTCTTTAATGTGTGAATCATATCCTTTCCAAAGTAATAATGAAAGACTCTCTCTTCTAGTCGAATCAGTGACGTTCCAGTGCACAATAGTGAGAGGAGGATTTAGGAGAGCCTAGTCAAGGCATGTTCAGCACCTGTCTGTTTTAAACCCAATCTCCATGGGGTTCCTTGTGAACTGGGGCTGTGGGTCCACAGCATCATGGATCCATTGGTTTTTACTGGGAGCACAAACAGTACATGTGAGGATAGGATAGTAACCATGGAGCAGCTCTTTTGCTGTCAAGGGGCTATGAGGTGGTGTAAGGAAGGAGGTCTTTACCAAAACAACTTCCCAGCACGCAGCCCAACTGCTACAGATAAGATCAGTTCACAGTTCTGATATAAAGCTGTTTTAGGAAGACATCCCTGCATAATTTTCCAGTTAGTTCACATCGGGAAAACTATTTCTGCAACCACTAGACCTAGAAACTCTTTCAGTTTATTTTATTGTATATTAAATTCTGCATAACCTGATGGGTATGTTTCCTTCCTATTATCCCTGTGTAGTTTGGGGCAACCCTGTAAATTATGCCCAGTAGGAGAGAGTGGAGGAGTTCCAACTCCTCATTACTGTAGAGATTTGTCAACCTTCAGCATAATTTATAGGGTTGCCCCAAACATAAATCCTTCTGTATACCTCTACAAATTTTCTCCTTGGAGGCTTCCCACATGTCAAAATAACTGTTGTTCTTAAGAATAATTCCTTTATTTTTGGGCCACTCAGCATCTAGATAATGTCTTGAGCCTCGCCTTTTTTCAGAAATGTTTATGGAACCTTTAGTTCGCCTAATCACTTATTTAAAACAAAACTCTAAACTAGACTGTAGGCAAAAAACCAGGAGAATAAAGTTTCGAAATTGTATCTTTCATGGCATCTGATTGCCAATACTTGGCGCCATAACTGGATAGTAACTTACAATCTGTAGTTTTGATAAGGTTGTTAATTTGCTAGTTAAGTACATAATGCAGTGAAAATTTCCCTTTATGTTTAAGGGCAGGAGTAATATTTGAATCTGTTTGTACAGCTGGATCGGTATAAAGAGCTAAAAGAACTAGCAAGAAAGAAAGTAGCTACATTGACCCAGCAACTAGAAAAACTGCAGTGGGAACAAAAAGCAGATCTAGAAAGGATGACATTTGATGAGAGGAAGCAAAAAGAAATTGAGGTACTGAGATGGAATTTAATTTTATTGGGGAAAAGAAACCCTGTCTCTCTTTGTCTAATACTTGTCCTTCCCTGTCATTATAAATTTTAGTATAATTGTACAGAATACATTCTTTATCAAAAAACACTTCAACCTTGATACAATGCATATGTTTGGGCTTCTCTTCTGACAGACCTACTGCCACATGGCTGGCTCTTTGTCCTTCAAAAATAACTTTACATATCTCTTCTAGGATGTGGCTTAGTGAAAGCCTGCTTACAGTATAAACATCCAGATCAGCAATTATAAGGGTATGTCTACACTACGAAATTAGGTCAATTTTATAGAAATCGATTTTATACAGTCAATTGTGTATGTCCCCACTAAGTGCATTAAGTCGACAGAGTGTGTCCTCACTACCGTGGCTAGCATCGACTTATGGAGCGGTGCACTGTGGGAAGCTATCCCACAGTTCCCGCAGTCTCCGCTGCCCATTGGAATTCTGGGTTAAGCCCCCAATGCCTGATGAGGCAAAAACATTGTCGTGGATGGTTTTGGGTACATGTCATCAGTCGCCCCTTCCTTCGTGAAAGCAATGGCAGACAATTGTTTCGCGCCTTTTTTCCATGCAGACGCCATACCACGGCAAGCATGGAGCCCGCTCAGCTCAGCTCACCGTCACCGCTGCTGTCATGTCCTGGGTGCTGTTGTCAGCAGACGGTACAGTAGGACTGCTAACTGTCGTCATCCACCGCTTCCGCTGCAACTCTGCTCTCCTGCAGACGCCATACCACAGCAAGCATGGAGCCCGCTTAGCTCACCACTGCTGTTGTGAGCATTGTATACACCTCGCGCATTATCCTGCAGTGTGTGCAGAACCTGCAAAAGCAGGCGAGGAGGCGACAACAGCATGATCACAATAGCGATGAGGACATAGACACAGACTTCTCTCAAAGCACGGGGCCCTGGCAATTTGGACATCATGGTGGTAATGGGACAGTTTCCTGCCGTGCAATGCCGATTCTGGGCCCGGGAAACAAGCATAGACTGGTGGGACCGCATAGTGTTGTAGGTCTGGGATGATTCCCAGTGGCTGCGAAACTTTCGCATGCATAAGGGCACTTTCATGGAACTTTGTGACTTGCTTTCCCCTGTCCTGAAGCGCCAGAATACCAAGATGAGAGTAGCTCTCACAGTTGAGAAGCAAGTGGCGATAGCCCTGTGGAAGCTTGCAACACCAGACAGCTACCGGTCAGTCGGGAATCCATTTGGAGTGGTTAAATATACTGTGGGGGCTGCTGTAATCTAAGTAGCCAATGCAATCACTGAGCTGCTGCTATCAAGGGTAGTAACTCTGGGAAATGTGCAGGTCATAGTGGATGACTTTGCTGCAATGGGGTTCCCTAACTGTGGTGGGGCGATAGACAGAACACATATCCCTATCTTGGGACCGGCCCACCTTGGCAGCCAGTACGTAAACCGTAAGGGGTACTTTTTTTTTCAATGGTGCTGCAAGGGACGTTTCACCGACATCAACGTGGGATGGCCGGGAAAGGTGCATGACACTTGCATCTTCAGGAACTCTGGTCTGTTTGAACAGGCGCAGGAAGGAACTTATTCCCAGACCAGAAAATTACCATTGGGGATGTTGAAATACCTATAGTTATCCTTGGGGACCCAGCCTACCCCTTGCTCCCATGGCTCATGAAGCCATACGCAGGCACCCTGCACAGTAATAAGGAGCAGTTCAACTATAGGCTGAGCAAGTGCAGAATGGTGGTAGAATGTGCATTTGGACATTTAAAAGCTTGCTGGTGCAGTTTACTGACTAGGTTAGACCTCAGCGAAACCAATATTCCCATTGTTATTGCTGTGTGCGCCACAATATCTGTGAGAGTAAGGGGGAGACATTTATGGTGGGGTGGGAAGTTGAGGCAAATTGTCTGGCAGCTGATTACGCACAGCCAGACACTGGGGCAATTAGAAGAGCACAGCTGGCTGCCCTGCGCATCAGAGAAGCTTTGAAAACTAGTTTCATGACTGGCCAGGCTACGGTGTGACAGTTCTTTGTTTCTCCTTGATGAAAACCCGCCCCCTTGGTTGACTCTACTTCCCTGTAAGCCAACAGATTTCCCACCTTCGATCACTGCTTTCAGAGGCAATAAAGTCATTATTGTTTCAAAATCATGCATTCTTTATTAATTCATCACACACATAGGGGGAACACTCGCAAGGTAGCCTGGGAGGGGTGGGTCAGGAGGGAAGCACTGAGAAGGTGGTAGAGGAGGGAAGGACAAGGCCACACTACAGTTCAAAGCACCTGTCTGGTAAACAGGAGATCCTGGGGTCACTGGGTTCAACTCCCAGTAGTGCCTTGTTGTACGGCTTTTTTGTGGGGGAGGGATAGCTCAGTGGTTTGAGCATTGGCCTGCTAAACCCAGAGTTGTGAGTTCAGTCCTTGAGGAGGCCATTTAGGGATTTGGGGCAAAAATCTGTCTGGAGATTGGTCCTGGTTTGAGCAGGGGGTTGGACTAGATGACCTCCTTAGGTTCCTTCCAACCCTGATATTCTAAAAAAAAAAGCAAAAAGCTTTTTGAATGCTTAGCCTTCATTGCTTGGGCAATCCGCTGGGGTGGAGTGGCTGGGTGCCTGTAGCCTCCCCATAACCGCGTGGCTAGTATCAGGGAAGATTCCTGTCAGCCAAACGCGAACAGCTCAGCATGAACGGGCCTCCCCCCGCCTCATGGCTAACAGTGGGGATGATTTCTTTTCAGCCAAAAACAAACAGCCCAGCAGGAACGGGGCACCTCTGAATGTCCCCTTAAACAAATTTCCCGTATTTCAACGAGGTCACCATGAATGATATCACTCTCCTGAGGCTAACACAGAGAGATAAAGAATGGATGTTGCTTGAATGCCAGCAAAGCTGGGGCCCATTCGCTGCAATGCTTTGTTCTGCAATGATTCCAGACTACTTGCTACTGGCTTGGCGTAGTAAAGTGTCCTACCATGGAGGATGGAATAAGGCTGCCCTCCCCAGAAACCTTCTGCAAAGGCTTTTAGAGTACCTCCAGGAGAGCTTCATGGAGATGTTCCTAGAGGATTTCCGCTCCATCCCCAGACACGTTAACAGACTTTTCCAGTAGCTATACTGGCCACAAATGCATCCCAAGTCTTCAGAGCAAATTAATCATTAAACACGCTTGCTTTTAAACCTTGTATTATATTTACAAAGGTACACTCCAGAGGTGCCTTCTCCGGCTTCATGGTCCGGGAGCTCACCTTGAGAGGATTGGGAGGGTATTGGCTCCAGGGTGATGGCTCCTGGCTGCCGGGGAGAAGGGATTCTCCGCTTGCCTGCTGTGCACGATCCTCAGCCTCCTCCTCCTCATCTTCCTCATCCACAAAATCCTCATTCCTGTTGCGTGAGACTCTCCCCTTGCATGTGACCACGGACAGTGGTGGGGTAGTGGTAGGGGCCCCCCCCTAGAATTTCAAGCAGCTCATCATAGAAGCAGCATGTATGGGGCTCTAACCTGGAGTGATCATTTGCCTCCTTTGTTTTTTGGTAGGCTTGCCTGGGCTCCTTAATTTTCATGCGGCACTGCTGTGTGTCCCTGTCGTAGCCTCTATCCATCATGCCCTTGGAGATTTTGGCATATATATTGGCATTTCGTCTTTTGGAATGGAGTTCTGCCTGCACGGATTCTTCTCCCCATACAGAGATCAGATCTAGTACCTCCCATACGGTCCAAGCTGAAGCTCTTTTGCGATTCTGGGACTGCATGGTCACCTGTGCTGATCAGCTCGCCACGCTGGCCAAACAGGAAATGAAATTCAAAAGTTCCCGGGGCTTTTCCTGTCTACCTGGCCAGTGCATCTGAGTTGAGAGTGCTGTCCAGAGCCGTCACAATGGAGCACTCTGGGATAGCTCCCAGAGGCCAATACCATCTAATTGTGTCCACACTATCCCAAATTCGACCCAGTGAGGTCGATTTTTAGCGCTAAACCCCTCGTCGGGGAGGAGTACAGAAATCGATTAAGAGCCCTTTAAGTCAACAAAACAGGCTTAGTCGTGTGGACAGGTGCAGGGTTAAATCGACCTAATGCTGCTAAATTCAACCTAAACTCGTAGTGTAGACCAGGGCTAAGAGTGAGATAGATACATACTGTCCTCAGTTCCTTCTTACCATGACAACTGTAGTGTTTGGACTCTGCAGTATCATGGTGTGTCTTGTCAGCTTTTTCCTTTTTTCCATTGTAGTTCGCTTTCCACCTGGATATTGTTATGGCTGATTTTTGTGTTCTTGGGATCAGGACAATTTTTTGATTTCCTGCCTGCTTTTGGAATTCAGCTCCAGCGTGTGGATTTTGTGCCAACTGCATAGACAGAAAAGTGAACATTTCTGGTTCCTTATACCATTGACTTATGACAGATCCGAACAAGAAGTGTCATGTGATAATAAAATATTTACATTGCACCAGAGCACTTGCTGTTTTCTCTCTTCGGAAGAAGATTAGTGTCCTGCTCAAGGTTCATTCTGTGTGACCTTTATACCTGGAGACAGAAAGGACAGAGTCCCATTTTAAAGTCTTGCCTTTCCCTGGCAACATCGCTGCAGTTGGGATTTGAGTATTTTTTTTTTCCAACTCCCTGTGAAAATCTTGTAGTTTTATCAGCTACTATGAAGTGCAGAGTCAGCTGGATGTGGGCTTCTTCATCTTTTGACATTGAGAGAAGGTGTAGATGAATCTTCATATATATTCAAAATACTTCAAAATGGATTAGACTTTCTCAGTGGACATACCAGTTTGCTCATGTTCCAGGGTTGGACGGTGTAAGGGCTCATATCTAACATTGCTTTTTTGGTGCACGCTGTTTCCTTGGCATAGATTTCCAAAGTAGTTGCTTGGATTGCTAATCATCAACAGATACCTTTTTCAGAAGAGCAGTTCAACAGTCATTTTTAAAATTAGAACTCTTCCAACTGTGTGTTTGCCCGGGAAGGGGGGAGGGTACTGCTTTTAATCTTCCACAAGTGAGAATATATAGAGGCAATTCTCTAAGTAGAAATGTTACTTACATGTAGCTGTTTTTAGAGTTAAATGACTTTTAGATACTGCACTCTCTTCTCACTATCCCCACTTCTTTGGAAATCTGATTGGTCTCCTTTACTTAGTGAATGAAAGGAAATGAAAGAAGCTGAAGCTGTCTCTCTCTTATGAACTCATATCTGAACATTTGGAGATGTCCATATCCACATTTAAAAATTTGAGGGAAAGAAGACACATAGCAATACTCTAGAGTTCTTTCTGGAATTTCACATAAACAGAATTCCAGTAAAAATTACTACCATAAAATGGAACTAATGCAACTCCGTGTCCCTGAATTGTTCTGAGCTTTGAAACAATTTTCTTACCCATTATAAATAGAATGCAATGGTATGTTTGAATAACTTTCCTCCATTTTCTTAGCTATTAATCAGAACAGCACAACTGCGTTTCACAAGGTGAACATATTTTCATTTTCTTCTTTTTTTTTTAAAGAGACAAAGTTTTACAGCCGATGTCTGCTTCATGTTTTTTAATATTTGAAACAACTAGATGGAACACGGTATGGTTACAAATAACAAAATATTCATTTCCTTACCTACTTTATAATATTCAGATTAATGAAAGTGAAGGAATTTGAAATCTGATTTCCCTGTCACTATATACTGGACACTTTTTGTTTTAATTTTTGTACTTCAGTTTGGACAGTGAAAAAAGACTAGTAATTTCACTTGCTGGTTCATATTCACTAGTACAATGCTGTGATGTTGGGTTTCAAATTCTGCAGAGAGACACTTGATTTTAAAATTTGAAGTATTTATAAAACAAAGAAAGCAAGTCTATTAGCAGATTTTATAAAACTTTTACATTTGTTTTAAATCCTAAACTTTGGTATTTAACTAAATGTTAAAAGGGTATTACCAAGTAGTATTTATGAAAGTGTCATGATCCATTCACATTGAAGAATCTCTGTACTAATGGGCTTGAAAACAATAGTGTAGATTTGGTAGATATAGTATATTATTCACATGGGAAATATCTATCAACTAAATATGCAAAGTGGTATGCTGTGACTTGACTTCAGTGGATATTTCATGGTTAAGGTTAGCCATATAGCTAAACATCAGTGCCCCACTCTGAAAATTTAGTGATATATAGTATTAGAAAATTGGCTTTAGAATTGTTTAATTTTGTAAATTGCATCCTATTTATGGTTGTTTAGGAAAGTATAAAGCAAGTTGTGGAACAGATAGAAGACCACAAAAAACGAATTGAGAAGTTGGAGGAGTATACCAAGTCATGCACGTATGTGTATTTGTTTTTTAAATAAATTAAAATAAATTGCAGTTCAGACACTTTGCATATTATAAAAAAAATTGTTGAAAACTGCTCTGGTCAAGTGTAGGTAGTTTCTTGGTCTATCCAAGGCCCTGATCAAGTGTCTTGATGTTTTTGGTCTTTTTGCCTTTTTAAGGTGTATTTTTAAATGTAAGAGTAATATTTGTCTTGCATTAAATCCTTTTATTTGTCCTTAGTTGTAATTTTTCAATAATTTTGGGTGTTGGATGACTCTCCCCTCTGATTCCGATTTCAAGACAGATTCTACTGTCCTCCCAGATGTTACTTCACACTTCTTTTGTTTTTTGTGATTTCTTCCTCTCCCTCATAAGTATATGAGGATCGTGTCTTCATTATGGACTAGATTCTGGATTTACCACAAGGTTTGAATAAAAGGGCAGAATGCAGCTTAGTAGTTTTGCTTCCCTGGAAGCAGAATAGAGGCCAGATTGTGAATTGGTCACCGTTTATTCCCTGGTCCATATCTTCCTCCTGCCCCTGTTTTGAGTATGCAGAGTAACTGCACCACCTCTTTTGCTGTCACATATTGCTTCCCCTTTCACACTGGCTCAGCTGTGCTGGCTTGTACTTGAATGGATCAGAGGTCTGCCATGGAGGGGGAGCTGCAGCACAGCGGAGGGATGTTGTGACCCACAAGGCACAAGTGAGCAAGGGAGTACCTTATGCCCTGTGCACGTGTGTAAAGTGGGACATGATTTCGCCATAGACTTTTCAGATCATTTTTGCAAAACTGTAAATTGTATTGATTCACGGTCATGTTATGCCCTCTGTGTGCATGTATCTGAGGCCTTGTCTACACTACGAGAGTAGTTCGATTTTACTTGCATCGAATTTTTGTAATCGATATTGCAAAGTCGAACGTGTGTGTCCACACTAAGGACAGTAATTCGACTTTGTGCGTCCACACTAACGGTGATAGCGTCGACATTCGAAGCGGTGCACTGTGGTCAGCTATCCCACAGTTCCCGCAGTCCCCTCTGCCCATTGGAATTCTGGGTGTAGCCGGCAATGCCTTCTGGGTAACAAAATGAGTCGAGGGTGCTTTTGGGAAACTGTCGTCATCCGTCCATCACTCCCGCCCTCCCTCCCTGAAAGCGCCGGCGGGAAAACAGTTCGCGCGCTTTTCCAGTCATTGACAGCGCGGACGCCACTGTACTCCGAGCATGGAGCCCGCTGCGACCATCGCTGCAGTTGTGGCCGCTCTCAACGTCTCGCAGCTTATCATAAAGGTTTCCCTGAGGCAGATGCAGAAAAGTCAGGCAAGGAGGCTACGGCACCGCGGTGATGTCCTGAAGTCTGAGAGTAGCACAGACCTGTCAGAAAGCAGGCGACCCAGCGCCGAGGACATCACAGTGGCAATGGGTCATGTTGATGCCGTGGAACGGCGATTCTGGGCACGGGAGACAAGCACTGAGTGGTGGGACCGCATAGTGCTGCAGGTCTGGGATGAATCCCAGTGGCTGCGAAACTTTCGCATGCGGAAGGGAACTTTCCTGGAACTTTGTGAGTTGCTGTCCCCTGCCCTGAAGCGCAGTGACACCCGGTTGCGAGCTGCACTGAGTGTACAGAAGCGAGTGGCCATAGCCCTGTGGAAGCTTGCAACGCCAGACAGCTACCGGTCAGTCGCGAACCAGTTTGGGGTGGGCAAATCTACCGTGGGGGTTGTTGTGATGCAAGTAGCGAAGGCAATCGTTGATGTACTGCTTCCAAAGGTAGTGACCCTGGGAAATGTGGAGGCGATCATAGATGGCTTCGCAGCGATGGGATTCCCAAACTGCGGTGGGGCCATAGATGGAACTCACATCCCTATCCTGGCACCGGACCACCAGGCCACCCAGTACATTAACCGAAAGGGATACTTTTCCATGGTGCTGCAAGCACTGGTGGACCATAGGGGACGTTTTACCAACATCTACGTGGGATGGCCGGGCAAGGTTCATGACGCTCGTGTTTTCAGGAACTCTGGTCTGTTTAGACGGCTGCAACAAGGTATTTACTTTCCGGACCACAAAATAACTGTTGGGGATGTGGAGATGCCTATAGTCATCCTCGGGGACCCAGCCTACCCGCTAATGCCCTGGCTCATGAAGCCCTATACTGGCGCCCTGGACACTGAAAAAGAACTCTTCAACTACCGGCTGAGCAAGTGCAGAATGGTGGTGGAGTGTGCTTTTGGCCGTCTCAAGGGGAGATGGAGAAGCTTACTGACTCGCTGTGATCTCAGCGAAACCAATATCCCCATTGTTATAGCAGCTTGCTGTGTGCTCCACAATCTCTGTGAGAGCAAGGGGGAGACCTTTATGGCGGGGTGGGAGGTTGAGGAAAATAGCCTGGCTGGTGATTACTCACAGCCAGACAGCCGGGCGATTAGAAGAGACCAGCGGGAAGCGCTGTGCATCCGGGAGGCTTTGAAAGCAAAGTTCCTGAGTGAGCAGGGTAACCTGTGATTTTATAGTTTGTGTACTGAGAAGCTAAACCTGCCCCCGTTTCTTTACCCAGGTAATGTTGACTATCCTATCCAGTTACATACCCCCTTCACCCCCCCTCCAACACACGTGTCGAAATAAAAATAGTTCTACTTTGTTAAAGCACACCGTTTTCTTTAATACTGTTTTAGCGGGAATTTTTTAAAACTGGGACGCAGACTGTGGTGCGGGGCGGGTCTAGTGTTGTGATGCGAATGCAGCTTCTAAACTCAAGGATTGACAGGCTCCGCTGCGGTGGGATGCTTGTTTCAACGGAGCCTGTCACCCCTCCTGATCGGGACTGTGTGTATGGGAGGTCTATTTGACTTTGTGGCAGGGGGAGGACGGTTACAGATCCCATGCTGTGTGGCTCTGTGATCCTGTCTAAGGACCGGCGCTTAAGATCTGTAACTGCCCTCCCCCGCCACAAAGTCACAGAGCAACCCACCCCCCCCAACATTACATCAAAACAACCTCCCAGACTAACCGGGGCAACTAGTCACTGCATCACTGCACTGTGTATGTGCCCTGCTGCTGTGCCTGCCCCCGACTATGTACCCTGCCAAAGGAGACTGTCCTGTCCAATTTCCAACCCCCTTTCCCCTCCTCCTCCAAAAGAACATGATTGAAACAGTAGTTAACAGAAACGAATTTTTTATTATCAACTACACATGGCATTGGGAGGTGAAACTTGGACGTGGGCTTGTGTCAGGCGGTAAGGAAAGAACTTTTCAAATTTTGGGAAATGAGAGCCTTCTGCTACTAGAGCTCTCTGCAGGGGTGGAGTGAGAGTTAGCAGGGACTCTGCCGCCTCTCCTTCTTTGCACTTTGGGTGAGGTGGGTATGGGACTTGGTGGCGGGGGAGGGCGGTTAGAGATGGACTGCAGCGGGGCTCTGTCCTCCTGCCTCCGTTCCTGCAGAACATCCACAAGGCGCCGGAGTGTGTCCGTTTGCTCCCTCAGTAGTCCAAGCAGCGTTAGAGTCGCCTGCTGGTCTTCCTGCCGCCACCTCTCCTCCCGATCCATGTTGGCTTGGTGCATTCGGGTCAAGTTCTCCCGCCACTGGGTCTGCTGTGCTGCCTGGGCTTGGGAAGAGGCCATAAGCTCAGAGAACATGTCCTCCCGTGTCCTCTTCTTCCTACGCCTAATCCGCGCTAGCCTCTGGGAGTGTGATTCCAGGCTAGGTTGTGAGACAGTCGCAGACGGGGCTGTGGAAATGGGAAAAAGGGAGTGAATTCCTCTGAAAGATAAATGTAGTTGTGAACAAAGAACATAGTCTTTCTCTGTGAACAAGACCATGCACAGCACCTTTCACATGCGCACTCAGCACAAGGTCGAATTCTCGGCCTTCGCATTCTGTGCCTGGGGTCTTGAACAGCACATTTGAGAAGCGAGGCAGCACAACGGAATTTCTGTTGCAGGCAGACATGGTAAGCCGTACACTTGTGGCAGTTTAAAACTTTTATATTACCACTGGCCTCATTTCACATTTAAATCAATGTCAGTCCCTGCTGCCAGCAATCCGGCAAGCGGGAACTCTGCCCCTGTCCCACCCCCTCGCGGCTGTCCCCGGGAACGATCCCTTTCGGCTGCCCCTCTCCCGCCTCCACCGCGTGGCTGCAAACCAGCGGTTACAGTTCTGTAAAGGAACGGGAAAGCAGTCCCAACACTAACATTCCCCTACCTAATTAAAAGCAGGTCACCATGGCCGACATCACCCTGATGAGGATCTCCGAGAGCGACAAAGAGAGAATGCTCCGGGAAAGCCTCCAAAGACCAGGGCCGTATGCCGCCCTGCTGTGCAGAGCAATGATCCCCGAGTACCTGATAATCTCGTGGCGCGGCAACGTGTCGTACTTCGGAGGACCCAATAAGGCCGCTCTCCCCAAGAACCTCATGCAACGGCTTTCAAGTTACCTCCAGGAGAGCTTCATCGAGATGTCCCAGGAGGATTACTGCTCTATCCCCGCACATATAGACCGCATTTTACTGTAGCTGCAGTAGCAGGGAATACACAGTAGAGCGGCTTGTGCAGGACAATCACTGAAAACCGGACATTGCTAGATTTCTTTTCAAAACTTGCACTGCCCCTTACTAAACCGTTAAGCGCCTAGGGCACACTAATCATGAACAACCCATTCTTTTAATTGTTAATATTCCTGTTTTGTTAAAAATAAATGTTTAGATGTTTACAACACTTACTGGCTGATCCTTCACCAGATTCTGTGTCCGGGGTAATGGCTGGGGACGCTTCGTAGGGGATCTCTGTAAGGGTGATGAAGAGATCCTGGCTGTCGGGGAAATCAGCGTTGTGAGAGCTGCCAACTGCCTCGCCCTCCTCATCTCCTTCCTCATCTTCCCCGTCCCCTAACATGTCTGAGGAACCGGCCGTGGACAGTATCCCATCCTCAGAGTCCACGGTCACTGGTGGGGTAGTGGTGGCGGCAGCACCGAGGATGGAATGCAGTGCCTCGTAGAAACGGGATGTCTGGGGATGGGATCCGGAGCGTCCGTTTGCCTCTTTGGTCTTCTGGTACCCTTGTCTCAGCTCCTTGATTTTCACGCGGCACTGCGTTGCATCCCGGCTGTATCCTCTCTCTGCCATGTCTTTAGAGATCTTCTCGTAGATCTTTGCATTCCTTCTTTTGGATCGCAGCTCGGAAAGCACGGACTCATCGCCCCACACAGCGATGAGATCCAAGACTTCACGATCAGTCCATGCTGGGGCTCTCTTTCTATTCACAGACTGCATGGCCATCACTGCTGGAGAGCTCTGCATCGTTGCCAGTGCTGCTGTGCTCGCCACGATGTCCAGACAGGAAATGAGATTCAAACTGGCCAGACAGGAAAAGGAATTCAAATTCAAATTTTCCCGGGGCTTTTCCTGTGTGGCTGGTCAGAGCATCCGAGCTCGCACTGCTGTCCAGAGCGTCAACAGAGTGGTGCACTGTGGGATAGCTCCCGGAGCTATTAGCGTCGATTTCCATCCACACCTAGCCTAATTCGACATGGCCATGTCGAATTTAGCGCTACTCCCCTCGTCGGGGAGGAGTACAGAAGTCGAATTAAAGAGACCTCTATGTCGAACTAAATAGCATCGCAGTGTGGACGGGTGCAGGGTTAATTCGATTTAACGGCGCTAACTTCGACATAAACGCCTAGTGTAGACCAGGCCTGAGAGCAGATTTTGGACTCAATTTAGAAACATTTATATTACTGCTTCCAACCATGTGAGTTGTGTGGCTAAATCCCTATGTAACTTGCTGAAAAAATCCTGTAAATAACCAGGAAAATAAATAGAAGCTTTTTTTTATTTATTTGAAAAACGTGCATCTAAAGGAAAGCCAAAAAGTATTTGGTTTAACTTCTGTAACGTAGTGGTCACTTATGCCCAGTGTCTGGTCTTTTTAGAACAGCTGAACAAATATTCGGTTAACCACTTAATTTTAGCAAAAGATGACATTGTATAGATGTCAAATCTTCTAAATGGCAGCAGTTCAACTTGTTTGTTAGTAAAATCTGTTATTTCATCATTTGACTTTCATGCATCAAAATCTTGTTTCCATATAAAGATTTTGAGTTCAGCCCAGAGGCTCACACTTGTGGAATAAAATCACTCTACTCATAAAATTAATGAAAAGTTAAGACAATATAATTGGGATACATTTTTCTCACATCTTCCCTTATTTTGATTTAAAGTGAATTGTTAGCAGAGAAAAAACAACAGGAGAAAGTCCTAACTGATGAAATGGAGAATTCAAGGGTACAGATAGCTCAAGTAAATGAAGAACTAAACAAAATAGTTGGTGAGCTGCAGAATGCTAGAATTGACTACCATGAAGGAAGACGCCAGCAAATGAGAGCAGAGATACTGGAGAGTCTCAAAAGACTTTATCCTGATTCTGTGGTAATTGGATGGATTTATTTGCATTTTTGTGGTTATAATTAGATTTGAGATTTGCATTTGCAGTTGTGGTATATGTGGCAGCATGGGACTTTCTGTGGCCATCTGGAATATATTTTAACTTTCACTCTACGCCTCTACCTCATTATAACGTGACCCAATATAACACGAATTCGGATAAAACACGGTAAAGCAGTGCTCCGGGGGGGGGGGGGCAGAGCTGCGCACTCCGGTGGATCAAAGCAAGTTCAGTATAACGCAGTTTCACGAATAACACGGTAAGATATTTTTGGCTCCCAAGGACAGCGTTATATCGAGGTAGAGGTGTATTTTATGTATTCTAGGAACACTTGTAAATGGGAATGACAATGCAAATTTTGTACTACAAAAGAACAGTAAATTTATTAAATTCAATCTTTGTGAATTTAAAGAATTAAGTGATTGAACTGACACCAACCTTCAGATTATGAAAGTTAAAAATTAGTTTATATTAGTAGTAAACTTATGTTACTTTTTTGTGACATTGATAAGCATGCTATTCATTCATGACTTGATTTTTACAAATTTCAAATGGGAGTATCAATGTAAAAATTAGAATGATTAAAATTAAGAGCAGCACTGGCATTTCTTGGCTGCGCTAGAGTTTCATAGTGTGGTAGGATGACAGAACTGCAGAGCATTTATTCTAAGGTTGAGCTAGTGTATATGTGTGTATATTTTATTAGAAGTGGGAATGCAATTTTTTTTAACTGCGAGGAACTTCAGTTTCAGCTTATCCTCTATGGTAAATTGTGTGACAAAGTTCCTCCTCTATCTTGGTGGGTCCTGCGCTTATTGTCGGATTTTCTTGCCTCAGAGATTCACCATGTGGGTTGGGGAACAGCCCAGAGACCTTCCCCTCTGGAAGAACCCACAGTCCAGGTCAATTGGGAGGTTTGGGGGGAACCTGGGCCCACCCTCTACTCCAGGTTCCAGCCCAGGGCCCTGTGGACTGCAGCTGTCTATAGTGTCTCCTGTAACAGCTGCATGACAGCTACAACTCCCTGGGTTACTTCCCCATGGCCTCTTCTAAACACCTTCCTTATTCTCACCACAGGACCTTCCTCCTGGGGTATGTCTACACTACGAGAGTACTTCGATGTCACTTAAATCGAATATGTAGAATCGATATTAGAAAGTCGAACGTGTGTTTCCACACTAAGGACAGTAATTCGACTGTGTGAGTCCACACTAACGGGGCAAGCGTCGACATTGGAAGCGGTGCACTGTGGGCAGCTATCCCACAGTTCCCGCAGTCCCCGCTGCCCATTGGAATTCTGGGTCAAGCCCCTAATGCCTGCTGGGGGAAAAAATGTTTCGAGGGTGGTTTTGGGTAACTGTCGTCATCCAACCGTCACTACCGCCCTCCCTCCCTGAAAGCGCCGGCGGGCAATCAGTTCGCGCACTTTTCTGGTGAGTGACATCGCGGACACCACAGCACTGCGAGCATGGAGCCCGCTGCGACCATCGCTGCAGTTATGGCCGTTGTCAACACCTCGCACCTTATCAGCCACCTTTTCCAGAGGCAGATGTTGAGAATTCGGGCGAGGAGGCTACGGCAGCGCGATGAGGACATGAAGTCTGAGAGTGGCACAGACCTGTCACAAAGCACGGGACCCCGCGCCGTGGACATCATGGTGGCAATGGGTCATGTTGATGCCGTGGAACGGCGATTCTGGGCATGTGAAACAAGCACTGAGTGGTGGGACCGCATAGTGCTGCAAGTCTGGGATGAATCCCAGTGGCTGAGAAACTTTCGCATGCGGAAGGGAACTTTCCTTGAACTTTGTGAGTTGCTGTCCCCTGCCCTGAAGCGCAAGGACACCTGGATGCGAGCAGCCTTGAAGCGAGTGGCCATAGCCCTCTGGAAACTTGCCACGCCAGACAGCTACCAGTCAGTCGCGAACCACTTTGGCGTGGGCAAATCTACCGTGGGGGTTGTTGTGATGCAAGTAGCCAAGGCAATCGTTGATGTACTGCTGTCAAAGGTAGTGACCCTGGGAAACGTGGAGGTGATCATAGATGACTTCGCAGCGATGGGATTCCCAAACTGCGGTGGGGCCATAGATGGAACTCACATCCCTATCCTGGGACCGGACCACCAGGCCAGCCAGTACATTAACCGAAAGGGCTACTTTTCCATGGTGCTGCAAGCACTGGTGGACCACAGGGGACGTTTTACCAACATCTACGTCGGATGGCCGGGCAAGGTTCATGACGCTCGTGTTTTCAGGAACTCTGGTCTGTTTAGACGGCTGCAGGAAGGTACTTACTTCCCGGACCACAAAATAACTGTTGGGGATGTGGAGATGCCTATAGTGATCCTCGGGGACCCAGCCTACCCGCTAATGCCATGGCTCATGAAGCCCTATACAGGCACCCTGGACAGTGAAAAGGAAGTCTTCAACTACCGTCTGAGCAAGTGCAGAATGGTGGTGGAGTGTGCTTTTGGACGTCTCAAGGGGAGATGGAGAAGCTTATTGACTCGCTCCGATCTCAGCGAAACCAATATCCCCATTGTTATTGCAGTTTGCTGTGTGCTCCACAATCTCTGAGAGCAAGGGGGAGACCTTTATGGCGGGGTGGGAGGTTGAGGCAAATTGCCTGGCTGATGATTACGCCCAGCCAGACAGCCGTGCGATTAGAAGAGCCCAGCGGGACGCGCTGTGCATCCGGGAGGCTTTGAAAGCTAGGTTCCTGAGTGAGCAGGGTAACCTGTGACAATTTTGTTGGTTTACAGAGAAGCTGAACCTGCCCCCGTTTCTTTACCCAGTGACTGTTCACAATCCTCTCCAGTTTCATACCCCGTTCACCCCCTTCCAACCCACATTTAAAAATAAAATCACTGAAAATTTGTTAATGACCAACGTTTTATTTATTACTGTTTTCGCGGGAAAGTGTTGAAACTGGGACGCAGACTGTGGTGGGGAGTGGGTGTAGTGTACTCATGCAAAGGACGCTTCTAAACTCGAGGAATGCCAGGCTCCTGCTTCTACAGTGGTCCGCACAGGCGGACTGATTGTTTGAACGGAGCCTGCCACCCCTTCTGTTCGGGGCTCTGTGTGTGGGGGCTATGTGACTTTGTGGCAGGGGGAGGACGGTTACAGATTCCCTGCTGCGTGGCTCTGTGATCCAGGATAAGGACCACTGCATAAGATCTGTAACCGCCCTGCCACCGCCAAAAAATCTCATAGCCCCCCGCCCCCAACAGACAATGAAAACCACCTCCCAGACTGACCAGGGTGCCTAGTGACTGCACTGTGTGTGTGACCTGCTGCTGAACCTGCCCCTGTGTCTGTACCAACCACCTTTCCCCCCCTTAAAACAGACTGTCATCTAAAAAAACCATGATGGAAACAGCAATTAACAGAAACGTATTTTTTATTAGCAAATGGACAGTTAGGGGATGAAACTGGGATGGGGGATTGGGTGATGCGGGAAGGAAAGGACTTATCAGATTTTGGGGAATGACTGCCTCCTGCCACTTGAGCAGTCTGCAGGGGTAGAGTGACAGTTTTCACGGGCTCTGCAGCCCCTCCTTCTTGGTACTTTCGGTGAGGGGGGTATGGGACTTTGTGGCGGGGGACGGTGGTTACACATAGACTGCAGCGGGGCTCTGTCCTCCTGCCTCCGGTCCTGCAGAACATCCACAAGGCGCTGGAGCGTGTCCGTTTGCTCCCTCATTAGTCCAAGCAGTGTTTGAGTCGCCTGCTGGTCTTCCTGCCGCCACCTCTCCTCCCGTTCGCTGTGTGCTCACTGGTATTGGGACATGTTCTCCCTCCACTGAGTCTGCAGGGTTGCCTCGGCTCGGGAGCAGCCCATAAGTTCTGAGAACATGTCGTCCCGTGTCCTTTTACATCTACGCCTAATCTGCGCCAGCCTCTGGGAGCCTGATGACAGGGTAGGTCGGGAGACAGCCACAGCTGTGGGATGGGAAAAAGGGAGTGAATTCCTCAGAAAGATAAATTTTTGGGTGAACAAAGAAAATAGTCTCTCTGTGAAAAAGACCATTCACAGCACCTATCACATGCGCACTCAGGACAAGGTCGAATTTTCGGCCTTCGCATTCAGTCCCTGGGGTCCTGCAGTGCAGATCGCAGAATCGGAACAGCACAGCAGAATTTGGGTAGCGGGCTGACATGGTAAGCCGTAGACTTGTGGCAGCTTAAAACTTTAATAGCACTGCCCTACTTTCACGTTCAAAGCAATGCTCCTAGTGTTGGCCAGTTCCTGCTGCCAGCAATCCGGCAAGCATGAACTCTGCCCCTGTCCCACCCCCTCGTGGCTGTCCCCGGGAAAGATCCCTCTATGCTGCCCCTCTCCCGCCTCCACCGCATGGCTGTAAACCGGCGGTTACAGTTCTGTAAAGGAACAGGGAAGCAGTCCCAATACTAACATTGCCCTAATTCAAAGCAGGTGACCATGAGCGGCATCACTCTGATGCGTATTTCAGACAGCGACAAAGAACGCATGCTTCGGGAAAGCCTCCAAAGACCAGGGCTGTATGCCGCCATGCTGTGCAAGGCAATGATACCGGAGTACTTGATGGTAGCCTGGCGCGGAAATGTTTCATACTACGGAGGACACAACAAGGCTGCTCTCCCAAGGAACCTCATGCAAAGGCTTTCCAATTACCTCCAGGAGAGCTTCATGGAGATGTCCCATGAGGATTTCTGCTCTATCCCCGGATATATTGACCGAATTTTACTGTAGCTGCACTGGCAAGGGCTAAACAGCACAGCGCCTAGGGCAAACCAATCAAGATATACCGGACATTTAGATTTTTTTGCAGCAGTTGCACTGCCAAAGACTAGAACTTTAAGTGCCTAGGACAATCTAATCATGAAAAAGCCACAGTTAATATTAATATTCTTTTATAAATAAATGTTTACATGTTTAAACCACTTACCGGCTGATCCTTCTCCTGATTCTGGGTCCGGGTTAACGCCTGGGGACAGTTGGTACGGGATCTCTGTGAGGGTGATGAAGAGATCCTGGCTGTCTGAGAAATCAGCGTTGTAAGCGCTGTCGACTGCCTCGTCCTCCTCATCTCCTTCCTCTTCTTCCCCGTCCACTACCATCTCAGAGGAAGCGGGCGTGGACAATATCACATCCTCAGAGTCCACGGTCAGTGGTGGGATAGTGGTGGCGGCCGCACCTAGGATGGAATGCAGTGTCTGCGGCTGGGATCCGGAGCGTCCGTTTGCCTCTTTGGTCTTCTGGTAGCCTTGTCTCAGCTCCTTGATTTTCACACGGCACTGCGTTGCATCCCGGCTGTATCCTCTCTCTGTCATTGCTTTGGAGATCTTCTCGTAGATCTTTGCATTCCGTCTTTTCGATCGCAGCTCTGAAAGCACGGACTCATCGCCCCACACAGCGATCAGATCCAAGACTTCCCGATCAGTCCATGCCGGGGCCCTCTTTCTATTCTAGATTGCATGGCCATCTCTGCTGGAGAGCTCTGCATCGTTGCCAGTGCTGCTGAGCTCGCCACGATGTCCAAACAGGAAATGAGATTCAAACTGCCCAGACAGGAAAAGGAATTCAAATTTTCCCGGGGCTTTTCCTGAGGGCTGGTCAGAGCATCTGAGCTCTGACTGCTGTCCAGAGCGTCAACAGAGTGGTGCACTGTGGGATAGCTCCCGGAGCTATTAGCGTCGATTTCCATCCACACCTACCCTAATTCGACATGGCCATGTCAAATTTAGCGCTACTCCCCTCGTTGGGGAGGAGTACAGAAGTCGAATTTAGGAGACCTCTATGTCGAACTAAATAGCTTTGTGTGGACGGGTGCAGAGTTAATTCGATTTAGTGCTGCTAAATTCAACATAACCTGCTAGTGTAGACCAGGCCCTGGTGTCTGATAACGCTTGTGGTCCTCAGTCCTCCAGCAGCGCACCCTCTCAGCTCCTTACACCTCTTGCTCCCAGCTCCTCCCAGTCACACCACAAACTGCGGCGAGCTCCTTTTAAAACCCAGGTGCCCTGATTAGCCTGCCTTAATTGATTCTAGCAACTTCTTCTTAATTGGCTCCAGGTGTCCTAATTAGCCTGCCTGCCTTAACTGGTTCTAGCAGGTTCCTGATTACTCTAGTACAGCCCCCGATATGGTCACTCAGGGAACAGAAAACTACTCATCCAGTGACCAGTATATTTGCCCTCTACTAGACTCCTGAACCCCACTGGTCTGGGTATGTCACAATTGTTAAACAGTATGTTTACTTCATTGATACTAAAAATAATTGATAACATTTAGGCTTGTGTGTAAGATCTGATATACATGGGTTGTATTCTTCTTTTAGAGGATACAGTAACATTCAGAGCTGTCAGTCAAGATCCAGATTGCTTAAGCTTCTCCCATTTTTGCCACCAGAAAGCTATACTTTGGCCTGAAATGTATATGGCTTTATTAATTGCTTCCTCATCTGTGAAAGGTTGATCATTTCTTAATTTTGTTATCTTAAGTTTGGAAGACTGCTTGACTTGTGTCATCCTATCCATAAAAAATATCAGCTGGCTGTTACCAAAGTCTTCGGCAAGTACATGAGTGCCATTGTTGTGGCTACTGAAAAAATAGCAAGGGATTGCATTCGATTCCTAAAGGAGGAAAGAGCTGAGCCTGAAACATTTCTTGCTTTGGATTACCTTGATGTAAGTTTTTTTCTTTTCATCAGCAAATTCAGTTTTAAGATTGCTTAAGGTAGAATTTAAGTTGTATATGGATATATAAAATCAAGTGTTTAAGCATAAATAAAGCTATTGTAGAGACATTATATGCCTCAAAAGGTTCTTGACTGCTATAAAAACTAAAACCCTTGCCTTTTCTGCACTGTGTACTTAAGACCCTTTATTGTAATTCTGTCCCTTGGTTGCTCCTCCTCATGTAACTGGTTTTACTGTCTTTGGTATGTATTAAATCATGCTTTTATAAACTAGTTCCTTAAGCCATATAGTAAAATGGATCTGTCCCTAAACTTGTAGCATTTCAGAGAAAACTACTATAGAGGCCTGCAATTCAGACTTGTCCCCCAGGCCATCCATAGTTTAGTATTCTATCCCAATATGGAAATTTGTTTGCGTTGTAGTTTGGCCCCTGAAAGAGCTGAGATACCAAGGTCTGCTATATTTTGAAAAAACATTTCTAGCCTCTTTTTGTATTTACTAATACAATTTTAACATAAATTCAGCCTATTGGAAACCGATTTATTCTATAGAAAGAATACTTTACTTCTGAAAAAACAACAAGGAGTCCGGTGGCACCTTTAAAGATCTATGACAGAATCATTGTTCCCATGTTAAAATTGAAAACCTGTTATTTTGCCTTTTAAATTTGATATAAGCAATCACTATTCTAGGCACTGATTCAGGAAAGCAATTATGTGTTTTGCTCAATAGAGATGGTGTAGTAGGTCCTAGCCGGGGCTCGACCCTTCCGGGCAGGAGGGGAGCCACACCGACTCACTACAGTGGGAACAAGCAGTCAGTTAGTCCTGTAACTCCGGCTCTTTGGTGCAGAGTCGGAGCAACCACAGTTAAAGCTCAGGCCCTTGACTGCAGGGGGCTGAGCGAGCAAGCAGTTCAGGAACCCAGGCCCTGGATCAGGGCGGGGCAAACACAGTTAGGCTCAGGCCCTTGTTTGCAGGGGCTGAACAAGCAGATAGTTCAAAGCCCAGGCCCTGGATCAGGGCGGGGCAAACACAGTTAGCTCAGGCCCTTGTTGCAGGAGCTGAACGAGCAGATAGTTCAAAGCCCAGGCCCTGGATCAGGGCGGGGCAAACACAGTTAGCTCAGGCCCTTGTTGCAGGAGCTGAACGAGCAGATAGTTCAAAGCCCAGGCCCTGGATCAGGGCGGGGCAAACACAGTTAGCTCAGGCCCTTGTTTGCAGGGGCTGAGCGAGCAAATAGTTCAAATAAGGCACGCCTAGGCTTCCGTAGCCGAGCGGTGGGTGAGGGGGAAGCCTGCCACCCGTGCGGAGGGTGGCAGGGGGGAACGCAGGCCCACCCACTCCACTGCGTTCCAGCCCGGGGCCCTAACAGCGGTTGCTGCCGCTGCTGGTCAGTGGGGTATCCAGACCGCAACACACTGACATAGGCTCACACTCTGTTACAGCCAGACCGGGGTCGGCTACCCCCGGGCTGCTTCCATGATCCCCCTCAAAGCCTACCTCATTCGTCGCGCCAGGATCGGGCCAGTCCATCTGCATGGGCTCCTCTCGGCCCGGGCTCGGCGGCAAGTCCGGTAGCTCTGCCGGGAAGTCCGGCCAATGGTCCTCAGGCGGCTCCTCGGGATAGCAGCAGGGGCGAAGGGGTTCGGGTCCAGTCTCACCCTCAGGGTTAGTGGGGTGCGGTTCCCAGGGATTCTCCCAGTGGCGGGCGTGAACGGGCTCCGGCGGCTCCTCCTCGTAGCGGGCCCGGGGTAGCTCAGGCCATAAATTTGTATGCATCTTTGATTGTAGATTTTTAATGTTACTTTAATGCATGTTTTGTCCAGTTTTTATTTACTTTAATAAATGTAAATTTTGTCTTGTCAGAAGGCACAAGTATGAGCGAAAATATGGATGTTTGTTGTTAATTTTATTCATACAGTATACTATCCCACCAAAGTACTTGTATCACATTACGACAGGTTTCAGAGTAGCAGCCGTGTTAGTCTGTATCCACAAAAAGAACAGGAGTACTTGTGGCACCTAGAGACTAACAAATTTATTTGAGCATAAGCTTTCGTGGGCTACAGCCCACCTCTTGGGATGCATAGAATGGAACACACACACACACACACACACACACACACACACACACACACACACACACACACACACATGAAAAGGTGGGAGTTGTCTTACCAACTCTGAGAGGCCAATTAAGTAAGAGAAAAAAACTTCTGAAGTGATAATCAAGATAAGAAGTGTGAGAATACTTACAAGGGGAGATAGATTCAATGTTTGTAATGGCTCAGCCATTCCCAGTCCCTATTCAAGCCTAAGTTGATTGTATCTAGTTTGCATATCAATTCCAGTTTAGCAGTTTCTCGTTGGAGTCTGTTTTTGAAGCTTTTCTGTTGCAAAATTGCCACCCACAGGTTTGTCACTGAATGACCAGACAGGTTAAAGTGTCCTCATACTGGTTTTTGAGTGTTATGATTCCTGATGTCAGATTTGTGTCCATTAATTCTTTTGTGTAGAGACTGTCCGGTTTGGCCAATCACATTATTTCAGCTACTTCTCCAGAAGATTGTTTTTGCTTTTTAGATTAAGCCCATCAATGAAAAATTAAGGGAGATAAAAGGATCTAAAATGATGATTGATGTTGTACAGACTCCATTTACACCCCTGAAAAAAGTGATTCAGTTTGTATGTGGGAATGGTCTGGTCTGTGAAACTGTTAAAGAAGCAAGACAGATAGCATTTGATGGACCAGTGAGGTTGAAAGTAAGAAACTGAATTTTGTTTCATATGTTTTTTTCATCATGTGGATTGCAATGATATGTTTAATACCATTTGAAATAACTTGTTCTATAAATATCCTACAAAATATGACTTAACTAAAAACTGTCGTTATATTGCTCTTGCCAACTTACACAGAAAGAAACTAAATTCCCTGAAATTTCACATAACCCATCTCTTTCCAGTGTGGAATTTTTCTGGGAAGCTCGGAGGGAAAAAGTTAGAAAAGGACTCTTTTGCAAATGCTCCTTTTATTCCTTTTGCTTGTTATATTTAAAATGTTTGGCTGAGAAACATAAAATCTGTTTTATTGGCTTTCATGCAGAGAAGTACCTTCATATGTTCTTGAGGGTTTTCTGTGTGAGCATGTGTGGGAGGTGCAGGCAAAAGTTTGCATTATGGTTGAAAGTCTCCCTACTTCATTCTGCAGTTCCTCTCCACTGACGATTATACAGCACAATGGTACATGGGGGTAGCTCCCGGTCACATACCTTCTGAAGACTTGTTAAAGTCTACAGAATGGGAGCCCTGCTTTGATAGTCTACGTTAAATCTTTTGAAACAACACTTTCTTCCTGTGGACCTTCTGTACCAGTCTGATTTAAATTTTTGTTGCTCATTCAAAAACAAGAATAATCCTAAACAAAAAAAATCTTTAAGTAGTTTTGAGTTGAAAAATGAAGATGGAAAGTATGTTTCACTTGTTATCCAGCTGACACCCAAAAATAAGTATACTTTTTTAAAGACCCAACTTTTAGAATATCTGAAAATGAATAATTAAGGGTTCCAACCATGTAAATATAAAATGTATAAAAATCCCATTTCCTGTTCATGGGATTAATTTCCAATAGGCTATAATGCTAATTTATATTAAAACATTACTCACTGCAAAATAACACTACTTGTGTCAGTTACATACTTCTGTAGCTTGCTCAGTATACCTCTGTGTAAACAAGGGTTTTGGGACATGGTCCAACTAAGTATGGAGGTTACTTATATATATGTCGTTACATGCGCTTGTTTGCTCAGATCTTGGTCCATTAGCTGCTAGAGTATTGCAGATGTACAATTCCTAACCCAACTTAGTAGTATTGTTCATTAAAGAAAAGAAAATGTCTTTAATTTTCAGACAGTCTCTCTTGATGGAACTTTATTTTTGAAATCTGGAGTTATCTCTGGAGGGTCAAGTGACTTGAAATTTAAAGCTAGATACTGGGATGAAAAAGAGATGAAAGAAATGAAAGAAAGAAGGGATAGGTTGGTTAATGAACTAAAGGTAAGTCCATTAAATAGGCAATAATATCTTAACACTAAAGGCAAAAATGGAATAAAAGTCATGAATGGGAAGACAGTCTGAGGAACTATTCAGTTTTTGTCAACTTTTAATTTCAAGTTAATTTATTTCATTCCTGATAATTTTATTTTTAATGCAGGATGGAGGTGGCTTGTTGGTCGGAAGTACTGCCTGCCTGATACCTTTGTTCCAAGAGGGAATGCAGTGTGACTGCATGCAGCTGAGCCATTCATTTATTTATCTGTAACCCATACTAACAGTGTAGTTTTGTTTCCCCATCTAGTGGCTAGTTTACTATTTCTGGGGAGATGAGACCAAGCTACTTTCTATGTGGATTACATAGATGGAGAACTGCCTAACTGTTAAGAGCTAGTTTTGCTATAGAAAGTGTTGTGGTATGGTAGGAGCACTTTGAGTCTTTCATCAGAGAAGCTGTTTGAGGCATTGCTATAGTCAAGTGACTAGTGAGAACAAAATTATTAGCATGCAACAGAGAACAATCTTTCATGAATTGTGACTGTAAAACTTGGTTTCATAGCTTCCCTATAGATTTTGTTGGGAGGACCAGAGCAGTAATTTATCAATTTATGCCGTTTTACACTAGAAAGTGAACCATTGTTTGAAAAGCATTTTCGAATATACCCCACACCATCAAAACTTAACTCGATTGTGGTCAGCTGGCTTAACTTTGCTAAATTTGTCTAATTAGACACCCTGTTAAATGGAAGTCATTTATGATCATAAAGATTTTTTTTCTGGCCTGTGATTAGAGCAATTTACTTTTGAGTATGAAGTAGACTTCTGTTTTTAAAACATACATTTTATGTATATTTTCTCAGACCATTTTTGAAATCTGTTTTAGGAATTAATGAAGATCAAACGTAAGGAGACTGACTTGAAACAGTTACAGGCACAGTGCCAGGGAATTCAGACTCGGCTCAAATATTCGCAGAGCGAATTAGAGAATATTAAAAAGAAACACCTTGCTAATTTCTACAAGGTAGTACAGAATAACGAAGCTCCTATTTTTTCCTCTGGTTTTTGTGATCTTAGGTTATAATTTTTATGCTTAATAAACATTGTAGCTAATACTCAATACAATATCCACAAGCTTAGTAGATCTTATATTAATCTTCTTTGTGTAGTTGTTGGAATTATATTTAGCAAATAGTGGTTATGATTAGAGAATTAATAAAATTAGAGAACAAGATTAAGTACTATATTAAAGCAATGAGGCTTTCCTTTAGGAGGTGTTACTGGTGTAAAAAAAAAATGAGCTTGACACTCAGCTAAACTTGATACATAGTAGCCCCCCCAAAAATGATGCATGACTCAGTAAGTCTTAGCTGGTACATTTATTTGTAATTTGCTTTCCATTCTATAGAATTGTAGCCATTACACTTAAATCAACAATAGTGATTTCAGAAAAAAAGTTGTAACTTCTTAACTCAACACAAGATAAATAGCCATAGTGTCAGAAGCATATATTAATAGTTAGAATATCATTCATTTTGTTTAAAGAAACCAATACAAATACTTATTTCCTTCTTCCTCTTTGTAATTAGGAAAAATCTAAGCTGGAAAGTGAGTTAGTAAATATTAAATCACAATATGCTATGCTGAATGAAGGACTTTTACAAAGAACAGAGAAAATTGAAGAGTTTCAAAAGAAAATGAATGAGGTAACACGTTCTATAATGTTCATGACAAATTATGGAGTTATAAATGGCTTTCAGCAACTTCTCTGTAGGGTTGAGAGTGAACTCATGCAATTATTAAACCTTTAGTGTCTGAACAGTAGCTATAGTCTATAGATGTGCTAAAGCACTCCAGGGAACATGCAGCATGCTATACTATTCTACCAGTGATGATATCCTAAAAATTAAAATATTTTAATATGCGTGTTCCAACATCCCATGTTATCAGTTCGTAACCTTAAAATACTGAATCATTTTTATTCAAACCAGAATTTTGTGCTCCCTAAGAGAGTAATGTAGAACAAAATAAAACTAATTTGCAGTTTCAAGTTTCAGGTGGCCTTTTTTCATTTACATAAACACTACAGTTTCCTTTGGAATAAGGAGGGGAAAATTTCCTCTGCTCAAGTAACTTTAAAAATATGCTAAAGCAATTTTGCTGAGACTCAAGAAAATATTCACTTTGGGACTGAGACAAAATGTAGAAGGTTTCAATCCAAAGGGAATTACTTTATTAAAGGAATATTAAAACAGAAACTGGAATTCAAGCTTAACTATAGTGTTTGCCACCATGAAGAAAATATTCTCTATATATCAGAATTCATGGCGGTATAATATAAAGGTTTTATTTGCATCTATTTGAGATTATTGCAATGCTCACACATGTCTCTGTGGATCATCTCAACCCTTTGTCACACCATAAAATTAAGTATCAGAGGGGTAGCCGTGTTAGTCTGAATCCTGTAAAAAGCGACAGAGTCCTGTGGCACCTTATAGACTAACAGACGTATTGGAGCATAAGCTTTTGTGGACATCAGATGCATGTTAAAGTGGGAATTCACCCACGAAAGCTTATGCTCCAATACGTCTGTTAGACTTTAAGGTGCCACAGGACTCTGTCGCTTTTTACATAAAATTAAGCATTTTTATATGCCACATAGAAATTATTTTAGATTTTTTTTTTCAATTTTAAAAAATTAATTGACTTTTTGTATCTCACTACCTATAAAAACAGGTTACTTAGTTACTTGAGTTCTTGAGTCAACTATACAGGGCTTGATAGTTGAAATACAGTTCTCACCAAAAGCACATTTTCCAAGCATGTTGTCATCATTTCCTGTGCAAATAATGTAGTGCTTGATTTTATAGCAAAAGAAAATGTAGATTAAGTATTTCCTAAGAATAGTGTATCTATTGATGGTGTTAAATAAGACTGGATATTGATGTGTTTATAAATTATGTAGTTTTGGGCAATACATTTAACTCTCAGCTGTTTGTAAGAGCTTTTATTTTTCTTAGAGATCCATATTAGCTTGTGCTGCATGTTTTTTAAATTTTGTTCCTCTGATAGGTGCAAAATGGAATACTCACTGTATTTGTATGTGTCCCATTGTCCCTTGAACTTTGTAAGCATAATTTTCCAAATCTAAAACTCATTTATCTGTTTATTAATTTTGGGTCATATGTGTGGGTTTGTAGATATCCATTTTCTAGTCTGGGGAAAGTTTTTTGCTCTTTCCTTTGTCAGTAAGAGTAACCTGTGGTAGGTGTACTGGTGTGATTCCACTGTATCAATGTAGAGAAGGGAGTAGGATTTCTAACAGGGAATAAGCACTCTCCTCTGTGGCACAGAGCTTAGCTTTGCAAAAGAGTTTAGTGGCAGGAATGGGCCTGGAGGATCAGCAGCTCTGCATACCCTGTAGCCTTCTCTTTCCCCATAGAGAGTGGGAGCCATGGGTAGGAGTATGAGGCTAATGTTCCAGTTTGATATCTTGAATTGTCTCTGGAGTAACACTGCTCCTGCTCTGGCACAAATGGCTAAAGTAGGGATTCCTCTCCTCATCCTCTGAAGGTCACCTGCACTGTGTAGTTATTTGGACTTCACACCCACTTTGAAAATTCCCAGTGCAAGTAAATTCCCAGCAGCTTTAAAATACATTGTGTTTCTAAAACTTCTTCAAAATTTTGCCCAATATATAAAAAATAAACTGTTTTAAATTCACGTAAGAGGCATCATTTTATAAAAAAGGTTTAAGTGGTTTGTTTGGATTGTTTGTTTAAAGGTTGAAGATGCTGTATTCCAGGACTTCTGTGAAGAAATTGGGGTAGAGAATATTCGTGTATTTGAGCAAGAACGTGTGAAACTGCAGGAAGAAACTGACAGAAAAAGGTGTTTTTTCAAACAAATGAAAACTGCTGTATGCATTATCAAAACAAGTACACCGGTAATTTAGTAATTGCGATCCTTCCGACAGTAACTATGCCAAGGCCCAAGAGAGTTACTGCAAGGTGTCAGATTTTCTCCATCATAACATATCTAGCAATCCTAACAATATGGTAATGTGTTTATTACTGGGAGTTAGCTTAGGTATACTGTCTGTCTGGGGCTACTACACCAACTGCAATACTAGTCCACAGTGGTGTTTCACAACTAACTGGTTAGATAAGAATATATTACTAATACTGTACATTTGACATTATTACAGTACTACATATATAATATAGCAATAAGCAAGAATAATAGCCTAAAAACTGCCCAGAGAAATGGCTTTATCATTACATTTGTGAAAACATTAACACTATTAATCAAGGTGTAGTGGAGGCCAGTCTGCCTCACTACACGAGGTCACACATTTCAAAGGAGAACCAAATGTAAGGATGTAATGTTTCTATATAGGAAGCACCCGATGACGAAATTAGAACTTCAAACAAGATATTTTCAAATTGGTAACATCAACAATAGGGATTTCATTCACATACTTAGGTGACAAAGGACAAGTTTCTTTCTCAAAGAGGAGAGTCAGAAGCACTGGAGACTGGTGTCCTGTTCCAGGATTGGATATGAAGTCTTTCCTTTATTATCTTATAGACTAAAAACTTGAAATAAAGATTACTGTTCATTTTTGTATCATCTCCTCAGTCAAGCAGACAGTGATTCATGGACCTTAGAGTTGTTAACAGCAAATCATCCTTGCCTGTATTCCAGTACAGATTCCCAGTAACAGAGTCCAATTCCTTTTCTGCACCCAGGTTATTGAGTCGGACATTCTGATATGTTGTCATCTAGGAATTTAGAGGACAAAACACTTCCCTTGCATGTGGTTGAGATTCAAATACTTGTACAGGTTCATAGTTGAACAGGATTTTAAACTTTAGAGTAGCGGACATGCTCCATTTTAAATCCTTGTTTTAGATCTGAGAATTGGGGGTTCAGAGGAGGGTGGTTTTAAACAGCTAATAACAGAAGAGTAAAAGGAGAAGCTTTCTATATTGGTCATGAGTACGTACCTTGTACTGAGAAGCGAGAAGGATTAAACTTTGTGTCACTTCTGTTTCTGAAGGGACAAAATGTTTGTGGAAGTAGTCATCAGTATACTCTGGACTAGTGTGGGTTTTTTGTTACGATTTTCAGTATATCTGCAAGATACTTCATTTCTGGATTGCATACTTATTTTGCAATGGTCATCCTGTGTCTAAATTATCCTGTTAAATTTGGTATGCTTTTTGCATTTATATTCAGTTATTCTGAAGTAAAAATTAATGGGGTACATTTGCTTTGCAGTCTTTTTTTATGAACACTTTTAAATCAGTGCTACTGATTTCTAAGTGTTGGCCAAAAATAATGTTATTACATTATGTTTGGCCAGACTGGAGTTTGAAAACCAGAAGACACGACTGAGCATTCAGCTTGAATACAGTCGTGGCCAGCTACAAAAGTTAGTGAACAAGATCCACATGTTGAAGGAGACAATTCGTAAGGATGAGGCTGAGATTGTCAGGCTAAAGAAGGTAACTGTTACATTACAATGTTCTATTGCAGGAGAGAAGGAAAATATAGAGAATCATAATTTAAATGAACCTGATGTTTATTTATAAATGTTCAGAATATTCAGTTGTATACATTTTAACTTGAAACAAATATGTTAAAATAACATGATATGTGAACTGGAAAAAGTCAGAAAATATTAAGAGCAACCTTTACTCTGCTTCTATATGTGCATTACAGGAATGTTTTTAATGACATGAACACGCAACATGAATGCATCAATGACTATAGATAAACATACAGTTAAAATATTAATAGCACATGGTTGAGGTTCTTTAGCAAGTTTGACTAGTGACAGCTAAACTAACAAGCATTTATATCATGCTTTTCATCTTCAAAATACTTTACACATAGTAAATATAGTCAGCTTAAAATAATTTCAGCATAACTGAGCATACAGAATGGCCTCATATTTTTGTATGAAGTAATTTTTAAAGTTGACTGTACATATGGATACTTTCTTTGTAGCTGGCTTTTCTTAAAATTCACTTTTTAAAAATGGTGAGCATATGCAGTAATAAAAAGTTGCACATTCATACGCAATTAGCATTATTTTATCCCTTTATATTGATAAAATGTTTATCCACGTGAAGCAGTGAAAAGGAGAGTGATGTTGCAGTGTGTTAAATAAAAGATATATATTACTTAGATGTTTATACCACATAAACCTGCTCCATCGTGAGAATGATGCCAGCTACATCTCTATTTTCCACATCTCTCCATTAAAATAAATCAAATCATCATTAAAATATAGCGGAAAGGGTATATTTCTGGAGATGGGGAAAATAATTTAGCATCAAAATAAAATTTCTTTGAAGAGTTGAAAGCATATATTCTTCTTTTGTGATTAAAATCCTTTTACTTAAAACCTGATTGCATGGGCTGTGAGTAAATAGGAGTTTTTGTGTGAGGTGTGAGAAGGATGGAATCCTCTCTCCAATGCTGAAGGAACTTTGGAAGAGGATTACAATAGCCCATGGACTATAATAGAGTCCACAGCATCTGTGCCCCCGCACTCTGTTTTTAGTGGTTTTGAATAGTGGACCCATATAGTCACGAAGCTGCTGGCCATGCCCCCACCTGCACAACACCCCAGTGTCTCCTGTGGATAGGATTGTCTGTGCAGGCTTTCCATGAATGCCTTCTTCCCAGTGCCTTTTAGGCTTCATCCACTCTTACCGAAATCAAAGGCAAAATTCCTATTTACTTCCATATTGTAGGATCAGGGCCTTTGTAATCATAGAGAATGGGATGCTGTTTTAATTTTATCAAAGCAAAGAAAAAGTATCTGAAAGTTCTTTGTGTGTGTGTTGGTGTGGATCTTGCTATATATTCTTTTTGCTAGCGGTGGGGCCACTCATGCATCCTTAGCCTCTTCATGCTCCCATACAAGGACATAAAGGTGTGGCAGCTGTGACCCTCCCTCAGTTCCCTCCTACTGCCTGTGCAGCAGTATGAAACCTAATGCCTGTCTGGCTTGCTGGTGCTTTAATATTGGCTATTCTCATCCAAACTTCATAAATCTTGTGAAGATTCTTTAGAACAGCCTTCATTCTCCTTATTTTAACGTATTGGAACAGAATAAAACCCAAGCTGATTGATTTTCTCTGACGCAAGCTCCCCCTCTACAGACTGCCTTGTACAAGGACATGAAGGTGGTAGACTTAAAATCCACAGGCCTCATGCCTCACTTATCTTATGACATGGATTCCATTTGCATATGGGCACATCAGGCACCTGATCTGGTTTGGCAAATCCCTCATCCCAAGCAGGTGGACTGCACCTCATTCTCCTTTTGGATCCAGGAGTCAAGTGACACACAAGACTGAACTTCCATCTCCTGGAGCAGTCAATGAAGGCGGCATCAGAATCCCGTGGGTTCGAGGACCCTATGCCAGTGAAGCCTGCACCGTCCAGTGCACCACTGACCAGGTGGATGATGCCTAAGAACTCAGCAGAGAATTCTGGGTTGAGCAAAGAGCCAACACAGCATCCATGGCACTGGATTCACCTAGACCTTCAGATCACGCCTCAGACATTGAAACGGCACCGTCTGGAGTCACACAGAGTAATGGGACAGAAGCTCATGGAAATGCTCAGTATGTAGCTCTATGTAGAGAGACACAGTAAGACATTGGGGGGGAAAAAAACCCTTCCTCCCCAAGCCTCACCCATCACTTAAGATGAGTGAAAAAAATAAGAGTGACACCATTGGTACCAGGCTGGATACCAAAGCGCCCCTACATATGTACTGGCACTGAAGGAACAACTGCAACCTATGCCAGATCCATACCTGGCACTGGAGACATTCCTTGGTACCAGCACAAGCCTGATACTGCTGACGTCTTACCCATTGGTGGCATCTATGGAGGAGATACAGCCATCTGTCCTCTATGATTGAGCAGAGAACTGTCCCACATAAGATCCATCAGCGGATCTAAAGACTTAGCCTCTACCACATCAGGATTGGCACTGAGATAGCCCCAATAACCTGCCAGCCACCCATATGTTTACAGGATGCTGCCCTGACCGTTCTGGAAATACTGAGGCCTATCGTTCCAGGTGTCGAGAAACCACTTGCCTCTAATGAAAAAAGGAAAAGATCCTCCTCCCCAGTGATATCACTGACTCCAATAATACCCAAGTTCCAGGAAGAGTGGGACCCAGAGGTATTAATGCAGCAGCAGCAGTCTTCCTCCACACCCTTGTCCCACAGAGGACCTGTCTCTGTCAACTCCAGATGAAACAGTCATTCCAGCACCGATGCTGATCCCAGATGATTTTAGGGCATTTCAGGAGCTCCTGATACAGATCACAGTCACCTTAGAGATCAAGAAATCTAAAAAATTATTTGCTATCCATCCCTGGGACCGGCCAGAATATCTCTTCCTATAAATGAGAGATCTTTAGATTCAGAAAGAGCGCTGTGGTAAATGCCAGTCACCTACTGACGATGAAATGCATAGAAAAATGATATCTAGTACAGAAGGAATTGAGTATTTCTACTTGCACCTCAACCCCAGTTCCTTAGTAGTCCTGGCTGTCCACGCTCACCAGGAACCCAATAAAAGAAAAGGATCCCAAAAGACTTAACCTGTTTGGATGAAAATCCTCCTGTGCTTCATTCAAGCTGAAAGTGTCAAATTTGCCAGGTTGTCCTAACTAAGTACAATTTCTTAATATGGGATGTCATTCAGCAGACCCTGCTTCCCTCCTCTACTCCCCCCCCCCCACCCCCCAGAAGAGAGAATAGCTTAATGACCTTGTTACAGAGGGCCAGCTGGTAACAGAGCCAGCTTTTCAGGCTGCATTGGATGTGGCAGATACCACAGGCTGGTCCATGGCCACCTCTGTTATCCTGTAAATAGCATTCTGGCTTTAGGCATTCGTCATGACGTGCAAGCTATAACTGAGGATTTACCATTTGAAGGATCAGAATTATTTAGTGAGAAAACAGCACCCTGTACTCGCTAAAGGACTCCAAAGGAGATGTGGAGGTCCCCAGGAATCTGTATACCTCCAGTGTACCATCGTCAATCACAACACCAGGATAGGCAACAAACATTTCCATATCCCAATCAGTCTAAAAATCTATAAAAGTACAGGAGAGGGTGATAACTCTCCTCGACACCAGCCACGCACAGCGCTGCATTCATGCGTTGCCAAATTTGATAGTTTGGTTGAAAGCTGCACCGACACCAATCAACTGAGCAATCTCTTGAGCACCAGCCTCACCTCATCCCACCAGGCATGGTTGGACATCACCACTAACAAATGGGTGCTAGATGTTGCCACATGCCTATACCATCCAATTCTTCTCCCTACCCTCTTCCTGTCTTCTTCCTCATCCCTCTTCAGAGACCCTTCTCATGAGAGCCTTTCACAGACAGAATTGTCCTTGTAACTCTGGCTAGTAGCAAAAGAGGAGTTGCCTCAGGAATACAGGGGAAGAAAGTCTATTCTCTGTATTTTCCTATTCCAAAAAAGAAAAAGGTTTTTTGGTCCTATCTTACACCTGAGGAGGCTCAACAGATACATATGCTGTCTCAGATTCAGGATGGTAATGCTTGCGTGCATCACTTTGAGGTTAAGACTGATTTATGACTTTCAACTTGCAATATCCATACTTCCCTATTGCCATCTCCCTGGCTCATAGAAAGTCCTTCAGATTTATAGAGGGACCCAAGCATTATCTATACAGAGTCCTACCCTATGGTCTGTCCATGGCAATGAGTGTATTCACAGATTGCCTGGCAGTGGTAGTGAGATATCTAAGGAAATAGGGACTTCATGTCTAGCCATACCTAGATGATAGGCTGATCAGGGTCAGGTCCCAGGATGGAGACCAAGACAGCCCTACATTGAATCATCTCCTTGCTCTCCTAATTAGAGCTCCTAGTGAATTATGAAAAATAGTCTCTCACACTTTCGAGGTGCATAGAATTTATACTCAGCTCTTGGTCAGAGTGAGCATACCTGCCAGAAGACAGATGTAGAGCCCTTCAGTAACTTGTGCATGATAACTCACACATGCCTGGGACCAGTAGGACGCATGTAGGTGTGTCCCTACGTGACGCTGCTTGCCAGATTCCTTCTGTGCCCAGTACAGTGGGGTACTGCCCAGCTAAGCATTATTTGAGCACATTGGTCATGGTACCACCCCATATCTTGTGAGCACTTACCTGGTGGCTGGATGTCTCGCATGTGATACTAGAGGTGTCCTTCTTGACCTCCTCCCTGACATAGACAAATATATAGATGTGTTTAACCTTTATCCATTTATTATTATTTTATACAATTATTATAGATGTGTTGTAACTTTTATACATTTTAATTTCTTTAAATTTTCATTTGCTATACACAATAAGTAGAAATGCTTTTAAGACATAACGTGGTTTCAATCTGTACAAAACTATTGGATGATAGTTTATTGGTCTTTACTATGTATTAGGATAATCCTTTGAGATTAAGACTATATATGCTCTCAGTAAAATTCTTTTGGGTGTATGTTTAAGAAAGTACACCTCTACACTGATAGAACGCGACCCGATATAACATGGATTCGAATATAACACAGTAAAGCAGTGCTCCGGGGGGGCGGTGCTGCGCACTCCGGCGGATCAAAACAAGTTCGATATAATGCGGTTTCACCTATAACGCGATAAGATTTTTTGGCTTCCGAGGACAGCGTTATATTGGGGTAGAGGTGTACCATGAATAGCTCATTGGATATATAGGAATCTATGTAGCTGAGTATTTTCAAGTGCAATAGTTTCACAGCATGAATAGCTTTATAAAGAAACTGACAGCTAGTTTGTTTTACCAATGTAATATGGTATAAAGATTTTAAACCTTGATTCCCTCTTGCTATATAATGGCGTATTAGGCTTTTAAAATAAAATATAACATTAAAAATATGGAATTATTTTTATGCAGGCTGAGGAAGAATGTCTACTAATGGTGAATGAAATAATGGAGGAACAACAGCATCTTAAGGATAAATTAATAACTCTCAAAACTGAGGTGACAAAAGCCCAAAATGAAGTTGAGGAATCAAGGAAGAAATTATTAACCCTTAATAGGTAACTACTAACTGTACTTAGGTATAATAATTAGTTTAGTAATTTCATAAGAGGTCAGCACTTTAGAAGCTTGAACCTTTTGTGGGAAGTCAGTTGTCATATTGGATCAGACCTGAGGTCAGTGTAGTCCAGTGATCCAGTCTCCAGCAGTGGCCAGCATGCTACAAAGGAAGGTGTAAGAACCCGTAGTGGGTAAATGTGGGATAATATGCCCACCCCCGATTAGGTCTCATGCTGGTCTCTCATAGTTAGAAATAGTTAAACCTTGAATTTTTGATTAACATTTTAGGGTGATTTTTCTGCGTGCACAGTGCTACACTCAGTGCCTGTCAGGTATTGCATATCTTGAGGGAAATACTAATTTTAGACCGCTTTCTTGTCCTGCTTCTGCTGCTAAATCCTCTTCTCTGGGAACGGTTCCTCCTTTAGTTTAGTCTAGTCTATCTTGTCTTCCCCAATCCTGCTTAATCTGTGTGCATATATTCTCTTTTAGCACCTCCAACTGAATCAATATATGGTCATTATTAGCCAGATATTGATTATCAGCCATTGTTCAATCCAGTGATTCATTGCCCTTTTTGGGGATAAACGTGTGTGTTAGCTAAGAAAATTTGTGAAATATTTCTCACAGTATACTTTATTCATAAAAAAGTTATAAGAATTCATAAGTTTGATACCCATCTAACAGAATGTATTGTATAACAATAATTATGATAAATAGTTGTTAACTGCCAACTATTAGGATTATTATTCTATTTAGCCACTTATATTTTTACAGTAAATTGATTAGGTGATTTTGAATTGTATTTCAAGTAGAATAAATGCTAGGAGAAGATACTATGTCTGTTCGTGGTTTGAAGGGAAGAAATCTTCATGAGCAGAAGTATGGGCTGGTAGGATAGAGAGTATAGTTGATGTAGTAAGTGTGCTAAATTATGAAAGCTTGAAACTGTTAACTGTGATGATATATCAAGACTGTTATTTTCCACCCCTCTGGTATTGGTAAAAGAATCCATGTTTGAAAAATGACTTTACTGGTCTGCTTAACTTTAATTCCTTCTTGGTTCTAATGCATTATATAGTACTTCAGATCATTACTAGGACCAAGTACTTACCTTTTAATGGATAATGTAGACTACAGTAGAAAAATCTTTCTTGTTTCTATTAGTGCTTGCCTGATAGTTACATAATTTTAATAATGCCAGTGTTTAACAGATTCATACCTTTGTATGGTTGCAGGGAAATGGGTAAGTTACAAAAGGAAGCTATATCTATTGAAACCTCTCTGGAACAGAAAAGATTAGAGAGACATAATATGCTTCTTGAATGCAAGGTCCAAGACTTGAGAATTTCTCTCTTATTGGGATCACTGGATGAAATCAGTGAAGTAGAGGTACTATAGAAAATACTTATGAAATATGTACTATAGCAGAAAACATATATTGCTGAAGTAAAATGTTTTTTCCTAATGGCTGACTGCCCTGGTTATATAATAATGTAAAATAATAATATAGGCACTGGCCAAATCCATCTTTATGCAGCCAGTAGAAAGGGCTATCGCAACATTTTTACACCCACCCACATTGGCAACATCTTATTGAAAATGTATAAAAACTTCATAATACAAAGGCATTGCCACTATCAACATTGCAAATAAACATTTAAGAGGATGCATAAAGACAAAACTATTACTGCAAAAAATGTAAAACCCAGATTAGATAGGATGAAATTCAGATTTGGATGATTTTCTATTGAGGACTCCTCCTTAGATGATATTCTGACATTTCCCCCCACCCTAAATATGAATATTCTCTAAATCTGAGCCTCCTTCCTCCAACAGCTATAGACATAAGTCAAATAAATTAGAGACGGAATATACTCTTAGGAATACTTATGACAGTTTCAAGTCCTCCCTCCTGACTTTCACAGCAGGCAGGGCCACTCGGAGGTTTTTGGGAGTCTAGAGCAAAATCTGAAACTTGGGGCCCTCCGCCGTTCCAAAAAAAATTACCATTGAGGGGAGGCTGGGTCAGGGGATTGGAGGGCAAGCTTATCCTGCAGTGGCAGCTCCCTGCTCTCTGTTTTTGAGAGGGCTTCCAAACCAAGTGATGGTGAGACTCCATGCCAGTTTGCAAAGCTACTTGGTTTCCTTTTCCCCCTCTTCCCCCCCCACCAGCAAACTGTCCCTCTCCCTTGCCAGGTGGCCGTGTCAGCAGGATTGCCTCCGCTCCCACCCCACCCCACCCCACCCCCGACTGCTGTGAAGAGTAAAAACTCTTTGCCTTTATCCTTTGTCTCAGTGGAAAAAGTGTGAGAGGGAGAAAGGAAGTTTGCAAGGAAGTTCCCTGAATCCAGTCTTGGGAAAGCTCCTCCCGGTGAGGATAGGCAGCAATGGATGGGAGAGGAGGAAGGAAGAACAAGGGGACAGGGGCATTCAGTGGAGAGAAAGGGGATTGGAGGGTACTCCTGGAGTGTCTAGATCAGCAGAAAGGAGATGGCATAGGGTGAGAGGGGGCTGTGGCTGTCATGGAGTAGGAACAAGGTGGAGAACTTGGAGGGGAAGTAGGAATGTGTCACTGATGTGTGGAATATGGGAGGGAAAGTGGTTCTGGGGTACTGACACTGAGGAGGATGGAAGCAGCATGTGAGAGACTGGGACAGAGCAAGAGTAGTAATTGTTGACCTGGGCTTGCAGTGAGTAGGAGGCAGTATGCTTGTGCTCATTGCCAGCAGCCTAAAAGGAAAGGGAGATTTGTTTATTTTTTCTAACAATTGGCTGGAAGGGATGTTCTTCTTCGAGTGCTTGCTCATATCCATTCCATTAGGTGTGCGCGCGCCGCGTGCACGATCGTCGGAAGATTTTCTACCCTAGCAACACCGGCGGGTCGGCTGTGGAGCCCCCTAGAGTGGCGCCTTCATGGCGCTGAATATATACCCCAGCCGACCCGGCGCCCCCTCAGTTCCTTCTTACCGCCCCTGACGGTCGTTGGAACTGTGGAGCGCGGCATAGCTGTTCTCCACTCTCCCTAGCTTAGATAGTTCTAGTTGTTTATAGTTAAATAGTTAAATAGTTTTAAAAATTGTTCATTTGTTCTAGTTGTTATAGTAGTTCAGGGGATTAAGGGGGTCGTCTCCCCCTTTCTCCCCCGGCCGCGGGGCCGGGCTCATGCCCAACGCTCCCGGCTTCAAGCAGTGCGCCTCCTGCGCTAAGCCTATGCCCACGAGCGACCCGCACGACTCCTGTCTGAAGTGCCTGGGAGAGTCCCATCAAACAGATAAGTGCAAGATCTGTAAGGCCTTCAGACCAAGGACCAAGAAGGAGCGGGACTTTCGGCTCCGGCAACTCCTTATGGAGGCGGCACTTAGTCCGGACGCCCCATCAACGAGTCAGGCCCCGGCACCTAGCACCTCGGTGCGCAGTGCTCCGGCGGCACCGGCCATGCCGACCACGCGAGTGGAGTTGGACAAGCCCCCCCGGCACCGGACCTCGTTGGCACCGCAAGCACAACAAGTGCCTCGGCGCCGGTCATTATCCCCGGGGCATAAAAAAGCCCATAAGACGGGGACCTCCGTGCCGAAGACGCCGGCTCCCCCAGTGCCGGGGGTAGAGCCGCGTCCGCCTGTGGAGCACCGGAAACAGGTGCCTCCAGCACCGTCGACTCCGGCGCCGAGGCCGTTGAGTCCGGTGCAGATAGCGTCTCCACCGAGACCGGCGGTGATACAGTGCCTCCCGTCGACTCCAGAGACCTTCGCGGCGGCGAGAGACTTAATAGCTCTCACGGAGCCGGCACCGCCTCAACCACCGGCACCGACGGCACCGTTGACGCGCCCGGTCCAGTCTAGGGGGAAACCTGCCTTGATGCGCCCTCCATCGCAAGGGCTGGAACCACGGCACCGGTCCAGGTCCTGAAGCAGGTCCCCACGCCGCTCGCAGTCCCGGCGCCGAATATCACCTCGGCACCGGTCGTACTCGCGGCCAAGATCTTCGTCGCGGCACCGCTCTACGTCTCGGCACCGCTATGATCGTCGGCACCGATCAACGTCGAGACGTAGTTCTCGGCACCGCCACGATCGACGCTCGACGTCGAGAGGCCGCTCCCGGCACCGGGCCTACTCTAGGTCATCGTCGAGGTCCAGATCCGACTCCCGGCACCGGCGAGGTCATCGGCACCGGTCGCGGTCCCGGCACCGATCGCCGGCACCGCGTAGAGATAGATCATCTCCGGACCGGCACCGTGCGGCACCGCAGCCCACGGGATTCGTCTCGACGCTCTCGGCACCGCCATGGCCATCGAGATCGGTGTCTCGCTCCTCCGAGGACCTATCGAGATCGGCATACCCCCCTCAGGGGCAAGCCGAGGAACAGGACTTGGGCCATTGGCAGGAGATAACAGAGGACCCTGCTCAGGGCCCATCTCACTGGTCGTTCTGGACCCCGTGGGCGTACCATCAGGCCCAAGGGGCTCCAATAGCTTCGACCTCTCGCTCGGGCCACTCCGTTAGAAGGGCCCTGGAGTCCACCATCTCTCGGCCTCCGCCAGGGGGCATGGAGGCTTCCGTGTCCGCACCACCTGACATCCTGGACCCAAGCGCAGGTGATGCTCCGGCCCAGGAGCAGGGAGACCAGGACCCTCCCTTGGATCCTGTACCACCGGAGGCATCTTCCTCTTCCTCTCCGGATGAGGCAGTGGCGGGCACATCGTGCACAGGTCCACCTCCAATAGATCTTCGGGCTCACCAGGATCTCCTGCGTAGGGTGGCCCGTAATATGGACCTGCAGGCGGAGGAGATAGTGGAGGTGCAGGACCCCATCGTGAATATCCTCGCAGCGGATGCCCCATCGAGGGTGGCGTTACCCCTGATCCGCACGATACAAGCGAATGCAACTACGATATGGCAAACTCCTGCCTCTATCCCACCCACAGCGAGAGGGGTGGAAAGGAAATACTTTGTTCCGTCCAAAGACTACGGGCACTTGTATACCCACCCCCAGCCGTGTTCACTGGTGGTGGCATCAGTGAATGCAAGGGAGCGCCACGGTCAGCAGGCCGCAGCGCCCAAATCGAAGGAGGCTAAGCGCCTCAATTTGTTTGGCCGTAAAGTTTACTCAGCCGGAGGGCTGCAACTTAGAGCGGCTAACCAGCAGGCGCTCTTGAGCCGCTATAACTTTAACTCCTGGAACTCTATGGGGAAGTTCAAGGAGTTGGTTCCCCAAGAGTCCAGGGAGGAGTTTGGAGCCCTGGTAGAGGAGGGTAAGAAGGTGGCTCGGACCTCCTTACAGGCCTCCTTAGACATAGCGGACTCTGCTGCGAGAACCCTGGCCTCAGGTATCGCTATGCGGAGGATCTCCTGGCTCCAGGTTTCGGGTTTGCCTCAGGAACTGCAGCAAACCCTGCAGGATCTGCCCTTCGAAGGACAGGGGTTGTTTTCAGAAAAGACGGACTCTCGCCTGCAGAGCCTCAAGGACTCCAGGACAATCATGCGTTCCCTGGGGATGCATGTTGCGGGCCCTCAGCGCAGGCCATTCAGGCCGCAGCCTCAGCGCTTCTACCCCCCCCCGCCTCGTCAGAGACAGGACTCGGCCCGGAGGCGAGGGCGAGGTGGTAGAAGAAGGTGGGCCGGCCCTCAACCCGGTCAGAACCAGGGGCCACCTAGACCACCTTCAGGCCCCAGGCAGAACTTTTGAAGGTGCGGTCGAGGACGGCGCCCCAGTCATCCCCCAGGATCCAGCCCCCTCCTTTCGGGATCGCCTTTCCCATTTCCACCGTGCTTGGTCCCTTATAACTTCGGACCGTTGGGTCCTTCGCACGGTGGACAGGGGATACGCTATCCAGTTTTCTTCAATCCTCCCCTCCTCCCCCCCTTCCCCGTCCCTCTTCAGGGACCCTTCTCACGAGCAACTTCTTATACAGGAAGTTTCTACGCTCCTTGCTATGGGGGCCATAGAGGAGGTTCCAGTGGAGTTAAGGGGCAGGGGATTTTATTCCCGTTACTTCCTCATTCCCAAGTCCAAAGGAGGTCTGCGACCCATCTTGGACTTGCGCGGACTCAACAAATTCGTAGTAAAATTGAAGTTCCGCATGGTCTCTCTGGGGGCCATTATCCCTTCCCTCGATCCTGGAGACTGGTTCGCCGCCCTCGACATGAAAGACGCATACTTTCACATTGCAATTTACCCGCCTCACAGACGCTTCCTGCGATTCGTGGTAAGCACGGTGCACTACCAATTTGCAGTCCTTCCCTTCGGCCTATCCTCGGCCCCAAGAGTGTTCACGAAATGTATGGCTGTCGTGGCAGCGTACCTTCGTCGACAAGGGATACAGGTGTTCCCGTACCTAGACGACTGGCTGGTACGCGGTCGCACCAAAGAGCAAGTTCGAGCTCACGTCCACATAATAGTGCACACATTCAACAAGTTGGGTATCCTACTCAACAAGGACAAATCCACTCTAGAACCTACCCAGAGAATAGAATTCATTGGCGCAGTTCTAGACTCCAGACGTGCACAAGCCATCCTGCCAGACAACTGCTTTTGCACCATCACGAGCCTCATTCAAGGGCTCAAGGCCTTCCCAACTACCACGGTGAGGTCGTGCCTTACCCTGCTGGGTCACATGGCTTCCTGCACGTACGTAACCAGGCATGCCAGACTTCGGCTTCGCCCACTCCAGACCTGGGTGTCATCAATATACCGCCCACATCGGGACAGCCTGAACATGGTGGTCACGGTCCCGAACTCGGTCCTGACCTCCCTCACCTGGTGGCTAGATCGCAATGTGGTTTGCGAGGGGATGCCATTTCACGCCCCACAACCCTCTCTGCACCTGGTCACAGACGCTTCATCTCTGGGTTGGGGCGCCCATCTCAACGAACACCATACCCAGGGCCTGTGGACTGCATCCCAGATAGCCCTGCACATCAATGTTCGGGAACTGATGGCGGTGCGCCTGGCGTGCCAGGCATTTCTCAATCTCCTACGTGGCCGCTGTGTGTTAGTTCTCATCGACAACACCACGGCCATGTTTTACATCAACAAGCAAGGAGGAGCACGTTCGTCAATTCTATGCCAAGAGGCCATTCGCCTGTGGGACTTCTGCATCGCCCACTCAATCCATCTCACGGCATCGTTCCTCCCTGGAGTCCAGAACACTTTAGCGGACCGACTCAGCAGGTCCTTTCAGACGCACGAGTGGTCTATCCGTCCGGACATCATACATTCCGTTTTCCAGAAGTGGGGGTTTCCCCAGATAGACCTGTTTGCATCTCGAGACAACAGGAAGTGCCACGTGTTCTGCTCTCTGCAAGGTCGAGCTCCAGGCTCCCTCTCGGATGCGTTTCTCCTTCCCTGGAAAGACCACCTGTTTTATGCCTTTCCTCCGTTTCCTCTGGTCCACAAGGTACTGCTCAAATTGCGCAGAGACCAGGCACAGGTAATTCTGGTCGCTCCAGCGTGGCCGAGACAACATTGGTACACCACACTGTTGGAACTCTCGGTTCAGACACCGATCCCGCTTCCATTATGTCCGGATCTCATCTCTCAGGACCACGGCCGGCTGCGTCACCCCGACCTACAATCACTCCACCTCACGGCGTGGCTGCTCCATGGTTCACCCAGGCAGAGCAGCAATGCTCGCACTCTGTCCAACAGATTCTGCTGAGCAGTAGGAAGCCCTCAACACGGACCACGTACCTGGCCAAGTGGAAGCGGTTCTCCTGTTGGTGCGAACAACGAGCCACGTCCCCGTTGCAGGCACCTATTCCTCTCATTTTGGAATATCTCCTCGCCCTAAAACAGCAGGGGTTGGCGATATCTTCAATTAGAGTTCACCTGGCCGCTATATCGGCCTTTCACCCAGGGGAACTCGCGTCCTCGGTATTCTCTAACCCGATGGTCGTTAGATTCCTCAAGGGCTTAGACCGGATGTACCCACAACAACGTCAGCCCGTTCCGACGTGGGACCTCAACCTGGTTCTCTCCAAGCTCACAGGTCCTCCATTCGAGCCACTGGCCACCTGTTCACTTCTGTACCTATCCTGGAAGACAGCCTTCCTCGTAGCCATCACCTCAGCAAGGCGCGTTTCTGAACTCAGGGCGCTTACATCCGAGCCCCCTTACACAGTTTTCCATAAGGATAAAGTGCAGCTTCGTCCACATCCTGCCTTTCTCCCTAAGGTGGTTTCTCCATTTCATATCAACCAGGATATATTTCTCCCGGTCTTTCATCCTAAACCGCATGCTACTCGCCAGGATCAACGTTTGCATTCCCTGGACGTTCGCAGGGCCCTGGCTTTCTATATTGACCGCACAAGGCACTTTAGAAAGACGACGCAACTCTTTGTTGCAGTGGCCGACCGAATGAAAGGCTCACCGGTCTCCTCACAACGCCTATCCTCCTGGATTACGTCTTGCATCCGGACTTGCTATGACCTGGCAGGTGTCTCAGCACCGCACCTCACCGCTCACTCCACGAGGGCCCAAGCTTCCTCGACTGCTTTCCTGGCGCAAGTTCCGATCCAGGACATTTGTAGAGCTGCGGTTTGGTCATCAGTCCACACATTTACAGCTCACTATGCACTAGTGCAGCAGTCCAGGGACGATGCTGCATTCGGATCAGCGGTTTTGCACACAGCAATGTCTCACTCCGACCCCACCACCTAAGTTGGGCTTGGGAGTCACCTAATGGAATGGATATGAGCAAGCACTCGAAGAAGAAAAGACGGTTGCTCACCGTTGTAACTGTTGTTCTTCGAGATGTGTTGCTCATATCCATTCCAAACCCGCCCCCCGTCCCCACTGTCGGAGTAGCCGGCAAGAAGGAACTGAGGGGGCGCCGGGTCGGCTGGGGTATATATTCAGCGCCATGAAGGCGCCACTCTAGGGGGCTCCACAGCCGACCCGCCGGTGTTGCTAGGGTAGAAAATCTTCCGACGATCGTGCACGCGGCGCGCGCACACCTAATGGAATGGATATGAGCAACACATCTCGAAGAACAACAGTTACAACGGTGAGCAACCGTCTTTTTTCTATTGACTAATATCTCTAGGAGCCTTTTTTGAAGGGGGATTTAAAAACTCCCTGGAAAGCCCAGTCTGACAGACCAGAAATGGTATTAGTCCATTCTAAGTGCACTCTGGACAAATGCACTTCTGCTTTCATGTTAACACCACACCTGCAATAGTTGGATTCTTCAAAGTTCATAGAAAGACAGCATTTTCAACTATTAATACTTCTTCCTAATCAACTAGTAAATCATAACGTTTGATTACAGAAGTGTATTAAATAAATTAGAAAAGGAAAAGTTGCTCCATTTTTCTCTCTCATTCCATGTCGTGTAGACTTCGTTCTTTTTAGTTGTTAAAAAGAACACTATATTTCTGAACTGAAAAGCCCTTCATCTCTGTTACAGCTGGGAACTGAAGCAGAAAGCACTGAGGCTACTGCAGATATTTATGAAAGAGAGAGAGCAATTCAGATAGACTACAGCAGTCTAACAGATGATCTGACGGTGAGACCCTTTATTTTCTTTTTTTTTCTTTTCTTTATAGTACTATAGAATGAAGCTTTCATGCATTCTTCAGCATAATCTTAACCAAATGTTTTGACTGAAAACTGGTAGGTTTGAGATTTGACAGCAGCCATTTCCTGTTAGACATCCTGACTTTTTAGCAGTCTATATGCATTTTATCGATCAGAATATTCCACTTAACTACATTCTATAATTTAAAGTTTTTGTAAAGTGCAAATCTAATGGAGGAAGAACAGAAATTGTAATTTTCCTTCATACTACTGCATTCATAGATTAGATTAGATTAGATTAGATTATAGGACTGGAAGGGACCTCGAGAGGTCATCGAGTCCAGTCCCCTGCCCGCATGGCAGGACCAAATACTGTTCATGAGGCCCTGCAATAGAAGTCGCATACCTGGCCACAGAACTTTCAAGAGTAGTGTTTGGCAGATAAGGGCCTTGTGTCAATTCCCCGGAGTCTTGCATTCCATAGACCAGCGGTTCTCAACTGGGGTACATGTACCCCTGGCAGTACACAGAGGTCTTTCAGGGAGTACCTTAACTCATCTACATATTTGCCTAGATTTACAACAGGCTACATAAAAAGCACTAGTGAAGTCAGTACAAACTATAACTTCATACAGACAATGATTTGTTTCTACTGCTCTATATACTATACACTGAAATGTAAGTACAATATTTATATTCAAATTGATTTATTTTATAATTATATGATAAAAATGAGGAAGTAAGCAATTTTTCAGTAATAGCATACTGTCTCACTTTTATATCTGATTTTGTAAGCCAAGTAGCTTTTAAGCGAGGTGAAACTTGGGGGTACGCAAGACAAATCAGACTCCTGAAAGGGGTACAGTAGTCTGGAAAGGTTGAGAGCCAAAGCTATAGACCAAGGGTATAAATACTCTGTCTTCTGTAACAATCCTTTGGATCATCTGTTCATCTGCTGGAGAGGTTGCAGAATCAGACTTTCCCTTTCTCCATCCTGTAGTTTTCATGAAAGAGTTGTAAATAGTTAAGTGGAGTGGCTTAAATCATTGAGTGTAATATGCACTCAGTCTTTTTTAAGTTCTTGTTCAAGATGACCAATCTGTGGATGATAAGAGTTAAGATACTTTTCTTGTCCCACTATATTTCCTACTGTACATCAGCACAAAAAGGGTGTTTTATGTCTCAGGGAAATATGCTCAGGCAAAGCTGCAATACCTGCAAGGCCCTGCCCCAAAGGACCAAAAATTTTTTCCACAACTGCTACTGCAAGAATCTGTAGTAGTGAGTTGGAAGAGCATCTCCTAAAAAATTCTCCCCATGCACAAGCAATGTGGCTGCTAATCCTTACCCCAGTCTGCTTCAAAATACCAGGCTCAAAGGAGTTGGTCATTGTTTTGTAAAGGTCTTTTATAAAGATGCTCAGGAACAATCAGAATTGGTTCTGAGGGCTAAAGATCCTACCTAGTTCTTCAAATAGAGCAAAGGAAAGCACTTTTATGGTATCAGAAATTCTTCTTCTGCAGCAGAATGGCAGGGTAGATCACCCAGAACTCACATAACAGAACGGTTTGGCTTAAGCCTTATATGATGGGATGTCTTGGCCTGTCTAAGGAAGTCAAGGCAGAATATTAAGAGACCAGACCTCTCTGCTAAGGGGTGTCATGCTGCCAGATGGAATGTGTTTTAAAAGGTTTTCTCAAGGCAGAGGCCTTTGACCATGCTTCTTGTCCATTTTATTTCAATTTAAATTATCTTGGGCTTTTTTTTTTTAATGTTAAGATTATTCCTGACTATTGCCAAGGTCTGTTCAGCTGCTATTTTTGCTTACCGTGTCCTGATGTAAGGGACCATGATATATTTTCATCTGTGGTGAACCAGTTTGTATAGGATCCTCTTGTCCGGGAGCCTGCTGATTCTATTGGCAAGTAATCCCCTTTTATGACTTTTTTTGTCTTCTGCTTAGGACCTACAGTCTGATAAAGAGATTGAGGCTCATCTGACACGACTGCAGCAGCAAATAGTATCCAAAGAAAATGTTTTATTCAAAACAGCTGCACCAAACCTAAGAGCACTGGAGAAATTGCAGACTGCTAAGGACAAGTTCCAAGAATCAGTAGATGGTAACATGAATCTTCCTTATTATTAACCATTTCTGTGAAAGTTTTCCATCCTGCATAATCATTATGCTGGAACTGGTCCAATTTTTTTTTTTTACACCTTTCACGTATTTGAGTATTTCCTTTGTGTTTGTGTCAGAGACTTACTACTAGAGGCCCTGTGTTTTTCCTTAGTTACACTTTTATACTGCCATTTCATATTAAAAATCTTATTTATAAAATGTTGCATCTTATTCCAAATTATTTCTTTAAAACTTTGTGTTCCATCATTAATTCTGTTTGTATCTTCACCAAAAATATCTTTGTAAGCAAGGTATAGTGTATATTCCTTGATAAAAGGTTTATTACATTTCAGAGATGACTGATTTGCTAAGAATTTTCTGCTAATTTCCTTAGAAGCAGCAATCCATGTACCAGTTACCATATCTTTTCTGGAGCTCAAACACCAACATTACTGCAAAATTAGTGGCATGCTGTAAGTAGCACACTACTGAGAGGGCAAGGAATACCACTGCCACACCTAAATATAGCCTTATAAACTGCTATAGAGTTTATCCAATCTAAATATACAACTGAAAAACCTGTGCTCAGGCAGAGCTCCTTCTCTTCACACATCAGTCTGGTCTTGTGTAGGGAAAACTGGAAACATCCAAACAATTTTCTAGGTTTTCAGTCTCGGTAGCTGAGCTCTGGGAGCAAACTTAGGACATTGCCATGTTGCTCATATATGCACTGAAGCTGTTTTCCGTTTATGTTGCAAAACAGATTTCTCTAGTAAAATGCTTATTAGCTAAGGTAGGGATTACTAAGAGAATTAAACTAATTTTAAGCTTATTATTGAGCACTTTCTGCAAAGCTAAAGTTAGTTCAATTTATTCTTTCATAGCTTTTGAGACCAGCAGAAGGGAAGCCAGGATATGTAGGCAAGAATTTGAACAGATGAAAAAAAGAAGATACGAGCGTTTCAGCCAGTGTTTTGAGCATGTTTCAGTAGCTATCGATCAGATCTACAAGAAACTCTGCAGAAACAGTTGTGCTCAGGTGTGTAATGTTTTAAAGTACTTGGTTTAAAAAAAGTTTACTAGCTTGCTTTCCCTCAATTATAATTGGAATCATAATAGTGAAAGTTTCATTAACTAGAACAGTAGAATTCACTTTTTTTACTCTCCAAAGATATGTGATGGTTTCAGTCTTGAACATGAAGTTTATGCAAACTGACTAGAAGACAAAGATCATTAGGAGAATCACAATTACATGAAGAAAAGATAGCATCTACCAGTCTACATTTACCTGCAGCTTTCTTCTGTGCAAGGGAGGGATGGACTAATGCAGTCTCTCTTTTGGGAGTTTGTTTATTTGATTTTAGACTTCTGGAATACCATGAAGGATGCGTAAAGTATATTCACTATTTTTGGCTTTTAAAATAAATATTATTGGTTCACAGATCTAGTGGTGGGTATAGCAAGCATCCAGAACATTCAAGTATCCATATAACCAGTTAACAAGACTATTTTAGATACCTTGACCCTAGCATTTTTGTTTTAGCACTCCGTACACTTCTCTAAATAAATGGGGAAAAAAATCACTCTTACACATACCCAGTTCATATCAGAATATTTATTTATAAAGAACTCTAGAACAATTGCTTCTCTGTATTAACTCCTCATCAGTCATTCAGCATGTACTTCTGAAACTTACAAAAGAAAAATGTTACCAGTCTTTCAAAGTAAATTATAGGAAATCTCCCACACAATTTGTGCACAAAAAGTTCAGCAAATTTTTAAGTATTTCTGCAAATTAATTCAGGTTTTGCTCCATACCACAGACACACTTTCCACGCTTTTTCTCCCTCAAAGAGAACGTGAGAGTTTAATTGTATACAGGAGATTTAACAACATAGATCTTCACAGCAATAACTGATATCTTCCTGTGCCCAACATGTAAGATATCCTTTCTGGCCTCATAAAACCCAAGTTCATACCCCTTCTTATTGAAGGCGGCCAGGGAGTTAAAGTTGAGATCACTCAGCAGTATTAAGAGTGGGAGATCTGGAATAACCACACTTCAACAGTTAGTTATAAAATAACGTGTGGAGAAAGCCTCTGTGCAAACTTATACCAGTAGCATAGCAGTTAGCAATCCCTTTCTTGTATTTTAAACAGCGTGGTCTAGATCCGGCAACGGATGTACTACAGAGAGTGAGTTGGAATGATATATAGACTCTGACTTACTTTATACAGTCTCTTGTATGGCTGTTGTGTGTGGTGTGTGGGTTTTTTTTTTTTTTTTTAGAAATGTTACAGCCATTTAACAAGATTTTACTCTGTCATTTGTTTAAAAAAAATTAGTGCAAGACAGATTAGAGGTATGGCAGAGGTTGGTGGATGAACTAAAACATAAGGAATGTATTTAATTCCTGCATACCTTCATAATTTAGCTGGGCCGGCCAAGTTTAGGGGAAACATAATTATTATAAACAAGTAACACTGGTGAGAGAGCTACTTTACCTCGCAAGTTACTTAAGGTTCTCCAAATCCATATAGGGGCTCTGAATAAAGGATTTAAGTTGATGATGTGCTTTCAAAAAAGGGAATTAGACAATTGGGTCGGGAAAAGTAAACCTCTCTTCACTACATAGAAAAGTATAAATTTCCTTATCTCCCAGCCAGTGTTTTATAAAACAGAGCTGACACATGTATAATCAGACAGAGAAATACAAGGCATCTCTCATTTTAGACTGTTTGAAGTCTGTTAAAACACACATGGATATCTGTCATGGCAGATGACAGCTATGTTCTCTGTCTTCAAGTCAAAGATCTCCCTCCAGTTAGAAACAAATACACCATTTACTGTAAACTCTCTATATCTAGGGAATATTGTAATTTTCACTCAGAGAGGGAAGAGGGAACTATCTTAATAGGTCATTTTTAATTTTATTAAGCACTGAACAAAGTTGCAAGAGCACAGAGTGGAAAACCTACTTGGAGTGGAGACATCTAGGTAGAGGGTGCCATTTTACTTGCACTGAAAAAGGAGAAAATGCTTGCCAGGATAGAGGATCAGGTTTACATAGATAATACTTCTAATGTAAGAAAATGAATTTTGAAAGTTGAAAATTGACCTAATTGGTCAGTTGTTTGTCTTAAATTTGAAGTGGATATTTCAAGAGATGACATGCTGTCATAGCAGCAGCAGCTGCATATAAGATTGACTTCTGAGTGACTGTCTGCCTGAAAACTCTCAAAGGACTGAAGAGCAAGTGACTCAAGTAAATTGCTTAGCAATGTCAGAGTAAGGGAGAAAGCAGGCATCCCTGTCTTGTCTCCCTCTCAAGTAAAATCATCAAAGGAAAACTTATTGGTCATTACAGCAGCTCTAGGAGAAGCATACAAAATCTGACTTCCTCTCTCTTGAGGTCTGGTCCACAGATCCTCATTGTGAGTCATAGCCTGTCTGTAGCTGTAGGGGGAAAAATCAAAGCTGATTGGATAGCTGAGGGACTAGCCCCCACCTTCTGGAGTTCCCCTCATTTCCCCCCCCCCCTCCTATAGCTATTGGCGGGTCTGTGGTATCAGCATTGCTTGTAAGAGACAGAATTAAGAAAAATCTGAAGACACAAGTTGTCTCCTGTCTGGAATTGTCACAGTTGTTGCCTCCTATCCCCCAACTATTCAGGTTGCAGGCTAAGAGGTTGGACAAGAAAGGTCCAAACAGGAAACTGAGCAAGGCTGTGTTCCTCCTGCTCTGTATTCCTGCCAAATGCTGCAAAAGGAGAAGTTTGTGCCTGGTGCAGCTGCCTCATTCACTGGGTTGGAAAGGTTTTGTTTTGTCTGCCTTATCCTGATCCAGGAGTTCCCCACCAGCAAGGAGTCTGATAGCCAGGTTGCAAATGTCTTGAAGGATGGCCCTTCAGCAACCAGAGGCAGTTACATCAGGGTAGCAGCCTGGCACAGGGAAACCATAAGCGGGACCAGCTGAATCTGCCATGGGCAGAGCATGGAGTGGCCGAAAAGGCCATTTGTGTGTATGCCCTCCCACAGTGCATGTCTCATCAGTCCCACCCTCTCCCGTCAGGCAATTTGGTCTCCTTTCCTTAGCCCTAGGGGAAGTCCGGAATTCTGCATGGAGAGGAGGAGAAGATAGGAATCTCCTTCAGGAAGAAATTCCCTCTTAGGCTATGGAGCTCTTGGATTTGGCATGAAAAATACCTTTACTGTAGAGGCTGCCATCTTGTGAGCCCCAGGAAACAGCTGCAGTGTCCCTTACAGGGATTCTGTCCACACTCAAAAGGGCAAAGATAAATAGATGCCTGTTAACAGAAGAGTTTTGCAGGGCTCTTCATCTGACTCAGGTTCCTAGTGTCACCTCCCCTAAGGAGTGAAAATTAAAGGAGAAAGGGGTTCAAGAAATTACCTCAAACTTAGGAGAAAACTGACCTGTTTTTCTATGGACCGCAATTCCTCTGACTCATCACCAGAGAGTGCCAGAGCTAATGGCTCTCTTCACAAGATGTTATACGTGGAAAGAAAAAGCATAGTAAAAGAAATATAAATTGTTTACATCTGGTTCTTTTTCATCTTCCTCCTCCAATTCGTTTTCATTCTGAGCATTGTCCAAAAAAAAAAGCTAGAAAATCTGTTCAACCTAAGTCCAAGAGAGGAATAAAGAAGTCAAGAGGAAAGTTAGGATGATCTTCACAAGAGGAAGGTTAATTCAGTCTCAGAGTCTGAGCTGCAGGATGAAGTGAAGCAAGAGGATCTTTTGCCAACTGAATTATCTGAGATGAAGTTACAAAAGCTGATTAGATACTTGGGTATTCAGTCGGATGAGTTAGTGAGAAAAAAAATTGTGGTGGAAGAAGAGAGGACTAGTAAGTGGGCTGTAGTCCACGAAAGCTTATGCTCTAATAAATTTGTTAGTCTCTAAGGTGCCACAAGTACTCCTGTTCTTCTTTTTGCGGATACAGACTAACACGGCTGTTACTCTGAAACCTATAGAAATTACAAAAGTTTTTTCCCCAACTTGTTCAAAATCTGAACCACACGTTCCCCTTCGTGTCTTTTGGGGGAAGGTAATTAAGGCTGAATGGGAAGCACCAACAAAGTCTGTGAGATTGTCCAGGCATGCCAAAAAAATTCTACAGCATGCACCATAGCAAAAAGCAGATTGCTCTGTCTACTGTGGGAAGAGAGACAGTTTACTGGAACTAGTCAGTCATTGCTGTCCCAAAGGAGAGGGACTTTTTCCCCAAAAGAACCCAATGACTGCAGACTGGAAATATCACTATGCCATAATGAGGCTTCATCTTCCTCTCTGAAGGCTTCTGCTGCAGCACCATGTTTTGCAAGAGCAGTACTCACCTGGACAAACTGTTTAGGAGTCAGACTGGCCAAAAACAGCCAAGAAATCACTTCAGTTAGGTTCAGAGTTAATGAACATCTTAGTGCCTTCAGCATTCATAGCTGATGCAACCAGGGGTGCTTCTGTGTTTTCAGTACATGCTATGGCCTCCAATGTTGTCAAGGCTGTATCCCCACTTTGAACTTTAGGGTACAAATGTAGGGGCCTGCATGGAAACTTCTAAGCTTAACTACCAGCTTAGCTCTGGTCCGCTGCCACCATCCCAAGGCTAATTTCCTTCCCTGGGTAGCCTTGAGAGACCTTCACCAATTCCCTGGTGAATACAGATCCAAACCCCTTGGATCTTAAAACAAGGAGAAATTAACCATTCCCCTCCTTCCTCCCACCAACTCCTGGTGAATACCCCAGTTCCAACCCCCCTGGGATCTAAAACAAGGAAAAAATCAATCAGGTTCTTAAAAAGAAGGTTTTTAATTAAAGAAAAAGGTAAAAATCATCTCTGTAAAATCAGTATGGAAATAACCTTACAGGGTAATCAAACTTAAAGAGCTCAGAGGACTCCCCTCTAGTCTTAGGTTCAAAGTACAGCAAACAAAGATAAACACTCTAGTAAAAGGTACATTTACAAGTTGAGAAAACAAAGGAAAACTAACACGCCTTGCCTGGCTATTTACTTACAAGTTTGAAATAGGAGAGACTTGTTTAGAAAGATGTGGAGAACCTGGATTGATGTCTGGTCCCTCTCAGTCCCGAGAGCGAACACACTCCCAAACAAAGAACACAAACAAAAGCCTTCCCCCACCCAAGATTTGAAAGTATCTTGTCCCCTTATTGGTCCTTTAGGTCAGATGCCAGCCAGGTTACCTGAGCTTCTTAACCCTTTACAGGGAAAAGGATTTTGGAGTCTCTGGCCAGGAGGGATTTTATAGTACTGTACACAGGACAGCTGTTACCCTTCCCTTTATAGTTATGACAAATGTAGTGACTTGATGGCACCTCTGGAAGGGCGACAGACCAGACAAAATCACGTTAGCAACTTCAAAATATTTAGAAGGTTGGTTATTTGGGGAACCATTAGACAAAGCAGATAAAAAAAAATATTTTATTTATCTTCAGATAAATAAAAAAAAATGTGACAAAACTCTCAACTCCAAATCTGGGAAAAGGGATAGCTGGCTTTATTTCAGGTCTAAATATCCTTTCTGTGGCTGTTCCTCTAAGTATGGAAGGCAAGACTACAACAAAAGCAAATAGAACAAGTCTAAGCCTGGAAAGGAGAGAGACCAGTCTTCCTGCAGTGTAAATTCCAACACTAGAAACAATCTATGACTACAGTCAGGAGAGTTCCAATGAGCAACACCTAAGGGGAGGACTGTTAAAATTCAAGGACCAATGGCCTATCTCCACATTGGACAGATGGGTGCTGAATGTGGTTTGACGGAAGTACATCACAGAATTTTGAAATCATTTTTCTCTCTTCTCTGGTATCTTCAAATCTGCAAAGTAGGTGTGATCTGTAGTCTTTAGTATATTATCTTTCAGGAATCAGTGTAATAGAGAGAGTTCCCGAGGCAGCGATGTTCTCTGGCCACTACTCAGTTTTGTTTCTGGTACCCAAGAGGTCTGGGGAGGACAGAGAAGTATTGGAGACCAGATTCAGTCTGGAGATTAAGTCCATACTGGTGGCCATCTGCCAGAGGGATTACCTCACATCAGTAGATTTGAAGGAGACCTATCTTCATATGCCAGTTCACCAGGTGCACAGGAGATTTCTGTAATTCACTCATGACACGGATAATTTTCAGTACAAAGTGCTGCCTTTTGTACTGTTCTCTGCACCTAAAGCATTCATGAAAATCCTCAGTGTTCTGGTTGCTATTCTCAGGCAAATGGGGATACAAATATACTCTTTCTAGACAACATTATAATCAGAATCCTGTCCAAAGAGAGAGCCACTCAAGCAACAATCCAAATGTTACAACAGCATGGATTATAGTAAATTTTGGAAAGCGTTATCTTCAGCCATCTCAGTGCCTTGTTCATCTTGGAGTGTTGATAGACTCAGAGGCCCATAAAATCTTTGTCAGCCAAAATACAGAGCAAGATCAGATCAGCAGTTACCCTTTTGAGGGCGTCCTAGGCCCCCTAATGAGTGTTCTAGGGATGATCATGTCATAATGAGTTTTCTAGGAATAGTGCTAGGAGCAAGCTCCAGAGTTTCCTGCTGTCCCTTCCCTGCTGTTTTCTGACTTTTCCATCTCTGAAAGTGAGCATTCCGTCACTCGTATTGAAATCCCGGGATTGGTGGATGAGCCCAGATTGATTTTAGGAAGGATGGCCATAGCCGAGCCAGAGAGATCTGTCATAACAATAGATGCCAGTCTAGAAGGATGGGAAGCATTCTCTGAGAAGTCGATGGCTGTAGGGACATGGTTCTTCTTGGAACTAAAGAAGAGCATACATTTTTCTAGAGATGAGGGCAATAAAATATGCTGTTCAACAACTGGCCTCAGTATTATTGAATGGTGGTCTTCTGGTAATGGCGGACAATGTCAGCGATGGCATACATAAACCATTGAGTGGAAGGGGAGAGGACTCAGGTTAAGGGATCTACAAAAGGAACAGTATCATTGCTGCAGTGAGCAGAGGCTCATCTACAGTCTATCAGGGCCTTGCATATCAAGGGCACCAATCCAACAGTGGGCACCAGAGCTCATTCAGTACACGGGCAGTGAAGGGGCATTGAAATCTGTAAAGTTGCAACTTGGTCATCTGTGTAAACATTGACTAAATTTTACAAGATAGATATTCATCTTCAGATGATGCAGCCTTTGACAGGTGGGTCCTGCATTCTGTGATGATTCCTTTCTCTGTGATATTATTTTGTTCTCGCCCTAGGAATTTTGTCATTGCTAAGAATATCCCACACTGAGGATCTGTGGACCTAGCCCTGAGAAAGAATGGGAAAATTTGTGGCAGCTTACCTGAAAATTTCCCTTTCTTCGAACAGATCTGTCCCTCCCTGAAAAAGGCAGATCTGTTTAACTCATGCTTAAAGTTCTCTGCAGTAGTTAAAATGTTCTTGTTGTTCGTAATGTTCTCTTGTTGAATATTTTTCGCAAGATGAGAGAGTTGGGGTTTTTTAGTTTCATAGTCCACAGGAGTTAGTGGTGGAAGCATCTTGAAACTGAGGTGGTCTCCTGAAGGTGGGGACTAGTCCCTCATCAGCTATCCACCTAGCTTTTTTTCTGCTCCCTGCAGGTACAGACAGGCAATGACCCATTGTCAATCTTTGGATCTTTCCCTTCAAAGAAGGGAAAGTTTTCAGGTAAGAAACCATGAATTCTCCCAATTTGAGGAAGTTGCTGCTAAAGTAAAATTTGTGAAGAACCTCTGGAAAATATCTGCATTCAGTTCTTTCAAAAGTCTTTTCCATCTCCAAGGAAGTCAGCTAAGCTTGGGGACCTCTAAAATGCCTAAAACGAGGCTGTGAGGCAAGTATCTGGTGTTGAGCAGTGAGGAGCAGCTGAAGATAAGACAGTCTGATCCCCTGAGGAGGAGAAGAAGAGAGTTCAGGCAAGAGAAAAATTTTAGACAGAAGCCTAACATTTATGTTCAATAGAAGAATGGAGCAGTGAGAGACAGAGATTTCATGGTTTCAGTATTAAAAACTTCTTCACCCTCTCAGTTCCTTCTTACCACCCGTGATGGTTGGTTGGAGTGCCTTCCCCTTGACTTGCAAGTGGATAGCATTTTTTCTCTTTATCTCTCATCCTTGTTTGTCTTGTACATAGTTTGTTTACAGTAGTTAGTCAGTAAGTAGGTGTTAAGTAGTGTTAGTTAGTAAATTAGAGTCCCAGCAGGATCTTAGCCCCAGGCGGGGCATGCAGTGGTCTCCAGGTTTTAAGCCTTGTTCTGCCTGCAACAGATCTATGCATATTAGCGACCCCCCCATAGCAGCTGCCTACGGTGCTTGAGAGAGTCGCGTGTGAAGGACACGTGTCATATTTGAATGAATTTTTGTCCTAGAACTCAAAAGGAGCACAACCGCCTACATCCCTTCCAGTTGGCCTGGTCGCGAGTCACCTTAGACCACTGGGTGCTTGGCATTGTATCTCTGGGCTAAACACTGCATTCTTTCCTACCTTGCTTGAAGGACAAGGTGGTACAAATCCTGACAGACAACACCACCTCGATGTTTTACATCAACAAGCAAGGCAGGGCCCAATCGTCAGCCCTCTGCCAACAAGCTGTCCATTTCTGGGACTTCTGTGTGCAGCATGCCATTCATCTTATGGCTGCGCACCTTCCCAGGGCCAGAAACGTGTTAGTGGATCACCTCAGCAGGTCCTTCTCTTCTCACCACAAGTGATCACACTGACCACCTCTGGATGGAGTGATCTTCCAAAGGTGCCACCCGCCCCCCAGGTGGACTTGTTTGCGTCCTGACAGAGCAGGAAGTGCCAGGTGTTCTGCTCAACTCAGGGGATTGACCTAGGCTCCCTGTCAGATGCCTTTTTGCTCCAGTGGTCAGGGGGCTCTGATGTATGCCTTCCCACCAGTGCCCTTAATCCACAGAGTTCTCATGAAGATCAGACAGCACAAGGTGAAGGTAATCCTGATAGCCCTGGCTTGGTCTCGCCTGCACTGGTTCGGCACGCTGTTGGACATTTCAGTGGCCACCCCGCTGCAGCTGCCTCTCTGGTCAGTTCTGCTGTCCCAGAACCACAGCAATCTTCTGCACCCGAACTTGGCAGCGCTGCATCTGACAGTTTTGCTGCTATGTGGCTGAATGCAGAACAGGAGTACTCGGTCCATTATCCAGAAGTTACTGTTGGGTAGCAGAAAGCCCTCGGCCAGGGTGACCTACCTGGCCAAGTGGAAAAGGTTCTGGGGTTTGGACCAGGGTATCCACCCCGAGCAGGCCTTGCTGCAGTCAGTGTTGGACTACCTTCTGCATCTCAAGCTCTAGGGCCTGTTTCTTTCATTGATTAAGGTCCACTTGGCCGCTATTTCAGCCTTCCATCCTCCGTTCCAGGGCAGGTCAGTCTTCACCCATGACATGATGGTTCTTTTTTGAAGGGCCTGGAGCGACTCTATCCCCACATCCATGACCCTGTCCCTCCTTAGGACCTGAATCTCATGCTGTCACGACTCATGGGTCCCCCCTTCGAGCTTTTGGCTTCCTGCTCCCTTCTTCTGCTTTCCTGGAAGGCTTCTTTCTTGGTGTCAATAATGTCTGCCCACAGGGTCTCTGAGATTAGGATGCTTACTTTGGAGCCACTCTGTATGGTATTCTACAAGGACGAGGTCCAGCTGCAACCGCACCCAGCTTTCTTGCCCACGGTAGTTTCGCAGTTTCATACAAGCCAGGACATATACTTACCTGTCTTCTTTCCAAAACCTCATAAGTCAGAAGAGGAGTGCAAATTGCACTCTCTGGATGTCAGGAGAGCAATAGCCTTTTGCATTGAAAGGACTAAGCCGTTCTGTAAGTTGACGCAGTTGTTCATTGCAGCAGCAGACAGGATGAAAGGTCTTCCAGTGTCTGCCTAGAGAATTTCATCATGGATCACCGCCTGCATCTGTTTCTGTTATGATCTGGTGAAAGTGCCTCCACTGGCGATTGTAACTGCCCACTTGACTAGGGCACAAGCCCGGGCAGCGGCCTTCCTGGCCCAAGTGCCTATTCAAGATATCGGCAGGGCCGCTACCTGGTTGTGCATCCACACATTTACATCTCATTACACACTTACCTAGCAGGCCCAAGACAATGCTGGCTTCAGTAAAGCAGTATGGCAAGCCACATGACTATGAACTTCGAGCCCACCTCAGTGGATTCAGCTTGTGAATCACCTAGAATGGAATTGACATGAGCAAGCACTCAAAGAAGAAACAACGGTTACCTACCTCTTGTAACTGTTGTTCAAGATGTGTTGCTCATGTCCATTCCATTACCCGCCCTCCTACTCCTCTGTCGGAGTTGTCGTCAAGAAGGAACTGAGATGGCATCGGGCCGGCAGTGCCTAATATACTGATGCATGAGCACAGCATTCCAGAGGGCACCACTGCCAACCCTATGGGTACCACTCAGGCAGAAATCTCCGAAAAATGTGCACGTGGGCACGCACACTCCTAGAATGGAATGGACATGAGCAACACATCTCGAACAAGAGTTACAAAAGACAGGTAACTGTTTTTTAACACTTTGCATGGGTGCTATTCGTTTTGTAACAGCCTATAAATATGAAAATTACTTAATTTATTTTATCGTCCAAGTAAAATGAAATAAACTAAACAGATAGTGAAAAGTAAATTGAGATTTTTTCTTAAAATGAGTGTCTTTAATAACCTGAAGTGATATTGGTAACAAAGATAAGGAACAGTGTTGAAAATATGACTAAGATGTCAGTCTGCCTTAAATGGTGGTTCTTTGATTATGATGTCTGTCATATTCCAAAAGTTTCACAAGATGTGGTTCTAGAAAAATCTATTTTAGCAATGTCTTTCTTAAATACAGATACACAGTTATTCACTACAAATCAGCCAAAATGTCATATTTAAACTTTAAAATACAAACAATAGCAACCCTAAGCTAAACATTTCATATGTTTCAGTATTAACTAAATATTAGGGCATGTGTATTTCAGGCATTTCTCAGTCCCGAGAACCCCGAGGAACCATATCTAGAAGGCATTAGCTATAACTGTGTGGCTCCTGGAAAACGCTTTATGCCAATGGACAACTTGTCAGGAGGTGAAAAATCTGTGGCAGCACTGGCTCTTGTGTTTGCAATACACAGGTAATATGGTGAAATAGATTTTACAGTACCATCTTTTTACTAATCTTTGAGCATCAGTGGTATGGAAACAAATGTAGCATAGTATTTTCAGAAGGCATTTTGAACATTTGTTATGTCCAAAAATGTATTTTACATTCCTATTCTGTTCTTGACATTACTATTTCTTGGTCAAAATTTTATGGGACAAGCTAAATCCCCAAAATATTAGTATATCTATATAAAACTAATTGACTCTCTTATTTTTAAGTTTCCGCCCTGCCCCTTTCTTTATTTTGGATGAAGTGGACGCTGCACTGGATAACACAAACATTGGCAAAGTAAGTTATTCCTTCTGTTATCTGAAATTAATTTACAGATTGTCATAACTATAAAGGGAAGGGTAACAGCCCTCCTGTGTACAGTACTATAAAATCCCTCCTGGCCAGAGACTCCAAAATCCTTTTACCTGTAAAGGATTAAGAAGCTCAGGTAACCTGGCTGACACCTGACCCAAAGGTGCACCCTTGTGGAGTTAATTAACCTATCTAGCCGACTTAACCCCTTTCATTCTTCCGTGGTGTGGACACCTCATCACAGTTGTATTGCATTAAAAAAGAAATTCCAGATAGATTTTTTTTTTTAAATCTACCCTTAACTCTGCCTGTTGAGCCAGAGTATGATAGGGGTCTGAGATGTGTAGTGCTGAAATATAATATTATGCTGAATATATAACCACAACTGTAATTTTAATGTTGTACAAATTACGTGAAGATCTTAATAGAAGGGTATGACATGAGATTAATCTGTGAATTGTTGACATCATGATCTGTTCAGCAAGCCTCCAGTTTAGGGTATCTAACCATCAGGCCCTACTTGGCAGATACAGTTTCAACCTGTGCGACTATGTTGACAAGTTCAAAGAGAGCCTCCCACAGGATTAGGCGGAGAAGTTCACCACTCTAATAGACAAAGGCAAGGCGGTAGCCAGGGGTGTCCTCCAGATGGCCTGGGATGCTATGGACTCGGTGTCCAGGGTGGTCATCTCTGCAATAGCCATGAGGCATAGCTCCTGGTTACAGACCTCCAGACTGTCCCAGGAGATCCAATCCACCCTGCTGGACCTCCCTTTCGAGGGAACAGGGCTTTTCTCTGAGTTAACTGATGCTAGGCTCCACAGTCTTCAAGACTCCCAGGCCACCCTCTGCTCCTTGGGTCTACATACTTCTCAGCAGGCCAAAAAGCCATTTTGCCCCCCGCCATCTCTGCAGTTATTGAGGTCTTGGGGTTCTCCTCGATCTGGCTCCTACAAAAAGAAGGGGAAAGATGGGTTTTAAGTGATTCCACCAGTCGTCGTCTTGTCAACCTTCCCAGCCTAGACCTTCCAGGGACCAAGGCAGCCAAAAGCAGTCATTTTGAGGATGTGCCCGAGGACGATGTCCCAGTCACTGTACTGGATCCGTTCCCCGTCCACCTCCACCCTTTTCGGTCAGCCTGGTCCCATATCACCTTGGACCGTTGGGTGCTCGACACTGTCTCATCGGGCTATACCCTGTAGTTCGTAGCCAACCAACCCTTCCAACCCCCTTCCCTGTCCCTCTTCATGGACCCGTCTCACGAGCAACTCTTCATTCAGGAGATCAAAAACCTCCTGCACCCAGAGGCATGGAAGGAAGAGGATTTTACTTCTGCAACTTCCTTATTCCAAAGGCAAAGAGAGGCCTCAGACCTATTCTAGATCTGCGGCGCCTCAACAAGTCTCTCAAAAAGTTGAAATTTCATATGGTCTTCCTGGCCTTCATCATCCCGTGCCTGGATCCAGGAGACTGGTACATCGCCCTCGATTTAAAAGATGCGTACTTCCATATTCCAGTGTTTCCTCTGTTTCACATTGGGCCAGCGCCATTTCCAGTTCACAGCGATGCCCTTTGGTCTCTCATCAGCTCCGAGAGTGTTCACCAAGTGTAAAGCTCCAGTGACCGCTTATCTGTGACGTCTGGGGGTCCAAATCTACATATACCTCGACGATTCCTTGCTAAGGGGCCAGTCCTCGGATCATGTGAGGAGGTATCTCGCTCTGGTCTGTTCCACCTGCCACAACCTGGGCCTAATAATAAATGATAGGAAGTTAACCCTCACTCCAGTGCAACACACAGTTCATTGTGGTGGTACTCAACTCCACTTGGGCCAGAGCCTTCCTCCCTGAGACTCTGGTCTGAGCCATGGTAGACCTCATCTAATTTCTGCATGCCCACCTGTTCACCACCACCCACACCTGCCAGAGACTGCTGGGTCACATGGCAGGATGTATTTATGTGGTTTGGCACGCGCGACTTCACCTCAGGCCGCTAATGGCGTGGCTGGCATTGGTCTATGTCCCCAACCAGCACAGTATGGCATACACCTGCTCTGTACTTTCCCATCCAGTTACCATCCACTTCCTATAAGGATGCGATTCTTTGAGTCTTCTCTCCAGTGACAAAATGTATACCAGTCTGCAACTTGAATCTTGTTGGATCAACTCTTACTAAATAACCGTTTGTGCCCCTGGCATCCTGCTCTCCGTTACATCTCTAAGAAGGTAACAGACGAGTCAGGGAGCTAGAGGTGTTCGTGGCTGACCCTTCCTATTGAGTTTTCCACAAGGACTAGGTATCCATGAGACTACATCTGAAGTTCCACCCTCAGGAGGTGTCGGACTTTCACATCAACTATGTCTCTATCTACCTGTGTTTTACTTTAAACAGAAAAGGTGGGTGAGGTAATATCTTTTATTGGACCAACTTCTGTTGGTGAGAGAGACAAGCTTTCGAGCTACACTGAGCTCTTCTCTCAGACGTGAAGAGGAGCTCGATGTAGCTCACAAGCTTGTCTCTTTCACCAACAGAAGTTGGTCCAGTAAAAGATATTACCTCACCCACCTTGTCTCTCTCATATCCTGGGACCAATACTGCATTTTACCTTAAAACCTCATTCTAACATGGAAGAGGCAGCATGACACTTACTGGACGTGTATGGGGCTCTTGCCTTTTACCTGCAGAGGAAGAGATCTTTTCAGAAGTCTCCTAGTCTTTTTGTATTATTCATGGAACATCTGAGAGGCCATTTGTTCCCAGATACTATTGAAGTGGAATTGAGGGTGTATTCTATTTGACTACAAGATGAATGTCTCCCTTAAGTGCAGTGTGAGAGCACACTCAACTAGAGCTTAAGCAGCATTGGTAGCTTTCCTTTGAAATGTACCTATTACAGACAGCTGCAGAGCAGCAAATTGGAGTTTGGGTCTTATCTTTGCTAGAAATTATGCACTAGTGCAGGGGTTCTTGAACTTCATTGCACTGCGACCCTCTTCTGACAACAAAAATTACTATCCGATCCCTGCCACCCCAGGTAGGGGGGCCAAAGCCCCACTGCCCTGGGGTTGGGGGCAAAGCTGAAACACAAAGGCTTCAGCCCCAGGCAGGGGGCCTGTAACCTCAGCCCCCCAAGGCTGAAGCCCTCAGGCTTCGGGCCTAGACAGTGGGGCTTGAGCTTTGGCTTCTGGCCCCATCAAATCTAAGCCAGCCCTTGTGACCCCATTAAAATGGGGTCGCAACCCACTTGGGGTCCTGACGCACAGTTTGAGAGCCACTGCGACTAGTGCAATCAGCTGCTGCTGCAGCTTCTCTAGGCAGAGCCGTTCTGCAGTCTGTGTCATAGGACTCCAGGCATACACCTTTTTTAAGTGACACTGCTTGTGAATCAGCTGAAGTGCATTACACTTAGGGACAATCACTCAAAGAAAGGGGTTACTCACCTTGTAGGACCCTACAAAATTCACAGCCATGAAAAACGCGTCATGGGCCATGCAATCTGGTCCCTCCCCAAGTGAAATGTGGTCTTTTATGTGCTTTTACCCTGTGCTATACAGATTTCATGGGGGAGACCGGCATTTCTCAAATTGAGGGTCCTGACCCAAAAGGAAGTCGTGTGGGGGGTCGCAGTATTGCCACCCTTAAGTCTGCGCAGCCTTCAGAGCTGGGCAGCTGGAGAGCAGTGGCTGTTGGCCAGGCACCTAGCTCTGAAGTCAGCGCCCCACCAGCAGCAGTGCAGAAGAAAGGGTGGCAATACCATACCATGCCATACTTACTTCTGCACTGCTGCTGGCAGTGGTTCTGCCTTCAGAGCTGGGATCCTGGCCAGCAGCCAGTGCTTTCAAGATCACTAGTTCTGAAGGCAGTGCCGCCACCAGCAGTAGCACAGAAGTAAGGGTAGCAGTACTGCAACCCCACCCTACAATAACCTTGCAACCCTCTCACAACTCCTTTTTTGGGTCAGGACCCCTATAATTACAACACCGTGAAATTTCAGATTTAAGTAGTTGAAATCATGAAATATGTGATTTTTAAAATCCTATGACCATGAAGTGCCCAAAGTGGACAGTGAATTTGGTAGGGCCCTAATAATAGTGTAATAATTTCATATAATAAGCAACCAAAAATCCCACCAAAACCTAAGAATGTGAGCTATCATTCTCTAAGCAAGTGTATGAAAATAATTGTAGCAAAATTCAGTAAGAGCAAAGTCAAGATTGTAATTATGTAAAATAATTTATTAATAATTTTGTATCAATATTGAGGCCTACTCCAACTCTTCTCATTGCTTCAGTTTCCTCAACCGTAAATGGTGATCTTACCTGCCATGAGAAAGACCTGAGACACCTTCAAATGAAGGGACCTTTATATATTTGCCAGTGTTTTGAGTTTGTTACAGAAAATAATGTTGTTTGGAAATAGAAAAAATATGCTTAATAAATACTGCATATACTTTTTGCATATGAACAGGTTAGTATATGTACAGTACTTATTGGGATCAAAAGAGTTTGGGAAAGGTCTGGTTAGTAGCAACTTGTTGGAGATCTTCTGCTGTAACACGGCTAGAAGGCTTTAAACTGAAAATTGAAAGAAGAAACTTTCCGGAACTTTAAGTGTGTATAATACTAACTCCTTATAAAGTTAGTTTCAGAATGGATTATGGTCAGTCACTGTGAAAACTAGTCAGGTTTTATATCTTCAGTTCAAAATTATTTCAATGACTATGCCTATTATGACATAGCGGATAGAAGTGTGATTAAAAAATATTGCTTCTAATTTTCATTTAGAATTTTATCTTCTGTTGTGGTATGATGTCTTCTTAATTTAGCTCTATGCAGTAACATTTTACAGCTAGTGAAAAACATTTTCTGCCACGTAAAACCGCACAGTAATATGCATTTGTAATCTGTATCACATTATGTAAATGGTAACAGGCTGTAAAATTTATGGCTTATACATGGAAATTCTCCTAACTTAAAAACATTGTCAAGTAAAATGCGCTACGTTAACTTTAGAAATGTCACATTTCTAAAGTGGATTGTTTTCATATACATTTTTTAAAGGGTCAAACCTGTGGGGTCATACTGTGAACCTACATCATGTACAGTGTCTTTCTTGGCCGGTTATATTCCCCCTTTTACCCTGCCCATTTCATAAATGAATTCTGTCTGCTGAGCAATTCAGCATTGTTCCCTAATCAATTGTGATTTAAATCTGACAGAACCCACTTATCCTAAAATTTGTGGCTTTTCTCCAAAGGTATCAAGCTTCATCAAAGAGCAGGCACAGGAACAGTGTCAGATGATAGTTATTTCTCTAAAGGAGGAGTTTTATTCCAGAGCAGATGCATTAATTGGAGTCTGTCCAGAGGTACAAATAATCTTAGTTATTTTTCTGTCTTGATTTAAATCAAATTAACTTCATACAGCAATTAAACTATTAAAAAAAATTCCAGCTACAGCCAATTATTTCTTAAGAAATGACTCCCCCTTAATGCTCATTTAAAAAAAAATTCTCTAACAAGTATATCAAGAGCTGGGTGGTTCAAATGCATTGTTTCTCATTCAGGAACAGTCATTGGTAAGTGTTTAATAGCGTTCCAGAACAAGCTATGTATAGTTAAGTGGTCCTTCTGGTAACTGCATCATCTTATAGATAATGCTTATTTTTAATATATGCTTGTAAACTGATTTGATTCTTCCTCCTTTCAGCAAGATGATTACATGTTTAGTCAGGTACTGACTCTGGATCTTACTGTGTATCCAGACATTGATGACAGTGAACGAAAAGAGAAGCACAGATACAGTTCCACACTGGAATAAAACATGAAAGTTTCAGGGCCATCTGTGAATAATAAAATTGTGATTTCTACAGCCACCTTTCTGACAAGTTTGTAAGCTTTTTGAATATTGCTTTTAAATATTCTTATACAGAAGTCCAAGAATATAGCTTCGTAACCCACAGAGCCATTTCTTAGAATTTGGAGAAGAATAAATGATTGTATTATTTGACCTAGTTTTGTTTAGGGTTTTATGGAGTACATGTTCCTGTTGCGTTACAAATTCAAAATATGCTTTTGAAAGACATTACTGAAATGGCTAAATTCTAGTGACTAGTGCCTAATCTCTTTAAGTATGTTCTTGTTGGTTAGCATTAAGATAAACTATGAAGTCCCATTAATATAAAAACTGATGAATGATGAGTGACTTTTTGAATATGGATGCTATGTTAAATTCATATGATTGCTGTCAAAAAATGCAAACCTCATCTGTTATATATAGCTTTTCAATGTTAAACTATTGAGAATTAAAATGTTGGAAAAAATCTTGAAATGTATAGCATTTTTTACTTTTTATCAGGAAGATTCTCACTACAAGGTTTCAGATGTGGTTAGGTTAAATATAAAGATACAAGTTCTAGGAGCTTAAATGTTTTTTTAAACTGTATATATTCAAAGAGCTACTCTAGGGAAGGAGACATTATATTCTGTTTCCAACACTTGTAAAAGACCAATCTTACATTTCTTCTGAAATTGAATCCAGAGCTTTCTGGTGCCATGTTCTGTAAGGGTCAGAAACTGATGAGAGACTAGCTCCATATTACATGGCCATGTTTGCCCATCATTGCCAAGCCACAAAGAGGTGTACAGCTTCCCCTCTCCCCCAGTCAAAACTGTTCCTTGGTGGGTTTTCCCCCTACCTTTTAGCAAACAGCCAGCCAGCACAGTTGGCAGACAAGGTATATTAATCATAACACTTTATGGCCAGATTGTGATACCCTTACTCATGTCCAATAAACATATTACCTTCCACCTTGTCTCTAAAATTCTCAGTAAATACACCAGTTTCCATTTTAAAAAAATTATAAAAGAATACCAAAAAAGTAAATTAATTTCTACAATAGCGTTAGTAGAGCCAGCTGCATCATTTAATGAATGTCTAGGTTTATGGCCTATTTCCTCCACTTGGGAATCCAGACTCAGTCGTATTCAAAACAGGATTTCAAAGCAAGTTACTTTTTGATTAACTGAATGTATCACACTGAACAGTCACGTTCTAGGTATATCCCTTTCAGCTATATATTTCCATGAGCCAGTTGCAAGTCAGCCCTCCTTATAAGATAACTGAAACATGCATATTCTACTGCCAGTAGCTTCCATAATGGGCCACACAGCAACTCTGCTTTTAATATGCATACATTGAATTGTAAAGAGATCTCATCACTACTGCGATGTGCATTTTTCACAGTGCAATTGTATGGCACTAAGGCAAGAATGGCTGTTTTACAAGTTGCAGTTTTCAGTGGTGTTTAGACTTGAAGAGTCTCCAGTGCTACCTGTTTAAAAAAAGCAAAATTAAATTTACTTGTGATTTAAAAACACTTCAAATCAAATCAATGCTAAGTTTAAATGTGTGTGTGCATGTGCAGTGGAAAGGCAGTTATGTAGTGTTGCTCCTGGGAAAACTAAAAGACAAGTTAAATAGGTTATATCTGAGGAACCAACTGAATGGATGAGATGCTCAGATACTATGATGATCGGAGCCATAAAAGTACCATAGAATAGAGTTCAATAAAAGTGTATTGCACTAATTTTAACCTCTGACTGCTGTGTTAAAACAACCTCAAAACTATAGTGTGCTCGCAGCAGCCTCAGGAAAATGGGTGCAAAAAGCACAGCCTAATCCAGCCACTTAATCAGCCATCAGTATCTGATTGATGCTGATTAAAGAAATATTAATTTTTGTAACACTTTAGAATTTCATTTAAAGAAAAGTGTTTGCTCCAGGGCAACACAATTTTGGGGGAAACTAACAAGTTTTACAGGACCCCCTCATAAAAACGTGAAATCCAAGCTCTCATAATAGAATTTAAATTTGGTAGTCTAAGGACAGGATTCAGCAAGGGTCTTAAGCATGTTTTACTTTAAGCATATGGAGTAGTCACATTGACTGTAGTCAAAGTGGTTAAAGCCTTGATGAGCTGGGGTTTGTAGCAGTTCTCTACTGCACATAATTAGATAGTGGCCTGCTTTAACTATGCAGCAATGAAAACATCCCCGTAATCTCTACTTGAAATACCAAAAGCATGTCCTGTCCTTCAAACAAACTGAAATATTTTCATTCCAAAGTATAGTAAGTAGTGAAGTGAATCCCAGTCAATAAAGAACAGCCTGTATGCTGCTGGCCACTTTCATTTATATTTTCATTTCCCCCAATGTTAAGTGATACTAAAAGATACCAGATGACAAGTGAAAAATGAAATATTCATAGAATAGGTCAGATATTTGTGCTTTATAAAATATGAAGATGGTGCCTGCTCCAAGGAGCTTACAGTTTAAGGTTCAGATCCTGTAAGCAGCTTTATGCTGACAGCCCTCTGGGCATATGGAGCTTAATTGATTCAGTCGAAGGTGCAGGGGCATGCCCACATAAAGCAGCTTGGAAGAGGAACCAGGAATAAGAAAATAGATGAAAAAGGGGGTGGGTGGGGAAGAAATAAAATATGCAAGCAAGTTGTCCGAATGACGACACACACAATGTGCTACCCTTGTTTGCAGTTCTTAAAAATAACTTAATTTCAACCTTACTTTCTACTTAAAATATCTCTTTATAGTCTGTGTCAGTTTCACTTTCAAGTGTTTGAACCCCAGCCTTCTCCAACTTTTAGTTTAGGTATATTTAACACTGCCTTTTTGTGGTGGTGTGGAAATGAATCCTTGTCTATTTTTAAAACTTTTACTTTAACCTTAGGGTACAGAACGTTAGTTTTATTTATTAAATTAGTTTCTAACAGCTTTTAGCAGTTACTCCCTGCTCTTGACTGGGACTAGTAATAGTGAGAATAGTTCACTCTGGGTGAGAAAAAATTGCTAAGAGCAGCAGGCTACTATGGTATATGAAGGTAAACTCTTAATGCCATTTCAAGTTGTTGTTCTTGCCAGGAAGCAGGGTTGTTACAGTCAATGCCAGGTAGAGAAAGTCACTGAAACTCTGGAGTACTGAGAGCCCAATTCTCTGCTTCCCGCTCCGGTGGTCCTGCGCAGTTGCCCTGCACTTGGGTTTCAAAATTCTTTACAATGCCCAGGTCACCAGCAGAGGTATCAACTGATGAGAACCAAAAAAAAAAAAAAAAAAAATGTAAGTCACTCATAGATTTGTAATAAATTGACTATACAAGAAATAGCAGCCATCTGCCAATGATCTAATCCAGTTAGTATTTAAACTGCCCTGCACCCCCTAGAAATGTATTAAGAGATTTTGAACTTTTTAGTCCACTTAAATCCTGGAAATAATTAGCTCTGAAAACTTTTCAGAGATTATTTTTAAGTATCTTGGAATTTTAAGATTATTTATTAGGGGGTGAGAATACCATTATCAGATTGTTTGACTCTCTTAGAAAGATCCAAGTCATTTTCTCCTAACTTTCTCTTTGCACAGTCCACACATGAAGTCCCTGAAAAACAGAAAACTTGAATTAAAAAATACACACAGCTATATTAAAATCCTTCTTGTATTATTTTTAAACACATTATTTCAAACATCACATATTAAGCTACACATAAGTAGTATTGGTCCAGCTGGAAGCTCTTATATTTGGGTCTTGTAACCAAAGATCCTGACTTCTGTTGTGCAGGGAGTGACACTGTACTCCTTTGGTTTGTGGACAATTGGTGCTCCCTCATCCACTACAGCTGGGTTATTCTCATCCTCCAAACAAGGTTTTAAAAATACCTGTTGCTTTACAATGTACTGCTAGCAGGTGGAGCTGTTCAGAGAACTAATTACCGCCACCTCTCCACTATTTCACCTCCACTTTAGCAGGTAGTTCCTCTAGGCGAGTGTTTTTCAAACTGTGGGTCACAACCCAGTACTGGGTTGCGAAATGTAGGGGACTGGGTTGTGGCGACTCTGGTCAGCACAGCCAACCAGGCCATTAAAAGTCCCGTCGTGCTCTGCCCTGGAAGCAGCCAGCAGTAGGTCCGGCTCCAGGGCTCTGAGCACTACCTCCACCCCAAGCACCAGCTCTGCACTGCAGACTGGGGGTGGTGCCTGCAGGCAAGAGCCATGTGGAGCTGCTTGTGCATCTCCGGCTAGGTGCTGGACCTGCTGCTGGCTGCTTCTGGGGTGCTCCGCAGTGCCAGGACAGGTAGGAAGCCTGCCTTAGCACCCCTGCTGCACTCCTGACCGGGAGCCACTCAAGGTAAGCCTGCAACCCAATTCCCTGCCCCAGCCCTGAGCCCCTTCCTGCACCCCAGAGCCTGCATCCCCAGCCCAGAGCCCTAAATGCCTCCTGCACCCCAAACCCCTGCCCTAGCCCCCCTCATCCCCAGAGCCTGCACCCCCCAGCCCAGATGCCTCCCACAACCCAACCCTCCACCCCTGCCCTGAGCCACTCCCACAGCCCAAACCCCTCATTCCCAGCTCTGTTGGGTCAAGGGCATCAACAATTTTCTTCAACAGGGGGTACGTCTTCACTACCTGCCAGATCAGCGGGTAGTAATCAATCTATCGGGGATCAATTTATCGTGTCTCATTTAGATGCGATAAATTGATCCCCGAATGCACTCCCCGTCAACTCCGTAACTCCACCAGAACGAGAGGCGGAAGCAGAATTGACGGGGGAGCCGCGGCCATCGACCCCACGCCATGAGGACTCAAGGTAAATCGATCTAAGATACGTCTACTTCATCTACGTTATTCTCGTAGCTGAAGTTGCGTATCTTAGATCAATTCCCCCCCCCCCCAGTGTAGACCAGTCCTAAGTTGCCAGAAAAAGTTTGAAAAGCACTGCTCTAGGCCTCCTCTCTGTTGATGAGCAGAATCTTTTCCATTATACTTTTTATTTGTTCCTCTCTGCTTAGTGCCTGCTGGTAGGGAGAGAATTTTTGAGAACAGGAGTTTGCAGGAAACCAGTATGGGATGAGAAAATTGCAGGACCAGTTAGGATCCAACAGGCTCCTGCTCACGGCCCAGCTGTGCAGTAGTATGCCACCTCCCCCACTCCACTATATAGCAAGAAAGCCTTAAGCTGTTGAGGGCAGAAATTCAGCAGGAGCATCTTGCTTTCCAGAGTCTCCAAGAAAGTTGTTTTGCTGGCTACTTGGTGTTTTAGCCCAAAATGAAACCGCAACAAGGGTTGACTCCAGCAGGAGCTACTTGGGAGTAGAAATTCAGCAGCAAGCTCTGGGCTTTAGGAAGCAACAAGCCAGAGGTCCTTGGCTATTTTTTTCCTTCTGCCTGGGGTGAAATATGGTATCCAAGAATGTTTCCAAGAGGCTGGTACATCAAAGGGGCAGGAAGAAAAAGGACTGAATGCCCCACTCCTTTCAGTCTGCCACAGCAACCAGGTGTTTTGCCCCAGTTGTTCCAGAAAGGGCATTAGCTAATCCTAGTTGTGGTACTGCCTGGTCTGAACTCTAGTCTCCTCTCTCTGCCAACAACTCAGACACTGAAGCTACTGTTTTAAAAAAAAAAAAAAAAAAAAAACCCTAAATACATCAGGGCAACCTGAGGGTTTTGTGTGGAGGAGGAACGGAATCACTGTTCCCTCAGACACCTGACACTTTCCCACTCCTTTCACTGTGTTCCTCAGTTAGTAGCATGTCTGGCCCATACTGTGGGCATGCTTATGTCAGTTAACCCTCTTTTCTGTGCTCCCTTAAGTGTGGCCTAGTCCACATCAAAGAAGCTTATTGGAACATCTCTGAGGGTGAGATTTGCCTGCATTTAATTTCCTACTGTATTAGGCTTAGACTTGTGTTTTATTTTGTTTAGTGGTTTACTTCGTTCTGTCTTATTACTTGGAACCAATTAAATACTACTTTTTGTATATTAATTAACCCAGAGTATGTATTAATACCTGGGGGGGCAAACAGCTGTGCATATCTCTCTATCAGTGTTATAGACGGTGAATATTTTGAATTTACCCCATATAAGCTTTATACAGAGTAAAATGGATTTATTTGGGGTTTGGACCCCATTGGGAGCTGGGTATCTGAGTGTTGGAGACAGGAGCACTTCTTAAGCTGTTTTCAGTTACGCCTGCAGCTTGTGGGGAACATGGTTCAGACTTGGATCTGTGTTTGCAGCAGGTAAGTATGTCTGGCTCAAACAAGGCAAGGTACTGAAGTCCCAAGCTGGCAGGGAAAATGAACTCAGAGGTAGACTAGGTACATCAGGTGGCAGTCCCAAAAGGGTTTCATATGTCAGATCAGCTGAGCCGGCTATTTTATTGAACCCAGTAGTAGTTTTCATCAAAGGGACATTGGCGGAAGTGTCTGGTTCATACCATTAGCCTGCCCTCTCCAACAACAAGGTTAATGGCTATGTGCACTAAAATGTTAGCAGTAGGGAGGAGAGTGCGCCATGATGTTGCACAGCTGTAAAACCACTTCAGCAAGGCTTTAAAGCTTAGAGGATTACAGTATGAGCAAGGGACTTCAAGCATGATTGCTCACATCCAGCTCTGCTCTTCCCCTGCTCCTTAGCCGCTAATGTTTTCTTTTTTTAAACGGCATTCCCACTTTTAAAGGGCAAATCACATACTGGAGCAGCAACAAAAGCATCAGAATCTGTACAACTGAGAGAAGGGTAGTCCAGTGGATTGGTGGTTTCTCTACTGTTTCTGACATGGTTAGTTCAACCCTTCAATAAGATGCCTTTGTGTACCGTGACCAAAAAAGGTAAGAAAAAAAAACCCTCTCAAACCAACCTGAGATTTCTACCCTATTTTCCCCATAAAAATAGAACTTTCCAGTTTTCAAGCCTTCCAAATCAAATTTTAAAAAGTCTACATTTGATAGGCTCTCAAAACAGTCTTCCCACATTGATTTTCAAGTTCTCCTGATGCATCCATGTTATCTTCCCACTTTTCCCTGAACTAGAAAGCAGTCAGTGAAGGCCAGCTTTACTTTTTCCTGAGGAATTTTTTTTGGGTGTTCTTCTTGGTAAGAAAGAGACTGGACAAGTTTTATCCAGTTTTGCTTTTGTCCAGGCTTCTGTGCTTACAGACATGTATTCCCTACACGGTGCAGACACTCAACACCCCCACATCACCATTACCTAGCAATACCTATAGGAGCAACGGTTACACACTAAGAACAGGAGTACTTATGGCACCTTAGAGACTAACAAATTTATTAGAGCATAAGCTTTCATGGGCTACAGCCCACTTCTTCGGATGCATATAGAGTGGAACATATATTGAGGAGATACACACATACCATGAACAGGTGGGAGTTGTCTTACCAACTCTTAGAGGCCAATTAAGAGAAAAAAACTTTTGAAGTGATAATCAAGCTAGCCCAGTACAGACAGTTTGATAAGTGTGAGAATACTTACAAGGGGAGATAGATTCAATGTTTGTAATGGCTCAGCCATTCCCAGTCCTTATTCAATCCTGAGTTGATTGTGTCTAGTTTGCATATCAATTCCAGCTCAGCAGTCTCTTGTTGGAGCCTGTTTTTGAAGTTTTTCTGTTGTAAGATAGCCACCCGCAGGTCTGTCATTGAATGGCCAGACAGGTTAAAGTGTTCTCTTACTGGTTTTTGAGTATTATGATTCCTGATGTCAGATTTGTGTCCATTAATTCTTTTGCGTAGAGACTATCCAGTTTGGCCAATGTACATGGCAGAGGGGCATTTCTGGCACATGGCATATATCACATTGGTAGATGTGCAGGTGAACGAACTCCTGATGGTATGGCTGATGTGATTAGGTCCTATGATGATGTCACTTGAATAGATATGTGGACAGAGTTGGCATCAGGCTTTGTTACAAGACTAGGTTCCTGGGTCAGTGTTTTTGTTCAGTGATGTGCTGGTGAGTATTTGCTTTAGGTTGGGGGGTTGTCTGTAAGCGAGGACAGGTCTGTCTCCCAAGATCTGTGAGAATAAAGGATCATCTTTCAGGATAGGTTGTAGATCTCTGATGATGCGCTGGAGAGGTTTTAGTTGGGGGCTGAAGGTGACAGCTAGTGGTGTTCTGTTATTTTCTTTTTTGGGCCTGTCTTGTAGGGGCTGACTTCTGGGTACTCGTCTGGATCGGTCAATCTACTTACACACTGTAGCCCACAGCCCTTACCATGGCTGTTTAGGAATGGTAGTGCCATCATTTCCACCTCCACCCCCAGCACTGTCTCACCTCCTGCAGCTAGAGTCAGAGCTTCCCATATGGTATTTTTCTCATGTTTTTAGAATACTTATTTTTAAATAGTTAGGACCCTATAGTTGTTAGCTAGGTTTAGGCTGTGTTATATAGTACTATACCCTCACCGGGGTTTAAAAGCACTGTCAGTGGGACTAGCCACCCCACAATAATGAACACACACACCCAGGCTGTTTTTTGTGTGTAGGAATATTGCTCCATTAAACAGGACGCAGGTGTCCTGCGACTTGCACTTAAAACAGAATCTCATGGAGCAAGCCATGAGGCCAGACTGCTTCAGGGGCTGCTGTGGACTATCAGCCCCATCAGTCTTTAAAGCTTATGCAGACTCCTGAGAGGCTGCCTGAAGTAGACTCCTCTGCAGAGAAGAAAGGATCAGTCCCCTGAGGAAGAGGACACAAAGCAAATCAGAGCCATTCTACAGCTCAGAGAAATTCTTACCCTTTTCTACACACCGTGGGGAATATCACCATACTTCTCCTAGTGACAGAGCAGGGCTGTGTACCTGCTCTCTGCTCTCACTGCAATATCAGACTGACACCTAAACTGAAGTTATTTACCTGGCTGTATTCTTTCCCAAGCCACATTCCAATCCTAAGGAACAATGACTTCATACTTTAGATGTGAAATGGTGTCTGCCTTTTTAATTGGGCAAGGACTAAGCTTTTTTCAATGACCATCAGCTTTTCATTTCTTTTGCAGATATGATGAAAGATCAGCCAGCAGCAGTACAGCAGATTTCCAGGTGGATAACCACCTGCATTATTTAATACAGCTACGGAGTCTGGTGGCACCTTAAAGATTAATAGATTTATTTGGGCATAGGCTTTTGTAGGTAAAAACTTCACTTCTTCAGTTGTTTTTGTAGATACAGACTAAGATGGCTACTCCCTGATACTTTACAGCTTACTGAGTAGCTCAGGCCACACCTTGCAAACTCTGGAGGCTCATTCAACAAGGGTTCAAGTGACTTCAGTGGCATTTCTTAGTGGCATTTCAAGTTTAGATATTTGCAAGGTTGCTACATGGTCCTACATACATGCTTACTAAGCATTATGCTAAAACAGCAGCTTCCAGGTCAGATGAAAACTTTGGGAGGACAGTTCTGCAGATGCTATTTAGGTAGACTCTGAGCCCAACTCCTACAAGTATTATTTGCTAGTCATCTGAAAGAAATACATGTCTGCAGCCAGTGGTGAGCTGGAGACGGTTCATACCAGTTCACACGAACCGGTTGTTAAATTTTGAAGCAGGTTTAGAACCAGCTGTTAACCCGCTTCCCTGCGAGGGGGGCGCTGCAGCTTTGATGGGCTCCGGCTGGGATGTGATGTAATTCCTCCTCTGGGGGTGCTGTGTTGCGGGATCCATGTGGGCCACCGGCTGGCCCTGGGCATGGGCGCTGTTGCTCCCCCAATCCCTGGCCCTGGGGCTCCCACTGCTGCCTGGTGGGTCCCTGCCTACTCTGCTCTGAGACTCTCCAGCCTGCTCCACACCCCCTGCCCTGCCTGCAGCCAGCCCCGCACCCCCTGCCCGTCTACAGCCAGCCTTATGTCCACTGGTGCCCTGCAGTTCCCAGGGCAGTAACCCTGCACACCTGCTTAATGAGGGGGGCAGGGAGTAGCTGGGAGCTACACATGTGCACACTTTTGGGTGACTAGACAGCAAGTGTGAAAAATCAGGACAGGGATGGGGTGGGGGTAATAGGAGCCTATATAAGAAAAAGGCCCAAAAAATCAGGACATCTGGTCACCCTAGCACACCCCCAGGGAGTGGCGGGGACCCACACGTGTGAAATGGAGCTCATTTCTAGTTCAGGCCCCTCTTAAAAAAAGAAACTTTAGCTAGGGTTAACATATGTCCGGAAAAATACAGATGTGTCAGGCTTTTTGGTTCTTAAATCACCGTCGGGCAGGAATTTTTAAATTTTAAACATATAGATGTATGGTAACCCTCTTGGTATAAAAAAAATACATACTGTGGTACATCCCTTAAATCAGAACTTTTTATAGGGAACCAGTTGTTAAGATTTTGGCAGCTCATCACTGTCTACAGCCACTCAAACAAAAAATGGTTACCTGCCTGTACTGCAGCTGTTCTTCTAGATGTGGATGCAGATGTATAGACCAGGACCCAACTTTGTCCCCTCTGCATTGGGGTCTCTATTCTTCACATTTGGTGCAAAGGAAATTAAGGGATTTGAGGCTGCACTACCCTTATATAGCCATGGAGCGGAGGAGAGGGGGGAAGGCCAGAGGGCACAAGTGCCACCTCTACAGGTACTGCTATGTAAAGTTATCTGGCTTTGTTGAGCTAGGTGTGCACACACATCTCAGTGGAATACCTCTCTGCACCCACATCACATACTGAAGAACAATTACAGTACAGGTAATCGTTTTACAGTATACAAGGTCCACTACTACATGGCCTTCAGGCCTTACTGAGAAGATCTCAGTATTTTCCTTGTCCTACAAAGAAACCTGTCCCCGTATGCCAATTTGCTACTTGCACTTTGCTGACACATTTCCAAATCCAGGCAGTGTGCTTTGGCTTCCCTCCCATTCCTTGTTTTCTCTCCCGTTTGATGGTAATTCTGATGGCCAGTCTACAACGTAGATGACTTGCTGATATCTCAGAGAGGTGGGTTAACAGCTGTACACTGACTAGATCTTTCAGCTGCTCCAGTCCCCCTATTTCATAAGTTTTCAGAGGAATGCCTCAGTTCCCTCTCAGGATGTGGCTCACCTCTAGGCATTTTATCAGGCATTGGTTGTAGTCTAGTTGCCCAAGGAAAGATTTCACAATTTGCATTTCTTCTGGGACCTCCTTAAGTATTTGCTTTCCAGAAACTCCTATTATATAAAATAACAGTAGCTGAATGTGGAAACTGGTCCACGATGGGGATGCACCTCTACTCTACATATTTTCCTCATTTGTAAATAGAATTTCCGAAATGGGAAACGAGATTACCTGCTATATCACAGAGAGCTCAGATGGGCCCCATTCAATTCAAGGCAACTGGCTGTCCTAAGAAGCTCATCAGAACTACTTCCTATAATTCCAAGCAGTTAAGGTGGTGGGTCTCTCTTCTTAAGATTCCCTCTAAATTTGGTTACCATTCACATGAAAAGCAATAATAGGACCTTTGTGGCACACTGGCACTTCCAGTATGTTCAGTTTACTTCATGTTTTAAGTTTCCCTCTAATTTGTGGAGATGTGTTTTACTTCTGGCTCCTTCCCAGTTGTAATGGATCACAGCATACCAGGTGCCCACTGGAGAGAAAAGTAGTTTACCTACCCATAACTTTTCCTTCTGTGAAATGGCCACCTGATGCTCTATGAGACCACCACTCAGGGCATCACCTAATTTGCATTAAATTCCAGTTGAAGGAGAAATCTCTCATTCCTTCCTGCAGAGATAGACGGAAAAAAATCTTGGGATTCCCTCATATTATGATCCTGTTTTGCTGTAAGTCTTCATTTCCATTTGTATAATAAATGGTTAAGTAGATTATCCTGCTTAGAGACAGCCAGTTTTTCATAGTGTTTAACAATTAGATGTTATAGTTTGTCTTCTCAATTTGAGCAGTTGGCTGGGGAATTAGAGTGGTAATCAGTTCTCTAGACAGCTCTACCTGCTAGCAATACATTGTGAAACTAGAGAGGATTTAAAAACAAATAAAACAAAAAACACACCACACACCCCTCTATGCTTAGATGAGAGGAAGGAATAACCCTTGTAAGGGGTCACAGAGCACCAGGTGCCCACAAGGAAGAAGGAAAAAAGTTATGAGTAGATAAATACATTTTACCTTTATTGGACATAATGCTGACCAATAATATACGTTTGCACCATTGGTCAGAGGATGTCAAATATTCCCTCCACAGCCTCCTCAGAATGAGGGATTCCTCTGGACCTGAGCCACCTGTGGACATTTCCATCATTACACTGGGCACCAGCACCTAAAGTAGGCCCCCACTGTTTGGGCTAAGAAAAGCGGAAGGAATACAATTTTTTGCAGTGATGATTTATGACAAGTCCCATTCCTGAAGCGAGCACACCACCCTTTAAAACACTGGCATCCATAGTTACTGGAGGGATTCCTGCTTTGGGATGCTTAGAACTACACACCATGGCACCTGCTTCTGTTCCTGGGTGTAAGAGGGAGGCTGTCCCTTTAAAGTCAGGACATCCTTCTCGCCATAGCCTAGAGACTTGTTTCTTGGAAAGCTACTAGCCTGTGTTAAGGAACCATTCTTACCTCCATACAGGGTATTTCCAAAGTGAGCAAGATGGGTATTAAGTTTGCTGGTGGGATAGGATTGGTGGTTAAGTTATTACAAGGAGATACGTGAATGTGCAATATGGAGCAGGGGTACGATTTGTTTTCGTATTTTCAGTTTCTCACTGCCCTTTGTTTGCTCTCTTCTGAAAGACAGATTTAGTGACTAATCTGAAAGGAACATGAGCATGAAATCTAGTTAGTTTAGTGAGTTAAACACAGTTTTAGATCCTACACTTGGCCCTAAGCCTCCCTGCCAATGTCTGGTTTTATAATTCAAAATGTTCTCTCTCTGCTTGCAGCATGAAAGACACACACAGGTAATGGGAAATGAGTAATTAGACACAAAGTACTTTAAAATGTCCAAAGTAAACCAACAGAAGAATTTTTCTCTAATCTAAAATTAACTGAAAGATGTTATTTGTAGCAATAGCAGTTAAAGAATTCTCAGAAGTCCAATTTTAAGTTGACAGTGTTAATGTTAATATTAATATTAACTCCTTTATACCATATGTTTAAATGTATGTCTGATAAGGAGGGAGTTCATCCATGAATGAGCAAATTCTGAACAGATTTTTACCATCCTTGACTTGCCTGACAAACAGGAGATCTAGGGAAGATCAAAGTAAGCAGCAATAGATAGGATTAAAGATTGACGTTTTCTACCTTTTCAGATTCACTATTTAATCCTTGTACTGCTCAGTATTTGTTTGGGGGCAAGAAAACAGTAGTGTTCAGCCCCAGCTCTGTGATGGAAAGCGTTCAAAAGGGTGGCGTACAGATGGTTGGCAAGTTAAAGTGAGAACTTTTAAAGCAAACTAAGACTGCACAAAAGGTAAATCAGTCTGATTAGCATGACTTGTTTGCCTTTTATGGCAAATTGAAAGACGACAGTCATCTACCACTAAGGCAACTTGTGGGGGGAAACTAGGGAACCCAGACAAATTTCAAAATCAAGGAGATTTTCATAGCCAAATCACAGCTCTGCAGTGATCATGCCATCTTATCTCTTACTTAATTTACTGTCTAAATTAGACTTCACCTCTGTTATTACTTATGAAAATTGTATTATAAAAATATTCTTTACCCAACAGTGTTGTACTATCCACTTGATCAGCATCTAGAAAGAGAGAACAATTCAACTGTGAACAACTAGTCTGGATATTCTTTGCTTTATATAGTAAACTAAAGCAACAAAAAAAAAACCTAATAGCTTTTGAATAAAATTCTGACACTCCACACCAAATAGTTGCTGGAAGGATATCTTTGTATCTTTTATATAATGCATGCTGCCCACTAAGAGTTAAGCCGTTTTATTTTAGAAATAAAGCATGCTTAATGCAAGTACCTTACAAACACTATCATTACACAATATCCAACATTGGCTTGGCTTTTAAAGGCAGACAGGAAACTGCTCTAGTATTATACTTAGGCAGAGTTCTATAAAGTGAGGGAGCACAGTAATCAAGAGAACTATCGAACGACAGAATCTGAATACACTGAATTTTCAAACAGATTATCAGAGGACATAACATTTAAAGTAGTCTCAAAATGCTAATACCAATGAGAGAATTTCATCAGTTTGTAACACAATTTTGGCACTGGCACAGCTTGTTCAAAATATATTTGTAATGCAACCTCAGTCGTGATCCATCTGCAACAGACCTACCCCATAATTTTGAAAAGCTAGCACATGATCCTGTTCTCTTTCAATCTTGATAAAGAAATAGATGACTAAAGAAAGTTTAGTGACAATTAACTATTGATAATTTGTGAGAAAAAACAAAACAAAAAATGAGGTGGACTCACACTCAAAACCCTGGAGACAGGCTATCACACAAAATAAGTGATGTCAGTTTCTCACTGCTACTTGTATAATCTGAAAAGCTGCTTTCCAGATCTGTAACCAATTTAGTTTTGGTTCCTTCTTAACTTTTTATTAAAATCAAAATGAAGACCCGTTAGCCCCATAAACACGCTCAAACTAAAGCCTGAATACTGAAAGACACATATGCATGTGAGAAGTCCCACTGAATTTAACAAGATTACTTGTGTGTGTTTTTGCGAGGTTGTAGTCTAACCTTGCAGTCATTGCCAGTAATGGTTTGATGTGGACACAGCAGCAAAATGAGGAATTAAGTGGCAGAATGCAACTTTTATTAAACTTTAACACAGGGGAGGGGCACTACCTGCCCATCACCCATGCTCTCCTACACCAGACATTTAATTGGTTCCAGTAGGGGGATTACAGGGCTCCTTACCATATAATCCATAATTGGTGCCAGAGTTACAGGATTCCTTACCATACAACCTGTAACATGGGGCTGGCTCTCCTCAGCCTACCCCCCAGGACTCAGCTCTCTCTTGAGTTCTAGCACCCCATAAGGGGGACAGACATGCAGCAGGGTGGGGTCCTCAGCCCACAAGGTCTGACCTCGACCCACAAAATCTGAACCTAGCGTGAGCCCAAGGCCCATAACCAAAATCCAGTCTTTTACCTCTGGGAACCATTCATTTTATTCTCTTAACCACACTGGAAAACAGACGCAAGTTGTGACAATAAACAACTCCACCCCAGTATCTTAGTTAGATATTAAGCACATTCCTACTCAACCCTCTGTGGCTTGAAGGTGCCATGAAGGTGGCAAAATACTCCGTGGTCCTCTGCCAATTGGCCCATGGGAAAAAAAGTTCCTTCCTGACCTCTTAAACTGGCGATTGGCTAGACCCACAGTATCTGTCAGGCAGCGTTCTCATTCCTGTTTGGGTGAGTAGTGTTGCCTGCTGGAATGGAGCTGGGGAATGGTGGCCAATCAGCACCTTTCTCCCCCAGCTGGCCAGTGGGTTCCAGAGACTCCCAGGGGGAACAGCTTCCTATTGTTCCTTGGTGAGTGTCTTCCTCCCTTGCAACTGGGACTGTCCTCCTTTCACCACTACCCCCATCAAGTTCCCCCACCCACTGATGTTAGTGCATGGCATTTTTCCTTTTAATTCAGATTTTAATCAGCATGTTACACTGGCTGTCATCAGATCAATGGTTGGTTTGCATCTGACTGACTAGGCATCAGTTACTGTTCAGACCTTAGAAAAAATTGTGTATAGCACTAGACATACTTCTACTGGTTAAAGGACAGACTCAGGTCCACAGCCAGTATCTGCAAAGATCTGTTTTTCAGTACATATCCCAGTAGTAAGTAATCAAACACATCCAGTCTTTTCTTAAATGTCCTACATACCCAACCTACTGAAGACCTAGAGGTTTCAACAGCATTCTTGGAGAAATCCACTCCTCACCAAATCTCTGTTCTGGAATCTGGCTAAGACTGTATGTTTAGAAATCATTACCCCAATAAGGCATCTGCCTGCACTTCAAATTTTTTTTAAACTTACTGTTTTATAATCAGGTTGACAGAGTTCTAGTCACAACAGTTTAGCAGACACAACTGAGAACAGCTGTGAAATAATCATCATCTGTTACCCAAAGTTAGTTTCCCCTTGTTGATATTTCTCCGAAGTGTCCTGATGAAGGCCACAGCAGAATAAACTTCATCTATGCAGTAACACTTGCTGGAAAGGCACTTCCAAAATATGGGTAATCTTTTTTCTCTCTTAGTCTCCCTTTTTTACTTTTGTATTTTAAAAAAATGACTTATTACTTCGATAAGTTTTCAATAAGATACAGACTTCACAGACTCAGATGTAAAGATTAATTAATATAATTCATCTCTGTGCCAATACTGGACCGTTACCTACAGGACATTTTTTAGTTTTGCCCTAGTCTAGTTTTAAATGTCCCATGCAATAAGGCTTCACTGCTACCCTTGGAAGATTATTCCGCAGCTTATTCAGTAGGTCAGTTTTTTCCTGATGCTCAGTTAAATTGTTCTCACACAGTTGTCCTCCCCTCCACCCACATACACACTTAACTTACACAGGATATGACTATTACCCTATACAAATCTTGTATATCTTTTATGTGTACACCAAACACTTGTAATTTCATGTTCCAACTTCATGCTTAGCCAAGCTATACATATTTGACTGTTAGCTTTCCTCAAGTCAAGCCATACAGCCTTTTAAGCATTTTTGCTGTCTTCTCTGAACTCTCATAATGCCTACAACCAAATATTTTATCTGGGGCACTGCACTTAATGAAAGTGAAGTTTGAGAATACATATAAATAACTTAAAGGAATAAATCCTTACAAGAACACTATAGCTGGCAAATACACTAAGCACACAGGAAATTCAGAGCAAAGGGTAAATTTACAAGAAATCCAAACATTTGAAACCCCAAAAATTCAGTTACAATTTTATTATATTCTCCTACTCTGCATGTCAATCAGAAGCAGAGATTTTCATGCATGCACTCGTAACTACCCATTGGATTAACATCTCAAATCAAGTGCCACTTGCACAAAGAATATACTAAAAATGGAATTCAGTTGCACACAGAAGTTCATTATAAAATAACAAAACAAAAATACCTGGACTCCTCTGCTTGCAGATTTGAGCAGTTAGATCTTGGACATACTCCGGGAAATATTCAAAGCAATCACCATAGGATACTACTTTTATTCCATGCAGAAGCATATCTGCCTGGAGTTTAAAAAACTGGTCTTCATTTTCTTTAAGCACCAACATATAATGTTCTAAATCTACTTTATTCTTTACAGTATACAGAAAGAGAGCCTGGAATATTTGATCACGCAGAGTCTCTCCACAGCCCACAAACAAGAAGGATTTGGTCAGATACAAATTCTGTAGAACCTCCTGTTAAGAATATTAAAATAACAAAAGAAAAATTTTATCTATATGCCCAAAGACACATGGGTCAAAGTAAAAACATTTTTTAAAGTTTCACACACATAAAAGAAGAAATGGAACACTCAGTTTGGCAAAACACAGTATGTTCTTTAATTAAAGTCACACATACCATTACTTCAGGGTCTTGAGTAACATCTTTATATCCTGAAGGATCCAACACCATTCCACAGGGATCTGTATACAAGCCATGAATATGAAGAACTCCATACTTGATATGACCTCTTGCCCACTGAAGAACCTAAAGCAAATCATGCATGTAATATTTACTTTGGATTATATTATACTACTGAAAAAGGGGAAACTATATTCTTGAACAAGTGCCCACACATGTAAAGCACAGTTGATTATTTTTGCCCTTTGTGTACTAAGGTCACAGTATCAGCTATCACTTGCATAAGTTACAGAAAAACCAGTTAAAACTACTAAAATTTTGAAACAGAAGTGCTAAACTGTAGACTGTAAAATGTTCAGAATACAATATAAACAATAACCTTTTAAAGGCTTTTTGCTCTTTTGACCAAAAGAAACTTATTTTAAATCGACAAAGAGCGTTCTAGCTTTTTACAAAAACATAAGACACCACGAGTAAAGCAGCTAGAAAAATCTTAACACCCGTCAGACATCTTTGAGTCTTCCTTTCCAGTGTCTGAGTGATGAGCTAATCACTTCACTAGATTAAGTTACATTTGTGATTGTTACAATTACTTCATCCACATGAACTGTTTCTGTAAATAAGAAATCTACCATTGGTATTTTCTGGCAAATTGTATCACATTATTCAAAACGGACAATGAAAACTGTCTGTCCATGTCTATTATTTTACTTCACTGAAAAGCTTTACAGAAAACAAAAAGTAGTAAAGATTTTCAATAACTAGTGAAAAAACCTGCAAAAAGTACAAGACAAGACAACTCCTTTCCCCTATAAGAAGTCCTGACATTTCATTGCCTTATCATACCTTATCCTTATCTTTCAGGTCTAAAGACTCCATGGGTTTACCCTGTTGCTGACCAAAAATTTCAAGTAAATTGTCATAGTTTGTTGTAAGGACCATAGTGCCTCTCTCCATTAGCCTGAGGATTGACTGTAGAACAACAGGATTCTGAATGTGTTGTTCCAAGTTATCAAACACCTCCATTAAGCAATCCTGGAAAAAGTTGGGCTTGGTATCACCTGTGCGCTGAAGGGGAAGAAAAAAAAAGTGTATAGTTAAAGATAAGCACTGTAACTGCCTTCAGCAGGACAGCAATGGTCCTTAACCATTTGTCCCAATACTTTTTTTTAAAAGGAATTTACTAAAATCATGATATTTAGACAGCTCCTATAGTATATAAAATGTTAGGGTTTGAAATGTCAGAGATAAATCTGAATGGCTTCACACAGCCCTGTATTATTTATATAGCTCATATAGTAAAGTCATCCACTTTTCTAAAGCTTTGACAGGAATCAACTTGTGCAATATATAGGCCGGGGGGAGGGGGGGGGTCTCTTCTGTAGTTTGCCACAGTTAAACCTTCCTCTGTCACTTCCAAACTAAAATATTAAAATGTGCTCCACTCATCTTTTAGCTAATGCCCAAACTCCATGACAGGGTAGACCAGAGGGAATTCACAACACACCAGAGTTCCATAGACTGCATTGGCTTCCTGATCACTTCCAAGTGCAATTCAATGTGCTGATGTTCATGTTTAGAAGCTGTATACATTAGGGTCCTAGCTTCATGGGAAATCACAAGTGCGGTCATTACCTTTGAGGTCAAAAGTTACCATTCCCTAGATTTAAAGTCTTGGGTGCTTGCGGAGAGTCCTTGTCTCAGGAAATCACTTTTGCTCAACCAAGCCAGAGATTCTTAATCTTCAGGATGAGCTGCAAAGCCCGTCTGTATATGCAGGGTTTTCCCTGAGGGGATTGGAGTATTTTGCTCTCTCTCTCAATGCATCTACTGGAATCATTTCTGCTGGAAGACTTCAGGCTGTTTTTAATGGATTTCCTGAAGAAAACTTCTGTCTCAAAATCAGTGGCATAGATGCACATTGGACATGCGTGGACTTTCCTTATTTGAAATAAATGGAGCTGGGACAACTTAAGGCTATCAATAGTGTCAAGGTCTGTCAACATTTCTGTGCAATCTCTGGTTTCAATCAGCAAAGCTATAAATTCCTGTTTGAGTTCAGAACAACACTGACAGACTGACTTCTCATAACACAAGCAAGCGTCTAGAATAATCACAACTAGAATAATCTGTTTCCAGAGTTTTCAGTGATGTTTGAAATAAAACATTCAAATTAATTCAAGTAAAACTGTATACGTGTGTATACACACACATACACACACAGAGCAGTAAAACCCCTACACGCCCCTATTAGAAAGGCCCAATTGTGCTAAGTACTGTAAAGTAAAACAGACTTTCTTCCCCCAAAGGGCTCAAAACCTAGGAATACTACTATTATAATAATGTCTTTAAATAATAAGTACTATATACATACTCACTGGGGACATCTTTCTTATGAGATCATGTGCAACTACAAGCAAGTCTCTGTCTTTGATCACTTTTTTGCGGAATTCAGCAACGTCTCCTGGATGAAGCACCTCCAGTTGTTCAGCTGCTTCAATGACAGCTTCAATACAGCTCCTCCATGAGCACAGTGCTGGTATTTCTGGTGCTACAGCAGCACTCACTCCGGTTCCAATTACCAAAAGAAGGTCCCAAGGCTGCTTCCTTATTAGACTTCTTAAAATCTTCCTAAAATAAAAAACAGAAGATCTACATTTTCTACACACTGTATGTTATCTTGTCAAAGTTTCGTAAGATTTTGATAGAAGAGCAATTTAGTGTGTCCATGTGAACTGTTAGTGCTTGTAAAAAGTGCCAGATTGAAAGCACTGGAGTAGAAATGCTCTTTCTCAACAGATCAGCTTTCTCAAAGTGAGAGATCAATGTACCTCAACCCTAACCAAGAGAAACCACCTCTAGGATGAGAGAATGGGTATGAGACCTCCTACCACTCTATCTTTGGCCTGTGTGCTGTGACTGCAACTAATATGACAATTATTGCAAACTGGGCTGATGGGATTTGTGATCAAGAATTGTACTCAAACCAAATTAATTTCACATAGTTTACTTTTACTTAACAGCCATAAAATAGCAATAGCTTTCACTCGCTGGATTTAAACTGGCAATCTATCGCCAATTTTCAATCCTTTGGGCCACCAGTCATCCTTTCAGCAGTTCTTTTAAGCGAGCTGTACTTCATAGTACCATTGAAAGATCTACTCAGTATAGAGACAAAGTTGAAATATTTTAAAAAGACAAAGGAATAAGGTTCTAGTTCATCTGCATGTTAATCAAATGCTGCAGCAGACAGTAAATTTATGTACAGTTGTGGTGTGAAAGATAGTCACATATATGCTCCTCTTCCCCTAAAGAACTCCCTCAGCTGTTTTCTGTTTATGATCATTAATTATCTCCTCTAGGCCTATGTTAAGCCTGAAGCTTTCTAAACACAAGTTCACCCAAAAATGTTGCCTGCATGAGCTGGCTCTAGGTATTAGCTATACAACAGCAAGTACAAGGAATTCTCAGGCAAGTCTCATGGGAAGGTTTTCTGCAAAACTAAAAGTAAAAATTGGTCTTTGTAAAGAAACATCTCCATTAGTCCAAAGTCATCCTTGAATGCAGAAAGCTTGGTAAAATGGATAGAATTACTGAGGGACGGAAACCTCATTTTCAATTATATCATGCAATTAAAGAAAGAAATTCAGGAAAGAAGAATTTTTTTTCATTTATTTTTGAAGTTTTGTAGCTTCTCATTAATCTTGGCTTCAGCAGGCAATCTTGAAAACCCTTTTTTTCTGCTAAAACTGTGCATAGTTATAAAATATAAAGTTACCACAGGCATAATCTACAAAGCTCTGGTTATTTACATCATATGCACATTACAAATTTGAGAAAAAAATTGGTATGATTATCTGATAGAGATGTGGAATATATTTCAATAACGTGGAAGAACTCAAACAATTTGACAAATATTCAACATTAAATTTGGTCTACAATATTTAACTCTTAAAACATCCCTTATATCAGGGGTCGGCAACGTTACGCGGCTCGCCAAGGTAAGCACCCTAGCGGGCCGGGCCAGTTTATTTATGCCTGCTGACACGGCAGGTTCAGCCAATCGCGGCCTCCACTGGCCACGGTTCACCGTCCCGGGCCAATGGGGACGGTGGAAAGCCGCGGCCAGCACATCCCTCGGCCCACGCCGCTTCCCGTCACCCGCATTGGCCCGGGACGGCGAACCACGGCCAGTGGGGGCCACGATCGGCCGAACCTGCCGCATCAGCAGGTAAACAAACTGGCCCGGCCCGCTAGGGTGCTTACCCTGGCGAGCTGCGTGCCGAACGTTGCCGACCCGTGCCTTATATCATTGCTGGAGGTGGGTAAGCAATTGGGATTTCTAGGTCATATTATCTGAATCTATAAGCAACAAGTTAAACATCCTTGTTGAAATTGCCTCAGGCACAGCAACAACTCAAGTGGCTAAAGAGCTGGTTTATACAAATAAAACACTGCTTTTATGCTCACATTTCTTTCTGCTACAGCACACACAAATTGATTGTTTCCTCCAGGCATAAATGCTACCTATTTCTCACTAACAGCTTAGCCAAGTATGAAACATACTGGCAATGGGAAAGTTATGTTCTCAGGCAAAAGTTAAGACTTTTGAGCATATGTGGTGCCATTTTTAAACCTTATTTAAAATATTAAAGTTTGGGTATTTTGGGTAGTTATATAAAGTAACCTTCTCTCCCAATAATTTCTCTTTTTTTCTTCACCCAGTTATCATAGCCTGTACTGAAACTATTTTCATGCTGCCCTTAAGCCAATAAAGGGGGACCATCATGGACAGTAATTAACTCAAGAGGCCTTTTCATTGGTGACTTTGACTTTTGCACATTTTTGTTAACACATTGAGTTTTCATATAGATATTTAAAAAAAAAACAAACAAAAACACACACTTTCCATGTTGCTTTGCAGAAAATTTCAGACATTAAGGCCCAATCCTCAAAGGAATCAAATGGGAGGACCCTTATGCTCTCAGAGTTCCACTGAATCTACAAAACTTAGAGGGAGTCTGCCTGTATGAATCCTTTTGAGGATTAGAGTCGAAACAAGTGGGAAGTGAAGTAAGACAGTGTACTAAAAATTTTGGAAGGCTAAAGCAGCAACTATGATCTTTTCATAAAGGTGCATCTGGAATCTTTAAGCTTCATGCCCGCTCCCACAGTTACCTTTGACTCAAGGGTCTCAGTGGGTGATGCCCAAGGAACAAGAGTCCTACCCTCTCTCTCTCACACACACTAGTTACCATTATATTTACCTTGATTTTTGTTCACTTCTGTTGGTTGTCCTTTCTTCTGAGTCCATCTCTGAACCCTATTTAAAAAAAAAGTTTAGCAACTATAAATACCTCAGTTTATATATGCAATACCTAAAAAACGCCCGATTACTGCCAAAATTAAATATTGATGTATTTGAAAGTTTCTTTGCATTTTCAATTAAATTAATTTATGTGCGACTTCTCACAGACAGAGAAACTAATGTAATTACAGAAGAAGAGGGACTTTGATTTCAAAGCTGTCAATTGATTTAAGTGGAGCTATGACAATTTACACCAACTGAGGATCTGCCCTACATCTAGATTCAAGAAGAGAGAAAGCAATTTTTTTATAGTTATATTTGTGCTTTCCTTAACCCCAAATCTGAGTGGCAAGTGGAGGAAAGGCAGTTCATCTAACCGTACATCTCTTTTGCTTTCCAAAATATATAAATATCACATACATACACTCCTCCTCATTCAAGGCAATTGTGAAAGATTCATATGAAAATATTTTTAACAGCTTAAAAAGTGTTTCAGCTCTTACAAAACAATCCCATTAGCAAAGGCATACTACTGAATTTATAAGTCATAAAATACAAACATGATACAGAAAAAGAAAAGAAAATCTCTTCAAGGTTATTTCCTTAGGGTTATATTTAAACATGTTGTGTCTGGCTAAATAGGTAAACTTTGTTCTCAATACTATCCCTTCCCACATAGTCACATTTATTGTTATAAATTCACTGATGTCAACAGTCACCACTAGCAGTCCAGTGAACTTTACTGTATAATTCATTATTCCTCCAAGAAGTCCAAGTGATTTCATTTCAGTTAAATTAATCTGCTTTATGAAAATCCATAAGAAGATGAAAGGGTCAAAAATCAGCCATGTTCCCCAAAAGGCTGTTGGTCCTGTAATCCCGTTTACACAGTGAAACAGTCATTATGGCTACTCTACATCCTACCACAGAGCGTTGGGACTACTGGATCCACATAATTGCAAGACTTGCCCAGGACTCATGGAGACTCCATTTCTGCCGGGCACAAAGGGTGGAAGAGGCCTCCTACATAGCTGACCTCCTTACAGTCTCCTGCACAACTCCATTGCTAGGGTCAGTGGCTCAGAGGTTCTTGTGTCATCCCTCTACTTCATGAGTAAATCAGATGACCAGATCACATGAAGAACAGAACAGACCCCATTAACAATTCATTATTTTAAATGAAGTATCTACAAGCATTTCTAAGTCACTTATTGGCATAGCATCTAGAAGCACCTATCCCAGCTGAGCTCTTTCTGCTCTAGAATGCCATAGGCATTTTTTCTGGATTTGTGTAAAATATGTACATATCATTACTACTTCCATAGCATTATGAACATCCCAACCTGAATGAACTGTCAATATTTTTTGTTTTATCCTTCTTGCAGTAAGTAGATTCTCAAGTGCAAAGTATAGTACTGTTCTGCTTATACAGTGCTAGCTAAAGAAAGTGCACGGATCTAACTTTCGGAAGAAAACAGAGCAAAATGGAGAACTCAAGTAAAGCTGTTATGTCGTCACATTTTTTAACCACCACCCTACATGCCTCAGAATTGGATGAACATTTACCATTTCAAAGTAACCTATGAAAGAATGCTACTGCCAGAGCTCTCCACACCAGCAGTAACCATAGTTCTCCACCTGCCACTATTGAGGAAGATCAAAAGTATTTATATGCCTATTAGAAATTGCGGAGGTTAACCACTTCCTCCAAAATAGGCTCATAGTTAGTTTAGCTCACACTTAAGAATACATATGACAAAATGCAATTTATAAAGCTAATTTTGCACACAACTCCAATAAGATGCCTCTGCTCTTTGAAACATATAGTAACTTTCTAAAATGATGTCATATCAGGAAAGTTTAGAGAATATTTCAGGTTCTGAAGAATTACTTAGCCCAGCCCCATCTATGACAAACAATTACTAATATTATGTTTTTGCTACAATAAAAACAAAACAGTCCAAAACATACCAAGGTGGCGAACATGACTAACTCATTCCCTGAAGACAAATTTCTGATATTTAAGTTATTCAGGAGGCCAATTAAAGGTGTAAAACAAATTAAGAACTTTACCTTTCTGATATGCTATGTTTCACTAGTACAAACACTTAGGTACTCTGCAGGTCTCAAACTAATGAAAATTAGAGTAAGAAAATATTAAAAAGAAAAAGTGTCCGAGATGTCTGCCCTAGAGCAATTTTCTGTGTTACATCTCTTAAATTAGCATTCCTAACATTTCAGGTTGTCATGCAAACTTTGCTCATGACAGTAGTTGCATTTGGAGACGCATAAGGATTTGCAGGATAGGTCCTTTGTAGATCACAGAAGATAGAAAGATAATGACACTTCCTTTTACACAATTCCCTGAAATACAACATGACTGGAGGGCAGAACGAGTTTAAGCTACTTATTCACTTAAATACAAAGGTAAAGTTAAACTACAGTGAATAGGTCAACCTCTTCCCTCAGTTACACCAATGTAAATCCAGAATTAATCCACTGACCTTCATGGAGTTACTCTAGATTTATACTGGTGCAACTAAGATTATGAATTAGTCTGAATTTAATTCTATACTATAAAAAGACTATAGAACCAAGAAAACATTTTAAAACTGAGGGCACTGTACTCAGAATAAGGAAAAATATATATGAAAAAAATGAAATACACTCTACCTCGATAGAATGCTGTCCTCGGGAGCCAATATTTTTTTACCGTTTTATAGGTGAAGCTGCGTTATATCGAACTTGCTTTGATCCACCGGAGTGCGCAGCTCCCCCCACCCCCGGAGCACTGCTTTACCACATTATATACAAATTCGTGTAATAGCAGGTCACGTTATATCGGGGTAGAGGTATCAAGTATATGAAAACACAAAGACAGTATGTAAATAACCAATTCTAGTCTCATTTGGTTCCACTCAATCAAATAATCTGCTCCTTCCAATCCTTCCCCTCCTGAAAGCTATTCCCTTGTTGATCTTTTATTTGGGAAAGTATCCCTTTCTGTGTCTCTGCTGGAATAGTGAACTAATAGAATGCTCTCCTTCCAAGAAGTTTTCTTACCAAGAGTAAGGTCCAAAGTACCATCCTACTGCAACAACCTCAAGATGTATGCTGAAAAGTAACCTTTGCAAAGCTATGTCTCCCTCCAACAGCCTTCTCTAGACAATGTAAACCCCAAATAATCCCAGAACTGCATTTTGGCAGGTTAATTTAACTACATCATAATCCCTTAGAAAGTTCCAAGGCTTCATTAAATTAATTCTATTGCTTTGGTTTTATAAAGAGGGGAAGAATAAATTTTAATTTGGCTGGAAGAGTTCACTGTTGTGGTGCTGAAGGCCCACACTGTGCAACCAGTTGCATGCGCCCAAACACATGGCCCCTGGGGCTTCTTGCAGGCTCTCAGGTCCATCTTCATGGAGCTTATTAAAGATTCCATTGCTTAATTTGTTGTTGAGACATATTATGGGACCATTGGATAAAAATGAATAAAAGAAATGAAAAAAGTGTCTGCTAGAAGCACAAAAAGGGTTCTGATCTTAGATGTCACTTCTAGCTCTAAAGGATTTTTAGAATGAAAACATTTTTGCTGCTACATTTAATAATTCAATGCTTCCTTTCACAAATCCCATGGCAAACCATTACCCAAAATGTGTATCATCTTATCACTTGGGGAATTACAGCAGATTCAAAATCTAAAATAATAATCTATTTAGAACAAACCAGATAAAAATCTAGAAAGCAAGATTAGTTTAACAGACTGAGTTTAAGGAGTGACTTGATTACAGTCCATAAGTACCTAAATGGTGAACAAATATTTAATAATGGTATCTTCAGTTTAGCAGAAAAAGGTATAACACAATCCAACGGCTGGAAGTTGAAGCTAGACAAATTCAAACTAAAAAAATAAATGACTTATTTTTGAACAGTGAGAATAATTAACCACTGGAACAATTTACCAAGGGTAATGGTCAATTCTCCATCATTGACCATTTTTAAATCAAGATTGGATGTTTTTCTAAAAGATAGGCTCTATGAATTATTTTGGGGAAGTTCTATGGCTTGTGTTACACAGGAAGTCAGATTAGATCATGATGGTCTCTTCTGGCCTTGCAATCTATGAATCGAGGGCTTCTCCAGATACATGGGATTTGAGGCAGCAATACAAAGGTAATAATTCTAAAATATCTGAACAAGAAAGTATAACCGCTTTACTCTGAAAAATATTGTACTGTACCATAACTCTCTCCATGCAATTTTGGGGGAATCAGTCCGTAAGAATACTGATAACTATAACTGTTAATATATCAGTAACTTTCCAAAATGATTGATTGTGTTAGAACACTTTGTATTTACAGTATGCACTACAATACTAGCTGTCAATGTTACCATCGCAGTTCCTACCATATCTTTCTGTTTCGGCCATACCTAATAGCGACTTTCTGCTTCTCAAAAGCTGTGTGCATAAGAGCAAGTAATCTCCATCAGAGTTTAATAGCCATAAGGAGGTAATTCATCACCGCTACTAGAGTAATCTCTGTACCTCTGCCTGGTCTAGCTCCTGACTTTGAAGGATCCAAGATACTAACAGAGGTGATGCTGTTAACATTTCTTCAGTGAACACCTAGAAAAGGGGAGGCTAGAGCTGGAATAGGAGTTAGTATTCAGTGTTGGTTTCCTGAGAATCAGCCGGCCTATCATATGGCTTCTTCAGGACAGATTGTCTTCTCTGCAGGAATCATCAATTATTTTGATCAGTAGTTGGACCGACTCTTTTTTTTTTTTTTTAAACACTATCTCTCACTACTCACCCTGGACTGGGTCTCTACTGGGTGACTCATATCCCTGATGTCCCAGACCCTCAAAGTTTCCAGTGCCTCTACTTGTGTGACTGATTCAAACTCAATGAGGGTTAATTGATCCTTAGTATGTATTCTAGCTTGGTATCCTCTCTCCTAAAGATACTATCCTCTATTTAGTGGATCTCCTTGCAAGCAGGCACTTAGGCTTGGAAGTTGGTTAATGCAATCTGGTTTATCAGATAGCGTGCTAATTGACTACTTGAAAGAGCTCTGCAGACAATACTTGGTAGAGTTTATAGCAGAGAAGAAAATGCATTTAAGGTGTACCTCCTTCCCCCTCCCCCCACATGCACACCAATTTGCTCTGAAACAAGAATAGGTCAGTATCAGACTAGATAGGCCAATAATCTCCTGCAGGCAACAGTTCCTGTATTCCTCTTTAGGGAGAAGTTTCTCAGTCCTACCAGCAGTGATGTAGCCAAGTCAGAAACATTCCAAAAAGGCTTTGGACTCTGCTTCTGAATTATTTCCCTGTTTGATGCCTGCATAAAATGTCAGTCACTCATCTCCCTTCCAAGGGTATCTGCAGCCACGAGTTCAATTTATGCAGGTTACATTGTTTTTTTTTAACCCAAAGGAAACCCCGCTGAGAAGCACAGCCAGCACATTACCTGCTCGGGAAGGACGCTTGTAACAGGAATTCAGTAATGACTCTGCCCAGCTACGTGGTCTAAAAGTAGAAGTCGTAGGGTTGGGGGGCGCTGCTATTTTGACCCATGACAGCTTAACCCCCCCCAGCCGTGTGACCTCCGCACGCCCGGAGCGTCGTGCCCCCACGCGCGGGGACGGGGACGGGCTCGCGCCGCCGGGAGGCCCCCTCCCCTCGCAGGGTCCGGAGCTGCGCGCGCGGAGCCGCTCCCAGCAGCGCCAAAAGGCAGTAACGGCCCGTGCTCGGGGTGAGGGGCAGAGAACGAGCCCGCCGCGCGGCGCCAAGCAGGCAGCGCCTGACGGGGGGAGAGGCGGGATGGCCGGTGCAACGTCCGCGCGCACCGCCCACAAACCTGCCGGGCTCCTCCGCCGTTATCCGAGCGCGCGGCCGCCTCTCTCGCGGCTTCACCCCTAAGGGCGCCGGCGGGAGGGGGCGGGGCCAGCAGTTCAGCCCTGGCGGTGGCGGCGGCGGCGGCGGCTTCTTCCCCCGCCCGGCTGGTGTCCTCTCAAACACCGACCCTCGCCCAGGGTCCGCCCATGGCTTAGCCCTGCCGCGCCTCCGTGGGGAGACTCGCCCTCTGCTCTAGCTCTAAATACCCTGCAGCCCCCTCCCGCGGTGCAAGTCTCCCCACCGTGGGGCAGGTGCGCTGTCAGCCAACACCGGGACCCCACTCAGGGCGCCTCTGCGCTAGACGGCTGAGCCTAGGGTTACCATATCTCATAAATAAAAAAAGAGGACCCTCCACGGGCCCTGGCCCCGCCCCTTTGTAAACCCCTAGCCCCGCCCCGACTCCGCCCCCTTCTCCCTCCCACTCCCAGCCAGGGGGAAAGGGCTGCCCCAGCGCTACCGGCTTCACGGTTTGCCGGGCAGCCCCCAGACCCTGCGCCCCCAGCCGGCACTTCCCCAGCGCAGCTGGAGCCCGGGAGGGGAAGCGCCCAGCCGGGGGCGCAGGGTCTGGAGGCTGCCCGGCAAACCGTGAAGCCGGAAGCGCTCGGGCTTCAGGCAGCCCCCATGCCTCCGGACCCTGCGCCCCCAG